>NC_073696.1:78436467-79118967 GCF_029784165.1 Wyeomyia smithii
GGTACATGTGCCATTTTCACACTTTTTGGGTTTTTTGCATAAATTGATGCAGAACGCAATAACGTACTAAAATATCCAAGAAAAACCGAGATCTGATAACCCAAACCAAAGTTATAACCAGAACAATTTTTGGTAATTAGCATAATTACCATTTCGTTGAAAGCAAAAGTGGTACATGTCCAGTCTGTGCATATAAGATGAATTGTAAGTCGAAGATCTTAGGATATAGAACATTCATGTCTTCAGCAAAGTTGGTCAAGTGATTGAGTACTTTCAGATGAAGATCTATCTGTTTTGGAATTTTCTCACTACGTGGCGCTAGTGTACCTGTGACTATTTTGTAACAGAAAGAGTTTTATCTATTCCAGTATTAACTCGTATGCTGTGGCCAATTTAGAAGATAATTCTCTGAGGTCTTTGATATAGATATATATTTACACACTGGACCCGGGTTTGGCTTTAGGCAGGCCACCGATAGCCTTCCGGAAGATCCAGAAATACCGTAATTAAGGTCAATTTTCTAAAGTGATCCTAGTGCTTCCTAACTTTTTCGAAACTGCTTCTGCGGGATTGATTAGAAACGAAAAGATTTCACCGAATGATCCGGAACTAGCGTAAAATGTCAATTTTCAAAAGTGTTCCTAAAGCTTCCTGTTTTTTTTCGAGACCAATTCTAGAAGGAAAATGAACTTTTAACGAAAGATGCTCCAAGATGGCCACCACGTGAACCACCGGTACTACCATAAAAGAGATTGATTTTTAAGAACAGTCCCACTTTTTTAAAAACCCCTCCCAGACGAAAATAAATGATCTCATGACAGAATGTTACTCAAATTTACCATCAGATAGCCCTCCGATAGATCCGGAGCTACCGTAAACGAGATTAATTTGAAAAAAAAAAACAGGTCCTAGTCCCATCTAGATACGGTGTATATTTTTCCAAGGCTGTATCATATTTTCAGTTCACATATTTGTCGCTCCTCTAACTACATACATTGTCTGCTTTAATGAACAGGTCCTAGTATTTTCCGTGTTTTTTTTTTCGAAACTATCACATGCAAAAATATAGCATAATATCAAAGAAAAGCCGAGATCTGATGACTTATACCAGAGTTATAGCCAAAATAATGTTCAGTTTTCCTCTTCTACGGTATTTCTGGATCCGGAGGGCAACCGGTAGTCTACCGAAAGTTGAACCTGGGTCCATCGTGTAGTTATTATCGACCAAATAGCAATTCTAAAGATACCAGGGTATTTTCCTTTGAATTGGCTCCAGTCGATCTAGATTATTTAAAATGTCTTCTGTTACATATACACTAGCGCCACAAAGTGACAGAATTCCTTAACAAACAGATCATCATTCTATAGTACTCAATCGCTTGAACAACTCTGCTGAAGACATGAATGTTCTATGTTTTAATATTAGCGAGCTGTAATGCATCCTTCATGCTTAGACTGGACATGTACCACATTTGCTCTCAACGTTTTCTGGTTGTCATTATTTTTCCCATAGAACAAAAGTGGTACATGCTTTTCCATTGAAGTCTGTGTAAGTTTCTCAACCAGAACTCGTTATGCTTTCATGTACCGTCTTTTGAAACCTTTCCAGCAATGATTTAGTGCAGTTATGTTGGGAAAAATTTTTGAAAATAATTTACTATTTGAGTGTTTTCGTTTATCGCGTCTCCTGAAAAATTTACCAAATGGCACATGTACCACTTTTGCTCTCAACGGCTCATATACATACATACATACGCACATACACACACACACATACATACACACATACACACATATGCACACATACATACACATATACACACGCATACACACATACACACATACACGCATACATACACACATACACCACATAGCAAAAGATTTTATTAAAACGACGCGATCTTTTTTTACACGATTTGTTTCAAATTACGCAATTTTTTTTACGTGATTCTTTTTTGTGCGCACGTATCAATCGCGTAAAAACAAAATCCAGTGAATTCAATTTGAAATCAAAATATACTCATCCGCCGAAAAATTCAATTTCATTTGTCAAATGCAAAAACAACATATCCGGCAACATTGTCGCTCAAAATTGATATTTTTGTTGGAATTCTCAACTATTTTTATTTCAAAATTCATGTATTAATTTATTTCTAGACATCATGCTTTTGAAGCTATAAATGAAAGACAACAAGGCTTTTTGACGAAAAATTGCACTTTTTTCAAAAAAGGGGAGGGTCTCACGGGCGGGGAGTGAATTGGGAAATTGGGATTTTTGCATGATGAGCTTAAATCAACCATTCCACAAAATTTGAGCCAATCTAAGGAGGTCGGTGACACGTTTGTCTCTTTTCTGCACACCTGAGTTGGAATGACCTATATGTGCATTAGGGTGGGACAAAAAATAAATGTTAGCTCCCATGCACTTTTAGTGTTCCTTATGGGTCCTATAACAACTGTGTAACTTTGCAGATTGATCGGTGGAACTATATTTTTGCGCCCGATTTTGAAAGTTTCCATACGATTTTATATGTGAAAATCCACTTTTTCAAAACATATTCTCTAGAGATGTTCGGTTGGCTCCTAAAAATATATGGAAACCGTGTCCCAGTCTAATTTACATATGTGTGTATGAAAAATTTAAATAATTTTTTTTATATTACACCGGTCGGCAAAATTGCAGTGAGTGCCCTAGTGCTCAAACTGAAAAAACTAAAAGATTAGAAGTTTTTAAACGATCTTGTGAGTTTTGGTGCTCGTAGCAAGCTCGGAAACGCGTTAAGTCTCGAGAGACCAAACAAAGTTTTTCCGTAAGCAAACATAAAAGCGACAAATCCGACAAATAATTCTTCTGCGGCCTCTTGACGCATTTCCTTAGTGCACTAAAATTCACGGGAATGATTAATAAGCTATAACACTTCTTTTTTTTCTCGTTTGAGCTCTAAGGAAATCCTGTGTTGACAAATGGTCGACAAAAGCAAAAAAAAAAAATTGGACAAGAGCTCAAACTAACAAAAGGATAATAGCTTTCTATTCGTCCCTATGAATTTTAGTACTCCTAACCAAGTTGGAATTGCGTAGTCTTCAGGGATCTAAACAATGTTTTCCCGTAAGCAGACGTAGCATCTGGCGAGCAAATACCGAAACTCACAGGAATAGTTTGAAAGTTAAAGTCTTTCGTATTTTTCACGTTTGTGTTCTGGAGCAAAACCTGTGTTCTCAAGTCTTACCTTCCTTTGTAATTATAATGTAATTGGTGTTATTGATATTGCTCCTCTCGTTTCGGAGGTGAAATGGACTGTATCATCATAACAAAACAACACCAAATGTCAGTATTTTCGTAAACGGGATTTTGGAATCCAAGATGACGACTACCACTTTCTATGAAATGACCTAAAATGGCTAAAAATAATCCAATAGTAATATTTTTGGGAGCGTAGCCCAGAGGCTGGAAAACGACCATTGTTGCCATTTTGAATTCAAAAATGGTGACTTTAGGTTTTTTGAAACAACCTCAAATGACCAAATAAAACTCAATATGAGTATTTGTAGCAATGTGAGGACGCCCGGGTTGGAGTTCGCCATTTCGAAATCTAAGATGGCGACTTCTGGTATTTGAGAAACAACCTAAGATAGCTAACGTGAAATTGTGCGGAGACTGGATGAAACCTTTGGACAACTACGACATTCCCTACAAGGTGCGTGAAACATCGCGCTCCGACTGGGAGTGCGGAGTTAACATGGTCCGTCAGGGGTCCACGGTATTCTTCACGGACGGCTCAAAAATCGGTTCGAAAACTGGTGCGGGAATCTTCGGTCCTGGTGTACAGATCCCAAGTAACCAGTAAGCACTAAATCATTGTCCTACAACAATACTATATTCGATTACAGAATTCTGGGTAAGAACTTATTCTGACCTAAATGCTTGTATATTATTGATATAATGTTAAAAAGGCGAAATAGCGGGCTGATAAAGTGCTGCAGGTTGGCAACCATTGATATGCATCACTAATGCTGATTTGGAACACCCATGAGATTTCTCTTTTCTGACATGTGAGTTAAGAAAACAAACGAAAAAAAAATTAGAACCTTAATTATTTGGTGTCTGGAACGAATGCAAAAAATATTCAGAAGTAATACATATGGTTTATTTTGTGCATGTGGTCTTTCTCAACATCGTTTGGAATTCAACAGGTTTGTTTGTTTTTCATATTAGCGAAATGTTGCTCTCAGTGAAAACATAATGTTTTACGATGAAAGTTACCTTCAATGAGATTCGAACCCGGGCCTGCAGCACCAATCACATTTGTTTTCCTTGCGCCTTTGCTATTTCAACCGCTGCTGAAGTACATCATGTGTCATGTATGCTGAAGTAGAATCATGTATCATATGTTTCAACTTCTTAGTAACACCATTGTTAAAACTGTTTTCTCTAGCAGACCCGTTTGTAAACGCCGTTCAAGTTGGATCAGCTTTAACTGAAATTTAATTTATTTTAGCCATGTAGATAATTGTTTTAGACTAATATGTAAGCTTACAATTTTACAGTTTCTCCTCCGTACTAATTTCGACAATGTGAATTGTAATTTTAGGTTAGATGAATATTCTAGAATAAGTTTTATAATTATATAGTTTTATAACATTTTATAATGAACCGAGTAATCTACTCACGGTTAAACTAGGTTACCCTTTCTATTCCACTGTATCTACCTAATCTTAAAATCAATATAAGCTTGCCATATAAATGAATATGCACTTTAAGAAAGCGCTCTCCAGCACTAGCTTCACTTGTTCGATTGATCGTTCAATTCTGCCTCGTCACTAACAATGACGTCTCTTGATAATCACATCCTGCATTGTTGCCCGAAATGCGCCCGTATCTATTGGGCACTGTTGGACGCCGAGGGGTGCTCGACGTCACATTCCCCCTCCCGTAAACCATCTAGTCAATCTTCTTCCGGTTTACCTTCTCTTACGACGTCTAGCAGCGCCAACTTAACAACCGGTCGTCTGACGATTCCATTAGTTGTCAGCACTAAGGCTTGTCGGACACGTCCATCCTTTCCTTTGACGACTTTGATCACCTTGCCTCTTATCCACTGATTCCGTACAGTACTATCCACAATCAGCACCAGATCTCCTACCTCGATTTCCTTTACATCTTCAAACCATTTTGAACGTCTCGATATGATCGGCAAATATTCCTTGATCCACCTCTTCCATATACCATCCGACAAGTGTTGAGCAAGTTTCCATCCGCTATTCAAAGTTGTTCGATAATTCGTAGGCATAACGGTATGCTGTTTAACTCCATCTGAGCTACCCAGAAGAAAATGGTTGGGGGTTAAAGCTTCCTGATCGGCTGATTGCAGAGGAATGTACGTCAACGGTCTCGTGTTTATCATCGCCTCCGCTTCAATGATCACGGTCTCCAGAATCTCATCATCTGGACGTCGTTGGGCTTCCAGTATGGTGCCTATTGCAGTCTTTACTGAGCGAACCATTCGTTCCCACGCACCTCCCATATGTGGCGCGCCTGGTGGGTTAAAATTCCAACGAGTTGTTGTGTTCGTGAAGGTCGCAGCTAAATGATTGTTTCGGTCTTCTATTTCGCGCTTCAGTTGATTGTTCGCTCCATGAAAATTTGTCCCATTATCGCTGAATATCTCCGCCGGTGCACCACGTCGGGATACGAATCTTCTTATTGCCATGACACAAGATTCCTTCGATAGACTGTGAACAACTTCCAGGTGCACAGCGCGAATAGTCAGGCAAGTAAAAAGAGCTATCCACCTCTTGACGATGGTTCGAGCGAGCTTTACTGGCACTGGACCAAAATAGTCAACTCCTACGTAAGTGAACGGCCGTATATATGGCGTCAATCGGACTTTTGGCAACGGTGCCATTGGTGGCGGGCTTGGATGTGCACGAAGAACTTTACACCAAATACAACTTTCCGAAACTTTTGTAACCAGTGATCTTAATTTTGGGATTTCGTAAAGTTGCCGCAGCTCGTTCACGACGGTTTCCCGATTGCAATGACGAAAGCGACGATGGAATGAGTCGACTATAAGAAAAGTGATTGGATGTTTGCTCGGTAATATAACCGGGTACTTGGTCTTATACGGTATCCATTCTGCGTTGCCCAACCGATTACGTTTGCGTATGACTCCGTTCTTGTCCATGAACGGCCAAAGCTTGTAGATTGCACTAGACTTTGGCAGGATTCGATGTCTATCTTCAGGTTCTCCCATGGTTGTTTCTAGAATGCTTATCTCTGATGCAAATATCTCTCTCTGTGCTTGTCTCCATAATAATTGTTCCGCGCTCATCAATTCATCTTGTGTCAGATATCCGACATCCAACATTTTGTTCCTTTTCAAGGATTTAATATTTTTGACAAATCTGAGTACATAAGCCACACTTCTATGAAGCTTAACCCATGTGCTGAACCTGTTTGTATCGATCAATGGTTCCTGTATGTTGCAATGTACATTACAAACAAGAAGCTCTTCATTCGTTGGAGCAACTGGTTCATCCTTACCTGGCCAACATTTTTCAGGTTGCCTCAAAAAATCTGGTCCGTGAAACCATCGGTTGTCTGAGCTGATTCTTGGACCGGAACCCCATTTAGTTGCATCGTCAGCCACGTTCAACGACGAGCCAATCTTTCTCCATTCACTAACATCGGTCAATGTTAAAATTTCTCCAATTCGGAACCCCACATACTGATGATATCGTCGCTGGTCCGATCTAATCCAAGCGAGCACGGTGCTAGAGTCAGACCACAGTACACGCTTTACCACTGGGAGAGCATGCATTGATAAAACACTATGAAGTAGACGAGATCCTAGAACAGCAGCTCGAAGTTCAAGCCGTGGAACAGTCTGCATTTTCAACGGTGCTACCTTTGATTTTGCATTTACAAGCTGAACCTCCGGCCCATGTGGCGTTTCCACTCGAAAATATACTGCACAAGCGTAGGCGGATCTGCTTGCGTCAACGAAGACGTGAACTTGTAAAGATGAGTACGTTTCCTCAACAGCGTCCAGAAAATAGCATCTCGGAATTCTTATATCGTTCAGTTGTGGAACGAGATCGATCCAATCTCTCCATTTCACTCTCAGCTTGTCGGTTATTTTGTCGTCCCATCCAATACCTTCCGCCCATATATCCTGCATCAAAATTCTCCCATGAATCAGGAAAAACGAAATCAGTCCCAATGGGTCAAAGAAACTCATCACGGTTCGTAAGACTTCCCGTTTAGTCGGAACATGAGACTTCTCCAGTACGTGTTTGAGGTTGTCTCGAAGGGCAACTGTATAGGTAAAAGTATCACTGCTCGGTATCCACTTCATGCCCAGTACTGATTCGATTCGCTCATCTTTTTCCGATCGGATCTCTTTTTCAACTGCAGATGATTCTTCTCCTACTTGAGCTGCAATCGCAGGATCGTTCGACAAGAAGTTTCGGATTTCGAATCCGCCGTATGCATGAATCTTCTTCACCTCTTTTCCAACTTTGATGGCTTCCTCCGACGTCCCGAAACTGTCTAAGTAGTCATCTACGTAGTGACGATGAACGATGGCTGCTACTGCTCGTGGAAAATTTGCTTCGAATTCTTTGGCGTTCACGTTTTTAATGTATTGAGCGCTACTTGGGGAGCACGAAGCTCCAAAAATAGCGACGTCCATAACATAAACCACTGGCTCTTGGTCTGGGTTGTCCCTAAACAGAAATCTTAGATACTGACGGTCTTGAGTCCGTATGACAAAGCGATGGAACATCTCTTTTATATCGCCTGTTAAGGCAAAGCGATATAGCCGGAAGGTGCTCATGACCGACGGCAAACCTGTCAGCAAATCGGGACCTTTTAGCAATGTAGAGTTCAGTGAAACACCGTTGACCGTGGCCGCTGCATCCCAGATTAGCCTTAACTTATTCGGTTTCTTTGGGTTCAGTACAATCCCCAAAGGCAAGTACCAACATTTCGCAGGATCAGTCGTCGCAATTTCATTCTCTGTAGCCTTATGTGCATATCCCTTTACTTCGTAGTCGCGAATCTGCTGCCTAAATCGATCATAAAGAACTGGCTCTTTACTGAGACGTCTTTCTAGAGAACACATCCGTTTATACGCCATTCCGTAACTATCCGGAAACGTCGGGTTGTTACATTTCCAAAGCAAGCCCGTTTCAAAGCCTCCATCGATTCTGCGTGTAGTAGACTCCATTATTATTCGAGCACGTCTATCTTCATCGGACTCCTGTGGAGCATAAGGATATTTTACACCAGCGTCGTCCAGTGTGATGTAATCTCGTACTAGTTGGTTGAGTTCTTGCTCTGGATCGGTCCATCCTCCAACATGAAACCCACAGACAACTGTCGACTGCGGCTCTGTCGCGCAGCCGTAAACACTCCACCCAATACGACTCTTCGCGGCTATTGGATCCATCCACTTTCCTTCCCGTATTTTCAGTGGTACGGTGAGTTTCAAGTTGTCAAGACCAATCAAGAGTTTTGGCGACACATTCGAATAATTATGGATAGGTAAACCACGCAAGTGTGGAAATCTTTTTGACATGTCCATGTAATCCATACTTTGCGATGGAAGGAGCAATCCGCCGACTGTACGTGCATTCACCAGTACATATTGTTTCGAAGTTCCACAAGCAGAAATTTCCATACTAATCCGCCTAGATTTGGGTTCGCAGCGTTTGATGTTACCGGTCCATTGTAAATTGAGCGGCTCAGTAGATCCCACTATTCCCAGCTGGTCTGCGACCGAATCTTCCAACAAAGTTATTTGTGACCCTTCGTCTACAAATGCATAAATGTCAATTTTGCAATTCTTTCCGTATAGTGTAACAGGAATAATTCTAAAAAAAGGTCCGCTAATTGTGTTCAACTCGCTCAGATGACTTGTCGATATGGCTGCCTGTACTGTTGTGCTCGGAGAGTGCAAAAGGGGGTGGTGTTTTAGGCGACAATCATTCGTTCCACATTCTTTTGCTGTTTTGCAAGGCCACTTTCCGTGGCAATTTAGACACGACCTGCAGAGCCGGAACTCACGTACCGCCTTCAACCTTCCGTCTATATTCATCGCTTTAAATTTGATGCACTCCGATACTCGGTGGCTTTCTGCATTGCAAACTGCACACGGTTTTTTTGGCAGTCTTCCGGTTAACGTCTGTTTACTGTGTAATTCATTTTTAAACGAAGGTCCTGTCTCTGCATGAGTGTGCACGAACGACCTTTCCCGATACTTCGATTTTTGAGATTTTGCACAAGGAATGTCATCTGCCACATTGTAAGCAAGCTCGACTAGATTAGACATGAACTGTCCAAACGTACCTAAATCCACATCTTGTTTTTCGCTTTTGAATGCTGCCCACTTTAGACGATAATCGACCGGTAATTTTCCTACCAAATCCTGCAATAGTGATGGGTTGGACAGATGTGTTTGATACCCAACGTTTTTGAGATGTTGTACCAAGTTATCCACCGCCAGTCCGAATTCTATAATACTCTCCAGATCATTGGCTTTTAGTGGTGGCAACCTGCAAACCCGTTCCGTCAAACCACGAATCAGTGTTTCTGGTCGTCCGTAACGCATCTGCAAGGCTTTAATTATATGTGGTACACCTGCCGGACAAAGCAAACGGCTTCGTACTGCTTCAAGGGCTGGACCCTTTAGGCAGCGTTGGAGACGGATAAGATTTTCATCGTCAGAAAATCCACAACTTGTCGTGGACCGTTGAAAGTTGCTAATCCATATTGGCCACTCATCTGAATTGCCCGAAAATATCGGTAAATCCTTCCCGATAACCTGTCTAGTAGCTAACTGTCGGCTCGTTGGGCCTTCGAGGTTATTATTCCTGCGATCCCGGATTTTATCTGGATTGTGCTGAATCGATTGCTGGTCACTGGCCTCATATTCCACCTGACTATTTGTTGGACCACATTGGCTATGATCAACATAATTATTCCTATCGAAATTGTTCTCAGATTCAATTGCGGAACAAATCTCCGAAGCATAGTCTTGCACTCGCGACCTAGCACTTATATTTGACGTTTCTTTACTATAATTGTTTGGTTTATTTAATTGATTCGTTTGATTTTGTGTTTCTTGTACTCTCTGACTAACTGATGGCTTAACAACATCACCATGTTGAGAGACGACATTATTAGGGGTTGGAAGTTGCGAATTAATCACAGTGTTCGTTTTCTTATTTGCACGATTTAAGGGTACTACTTGATTTAGATCTGCGCTGGGTTTAACTGCTGACGTGGAAGCTTGTTTTGTTCCCTCTATCTGCTGGTTTGTATTTTTCAGCCAATCTTTCACCTTGTCCCTACTTTTGGTAAAACTAACACCGCTACTGGTAATACTACCATGACTGCTATTGTACTCGGAAGCCTGCTGAATAAGCTTGTTTTTCTCCTCCGCCGATTGCTTTCTTATCGCCATCTGTTGCCTTCTATACTCCCTCTCATCTGCCATTTTCTGC
This sequence comes from Wyeomyia smithii, assembly GCF_029784165.1. NCBI lineage: Eukaryota > Metazoa > Arthropoda > Insecta > Diptera > Culicidae > Wyeomyia > Wyeomyia smithii. The sequence continues at coordinate 78,446,977 of NC_073696.1, forward strand.
TCCAATGCTCTTTTTTCCTCGTTGATCCGCTTTGCTTCGATTGCCAACACCTTTTCACGAAATTCCTCTTCGAGTTTTCGTTGCGTTTCCTTCCACTTCATTTCTTCCGCCAGCTCTTCTTCTTGCAAAAGGCGTTGTTCTTCTACCGCTTTCAATTCCAGTTCCAAGCGAACACGTGTGCTGGACGTTATGCTTTCCCCGATTAGCTTTTTAGATCTACGAGAGCTTTTACTATTGGCCAAAGACTTTTCACTCCTCATTTGGACACCTAGGACGTTAGAATTAGGAAAATTGTTTTCGTTATCCTTTTCTTGAACTTTATTTGTTCGGCTCTCGCAAAGGGGCTCGCAGGAGGGGCAGTGCCATTTCCGATCTTGAACACTAGCAGTGACCTTTACACATGAATAGTGGTGCCATAAGTGGCAAGAATCACACGCCACCATATCGTCATGTTCGTCGGGTTGAGCACATAAAGCACAATTGTTTTCCACTTGCGAGTCGTTCCCGTAACTAGCCATCTTTAGGGAAGTGCCTTTTGTAAAATTTTAAAGGATGTTAAAACTGTTTTCTCTAGCAGACCCGTTTGTAAACGCCGTTCAAGTTGGATCAGCTTTAACTGAAATTTAATTTATTTTAGCCATGTAGATAATTGTTTTAGACTAATATGTAAGCTTACAATTTTACAGTTTCTCCTCCGTACTAATTTCGACAATGTGAATTGTAATTTTAGGTTAGATGAATATTCTAGAATAAGTTTTATAATTATATAGTTTTATAACATTTTATAATGAACCGAGTAATCTACTCACGGTTAAACTAGGTTACCCTTTCTATTCCACTGTATCTACCTAATCTTAAAATCAATATAAGCTTGCCATATAAATGAATATGCACTTTAAGAAAGCGCTCTCCAGCACTAGCTTCACTTGTTCGATTGATCGTTCAATTCTGCCTCGTCACTAACAATGACGTCTCTTGATAATCACATCCTGCATTGTTGCCCGAAATGCGCCCGTATCTATTGGGCACTGTTGGACGCCGAGGGGTGCTCGACGTCACAACCATGTAAAAGCAGCTTTGAAAAATATAAATCAGTTTTATCGTATTCATATTCTTTACGACGATTTCATCACAATACATTTTCCGGACCTTCATTGAAGAACATTGAATGTTATCGATTTTATATTCCGCACCGCACACAGTGTTGACAACATTTTTTCTTTGAATCCCCTCTCTAGTTTGCGTTGTCGATCGGTTGATGCTGCTTGTTTTGTTTCTTGGCAGGTAATTTATTCGATCGAAAAAAGATACAGGTAATCATACCGCTTACAACAGTCTCTACGTTTATATGTTACAGAAAAAAGAACAACTACTGCATTATTCAGACGACCGAAAATGAACACACTCTTTTATCTGTGCTACCTTCTCTATGGATTGTTAAAAACGGATGGAAATCCAATGAAAAAAAGGATTCACATAATACTGATGGTGATGATTTGTGTTACTGGCCGCAAGGCGTTGCGGGTTATCGCCTACTCGAGAAAACCAAGAAAAATCCCAGTATAAAACCGGATACAAAGGTGCTGCGTGCTTTTAGGTGCAAAATCAAAAGGACAAAATTTGAAAGCTATTTTGAGGTAAGCAAACAGCAGTTCAAAAGTGTCACACTTACTACATACTATTTGTAATTGCTTTTGGCGCTCCGGGAATTAAAGATAATGGGGGCGAATTCGGATACCGACGAATATGCAAACATGAAGTCTGAGAAAAGTTTCAACAGCTACTGAACTTTTCAACCAGATCCAGCAAACAAAGCCTGTACCATCTCCGGAACTCAAATCTTCGAACAAATACGCAGAATTCGCAGAGCCTCCAGATTTCGCGCAACCTGACCATAAGATTGATATGCGATACAATAGTTCTTCGCTGTTGGAGTCGAATATGATTGAAAATGATTTCGCTGGTCTGCTACATACATTATTATTGAGTCAGCCTCCAGTTAACGATGAATCTTCTATGACGCCGGATTTATGCAAAGTACTGCAGGCATTGCATGTGGAAATTGAGAGGAACTGTAATAAGATTGGAGAATGTCAACTTGTTGGTAACAGATCTATTGCACTTCTTTCTCAAGTCAATGCGAAAATAGATTTGCTTGCAAATCAAGTCTATGTTGGGGAAGGCGGGACTGTTTGCCTGCAAATCGTGGACTATTTTTTCGACCGAGAGTTTTTAATGAATTGCTCATGGACTGGAACGAGCAGAAATAAAAATAGCGAAGAAAACATTCAATCGAAAATACCTTTTCATAAGTTTGCCGGCGTCATTAATTTATTCCACAAGGTGGTCATGTTCTCCGATCCACCATATTCGCTTGTTCAGACCCAGAATTTTCTTAAATGTTGTTTGAGAAATGCCAAACAACGTTTCTCAGAAATAAAAGGAATAAGAGCTTCCGTTGCAAGAAAGAGGCGTAGGAGAGTTACGAAACAATCTGTTCTAAGTGATGAAGAGGAAAGGCAGTATGAAGAAAAACCATTTGTGGAATACGAAGAACTTGTGAAAGATGAAGAAGAGGTGAATCAGGATGAGGTAGAAGAACTGCTAGCTGAAAACAATCTCAGTGAAGAATGGATATTATTCAAAATAATATTTTGGTTGAAGAATACTTGGTAGAAGAATTTTGATGTAGGAGTAGAAGACTACAAAACTGTTATTGTTTTTTTTTTATTAATCATTATTTTATCATTAATCCAAAAAAATAAATTTATTAGCAATGCATAATCTATCTCAAAACATTTCATTTGATGGTAAGGTATGCAACAACGGTATAAATGCTGTCTCTTCATACACTGTAATTGCTACCAACTTGCAAAAAATCTTATCTAATGTATGATGTTTTAATTCGCCAAATTGATATTCATTTGTCCCTACGAAGACGTTAATACACGAGGAAACTAAAGGGTAATCAAATAAATTTGTGAACTCAGCAATTTCGGATCCGTAAATGCCGTCTGAATCTGCGTATTTCATAGCCGCAATTTTAGTATCATTCGTGAGAAACCATTTATCAGAAAATTGTTGGGTTAAGGTAAATTCCCGTGATATAACAATGCAGGAAAACTTAGTCGCATCAGTTTTAAGTGGGTGTTTCAAAGATGGAAAAATGTCATTGATCTTGCTGACAACAGGTGTCTTTGGCCATCTACTTTCATCGCATCCATTATGACCGTCTTTGTATGCTAGAATCAATCTCTTCGTAATTCCTAAATGAAGAAGGTGCAATGAATCGGCCACGATAACATCCTCAATTATGTCAATTGGTAATTCAAGTAGCGGCGAAACAATACGTGTTTTGCTCAATTTACCATTTCACGTGTTTTGTAAAAGTTGTAGTGCCCATCATACTGCCCAGTACGGAATGCAGCATCAGTTCTTCTGGTTGCTAACGTTTGAGGGAAAATATTAGTCCTCAGAAGAGTTGAATATTGTCCAATAGTGCAACATTTTAAACAACCGTGCAGATAATTAAAATTAACCACACCTGGAAAAAATAACCGCTTATGAATTAACACATGTAATGGCTGTTTGTCCATTACCTTTAACAAAAGCTCGGGCGGGAGAATCACATATAAAAGCCCGAAGGTGAACCGTCATCTTGAATCCATTCATTTGAAGTCCCGTTGTCATTACATGTTTCGATTCCGTAACGAATGGAGCAAGAAATTCTTCGACTTTCTTTGGTTTACCTTTTCCATAGAAAATGCCAATTATCATTGGCCTCATTGAAGTATTCTCGTGTATGTTAAACAAAATTGGCCATACCTGGCTGGTTCCGTTCTTATACAACGGTAAGCCATCGATGTTTATAATAATGGATATTTTTAGTGATTCAGCTAATTCTGGAAAAGCCAAGCGAAGATAATTTTCTATAAAACCGAATAAAAGATAGTTGAATAGTTTAACACTTTTCAGTTTATTATTTACCTAAGCCCTGATGCCAATATTGACCGCCTTGAATATCAATCACATTAGCAACTATCCTAGGTGTTCGGAGAAACCGTCTTGGGTCTTCCGGAAGTATTCGATAATAAGATTTTAATTTATGCAGAAGTGGTTTCAGTGCTTGTTGCGATATATTGTAATTGATACTCCAGTTTTTTAGAAACGTACCTAAGTTTTCCTCAGGAATATATCGATTCTCTTGATTACCACCAAACCGCAATGGGTCAAACATGTGGTTCCACTCCCCGTCAGAATCTTCGTCAGGACTATATTCCGCAAAAAAGGTATCTTGGTTGGCAACCCGGGAACTACTAGAATCAGACTTTTCTTCATCTTCTGATATTGACGGTTCAGGAACCACGAGCCCAAGACATGTAGGTCCCGGATCCAACTCACTAGTTTGCAATGGTTTTGTATTGGGTATTTCGGAAAGTTTCATGCTTTCATATACCCGAACTTTGCGTCGAAAATTTCCACTCCTTAAAGTTTTTTCCCATTCACGAGGAGTATCCATGTTCCGTCTATTTTTAATTGACCACTCGATATCGCTCGTTATTGGCACTTACGAAAAAATGTAATGCGTCTTCTATATGAATTTAAAACACGATGTAGCAGTTAAGGTAGCCCTTGAAGCGCATATTTTGCTCTCAGTAATGCTAGTTTAGCATAATGCCCTAAACATTAAAAAACATGATATATAGCTATTTGGCAATAACAAGGCTGAATTAGTGCTAATAAAATGCTATCTCCTAATGCTTATGGTTACTTGGGATATCAGTGGCAATGGGAACTGGCCTACTGTATTCCAAGCGGAGATTTACGCTATAATCGAATGTGTCAACGTTTGTCTGAAGAGAAACTACAAACATGCGAATATTTGCATTTTCTATGATAGTCAAGCGGCACTAAAGGCTCTTTGTGCTCACAAGTGTACGTCAAAAATAGTGTGGGAGTGCGTTCTCTCACTGCGGAGGCTGTGTCGTATGAACTCTGTCAATTTGTACTGGGTTCCCGGGCACAGCGGCATAGACGGCAATGAAAAAGCAGACGAACTGGCCAAACAGGGCTCCAACTCGCAATTTGTTGGTCCGGAACCCTTTTGCGGTATCTCAAATTGCACTATAAAAATGGAACTTAAATACTGGGAAGAACAACGGGTGACAGTCAACTGGAGGGCTGTCAGAGGGTGTCACCAGTCAAAAAGGGTAATAACGCCAAACGGGAAAATTACTCAAAAGCTCCTAGAGCTCAATAAGTGGGCTCTTTGTACTTACACAGGACTAATAACTGGACACTGCCCGAGTAACTATCATTTAAAGAACATTGGTCGAGTTCAGGATGACACTTGTCGCTTCTGTAATATGGAAAGCGAAACCTCGGAACATCTGCTATGCAGCTGCGGTGCACTATACATGAGCAGAATCAAATTTCTTAGCATTGAGAGTAAGACCGTCACCCCTTGGATTTTACTAGAAAACGCCAATTAACTGTGTTTTGGAATATGTGAAGTGTTGGTATTTAATCTTTTAGACATTTTAAGACACATCGAAGTCACCGTGAAACGTCAAACAATCTGTTCTAAGTGATGAAGAGGAAAGGCAGTATGAAGAAAAACCATTTGTGGAATACGAAGAACTTGTGAAAGATGAAGAAGAGGTGAATCAGGATGAGGTAGAAGAACTGCTAGCTGAAAACAATCTCAGTGAAGAATGGATATTATTCAAAATAATATTTTGGTTGAAGAATACTTGGTAGAAGAATTTTGATGTAGGAGTAGAGGACTACAAAACTGTTATTGTTTTTTTTTATTAATCATTATTTCATCATTAATCCAAAAAAAATAAATTTATTAACAATGCATAATCTATCTCAAAACATTTCATTTGATGGTAAGGTATGCAACAACGGTATAAATGCTGTCTCTTCATACACTGTAATTGCTACCAACTTGCAAAAAATCTTATCTAATGTATGATGTTTTAATTCGCCAAATTGATATTCATTTGTCCCTACGAAGACGTTAATACACGAGGAAACTAAAGGGTAATCAAATAAATTTGTGAACTCAGCAATTTCGGATCCGTAAATGCCGTCTGAATCTGCGTATTTCATAGCCGCAATTTTAGTATCATTCGTGAGAAACCATTTATCAGAAAATTGTTGGGTTAAGGTAAATTCCCGTGATATAACAATGCAGGAAAACTTAGTCGCATCAGTTTTAAGTGGGTGTTTCAAAGATGGAAAAATGTCATTGATCTTGCTGACAACAGGTGTCTTTGGCCATCTACTTTCATCGCATCCATTATGACCGTCTTTGTATGCTAGAATCAATCTCTTCGTAATTCCTAAATGAAGAAGGTGCAATGAATCGGCCACGATAACATCCTCAATTATGTCAATTGGTAATTCAAGTAGCGGCGAAACAATACGTGTTTTGCTCAATTTACCATTTCACGTCTTTTGTAAAAGTTGTAGTGCCCATCATACTGCCCAGTACGGAATGCAGCATCAGTTCTTCTGGTTGCTAACGTTTGAGGGAAAATATTAGTCCTCAGAAGAGTTGAATGTTGTCCAATAGTGCAACATTTTAAACAACCGTGCAGATAATTAAAATTAACCACACCTGGAAAAAATAACCGCTCATGAATTAACACATGTAATGGCTGTTTGTCCATTACCTTTAACAAAAGCTCGGGCGGGAGAATCACATATAAAAGCCCGAAGGTGAACCGTCATCTTGAATCCATTTATTTGAAGTCCCGTTGTCATTACATGTTTCAATTCCGTAACGAATGGAGCAAGAAATTCTTCGACTTTCTTTGGTTTACCTTTTCCATAGAAAATGCCAATTATCATTGGCCTCATTGAAGTATTCTCGTGTATGTTAAACAAAATTGGCCATACCTGGCTGGTTCCGTTCTTATACAACGGTAAGCCATCGATGTTTATAATAATGGATATTTTTAGTGATTCAGCTAATTCTGGAAAAGCCAAGCGAAGATAATTTTCTATGAAACCGAATAAAAGATAGTTGAATAGTTTAACACTTTTCAGTTTATTATTTACCTAAGCCCTGATGCCAATATTGACCGCCTTGAATACCAATCACATTAGCAACTATCCTAGGTGTTCGGAGAAACCGTCTTGGGTCTTCCGGAAGTATTCGATAATAAGATTTTAATTTATGCAGAAGTGGTTTCAGTGCTTGTTGCGATATATTGTAATTGATACTCCAGTTTTTTAGAAACGTACCTAAGTTTTCCTCAGGAATATATCGATTCTCTTGATTACCACCAAACCGCAATGGGTCAAACATGTGGTTCCACTCCCCGTCAGAATCTTCGTCAGGACTATATTCCGCAAAAAAGGTATCTTGGTTGGCAACCCGGGAACTACTAGAATCAGACTTTTCTTCATCTTCTGATATTGACGGTTCAGGAACCACGAGCCCAAGACATGTAGGTCCCGGATCCAACTCACTAGTTTGCAATGGTTTTGTATTGGGTATTTCGGAAAGTTTCATGCTTTCATATACCCGAACTTTGCGTCGAAAATTTCCACTCCTTAAAGTTTTTTCCCATTCACGAGGAGTATCCATGTTCCGTCTATTTTTAATTGACCACTGATATTGCTCGTTATTGGCACTTACGAAAAAATGTAATGCGTCTTCTATATGAATTTAAAACACGATGTAGCAGTTAAGGTAGCCCTTTAAGCGCATATTTTGCTCTCAGTAATGCTAGTTTAGCATAATGCCCTAAACATTAAAAAACATGATATATAGCTATTTGGCAATAACAAGGCTGAATTAGTGCTAATAAAATGCTATCTTCTAATGCTTATGGTTACTTGGGATACCAGTGGCAATGGGAACTGGCCTACTGTATTCCAAGCGGAGATTTACGCTATAATCGAATGTGTCAACGTTTGTCTGAAGAGAAACTACAAACATGCGAATATTTGCATTTTCTATGATAGTCAAGCGGCACTAAAGGCTCTTTGTGCTCACAAGTGTACGTCAAAAATAGTGTGGGAGTGCGTTCTCTCACTGCGGAGGCTGTGTCGTATGAACTCTGTCAATTTGTACTGGGTTCCCGGGCACAGCGGCATAGACGGCAATGAAAAAGCAGACGAACTGGCCAAACAGGGCTCCAACTCGCAATTTGTTGGTCCGGAACCCTTTTGCGGTATCTCAAATTGCACTATAAAAATGGAACTTAAATACTGGGAAGAACAACGGGTGACAGTCAACTGGAGGGCTGTCAGAGGGTGTCACCAGTCAAAAAGGGTAATAACGCCAAACGGGAAAATTACTCAAAAGCTCCTAGAGCTCAATAAGTGGGCTCTTTGTACTTACACAGGACTAATAACTGGACACTGCCCGAGTAACTATCATTTAAAGAACATTGGTCGAGTTCAGGATGACACTTGTCGCTTCTGTAATATGGAAAGCGAAACCTCGGAACATCTGCTATGCAGCTGCGGTGCACTATACATGAGCAGAATCAAATTTCTTAGCATTGAGAGTAAGACCGTCACCCCTTGGATTTTACTAGAAAACGCCAATTAACTGTGTTTTGGAATATGTGAAGTGTTGGTATTTAATCTTTTAGACATTTTAAGACACATCGAAGTCACCGTGAAACGTCAAACGTCGAAATAATAGACAAAACATACGCTACTGCAGCTGATGCGTAAACGGATGTAATTTTTCGTGAGTGGAACTTAAGCTTTTATTCATTTGAAAAGACTAAAATAATTTATCGTTGCTCTACAATTTATTGCCTGTATTGTTAGCAGAACCATGCACTCAATCTCTTCTGTGATTTATGAATGATTTCAAAGGGTTATTAGAGGTGCCAAATGTACTGAATCAAGTCACAAAACTGACGGCTTTCCCGGTGGTATTTGAAATATGCTCCGGTGTGGTCAATGTGATCCTGGCTTCAATGAAACTAGTTAATAATATGATTTAAAGTGCCACATGATAGGCTTGCTGAGTATCAAATTCTTTCAATGTTTATACATAATGTTCACCGGAACTTGTTCCGGCAATCTGCCCAGAACCAGCTAACCGACAACAACCAAATTCAACAGTAACATACAGAAATGTAAATGTGACGGTTTCACCCGCACTGATGGCTAAACGTCGATTTTATCTTAGTTTCAAGACTTCACTATTCCTTGTAAAATAACAGTTTGAAAGTACTGAAAACCTTCATATCTTGTAGAAAACAATCTGGGCAATGAATCTGTGAAAGAAATATAACAATATTCGCCATCAAGTGCTACTAAAGAATCATTTTCCTTAGGGGGCCGGGCTTACCCCCAGTACCCCTATGAATTAGTTCATTATTTTTAACTACATTCATTGTTTGAAAAATAAAAATTAAGTACATAGGAAGAAAAAGCTGACTGGTTTTGCCCTTGAGCGCAAACAGGAAAAAATGAAAGATTATAGCTTTTTAACCGTTCCTGTGAACTTTGGTGCCCCTAGCAAAAATAACTTTTACAGATTACTGATTTTTTCCTGCAACTTTTTTGAGCTTTAGGGCGATTCTCTCGTTTTTGTCAACCAGTGTTATCATTATGGTAAATTTTTGTTGCATAAAATATTGCTGACAATGAATGAAGGGGACAAAAAAGTAAAGAGATGTTTTTGAGATACGACGGCATTATTGGCGTGGCACTACGCAAGCTCCATTGTTATTTTCAGGTGCTCTCAAAAGTACCGTTTTGTTTTTTATGTGGACCAAAAAGAAATAAATTTTATATACGAAATTTAAATTGGAATTCCGAAGGTAGAGTGGTGATATTCTCATGAAAATGGAGAATTTGTATAACAAAAGTCATTTATCTTTCATCAAAATAGGAGGGTGGTATTCAGGACTCGGCCGCATGGTGAACATGGGACTACGTAAATTGTTATTCATTAAACTCTTCAGTTTCAGATCAGATCAGAATCTGAATTTGAACAGAGAAGTTCGACACGTTCTGCTAACTATACTGAATCCTTTTTTTAAAATTCAAAACTCTTCATTGAAAAGAATGTACCGTCTTGACTAAAGACGGTTATAGCACAGACAAACAGACGTGCAACTCGATGACGATTTCATTAACCAGAAAATAAACGATTGTTTTGAAATTTTGCTTAGTGGGCAGTAATGCCATTTCTCTATGAGCAAGCGTGCACATTAATTATCAAAGACAAAAACCGTCAGAAATGCAGCTGGTGTTGATTTGAATAAGCGTACACACCCATTAGCGAAGACAAAAATCGTTTTACGAAAATAAGTAAGTAGGCATTAAGCTCACATGGTGGCGCATGAACGTAACGTTTCGAATAAGAGTTGTTAGAGTCAGCACGAATATAATTTTCCCCCAGTCGCCCATCAGGAATATGCAACACGCAACAAGTGCATTCTTGTTATCTGCTTCCATTCGATGCGAGAACAATTTGATTGTCTTTTTTCCAAGTCGTGTGACAAGTGTTATATTGTTGCGTTTGCCAAAAGGAAATGAGCTTCATTTTTCGTACATTTGTGTTGCGAATCTTGAATAAACTGTAAGAACTTGTATATAGGCGGAATTATTTAGCGGCTTCCTTGGTTTTCAATTGGGAAGATATACCAAAAATTTCACTTATCAATTAAGACATAAGTGTTCACTATCTGTTTAGTGAAAGATTGCATGCATTCAAAACAGCACATAACAGGTACGATTCTACTATTATGATATAGACCATCCTGTTCTCAGCTATGAAAGCGAGCTGATGATTGGTGAATGCTGTGAAACTTAACAAAAATGACTGATTCGCAACTTAATTTTACTTGACTGAGCTATTATACTAGTTTGGGACAACCTTCCGAACAAGACATTGGCGTTTAAAATTCGTTCAAGGGTAGTAACACAATATACATGTAAAGAGGGCACATTTCCGTTACACTTTGCACAGCATGTCACCTTACTAAAGCAAGACGTGTTCTACGTCAAAAAATTCAATGAACTCGAGAAAGGCGGTTTTTCGGTGGACTCAGAAATGACTGCTTGAATCTCATAACTGCCAATATGAAGCAAATTTGGGTTTCTCTCAAACCGCGTAGTGATGCACTATAAAATTGTAGTGCTGTGTAATTTAGAGTGCTCCGTTTCGACTGTTTGCCGAGGGACAAGACAGCTTGTATCTGAGCTACTGTTTTGCCTGGGAATAACCCTAATTTACTCAATTTACTTCGAAAATTTCAGATGATTTACATCTTTGATTACATTGAGAACAAGAAAGATATATGAACGGTGGGACCGAGCAATATTCATGTGTTTGGCGTTTGTCGTTTTGAGTGAGGTGGGTCAACAAACCAACATGTTTAGGGAAAGGTATGTACACCTGCATGCTTGTTAGTGAAAATATTTTACTGTTCAAAGGTTAGTGAAAATATTTTCATGATCCCAGTTGGTGCCGATAAAGTCCGGTTTCAACTGTCACGGTAAAATTTATTTCAAATGACAAATTTATTGAGAAATTAATTTAGTTTTCCAGGAATCACGCATTTCTTTGAATTTTGTTTTTAAAATCCGATGCCATGTTAATTCACCTTTTAGTAAAACATCATTTGGATGATAAGCCAAAATATATATTGCGGTGGGAAAAAAGTTTAAGGATGGATACTCAGCGATAAGAGAGTTACTTAAATTTGCTCTTTATTATTCAGGTTTTCTCAGAAAAACTCAAATATACTCACTGTTTTGCCCCTCGATGTTTGCACATCACAGCTGCCAAAACGAAAGAAGTTTGAATTTTCTAGATATGCCTCAAGAGGCTATCAAAAGTCTGTTGGTGGTAGCGACCTTGTGATTGGTCAAATTTTTCTCATCTTGTTTAAATTCAATTCAACTTTTTGCTAACTTTTGCTGGAAAACATTTTATTTATCGATCACGGCAATAACGTTCGGAATTCATTCAGTGGAAGCAAAATGGCATTTTTCCGATACAGTAAAATATGACGTAGTCTTTTGTCGATAATTCCGCTAAACGCTAAGCTAAATTTTCAATTGAACTAATATTTTTCGATTTCTGTTTTTTTTTTTCATTTAATTTACATATTAATAATATTATGATAGCGATATTTGATGAAAATAATTTTGTGATAATCTCGTTATAGATAAATTTACTGATAGAGTCATAAAAAACCTTCGTCTATAATTTAAATCATGTCTAGGGTAGTTTTGGCTCTGTTGTAAATTTTGCTCATGTTTCGTGTTGAATTTACTCAGTTCTTCTATGGACTTCAATTGATATATCTTAGCATACTTTCCATGATTTATGTTATAATCAGAGAAAAAATCTGAACACTACAAATAAAGAAATCAATTGTATGTTAAGACTTTTATTCAAGCTTTTCTCAATAATTATAGGAATCAAATTATTGAGAGAATAGTAATTTTATATCTTATTTCCGCATTTTTGTGCAGTCTTACCCCTAGTTATAAAAACGAACTGAAAACCAAATATGAACCATAGGAGATTAACAAATTGTGGGTATATATTAACTTCCAAAATTGCAACGAATACGAAAGAATTGCGAAACTGTGTCAAACTGAAGTACAACAAATTTAACAAGAAAAAAAAATAACTGTGATACAATAATACTTCCAGTTGCAGCGTGTCACTTTTTAGGCATAGGTATTAAGAGTTTTTTGTTAGGCCAATATAACGCCTTGAAGAAGCGTTTCCTAGCTACTAGGATATATTAGTAGATCAAAAGCTATGTGACCAATTCTATATTTGGAAGGCTAAACTATTTTGTAAATCCACTCTAATCGATCTTCAGTTGTAGTTAGCGTCGAATCGTCTGACATAGAATATTGGAAACTTCAAGGTAGCATAAATGCTGCCTGAATTATACAATACAAGCGGTTCTAATTGATCTCAGCAAACACATTCACATTCAATTATTGTTGTGCGATGTTGTTTCTGTCGAAAGTCTTCTATTCATTTGGATTGTGAAGTTGTGAAAATTGTGAACATCTTGCTGTCATTAACGGTAGCTTAGTAAACAAAACTTGTAGTTGGTCAAAGTAAAATTAGACTGCTATTTTTAGTTCGCGCAAAAAAATAATAATAACACACTCAATTATCAAAACTTACATAAAATTATAATTCGACATTAAAAACTTTCTTTCATGCCCCTTTCTACACGGATAATGCATGACCAAGTTTTGACGCGATTTAACTTATTCGCTAGTTTAGAAAACGGTGTTTTCTTGGTTTATTGTAGTATACAGTGAAACAGATTTTGATTTTTAAAATTACAACACAAACTTTTCTAATGATTTCGTCGTTGAGCAATTTTTTGAATTCTTTATAACCCATTTGAGTTTAAAATTTGTTTAACCTATTTTTCACTTCAGTAGAGTTTCGATTTAACCTCAAAATGAGAAAGCACTGTGCGATAATCTGTTAATACTAACTGAGATTGGAATCAATATCCCGCTTCTACCGAAAAGTTCCATCCATCGGACGTCGAAACACATCCGGCCAATTATCAATTTCGGACTCTCTGTTCCGAAACACTGTTGCATGTAAAACACTCACAGCGTAATATTCAACATGTACAGTTACAAACACAGCGCAACCTGGTAACTGTTTTTAGCTGTTCTCAACAGCGAACTCAAAAACTACATCGCTTACTAACAAATGCATCGACCCTTTCACTACGCTTATACATGAAAGTTCTACCCTCTTGCCTTCCACTGGCTGCACCTTTGCAAGCAACAGTTCTTGCCAAATGGAAACCGCGAAATGGACCACGGGCCGGCAATGATCTTCCTGGAACCACCAAAGCGGGAATTTCCAGAGCGCCCAAAATATGCTACCTTTTCCTGCCGCTGCCGAGCAAAACATTAATATATTTCTTTTTTATCTTAATTAATGGTAACTTTTTCCCCTCCCCGAGGAGTTCCTTGCTGCTGTGACATCCCGGCTGAGGGACAGAAAGAAAAGGGAAGAAGATCATCTAGTATCCCCGTTACCGACGACGAGAGGCAGAAAGAAAGTCGCCGCAGCCGCCACAGTGGCAGCGGCAGCAGCATCAGAATACACACATTGAAGGCTGGGACTTGTTTCTGGATGATTTTTATGCTTCCTTTATACATTGTGTGCTCAACGTTCGAAGCTTTTGCCTTCACCAGGTTGGCGACGAAGATGAACCTCGTCACACACTCCGTCTCTCTCTCTATGTGGGCATGTTTGGCACCAGCGAACGGTCGGCGGATCGAATCACTCGTATGTGTCCCCCTTCTTCGAATCAGCGGTCCGATCCGAGGTTGGGGCCAAACGCGGTTTTTAATTTAGTTCACAGTTATTTCCACTTGAAAGTTGTTTTGCATCTTTTTTTTCTTTCTTTGCCGCGATAGTGCTACATTGCGTTTTTTTTCATTTCATTTTCCTACTTTCGAGAAAAAAAGATCCCAGTAATTACACAACGCTTCGCTACGGTCTCTCGACAAATCATCCACCGATTAATCTTTGAAAACAATACCATGATCACCAGTAGGAGCAAAATGGAACTCACTTGATTTCACTCCCAGCTGAAGGTCAATTCCATCCAGATAGGTGCTTTTTTCACGATTCAGTACTTGATGAATTCTTGGCACTTCTGGACACACACAGTCCATAAGACGCTAACGGTCAACTTCAGCAAGAAGTAGCGTATTTTTCAGACAGGTCTTCAAGATCACTTCTAGCACAACTTCACAAGAAAAACTGCAACTCAATCAACAGGTGCCAAAAACGCTCATAAAGTCCAAACACATGAAGGTAAATCCGTAGCACCAGCTAGGGATACTCCTTACTGCACTCAGCACAACACCTTCTTCTTCGTCGTACGGACAGAGAGCAAGGGAGAAAGAATCAAGAGACCTTGACACTGAAGACGTTAGACGTATACTGACTGACTTGGAAATGGACACCGTGCTTGCTGGCTAGTGACCTGACCGTGGCGGCAGTGGCGTCGCGGTCGTCGTCGTCGTCGTCGTCTTCGTTTTCGACGCTGTCGGTCGTTGCGGTCTAAAGAAGGTCTGACTGTGTGCTGGTGTGCTACAATACTGAGCGCCGATGTCGTCGTCCATCAACAATGGCAATGAGTACAGGAAAGAAAAATCGAAAGAGAGTAAACCATCCGCGCAGCTGGAAACTCGACGGATGGCACAGTCCCGGGGAAGCTTAGATGAGCAAAAGAGAGGCAATTTGCCTCCTAAAGGGGATGCAAAAGTATGTTGTTAGGAGAGCGAAGTCAAAGCCCGAACGCGGCAAAGAAGAAAACCGGCAAGACTAAGAAGCGAAAAACAACAGTTTCATACTGCAGCTCGATGAAAGACTGGGTGGAGAGTGGAGGTGGCGGTTTTCATGTTTGTTGCTCTGCTATCGTACTGTCTTTAGTACCCGTGTGCGGTTGCGTGGAGAGTTACCGGCAGCCGAAAGATGTTGCTAAAGTCGATTGTGGAGAGTTGCATTCGATCTAGGTACGATTCAACGGTCGGGATGTGCGTGAGTTGTATCGATTTTTTGTGTGTTCACTCCGAGTGGTTCGTCGCTTCCTGCGCGTTGAAGTCGACTGCGTGAGGATTGTGAAGTGCATTGTTGTTACTTTGCATGGAAGTGCGATCAGCGATATGAACCAGAAAATGCAACAGGAATGCACTGTCTGGTTTGTGGCTGCACCAGATTGGGTGTGAAATAGATTAGCAGAACGGTAGTTAGATAATACTGTCTATGTGAATTCAATGCTAATTGGTTGTCGCGGAAATTTGCTCGTTAGCTGCGACTGGGGATTAACTAGTTTATTTTTGTGCATTCTGTACATCTTGATGAGTAAATTTTTTGAGGAGTAAGGTTGTCAAGTAACATGCTTTTACATTTTTTATGGAATCACTTCTTTTGTTTCAAAATCGTTCAAATCCTGAAATAAATTGTTAATTGATGAGTGCTTTTGTTCAAATATGCCCCATTTAAAATTATGGATAACATGTTAAGTTTTTTACAGTAACCATACAAATATTCTCATGATTCAGATTGGTTTTGTGTTAGCTTCGAGTGAAATTTAATGAAGTATGTATGAAGTTTGAGATTGTGGGAACTGTGGCTAACAGTCTTTTGAACAACTTTTTTGATTGTATCTGTCTCAAAACTCTTTATTCTGATAAAATTTTGTATATGGTTCCGAGGACATACGACTTTTCCACAGGTATTTAAACCATTCTGACACATGACCTGACTTCGAAAACGGTGTACATGTTTTAGCAGCAATTGTATCAAGTTTTAACAATTTTATTCAGAAAATTGTGATCTATACTAAACTGGGCACCGTAGAGAGTTAAGACATAGATACAGAGAGTAAAACATAGATTTTTCGGCTAGAAAAAATATACACTGAAATATACTTTACTGTTTTTTTTTTTTTTTTCAATAAAATAAACATTTTGAACACAAAAAATTTGCAGAAATTAGAAGTTTTTATTCTAACTAATTTTTGTTCGAGCTTTTGATAGATATGAACTATGAACTTTACATTCCACTTTCAATATGCTTCACTTTTTAACACTATTTTTATCGCTTTTCACGAAATACAAATACGTTTTTCGCCGCTTAGTCACTGGACAATTCATCTAAGCACTGATGTAGGCGTGAAGTTAGCGTCGTAATACGTATTTGCATATCGTGAAAAGTGGTGAAGGAAAATGACAGTTAATATTGTTTTTAATTTTATCATATGAAAATGATGTTACTAACTTTGGAAACTTTTCGCAGAAAAAGTAAAAATTATTTTTGAATAGATTCGGATTCAAGTTTTTATTAATTTTTAAAGTGCATATTTTCATGTAAATTATACGTTTTGTCTGCAAATAAAGGTTTTTGATTTAATTTGATTCAGATAATCACTACTGAACACCAAAATGTAGCCGTCATCGAAATTTTTAAACAAACAAATTCATTTACTTTATTTTATTGTTGTTGGTAATTAATTCCTGTTTTCAAAATGATTGAAGATCTTGGTGGTACAAGTACAACACAAAACACATGCAAAAAGTGGCGCATGTTAAATACGAAGTCGAAAGAGTTGACTACATACATCAGGTGAAACTGTTACATTACTTGAATTGTTGCATTTGAGAGTGATCATTAGTGGTAAGTTTGCAGAAACTTTTAAAGTTCTATGAAAGATCATTGCCATATCTTCTTCTTCTTATTGTCTTATTGCTCAATCGTCATTAGGTGTCGTTGAGCGGAGTCAATTGCGTTTGGTGAAGGAAACTTCGTGAGAAAAGTATCTAGTAAATATTTGTATATATTCTTTCAAGCAATTTATTCCGTTCATATTCGTTCATCTGCGTTCATATTACGTGAAACAGGGGGAAAATCAATATGAAATATTTTATTATTTTTGATTTTTATAATTGAATATTTATTGATTAGCATGCAATTGTTAATATTTCCTTTATTTACACGAACTTTTTTCCCGCTTTTGTCAGCCAGTTTGATTAACATGAGGTCAATAGTTTGGAATACAAAAGTAAATAACTTGCTACCAAAACAAGAATTCTGATTTCGTTTATTTGCACATTTCGCATCCAGTATCACTACATTCTTCCAAAATGTCATTGTTAGCGCCATTTGCAACAGAAGAAGTTTGATCGTCAATATCGATATCATTTTCAAATTCATGAAATTATGTTGATCATAAAGAGATGCAGTCGAAACCATTATAATAATCCACATCAGACGACGAATCGGTCATAATTACGTGAGATGTTGTTGATTGGAATCAAACTCAAATGCATTGGACTGGTTGTATTCATCAACCGAAATGTCCTGGTAAGTCCGATTTCTGTATCCTTCGATAGTATAAGTTCACCAATGTTTTCATGAAAATCACTCGAGGAGTCGTCAATAACAATTTCTTTCAAAATTTCAGGCAAAGCCAATCAGTCAATATTTATCTTTTCGTGAAGTAACTCGAAAGCTTGTGCAAAGTTTGCAAGATTTATTCAAAGCAGAGGTTAAGACCCAACAACAGCTGATGAACTGAGATTGCGTCAATGTTGTTATTTGGAGCCTTATAACTTATTCGAAACTGTGGAAATTTTGGTTAAAACAAATATTCTACAGATGGCATTCTTATTTCAAAATGTTTCGGAAAACAGTACATTGCTTTCTATAATACTACATGTTCATTCACGGTACGGGGGTTTAAATTACAATTAAAATAATGTGTATTCAACTGGCAACTGGAGTCAATGACGACTCTTTTATTATTCCATGACAAAGGATAGACTGGGTGTGTCTTAGGTATCTTCATTGTGTTCAGTATTTTCTGATAGGAGTTGCTCATGCTTTTTTTTCAAGTTAAGCCATTATCCCAGTTTTGCACGACACCGTGAGATTTTATTTCGTATGTTTTACGGATGAGCGAAATATGAATCTCATTTCATATTAAGCAGTTTCACAAAAATTGTTCCGGTTTAATTTTTGTTTTAATTGTCATTTATGATTTGACTGAAACTTTGCATAGACATTTCCATTGGCAAAAGATGTTATTCTGTGCTTTTGGTTAAAATTTTTGGAACATGATTCATTTATGATAAGCTTCCAACTTTTTTTTGCTTTCTCAATGATCGGACAGTCCTCAACGTTTAAGTAAATGAAACGAGCTTCCTTAGATAATAAGTTATAATTTTTTTGACTTTTAAAAAAACAATATTTTTCTAGAGTGTATAATTACTATCTACAACTTTGACGAAAACGTCACTTACTTACTTTTATGGCGACAGATCGTTGAGATCCTATACCGAATCCAGAATACGCCTCCACAAATTTCGGTCTTGGGCGGCTCAACGCCAGTTTTCCCTTACACACTGCTCTGGCATCCTCGTCGACAGCACACATCCAGCGCATGCCAGGTCTACCTTAAAGTCGTGAGCCTCTATCCGGTTCTCTGCTAAAAGCTATCTTTGCCGGTCGCTCATCCGCCATCCGTGTTACGTGCCGTGTTTCATCAGCTTGACAATATAAGCGTATTTGTATACGTCGTACAGATCCATATGCTTGCGCTAAACATTTAGTCTGCTATCGAGTATCGATCGCAGGATTCTACGCCCGAAAACCTCATGCGCTCAAAATAAACCATTTTTCACAACGGTTCCATATCTATCTGAAAACTTGAATCACTGCTCAATTATTCATCTCACGACGCCCCCATATTCATCACACTGTCAATCATGAATGAATCACATTATCATGAATGAACGAAGCCGCAGCCCGTCGTAGCACGTGCAAAATTGGTAACCTAGGTAACCACTACAGTGCTGTGTGTACAGATTTATGTCACTTATGTCGGAATAATTCAACATTTTCAGTATGATTTTCTCGTGTTAACAGAAACTGATTTGGCAACTTTTGATTTTCTTCAACGCAGTGAAAACAGATGAAAATGCATATAGTTGAAATTTAGGAATTGTAAAAATTCATCTCATATAAATCAAGTTTGTTTTAGGAAATTTGAGGTGAACATTTCAAGGATAAAAGTATTCTTAGTGTAGTGAGTGATTTTGTTTAGTGATCAAAATAAAAAGTGGTCCGCTAGTGATGAAAAAAACTTTGGTTGGCTGCTGAACGAGTCCCGTTGTAGCCGAATAGAACGATGCGCGGATTCTGTTTTCTGAGGTAGGTGATTGAATTAAATGAGTTTTCGAGTGCAGATGCTCGACTATAATATCAAATCTAATGCTTTTAAGTGAGTTTTTGAGGATTATACTCTATGAGGATTTTGAAGTGAACTAAGAAGAATCCATTCCTTGGATTAGCAGATTAGTTTAAGAAGAAAATATGCGTTTTTCCTGTTTTCAATTGTGTTTTCTTGTTGTATGAGATGAATATATGGGCTGAGATGAATAATGGAGCAGTTCCCCTACTTCGTTTTGGCGGTGTTTGTGGTGAGCTCTCGCAGCTTCCCTTTTGCGAGCCATAATCCTTAGGATAATTTGGTGAATTGCATGAAGACGTCACACCGATCAAATAACCGTTTTGGTTCTAAAAATATTTGTAATTATTAATACCTTCCCAAAATAGTATTTTTAAATAGGTTTTCAAAAATGAGTCTTGAACCAATAGCATAAAATGGCAGTTTTTGCCCATAGAAACATCTATGCAATGTTCCAGACGAATAAAAAATGTTAGATTAAATTGGTTACCCTTTTTTTTGTGGAATTGCACTGTTGGCAAACAGTGGAATTGGATGGATGGAAATCTCCGTCACGTAATAAAATGGTATGTTTTATTTTGTTGCAGCTTAGAAGAGAGACAAGCAGATAGCAGAAGGTGTCATACTTAAAGTCATGAAACAGTTCAATACACTCTTGCGTGTTGCATATTGCAGTTGTGCGGCTTGATGACAATAAAATTTGTTTGGCTTTTCACCAACAGGTGCAAGTGAGTGTCAATACATGTATCGAAATGGGAATACAGCAATATTACATCTAAACTAGTCAGACCTTAAAAAAAACTACGATGTCATCAACTAAGAAGCATTCGAGATGAATTAAAAACAATCAGAGCGGATACTCTGTTGAATAGATTTTGGAAAACAACTATTGCGCCAAAAATGTTGTAGTTAGGTAGTTTATTGAGCAGTAGCATCGAATTGTTTCGAAGGCCGCAAGGTGTATATTCACTTGTTCCAAGAGAGCGGGGTAGTCTATGCGGCGTTACCGAAGGTCTGTGGTAAATAATGCCCTGCCTGTGCTTGTACCGACGGACAGAGGATCTAAACGTATCAATAAGCAGTAGGGTGGGGGAAAGTGATCGATTTTCCAGAACCAAGTTTTTTTGGTTCCTTTTGGGGTCCCAAACAACCTTGAACTTACCTGAAGTCGATTGGTTTTGTCTCCGCTGGGCGCATTGCATTTCAAATTTGTATGAAAATTCCTATGGGAAAACCAACAGTTTTGCATTTACATTTCTAGAGAGCTCAATAATGCTCTAATAATGCACTACATTATGTTAAAGTATACTATTTTAGATGCCTAACAACTTTGCAGAAGACTTTGAAGAGCTAGAATGTCCCTAAGAAGAGCTATAGCTGTTCAAAGTGGAGTATGTCGATCTAAATGCAGAAAATCTTGTTTTCTGCCAATATTACCAATGTACCGGCGTCAGTTGGATTTCCATCAGAAGTAACCTGTCGTGACGAGTTTATACACTCAGCTGGACCAAGCAAACAAATTTTGGTCAATATTCTAGGCGTAGGTAGAATCTACAACGTGTTTCAGAGGTTACTTCTGATGGAAATCTGACTGACACCGGTACACTTGCAGTGTTGGCAGAAAAAGTGATTTGCAACATAAATTTCGACATACTCAAATTTGAACTGCTCTAGTATTTTATTGGCACACCCTAGCTATTTAATGTCTTCGGCCAAGTTGTTGGGCATCAAAACACCTACCATTTGATGTCATGAAACCTATGGTTTGAGCCATTTGAGCTCTTTAGAATGGAAAATGCAAAAAAGTTGGTTTTTCTATACAAATCTCCATATAAATTTGAAATGCAATGCGCCAAGCGGAGACAAAACCAATCGACTTCCAATAAATTCAGGATTGTTTGGGGCCCCAAATAGAACAAAAAAAAACTTGGTCCAGGCTTTCTGCTATCAAGTTTCGTTTTTTTCCATATAACGATTCCCCACCCTAATAAGCAGTGACTTGTTTAGCTTAGTAAACGAAAGCGAACAGTTCCTGGCAGTTTACGAAGAGCAAATCTCGCAAAGCGCCTTCTTTCTCTCCACACCATTGTTTTAATGAGGGGTCTAGACAACCGAGCAGTACTGTAATATAGAGCGATATAATGCGCAATATAACAATTTGAAGCAGTAATATTTTAAATATCCCTAAGTTCTTTAGCGGTACAGGAGATGAATTCCAAAACTTCTAAGTTTTTAACGACGGCAAACGAAATGTGAGGCTTGAAAGTGAGCTGGTAATCCAAAATTACTTCCATGTTTTCAATATGGTTTATGGGCTTAATTTCTGTTCCTAAAACAGCGTACTTGAAATGCGTAGTCTGTTTTTCCGTGCAAATGACATAATCGAGCATTTAGATGGATTAACATTCATACGATTCCGACGGCACCAATCGGCAAAAATATTTAGCTAATGTTGAATGAAGTGACATTCGACATTTGAGTCACTGTTGATTCATGAGCTTCCAAAACTGTTTGGGACAAGACTTGAGCTTCCTCTGTAGATCATGTTGATATCGGAGAAAGCATCGTTTCGTTTTGCTTCTGTATGTGTGATTATTTCTCGCATAGCGACGTTTTAGCGTAGCGACGGCAGTGTACGGTGCTTAGTAATTTTTTTCAAGGCAGCTCTCTTCTTGAGACGTATCTGTCGATAGTATAAGCCAATACGCTAGAGAGAGTTTAGCGGCGTCTTTGGCGTTAACGGAGTCCAAAATAGAATTCTAGTTGACCTCGGAAAAAATTCGGCGATACTGTTGTGGTCGGCTTTAACAAAATCGTCAGATACGGTAGTGGACGCAACGTTGAGATTACGTTTCAATTCGGCATTTATGGTAACTAATAAAGGTAGGTGGAGAGAGACTATTTTCACTAAACGAGCAGGGGCCACACACAAAAAAGGGGTGGTGTGTGGCATTCTGTTCATGCTGACGATGATTGGTTTCAGACATAAGAATGTTTTTAGAAATGCTGCTGTGAAATCGTATTAAGCGTCTTTCTTAAGAATGAAGTGTAGTACATTTTCAGGAAAGAATTCAGCATTTGTAGCGAAACAAGCTGACTTTTTATTTGAAATCGTATTGGTTTGTATATACCGCTGTTGATAGGCAGTATTATCGAGTTCTGGAAAATACCAAATTACGTATCTATATCTAAATTTGAAGAAAAGTGTGGCCGTGTGTAATCAACTTGAAAAGGGCCTATTGATGAAATTGCAAGTTTTATTCAGTTATCGCACAATCGCATCCTCTGTTCTGTCAGGTTCAGTGCTGAGAAAAAGCACCGCCTAGAAACTCAAACAGACTGATATCAAGCCAACCTTAGCGTCAAATATCTTTTCTATGCACAAACATAAACTGTAGCTAGACAACGGTCGCTAGACAGATCGAAATGTTGATTTTCGATGAACACGTTTGTTGGTGTCCATTCCTCAGTCAAAGTTCACATTCGTTCATATGTTGTCAAAGTTGAAATTCATTATCATCATCACGGAAATGAGAACGAATATCAGTGTCAGTAACTTGTACTGAGTATTTGTATCACGTTGAGCTTAGATGCAATATTCAATATTGAATTTCTGGGATTCGACAAGCAACCGACTGACCTAGACCAGTTCATACGTAATTACAGCAGCCATCATAGTATATAACTCATTAAATTTATTTAAGTTATAACGTTTTATACGTTTATTCTAATAAATGATATTTCTCATAAATAAGTTCAATCATAATCACAAACTTATTATTTGAATTCATGAACAATTGATCAGCTAAAGCGACCTGTCTATTGGTGATGGTTCTTGGTTTCTTCTGTGTAATTTCATCATCTTTGAATAAACCATGCTCATACGCTTCAAAAGAATGACTAGTACGGATATGTCGGATGATATTCTCGACGTCCAAAACGACTTAGGAATGTTTGCATTCGCTCCCAACATCAAATTGACATCGCCCACGTGCAATCAGCGGTAAAGCAACTTCCTGTAGCGTACGCTTCCTTAAAAGAAGGTTTTAAATGTTGAAGCACTTTTTACAACGTTGAAAACATATGGACGATAACCATACCTGCACAAAGCTTTCTAGTTTTGATAATATCGTTATCTTGAGAAGAGCTTCCAGTTGATATTGCTATCCATTTCAGATTATTTTCGAAATAAAAAAAAGTAACTGCACTTCAAAAAATATCAGTACCTCAAATCGAAATTGATTTTTTTGCCTTTTAGTTTCATTTTCACGGTTGCTATTTTTGAATTGATAGATGAACCAATCTGAATATCTTCTGTTTCGTTCTTGTTGGGTATTATATTCATTTTGAGACGTCAAGTAACGATGAACACTTTTGTTTACATCGCATATCGGATAGTGAAACCGATTGTCATGGTAATATGTATCACCTGCACGACGAAAAAGCATAGTTTCAATGTTGTGAAACTCATTTGATAATTTTAACCACTGGTCAGGTTTCGCTTTCAGAGGGATTTTAATCATAATATCATCTTGCTTCACGTTGTTTATGTTAGATCTATGTTCTAAGTGGCTCCGCCTCTTTTCACGTTATGTCATTATCACCGCTTCGCAAATCGGTTAGAAGATTTTATTAAGCCATGCAACAATTTATTACACTGTTGAGTGTTTCATAATGTTATTTGATATGATATATGTTTGAACCGAAAACAGACTCTCATATAGCCCAATGAGTGAATTCCCAATTACATAGGTGTGATATTCTGTAGAACGTGCAACGGAGAGCATTAAGGAATGGCATGCATAAATGCAGTTCAGCTTTGTTTGGACGAAATCTGCGTTTCAACAAGGCCTGACAATTTTCAATATTGCAATAAGTTGCATAACCAAATTACTATGTTATGCAGTGTAATTGATCTATTGCTGCAAGAACGAAGGAAATCCGTTGAAAACCAACCGAGTGATAGGAATTTGAAATTAGACACGATTTCGTCCCCAGTATCGATTTTTCATTTTTTGTTTTACATCCTATGGTTTCACATCCTAAACGACGTAGTTTTACGTCGAAAACATGTATGTATGTAGACTACTCTTGAGTACTTTCAGTGTGCATTATGGCTCACCCAAGCAGCACTTGCAACATGTTTTCAAATGAGACTACTCAATATTTGTTGATTTTAAACTTTTTTAAAGGTGCAAGAAACTTTTTCGGTTACTCTGAAGAAATATAAAAGAATTGAGCAACATTTTGCTATTTACGTGTATCATTCTCGTAACTGAAAACTAGAAATTGCTCAATAGTTTTCTGCAATCTATTTCCAAGTGCATATTTCATGATGCTTTTAAATAACGATAATGTCACATGATGTTGCATATTGTTGTTTCACAAACGTTTTCTTTTAAGGAAAGCAAACTAGTGATGAAAATGTATAGCAACATCTTGTTGAACCATATATTTGCTAAAATTACCACACAGTAAACAGCCATCTCTAATATAAACGAATGATAA
Source organism: Wyeomyia smithii (assembly GCF_029784165.1). Lineage (NCBI taxonomy): Eukaryota > Metazoa > Arthropoda > Insecta > Diptera > Culicidae > Wyeomyia > Wyeomyia smithii. The sequence continues at coordinate 78,472,245 of NC_073696.1, forward strand.
ATGATTATTGTTGGAAATATGGTTTTGTTATTCCATATTCCGCATGATTAACTGTTTTCTGAACTATCGTTTCCCAAAACATTGTTCATAATTTGGCGAGTTTGAATCATAAATTTTTTTTACAACACTTTATAAAAGGCGCGTGAAAAATTACGAAGTAAAAACATTTTTTGCACGGTAAAGTTTGAATTGCAGGTAGAATAACATACCTATCAGAAGCGTAAGTAGAGAAAAAGTTCGATATATTTGAGGTTTTTTATAATGTATGTAGTTATATTAAACTTCGCGACACCATCACCGAAGAAAAATGTCAGTAAAGGTAAACAAACTTAACTTTATTTCTCCTCTCTTTTCATCCTATACTGCAGCGGCTATCGATGCAGAAGATGGTTCACATAGCACTGTTAGTTGCTTATTGGCTCCACCTTCTGCGCTTTTCGGTTATTTACAAGTTGAATAAAAGTAACGGATGCGATTTATTACAATCTTTGAATGCTGCATTGAAAGTTGCATTTACTTCATTGCAACAATGCCTGCTGCTTGGGCATTTATCTCACGTGTTCATATTTTTTACAGCTAACAAGTCTGCCTTTTTTTTAAATATACCGTTTGATCTGATCATATAATTTTCATTATGATTATTTCTAGTAAATCTGAAGTATATCTGGTTAGTGGTTGGTGTGAAGGACAATAGCACTTATGAGAAGCTTTTTATCCTAACTAATCCTAGAAGTTTTGCATAAAAGAATCAATAGATTCAAAATGCAACTTGTGTACCGTTTATCAACCAAAAATACTTTCCAGCTCCAAATCAGTCAGATTTTTAATGTTACTGCACAAAAACAGTGCAAAATGCGTCTTTAACTTTTGCGGAATTTGACAACCATTTTCTCTAAATATATACAAAGAAACGGTAGTAAGAAATGGGAATAAATCATGGTAAATAGATTTTCATGTCACATTTTTACCATAATATCGCACATCATAACCAAATTACGTTTATCGAAACAATTCATCTGTCTAGTTTACAGAAACAGTAATTTATAGCAAATCCTGCGTAAATTTATTCTAATTTATCGTGTTATATGATCATAAATTTGTATCATGATCGGAACAGGGTGAATCATGATCGGAACAAAAATTGCATCATAATCGGAACAGCTCCATTACAATGCAACTTCATTTCGCACAAGACGTGTTTTGACATTCGAATAATTGATTCCGTTATCACCGGTTGCAAACAAGGCATGATAGCAATTGCAAGGACGAATTGTTTTCAAAAATTGATCATTTTTAAAATTTTTTTTACTAATAGTAAGATAAGAAAGGGTTTTTCTCGGCAATGATTAAAATAGAATCTCGAAAGCTAGGAACAACCTACGTAACTAATTTTTTGCGGTTTGGTACATTGAGATGAGAATAAGCATCATGCAAAAAAATTAGCTTCGTAGGTTGTTTCTAACCACTGGGATTCCATTTCAATCGCTGCCGAAAATACAATGCCTTATCCTAAAGATTGCGGTAAATATTTGAAGGAAATTTTCGTTGATTGGTGGAGAAATCTCGCATATGAAAAATTGTTCTGATCATGGTACATTTTCGGACTGTTTCGATCATACTAGAATACTGTAATGGATTTTTCACTGCCACAAAAAAACTAGCCTTATTTTTAAATGTTCGAATTAGCTACTTAAAGCTTATAACCCAAGCATTTCTTGTTTAGTTAAGATTTCTTCTACAGAACGAAGTGATCAGTGCTTTAATTTAGCTCCAGTTTCAGTGTGCAACACTTGGAGACTTGTGTACGACTAACGTCCAGAAGCGACGAACCTAGGAGTACGATCAAACAAAATGCAATGCAACATATTTTAGAGAGACGAACGAAACGAGAGTTAGATGAAAAGAGAGTAAGAGAATCTGTTTGAGAGCAAGTAGTCTTTATTTCGGTAGAATTTGTAGACAACGGGTGCGAGGGAACGTGTCCGGTTAGGCAGAAGAAACGACGAAACGAGATAGGTAAACTTGATCTTGACTTTGGAAATTGTGCAAACCCGGTACCCTTTTGCAGAGCAGGCAACGAGAGGCGGAATGCTCAGAGCTCGAAAGATGGCTTAGATACCCGCGCCTGGTTATGTCGGTTGTCGTTCGTCTAGTACCGATCGACACATCGAGGATGCGTGTGAAGACGCACTCACTTCCACTCCATCATCCGTCAACGCGGGCTGGATCTCGAACGAGGATTTGCGTCAATCGTGCGGAGCTGCAGCAGGACGGTAGACGCACACATCCTGCCAACCGTACAGACTTGTTTATTGCATTCCACCAGGGTTCAGGTTTTCTTCGGGCGGATAACCATCAGGGTTTGGAAAATCGCCTTGGGGCTTCATTGGCACCAACAGCTCTCGCGCCAGGTATTTAATGGCATGGGGGCAGACCGTGACTTCTCTTTCGCACAGATGAGCCCGTTGAGCCAGTTTTCTGACCCGAGGTTGAAGAGTGCGTGAAGGTCTGGTGCAGCCGTTTCAGGCGTAATGATTTGTATTTTTATTTCGAGCATGTTGCCGAGGTTGTACCGTGTGGGGAAAATCGCTGCGGTGGTACTGCAGTGGAATTAATAACTGTATTTTTCGACTTCCCTCGGTTAAATTGTGCTTTTGCGTGCAGCGCGTATTATGTGTATATTATGAGAACTTATGAGGTGTAGTTTTGGTGTTCTTTAATTTTTTTGTAAGGTAATAAATGGAGCAGATTTTTATTTAAATTAAGTTGTTTTAAGCGAGTTTGCTTCCTTTAATTTTTTTACAACACAACGCAATTAGCAAACATATGTTACGGGATACGAAAACATTGACCTTTGCTGTGATGCAATTGAGAAATTTTCCCAATAAACTTGCACAGCAGATTCCTTTTACGAACGATTACCGATGCTCACTTTACCTCGCTGAAGGTTCTCAAAAGCGATCGATTGTTACCGACAACATGTGGAGAATGTTGTTTTTTTATTTCGTTTGTTGTGAAATAATAGCATTCCCACTGGATATAATTGTTCTAGGTAAACGATTACGTCTGAATGCATCAATCGTGGTTGACTGATGGATTCCATTTTTACGATGAGGCGTTCAATATAATCAACAAGATTGAGCTCTTCGCTGGTGTTACCAATAGGATGCCTGTAGAAGATGCGATAACAAATGATATCAATATTTAGTGATCTTCAAATAGCATTCCCAAGAGCAAACTGCGATCGCATTAATGGCGAGAGAAAAACAAAGTGAGGCATGTTAGTGAGTTGGTAAATGTAAACAGGTCAGTGCAAATGCAGTATCAAGGAAAAAGGGAATACACCGCTCAATCTACCTGGATTGCTTCTGCGGCGCTCTTCGGTTCCTGTACTCGATCAGTCGCTTGTGTGAGTGTATCAGCACTCTGGGGAAAATTGGCCGATGGCTTCAGTCATGATAAAGTCAGTTTTCTCCGATCGTTCGCGCCGAGACCCCGACTGAGCCCCCTCGGATCAGCCCGGCTCGACCTCGAGCGCATGGTTGTACATCATGTTGGCGCAATTAGCTTGGGCTTTGCGCCTTGGTTGGTTCGATTATTTCTATTTATGATTATGCTTTAGTGCAGACTAATAATAGGTGAACCGGGAAAATGGGTTTGGAAACGGCACCCCAGTCCGATATTGCTGGAATGCTGCATATTATTCGCTCTTTGTTACTGATCTTGGCCTTGCCCCTACGGGCCTCTGATCTGTGACATCGATTGAGTGGAATTTACATATCCACTGGGGAAGAATCTATAGGTTGAAAGAGTTGGGTAGTTACAACAGCATAAATCTTTTTCAAAGCTACCTTGGCAGTTAGCCTTACTTTTCAACCCAAAGGAATACCTGGCTGCAAACAAAACTTTTTTGATAAAGCATCGTATCAGAAAATGAGAAAGCTTGTAACGAATTGACTTGTTTTGAATTGAAGACAAAGAATAAATTCATGTAGATTGCTTAGGTAGTGAGAACATGCTCTGTGTACATGAGAATAGCACAGATATCGCCACTTGTCTGTCAAAATGATTGACCTTGTGAACCAAAGACCGTATACCTGAAAAAAGCTAGTTTTGAATATGGCACTATGCTTCAAATGAATCTTTGAATGTTGTAAAATATTTGAGAAGAAAGGCCAATCAATGCTACGCAAGACAATAAAACAAAAGATGTCTAATAACCTGAAAAATTACTTTGGTCATAAATTTAACACAAAATATTTAAATTCTGCCTCTTAAGGACAAAAAAGGTAAAACAATCATGCCCAGGACAACGAAATAGATTCTAAATTACGCATGCAATATGTAAAAAACATTTTTACAGACAATACCAAACATGAGTAATTCTCGCTGAAACCAGGCCACTAGATGCAAAAGGTCCTTCAAATTTGATATAAATGCACATAGTTTTTAAAAATAGAAAAAAAATGATAATGCCATTTTTGTTTGATCGAATTTGTACACCCCTCGTTCACCAAGGGGTGAAATAGTTTCTAGTAAAAGGTTGTGGATGAAGTTATATTTATTTTTGGATTTACTTTCTGTCAGTGTGAACGTACACTTTTGAAATATGGGAAATGATTTATCTTAAAAAATAAAACAATATGAAGCAACAATAGACAAGTACAGAATTATGATCCAAAAAGGAGGATCAATTTTTTGTGATATCAGACCCCTTCGGCACAGGACAATTTGCCATGCATAATAGTGAGATTTAATCTCTTTTTGAATCGTTACCCTATAATTCTCAGCAAAATCTTCATACACAATGGCTTCATTCGGTGTAAGATTGGTATTTCTGTGGATTTGAAAGTGCAATACGATATAGTCTTAATAAGTTTCATTTTACTTATGCTAATTTACCTTAGGGACAGAAAATGAGCTAAGCATTCTCTCATTGAACTACTAAAACTGTCTACGAACTCTTCAAATGAACAGTTCTTTCGAATAGTTGATAATGATTCTGCATTCAATTTCGAATCGAAATTTTTTGTTTGGTTTGTTCAGCAATTAATTACTAAACTCACAAACATCCGGAAATTTATCGCAATTAAAAAAAACTGGAGGGAAGAGTTTCTACAAATGGCTACTACGTTGTTTGCGAGGAATGCAACGATTATTTTAAAGCTTCGCTCGGAAAATTGGTTCAATTGGTAGGTTAACACTGATGCTCACTTAATTTTTTTCCTGCATCCTACAGCATTTTTTCTCAGCTTTCTAATGCTTTTCAGATCGAAAATCGGTAGTTGCAAACAGGGTCAAAACCAATTTTTTATAATATAATCCAAGATGGCGGCCAAATTCAAGATGGCGGCCAAAAATCTGATCACTCCAAATGAAAGCCCTATCATTCCTCTTTACAGTGCTACTTGTAGTAGGTTTCATAACGAATTTCAGAGATATAACTCAAATAAAACATCAAGAATTGTTGAAATTTCCATTTTTCTAGAATCATCCCTCCCATCCCGAGGGGTCAAAAAAATTAATCAAACAAAAATGGCATTATCATTTTTTCTCTATTCCTAACTAATATGTGCATTTATATCAAATTCGAAAGACCTTGTGCACCTAGTGGCCTGGTTTCAGCGAGAATTGCTCACATAAGCACAAAAGTCGAAGATGAGAGTCAGTTCTAAGACTTGATGACCTTTCTGACTTACGTCGGTATCAACAAAAATGGAAAGGTTTAATGCACCAGAAACTTTTTTTTCGCAAAATGGTCGTTCTCAGCACTGCCATAGGGGTGACACGTTTATCAAAACTATTCCCCTTGAATAATATTCCAAGTTTTCCCTAATCGGCCGTGGCAATACTGAGAACGACCATTTTCAAAAAAAAAGTTTCGTCCCGGGTCCTTACGGGTTGAAAGTAATGGAAAGGCAGCGAAGCCTGAAGCCACAGGTGGTCAAAGGGGGTAGTGAGGCAGGTACACTTGAAGCTACCCCTGACAACGAACGAGGTTTCCGCGATCTGCTAGTAGTGGCAGTCCAAGCCGAGATGAAAACGCTACCTAAAGTGGCAGCACTGTCGGCACAGTTCGATGCCATAATCGTGTTTGCAGATTGTCGTAGCGATATCTCAAAGCACTTGAAGCGAAGTCTTCTATTGTCACGCATCTGCGTTAATAGTGCGAAGAAGGAATGTGCCACGCCTATGAAACAAGTGGAAACGAGCGGAAACGGCGGAAGAGACGCCTTAAAAAGCCAAAATGGTTCAAAGCGCGAAATGCGACCGTATCTAAAAACACACAAACGGTCGCATTATCGTCCACCGAGGATTGCCAAAAGTTAGAAATGCGTGGATAAAGCGTAAATCGCTCTAAGAAGTCGAGACAAGATAAGAGGAGCTCATACTCAAGACCAACGGGTCTAAATAAACCGAGGTCTTGAGGGCCATGAGAGGCGACGCCCTGCTGAAAGATTTGGGTGAGGACGTTCGGACCATTCGTCGATCTCTTATCGGAGCTATCTACAAAGAGGTAACTCAAAACATGTTGGGGAAGAACGTGCAAGTTCAGGTCCTCACTCCAGAGGTGACTCTCCAGCAAAAATACCTGGATGAAAAGTAGTGTGGAGTGGTGGTTGTGGCCGCGAAGGCAATACGCCTCCGGTAGCCCACATGAAACTTTTATTGGCAAAGCCCGGAAAAAAGCTAAGCTGAAGGTCGGTGGGTCGACGCAAACGTTGCGGTGGTGCAGGCCACAAAGCGCGAGATTGCGGGGCGCCTCCCGTGTGTATGGTATGATGGGCTTTCAAGCCGGCTACCAAATCGCAGGCTTCAGGGTGACGCATTTAAACCTTAACCTCTGGTAGAGCAGCTGTTATACCACTGAGTCGCTTTCGGATATTTTTGTTTTACACCACTGAGTCGATTTCGGATTTTCAATATCGGATCCCTACCGCATCCCTTCCAGAAACGGTAACTGGGTAGCGGATCAGTCCAGGGTGGCGGCTATATACACGACGGGTAGATTCCCGGTTCAGCAGATTGTGTCGTGTGACTGTGGAACTTACGAGTCTAACGTTGTCTTCGTTGGTTGTGGCGAATTTCTTCAGAGCTTGGGATGTGGAACGGGGAATTCGCCGCACTAATCAGAGGAGCCGGGTTTTGTTGGAAACTTTGGCGAAGCTCAACCTAGACCTGGCCGCTCGGCTTCGCGGGATCGAGGGTAGACGACGGCCACACTAATAGCGACCATCAGTCGGTCAGCTATAACGTGGATATCAGGCGGCAAGCAACGAGTGTGGCCAACACTTCAACCATTCGCGGCTGGAAGACATCGCACTTTGATGTCGAAGTGTTTGCGGAAGTAATAAGTTAATAAATTAAGGTCCCCCCGAGTGCTGATCAACTTATTACTACACTATCGCAAGCGTGTGACGCTTCCATGCCTAGGTCTTGTAAGCCCAGTAAATGGAAGGTCACTAGCGTACTGGTGGATCGACACGATAGCCGACCTTCGCAGTGCGTACCTTCGTGTAAGGCGGAGGATGCAACGCACGCGTACCGATGTGCAAAGATCAGCGCGCCAGAAGCATTCAATCCGCCGGAGTATCGCTTAAGAGCGCAATAGAGGCCAGTAAACGAGCCTGTTCCAATAGACTATGTGACAGTGCCAATACGAAACTGTTGTGTGACGCCTACAGGATTGTAACAGCCAAGACTAGAGGTGCCCCGCCAGAGTAATCACCAGCGGTGCTGGAGTGGATCACTGAGGGACACTTCCCACGCCCTGGCCTCCGGTTGTTGAGGCACCACACACAGTAAGTGACAGCAGCCGCGCAAGGCTAACGGACGATGAACTTGTGGAGATTGTGAACTCCCTGAAGGTGAGGGAGGCACCGGGACCAGACGAATTCCCGGACTTGGCCATAAAGGTAGCCCCGGGTTGTTCAGAGTGGTCATGCAGAGATGCTTAGACTCCTGCTTTTGATGTACAATACGTCTTACGGCAACATATACAGGGGTCCAATTTCGAAAACCGAAAACATCGAGAGCGTCACGAAAATTGTCCAATTTCAAACGTTTTAAACTCAGTTAGTTTCCAACCGATCTTCGTCATTTTTGCAGCAATCGATTGGAAAATCATCTAATCACCCGTTCGAATGCAGAAAATTGTATTCGGATTGTTCAAACTATTGTACTATTGAAAATTGTCGATCCTTGTCGAAACGTAATAGTCGACCTTTGATTGGTTGCTTGCTGCCTTTCCCTAAAAAGGAAGACAGAATGGAGCCGGGAATGCACTCGTTGGGCTATGAAGAGACTGCTCCTTCTCAAGCAAGCTCATTTTACTAGCAGTGGGCAGCAGCGGCGGACAGTAGCAGCGATGGCAGTGGGCAAAGGCGGCGTGGATCAGCAGCGGGAAACAGCGGCGGAGGTAGTGGTTAGCTGCAGTTCCTACCTTTTTCAGTTCGGCTCCCCTTCGATCTGAGTTGGACCCCACCAGTGGAAATCCAATTAAGATATCGTTGGGTGAATACAGCCAGAAACTGAATGAGACTCGCACCGCCAGGTGGTTTGTGAAGCTACCATCATCCAGCGTGTATATATAGGGTGTGTGCACATATATAACGTGTGTGAATATGTGTGGTTAGCTATATAGCGTGCGTGGCTTGCGCGTGCATGTTTATAGCGTGTCTGTGCATGTCTATAGCGTGTGTGGCTTGCTATATAGCGTACTTGGCTTGCTATATAGCGTGTGAGGCGAGCTATATAGCGTGTGCATGCTATAGCGTGTGTGTGCATGTCTATAGCGTGTGTAGCTAGCAGTATAGCGATTGAATTATCATATTTAGCTGCAAATAAATCACCTCATGTTGATTTTAAATATCACAGTAGATCATTCAGAATTAAATCGAAAATTTACCATGTTGAAAAAACGGAAAACAAAACTGAGCGAAACTGCTGTCCTTCATATGGTTTAATGGAATCAATTACAAATTTCATCGTATAGAGGGCGCCATACCTAACTTTTAAACGTGACTTGCTAGACGAATAGTTTCTTCTGCAAAGTTGTGTAAAATTTTATTACAAAACTGTTTGCTGAATACCTCAAACCTCTAGAAATTGAGATTTCAGAGCTACAAGACGTTTTCTAAAAATGCTTTTTAAAATCAGTTTTTCATCCATATTTTCAACTCTAAGGCCTAAAACATGACTGTATAAAATTGAGAGTGACGTGGCAAATCAAGATGAACAATTTCTAGTGATGTATTGGTTATTTTATACAGTATTCATGAATAAAAACTGGAAAAAAGTGTTTTTAAAGTCTTTTTTTGTTTGAGTTGGAACTCGAAAAGGCGCAAACGTTTCGTTGGAAAACAAGCATAAGTTACGACTATGACCAAACTTATTTCACTACGTTTGATAGCATGACTAGTCAAAATTTGCACAACAAAATTTGTTTGTTCAGCAGGGGCGGACAAAGGCTGATTTGAGCTGCAGGCGAAGACTGATTTTGCCGCCCTCCCCAAATTTTTATTTTATATGAAATGCATTTTCTATAGACTCGAAAATTTGATTAGACAGCATGTGTTGTGTTAACAATTCAAAAATGAACAATTCATGCTTTCAATGTTGAAATTTTTTTTATCGTTTCCGACATATCAATTTCTTGAAGCACCTGTCTTTCTATCGATATTATCGCCAAGCCACACAAACGTTCTTTCGACATGGTCGATCGTAGTTACGTCTTTATAAGTTCTAATTTTGAGAAACTTCTCTCGCCACTTGTTACTTACTTAATTTACTTTTAAGGCGAAAGACCAATTATCAATCCAGTGCCGAATCCAGAATACGTCGCCATGTCCCTCGGTCTTGGGCTGCTATTCTCGTCGACAGCACACATCCAACGAGTGCGGGGTCTACCCCGAAGTCGACGACCTCTATCGGGATTCCTGCTAAATATAGCCTTCGCTTGACGCTCATCCGGCATTCTCGCTACATGCCCAGCCCACTGAAGCCTGCCGTGTTTTATCCGCTTGACTATATCCGCCGACTTGTATGCCTGGTACACTTCATGGTTCATGCGTCTGCGCCAAACACCATTTTCTAGTTTGCCGCCAAGGATTGAACGCAAAATCCTACGCTCAAAAACACCAAGAGCTCACCGATCGGCCTTTTTCAGCGTCCATGATTCATGGCCGTAGAGAGCCACTGGAAGAATCAGTGTTTTATAGAGTGCAAGTTTAGTACGGATTTGCAGACTGCGGGACCTTAGCTGGTTACGTAGTCCGTAAAAGGCCCTGTTTGCGGCTGCTATCCGCCTCTTTATCTCACGGCTAACCTCGTTGTCACATGTCACTAATGTTCCCAGGTAAATAAATTCGTCGACTACTTCAAATGTTTCCCCATCTAGCACCACCGCAGCACCAACCTCCAACGGACTACCACGCACTCTGCCAGCCACCATGTATTTCGTTTAGGCAGAGTTTATGACAAGCCCCAATCTCGCAGCTTCTTGCCTGAGAGGTCCGAAGGCCTCTTCCACTGCTCTACGATTAATACCAATAATGTCGATATCTGTATGAAAGTTCGACTGTTGGGAATTGTACGATGGTTGGTTATAATTTCGGCTGAGCAGTCTTGAATAAGTAGAACGATCTGTTAAACAGGACAGTAAAAAATCAGATCGTTCTACTTATTCAAGACTGCTCAGCCGAAATTATAACCAACCATCGTACAATGTCGATATCATCCGCAAAACCTAGAAGCATGTGCGATTTCGTAATGATGGTGCCGCTCCTCTGCACACCAGCCCTCCGTATAGCATCTTCCAATGCGATGTTGAACAATAAGTTCGACAGCCCATCACCCTGCTTCAAACCATCTAACGTCATAAAAGGGTCCGATATCTCACCGGTTATCCTGACGCTTGATGTAAAACCTTCAAGGGTGGCACGTATCAGCCTAATCAGCTTTGTTGGGAAGCCATGTTCGAGCATGATCCGCCATAACTCATTCCTCTTAACTGACTCGTACGCTGCCCTGAAGTCTATGAACAGATGGTTCGTCTGCAAGTTGAATTCTCGAAATTTTATCGAGGATTTGTCGCAAGGTAAACATTTGGTCCGTCGTGGAGCGTCCCCCTCGAAAACCGCATTGGTACTCGCCAACAATGGTCTCCTGCAACGGCCTCAGTCTGTGGAACAGGATGCGGGAGAGAATTTTGTACACGGTATTGAGAAGAGTTATACCCCGATAATTGCTACAGTCCAGGCGATGACCTTTTTTTGTAGTTCGGGCATATGAGACCCTCCAACCAGTCCGAGGGCAATTCTTCATCAGACCACACTCTCAGTATGATCCGATGGATGGCACGATACAGCTGTTCGCTCCCGACTTTGAAGAGTTCGGCGGGAATGCCGTCCTTCCCAGCTGCCTTGCAGTTTCTCAGCTCTTCCACTGCTTTCTTCACCTCGACCATGGATGGTGGATCCACAGCTTGACCATCATCCTCAATAGTCATCCTGCTCCTTTCGACTCCACTGTTTCCCTCACCGTTCAACAGCACACTGAAGTGTTTCTTCCAACGCCTGGCCACCTCTGTTTTATCGGTTATCAGGTTCCCCTCCCTATCGCTGCACATGACAGGAGCTGACACGTTTCGATTCCTAATTCCGTTGACCTTCTTGTAGAAGCTCCTCGCATCGTGCCTGGAGAAGCAACCTTCCGCCTCCGCAAGAAGACGCTCCCAATGCTGTCGTTTCTTCCGGCGATGGAGTCTCTTTTCAGCGGCTCTAGCATCTCGATATCTACCCACGCTCTGACGAGTCACAGCCGTGGCCAACATGTGACCCCTGGCGCGGTTCTTCTCCTCCGACACTCGCTGGCACTCAGCGTCAAACCACTCATTGGACGCAGCTGCCGCAGTTGTACCCAACACTTCTCGCGCTGTAGTGCTGATCGAACTGTGGATGTGTCTCCTGCGCTTTCATTGTATGTCTTTTTCAGGAGCTCAAAGAACACCACTTGTTACACTAATGGGTAAAGTGAGTAAAATTCTCAAAGATACAAAAACATTTGAAAAAGTATCAATCAGTTGATTTTTTGTGATGTAGTTTAACGCATTCATTGGAGTCGTCTCAGCTGGCAATAAGGTGATAAACTAACAAGTTCTTAGTGCATTTCATGTCCATCGATGTCACATTCTTTCTTGTGTGTGAGGATTTTTTGTAAATGTAGACAACTTTTCTCTAACTGATCTGTACTACAACCCATTAAACTGTGAATATCATACAAGAAGCTGAAATTTTCACTGTGATTTTTCATTAACTGGAATCGATCATCGAACGATGCAACAGCTACATCCAATACAGAATAGAAGAAATTCACTTTGAAAGAGAGTTTTTTCGATGTAATTGGTCCATCTGACTGTTCGTATGCGAACTGTTTCTTTATCATTCTCGGCCGAATTCGTGTTTCTGTTTGAAACTCCGGATTTACTTCTAAAGCATCAGTAATGACGCTATTCAAACCTTCATTTCTCATATTTTTCAAAAACCTTTAAACGCTGCCTATCAAGTCTATAGTGTTTTCGAGACTGCTATTTATTTTTTGAAGGTACTTACTCACTAAATTGATTTTGAACAAAATTGAATGCCAAGCTACTAAACTGCATAAGAATTTGATTTTTTAAATTTTTTTTGCTAGGCTTTTTGCAGTATTTCTTGCAAACGCATCTTGCTTCAGATCCTCGATTGCTTCATATAGGGCATAATAAATTTCTCCTATATTAAACCTCAAGGGAATGACAGCATCAATTCGACTTTCCCAACGCGTTCCACTCAGAGGCTCTACCGTAAGAGAAGTAATGTGTTTTTTGAACGATGAGTTGAAGCAGAAAAGAAGTTGAAAATTTCTTGCACGACACTGAAAAAGTCTACTGCATCAAAACATAACTTGGCACCATCGCTAACAACAAGATTGGTTGCTGCATGGAACGGATTGATTTTTACAAAAATTGATTTTTACAAAAATAGTTTAAGATAATTAGTTTAAGAGATTATGACAGATCTCGACGTTTCATGCATTTATAAGACCATTTTTTTCAATATCGAACATTTTACGAACTACCTGTGCATTTTTTATCGGCCGAAAAAGTGAAATTTTGACCGCTTCGAGGCACCACTTTTCGAAGTCCGACTGAGCTGAAATTTTGCAAGAAGACTGTGGCATGTGGAGTGTTAGTACAACGTTACATGAAAATGTGGTCGCGTCGCACGTGAATAGAAATCCTGCTAGAGAGAGAAAAAATTTCCTCGTCGCTTAAAAAATAAGCACACGCATTAGCCGTCTGTTTGCCTGACCGCCTGCTTCGCGTACGCGTTGATCCGCCCCTGTTGTTCAGACATATGATATTATTAAGAATTCTTTGTTCAAAGGGATCTTTTTGAAACAACTCTCTTATATTGTAAAGCACCCTGTCCGAATACAACTTTTACAGGCACTTTTCCAGGCATTGACGCCGTGTACTATAAAGAGCACTGTAATTATTGCAACAAAAATTCAAAGTCGGTTTTCGGGTCGATATTTGTTGGACCCAAAAAACGAATAACAATAAAAACTGAACCTTCATGCAAGTCGATGCCCCGGCTCACACAAACAAGACCGTTCAAGACTGGTGCAAGAACAACTTTCCCCCTGTCATCACCAAGGATGAGTAGGCTCAAAACTAGTCAGATCTCAACGTGATGGACTTTCGATTCGGAAGGATGTTAGAAGCGAAGACCTGCTCACGAAAACATACAATTTTGGAAGAGTTGAAAAAGTCTGCTCAATTTGCTGGAATAAAATTCCTCAAAAAGATATTCTGTCTGCCGTTGAGCCTTATCCTAAGCGTCTTCGAGCTGTTATCAGAGCTAAAGAAGGACACATCGAATGAGTTGTTGTATTTTTGAATTGTTTTCCCTCAATAAATTATTTTTATTTCAAAGGTTTTCTTTTCTTTGCCAAAAACATGGTTAACGGTCCTTTGTTTCTTGTTGCAAAAATTTTGTAGCACGCTGTATAAAACCGAGGTTCTAAAAAAGGTTGTGACGAAGAATCATTATCTCTTTCAATAGGACGGCGCACTGGCCAAAATCGCGAAAATCGTCCAAACGTGGTGTCGGAAAAATTTGACTGATTTTCTCGATAAGACTTCGCGGCCTCCCAGCTCCCCGGACCTTAATCTCTTGATTTTTATTTACGGTCGAACATGCTGGCCAAAAAGCATGAACATAAAGTAAGCACTATGGACTAATTAAGGGGTTGTATACCTTTTTGGTCGAGAAAAATTAGGGAAGTTTGAATCTATTTTTAAGTGCATAGCACCATTTTCATTGCATCAAAAGGGTATTTTTCTGAAAGTACAGTTTATCAACAATAAAAAATACGTTTATTTTGAGATATACCAATTACTACTGGAGTAATGGCCGTTTCCCCGAAACGCTATTTTTTTGCAGAGGCTTGCGGTGATCCTGATAGAGACTCAGCGGGTCGACCGAAATCCAAAAACTCATATTATTTCATTAGTTTAGAAGTGTGCCGGGTCCTTGAACGATCGCTTTTATGAGTATTTTGTTTTCAGTGCAAATGGGAACGTTTTTCCCAAAAAATGCACGTTTTGAGCGTTAAAACTTGCATTAAAAATTTTTCTGCGGCAAAATGAAACTGTATGTTTCAAAAAGCGATCGTTCAAGGAGCGGCGAATTTAATAACGAAAATTTAAAAAAAAAGATGAAGGAAATCGGTTCAGTAGTTTTCCCACAACCAGGATCACGGCAAAGTCATTTTCCGGAAAACACTATTCCGAGATAATCGCGTGTAAAGTTTCAAGTTTAGCTTATGCGGCCATGGCGAGGCGCGCTGCAAATCGCTCTAACTTTCTTCCTATTGCTCAGATCTTTATGAAAATTTGTGAAAATGTTCTCAAGATGTTGTATTTGAATATAATAAAAAAATTGATCTGGAACGAGATGACGATGGACCAGGTGCATGTCGCTTGCGATTCTTTTCAGAAACGTCTCAAAATCGTCTAAAATCTTTCCACGTGGAATGTGGATGGCCCCTTATAATATCCTTCAGTTTATTCCATACCGTTCTATTATATTTTCATGTGTGGTATAAGACTTCACGAGGAGGGCTTACTATTCCTAACAAATAGACAGAGGTGGTTTCTATGGAATTGGTACTATCTTCTTACCAATTGAAATTAAAGCAACATTTCAAAAGCAATAAAATATAGTCATGGTTATGATAATAATAATAATCAAATAATAATAAACACTAAACCGTGTGTGTGCATAAAATTCAATTCAGATTCTCCGAGTTCAAAACGGCAATAAAAGAAAACTCAAACATTCATAAAAGTAAGCCTTCTTCTAGCTTCTCGCTTGATCGTGTATAATACGGTGAGCTCACGTCTTTCCGTCGACATAAGCTTAAGCGTACAGTAATCCACGAGGATGGTTCTACATAATTAGTTACGGCGAAGCCGCTGTCCTTTTATATGTTCCAACTTATCCTACGCGCGACGGGCGTCGTTACGTTCAACCCTGAAACCAACCGCCGGCTTTTTCCCACCAACCGATTGAAGATATTAGTTGAACGACCTTCAGATGATTGTCGTCATTAACAACAACATGAGAAGCATCATCACCAGCACTGCCGTCATCGCGAGCATCATCATCATCGTTATTATTATCACTGCTATTATTGTTATTATTGCTTTTGTTTGCAGCACCCTTGGCGGAGTTTAGCACCAGGACATCGGAGACGATGCTGTCACAATTATTGTTGCTGGTTTTATATACTACTCATTGGAACACACAAGCTCGGAAACGATCGGATACGGACGCATTCGGGCTGGCAATGATGTCCAGCTTAGGGGCATAGAACTGATCGCCGTTTATTGACAAGAGCTTCGAAGATGAACCTGATCTTCTGCCACGAGAGGAGTTATTTCACGCTATTCACCGTCTGTTGTAGTGGCGATATCTTCCATTGATAGGTTAAGAGTGTGAGCTGCGTACTTTTTTTTGCTTATATTCAGTTTTGCGCTGATGAAGATAAGCCGCTCGTTGCGAGTAGGTTCATGAACGAGAGGGTGAAGTTTAAATGGGTGGTCTTTGGTGGGCTTTTGAGAGCAAGGTTGTGAAAATGGTTATTCGCAATATTAATTAGTTTTGATATTTCAATTAGTGGAGTGAGGAAACTGCACATCACGATAAAAATAACTATACGCTAGTTTGGATTAGCGGCTATGGTATTGGCCTTGACACCAGAGTATTTAGGTCGCTGATTCAAACCAACACGCTAGAGGAACTCTTATAATAGCAATGTGGACTTACTGTTTTTGGTTGCTTTGAGTGAAAAATTAAAAGATTTGATTTTAAGTTGACCTGATAATTTTAAACTGAATTGTTACAGGGTTAGTTCTTAATGATATATTTCTGGTTTAATGGTTTACATTGCCGAACATACTTTTATAGAAATAGGATGCTAGGGTCGGTTTGACTGAAATGGGATAAATATTGAAATGGTGGTAACAAAAGTGCTTTTCCTTGTAACATAAGTTGCGTTTTGGTGTTTTTGAACCAATTTGTTCGATTGTGCATATACTAAGACTTGTTCTGCCCATAATTCAAAAATTGGCTAATATGCCATAGGCACCAAATCGAGAAAAAGGCATTTGAAAGTTTTTTTGTCGGTACAACATAGTTTGACTGTTCATGACAACTTTTCTATGAGCATATCACTCTTTATATATGCTGGAACCTTGCCGTTGAGTTGAAACAGAGAAATCTGTAGAAAAATTCCATCCGCCACGTATTTTTAACACAGTGGCCGTTTTTTCAATTATAAACGAAAAATCAATTGACAAAACGGTGTGAAATTTGGCTAATATCCATACGATATGAATTATATCGTACTCGTTGCTGATGAAAATGGTTTTAAATTTAATAAAACAACGCGGAAGCACACGCGAGGATGAAAAGGACGACGAGACAATTGTTACGTGCAGCAATATAATAATATAACGAAAATATTATTATTCATAGTAATCTCACAATCCACTTTCCTATTTTTTCTGGTAAAATCTGGATCTTCTCTTTATTAATATTACTCCTAATTAAAGAGCTAAATATCATTTTTTAAATGTAAAGATCTATGACAGAAGGAAGCAGTCCACGTTTTGATCATTGGGTTCCGCAGTACAACAAATAAATTCTTGTAGCATCAAATATTCTTCGTGAAAAAGTCAAATTTGATGCAAGGGCCTTACGATCGCTCACCTGTCACCAGTAACCACCAAGCTACAACACACTTTCGAAAGTTAGAAGAAACACAGTTCTGTAATAATACACTGGTTCGTGAACATGCCCCAGGTTCATATTGGATATTGGATATTAGCCAAATTCTCAATTATTTTGGATATTAGCCAAAACTGTTTCACGTTCGCTGCCTTCCCAAATGCATTTTTTGACGATCGGCTTCCGTAGGGACCTTGTTTAGGGTGTATACCATCACGAGAAACTGTTTTCTCGATTTTGGTAAAAATGGCATATTATCCAATTTCTGAATTATGGGCAGTGTTGCTTTGATAATTTCTATTACGTTTAGACTTAGGACTAATATCTTCTATAATCTATAATCTTCTCTTCCTTTTAGTTTCAGTTTTTCTTTCAGTAAAATCGTTCCTATTTAGAAAGAATGCATTCTTAAAATTTTTCTCGGTTTTCAATCAATTATTACCAAAGAAAAGGGAGGGGGTATAAAAAGGTAACGTAATAAGGGGGATGGTCAAAGAAGTTGTGACAGTTTGTGACAAGGGTGAGGGGGGGAAGTTAATTTTTTCCAAATTTTGCATGACATCATTAATGGATGGTCCTTTACATATTTGTATTAATGAAACGGTTTTTGGTTTAGTAAAAAGGGTATCCTAGTTTCGCTAGTATAGTACAGAGTTCGCCATATCGTCTTTTTAGCGTGGTTTGATTTTCTTTCGTTCCATCCATGACTGCGAAACGGTTCTCTGGACCTTAACCTTTTTCTTTGGACCCAGCTTGATGCCGACGCTTAAAACTTGCAAGCAAAAGATTTTGTTACACCGTAGTAGGATTGCCTAACCAGGGGCGCAGCGGTACGAGAAAGCTTTCGTGCACTTCGGAATCAAATTCAATTTCTTTTCTGGTCTTTTGAAATGGTAAATTGCTTAACAACTTCTTTCTTTAGTGTAGGATAGGAATTGTAAGGTATTTTAGAGTTTTTCACTTACGTAATTCGTCAGTATGAAGTTATAATTATATTTGTTTTTATATTTTTTATATTTATATTTTGTTTATTTGTTACGATCATGCTACAGTACCTTAGTTATTCTCATTTTTATAACTGAAGATATGCCTAAAATTCGTCCATCAGAATTTATTAACATACAACGCGACTCATAGGAAGGTGAAGGTAAAGTGGTCCAACCTAGCTTTCGTAGAGCATACAACAAAAATTGCTTTTGTACTGATTCTATACGGTTTATATGTGTATCATGATATGGCGACCAGACTATGCTACAATATTCCAGCAGAGGCCTGACGTGTGCAACATACAATGTTTTGATGGTGTATGGATCTTTGAATTGCAAACTGAATCTTTTAATAAATCCGAGCATATTACTTGCCTGATTTGTCGAGCGTGATTCCTAGATCTCTTACAAGACTGCTCCTTTCAACTGTTTTCATGTCTATAGTAATTGTTCTTTGTCTTATGCTATGTTTCCTGGTAAACGAAATGGAATTACATTTTTTCACGTTAAGTTTCAACAGGCTTTTCATGCACCATGTGTGAAAACTGTCAACTTCACGTTGAAATAGTTCGAGATCAGAAACTTTACGTATTTCAAGAAAAAGTTTCATGTCGTCTGCGTATATTAAAACGTTCAGCACCTTTAAGACATGTTCTACATCGTTTACAAATAAGATAAATAGTAGCGGACCTAGATGAGAACCTTGTGGCACACCGGATGTCACATTCACCACTGATGATAAGCTACTTTTGAACCTTACTTTTTGTGTTCTGTCGGTCAAGTATGACTGAATCCATTTCAAAAGTCTCGGATCAAACCCTATTTTAGATAATTTGAAAAGCAGTAGAGGGATGTCAACTCTATCGAATGCCTTACTGAAGTCAGTATATAATGTTTCAACTTGATTTCCTTTATCCATTGCGTTTATAGTGAAAGTTACAAAATTCAACAAGTTTGTGGCCGTTGAACGGCCTTTGATGGAACCGTGTTGTTTGCTAGAAATCAAATTTTTAACTTGTGCAAAAATACGTTGATTGATGATTGATTCAAATAGTTTAGGAATGCACGATATTATAGCAACTTCACGATAGTTTTTAACATCTGATTTCTTGCCGTTTTCGAAAATTGGGATTAAAAATGACTCTTTCCAAATTGTTGGTATTGTGCTGCGTTCTAGGGAAGAATTGAACAACCACAACAGAGGCTGTGCAAGTTCCTTCGAAACTGATTTTAAAAATACTGGCGGTAGCCTATCTGGTCCCGCACCTTTTGATACATCCAGCATATTTAAGGAAGCTAAAACTTCGTCAAGAGTCTTTCTTCTCCCATTTTTTCCAACGGGGAACACCGCATTCCCTGATTTTTTTCTGGTGTCCTTCTGCTTATAACTCAGTTGTCTCGTTTTTTTTGTTCGTTTTCTTTCCGTTGTTTTCTTTATCTCTTAGCTGTTGTTGCATTTGCTTGCTTCATGTTTTTTCGCTATTTTCATCCGGTTTATTACCATTGACTTGTTATTTTAATGTTATTTTCTCGTTGTTTTAAAGATTTTCATTCTTTATTTTCTTACTAATTTTAAGTTGATCACTTTTGTTACATCAGTGTCTTCAAGTTAGTTTTTTTTTCTTCTTTTATAATTTATTTGACACGGCACAAATACAATTTAATGTTTAACAGCGCCAATTATATCTGGTAGCTTACTTTCTAAAGTATTTTGATAACTAAAAGCAAATTTTTTATCCTCGCTGCCGTTCAAGTTAGTTACTCACTGTGTGCTTGTTAGTATTGTTTCCATATGTTCTTTTTTATCTAAAGATTTAGAATACAGTTTCCAGTTGTGTCATATTCACATTGTTTATATTCTGTTCTCTTTATTTATATTTTTTTCTGTTTTCTATCAGTCTATCAATGTTTACTTGTGTTTTTTTATCGTTCTTGTTTCTCATATCTGCATTCTATCTGTGTTTCATCTTGTTTTTTCATTGTCCGCCAGTATTATTTTTATTATTTTTTTCGATGTTTCTCCTGTGTTTCAATATTCATTTCTCGTTTGGTATTTCAGTTTTTTTCTATTTCATTGATTATTTTTTTTTTCTCCCAATGTTTGGTTGCTCTCATTTATTGCTGTTTTCTCTCTCAATTAGCCATTTCTTCATTGTTTTCTCTTTATTTTTTACCACAGTTCAATTTTATCATATTTCACCTTTGTTTTTAGCTGTTATTTGTTTTTTTGACGTGGGACTTCGTCTTTGTTTTCTATACTGGGATGCATTCTGTAAAATAGCAAACGAAACTGGCAAATGTTATGTCAGATTTCAAACGATCATATCAGCATAACCACATGATGTATAACAATAACCAATATATTGTTGGATAGATAAAACGTGTAATAATTTTATAATACGCTAGACATCATTATCATTTCACTGCTCAACGGTGAAAATTGATAAAAAGTTACAAGGAAGTTAACGCGAACAATGAACCAATCACACGCGATCATTCCTAGCACAGACGATGTGAATTCCCTGTGATATTCTCTGTTTCAATATAAAAAAATGGACATAGTCTCCCGTCCCAACAGGTCAATTTAAGTTTGCTTCCATAAACTTAGACTAATCTGAAGTCTCGAAGGTAAAGATTTTTCGAAAAGTTTTGAAACAAGCCTTTTACTTGAACAATTTCTAAACCTGCTGTCAGAGCATAATAAAAACTGATGTCTTAAAAGAAAACATGCTGGTAAAAGCAACAATATTGTACAGTATCATATACATATTATTTGGAGCCGCTGGTCTCTCGTCGTCTGCAGTGGTACACGACTTCTATTTCCGTGAAATCAAGGAAAAACTGCAATGCTGCTGCATTTATAGTTATTAAAAGTTTATCTCATGAATATGGTTACCTTTAAAAAACATAAACTACTCAACAAGAATTGAGCATTTTTGCAACGGTCATAAGATTTTTTTTTGCATTTTATCTTCGATATTCACTAAATGATCGTGATCGAAAGAGTAGATTTGTGAAAACACAAATTTATAGAAGCTTAAGAGCCAGCGAATGCTTCTGAATATTTTGTCGATTCACTAGGGTCTATTAAGAATCTTTGTTACACATTTCAACATGGTTAGTTGATATGTTTTTGAACTCAACTTAATAAATAATATTCTAACGTATATGAGCTGTCTTCGTAATATAGTGAATGTAATTGTTAGCAAATGAAAAAAACTTGTCAAACAAAAAACAGAAATTAATCATTTTGAACTTATAATTGTCGATTGTTATGATTTTTCGCTGGAACTTGTTGATAATTTTGTTCAACATATCTTCTTATGTTTTCCTATGAGTGAACCTATGTAACGGCTTCGAAATTATTTCCATAATAAGATTTATGTAATAAATTTAATTTGATCAGAGTTAAATAAGACAAAATCATGTGTCATGATAACGTAGGTATTGTTGGATTTGGTTTATGAGGAAATAGAGTTAATTCTGATTCAGACGCATTGCGAGAAATTCTTGGTGCTTCTACAATAACAACGACACGCTTGTACTTTGTAAAATAAATGTTGTTCGCACAAAAAAAAAAAAAAACACTACACAATATCGTTAAGTGTAATCGAAGTTCTTTCGAGTGTTGTTCAATATATTTCCAAAAAGAAAATTTTTTATGCGTATAAAAAAAAATGCTTAAAACACAGAACAAACAAATTGTTGTTGTCTGCAGATTCTGTAACCTTTGTAACTAAAAGTCCTTCTAATAACAGTGTTTAGTCCCACGTCACCATATCATACAACCCTAGGGCTGTATACCTTGTAGTATTTGTTTTTTATTTCGCTTCTCTATTTTTTTTTTCTTTTTTTGTCATGGTTTTGGCTTTGCGCTTTGCTTTCTGTTATACCTATTTTTTGTCTTTTTACTGCTTTGTTTTATTTCTGTTGGTTTCTGTATGACTAGTGATTTTGTATTATTTCATCACTATTTTTCATTACTTTTTTCTGTCTTAGGGGCCGTTCCCAAACCACGTGGACTTTTTATTTGTCAAGTGCCAAAAATTCGATTAATTTTTTTACATTTTTATTATTAAACTGTCAGTACATTCTATATTTCTAAAATGCAAAAGCTTCTTTTTTGACTTGGTGGCAACAAGAAATTATAAGCCAGGAAAAAAAGACCACGTGGTTATTTCGTTAAACCCCCACCCTCGTGCGTGGTCTTTCGTGGTCTTTTGACAAACCCCCCAACCCCCCTTTATGACTATGTGGTTTAGGAACGGCCCCTTACTGTTTGTCGTTGTTTCTATTAAGTTCGCAACTAATTTATCGCTAATTTTTAAATAAAACAGAACTTTCTTCTGATGTTATTTGTATCTCGCGTTGATAGAATTTTGAAATTTTTTAATAATGCTCTTCTGATCGGGTCTTTTGCCGCTGGAGCAGTTGACGTCCAAAGTCGGCTTTAAATTATGAGGAACGCAAGTTTCTTGTTTTAGAATCATTCAAAAATCGAGAGAATCAGAACCAGATCCAGAACCAGAACCAGAACCAGAACCAGAACTAGTATAACCACCTAACAAATTTCAATTTTGTATTTGGTTGTGCTAATAAGCACAGTTTGTTGTCTTATTTAAAATCGGATTTGTTGATCGGAGATTGCTGCTAAGATGTGACTGTCCGGTGCACCATCCTCTAGTAAAATGATTTATCCGAGCGAAAGCAGACTTGTATATAGGTCCCCAAGTGTTCATAGGATAAATTCAATAGGTGCGTGAAGTTGAAAAATTATTATTAGTATTATTATTAATTTTAATTCATCTGACAAAATATAGTCTTCATGAATAAAAAAAAAGATTACTTATACTTAACAGATATTTAAAGAGTCTAGCGGATAGCAATTTCTGTTTATGAATATCCGAGGTACATCCAAAATCAAACAGTTGACTAGTTTTGTTGAAGGTACGGATTATTCTGGAGATTGGTTCAAAGTATCCAAGACAGAGCGATGGAACGGCGTTATAAACATTTCATCCAGTGATCTGCGTTGAATTCGACCAGGTGCATTCAGAGAAAACTTGCTAAGAAGAGCCGGGCGGTCGATTTTACCAAGAATAACTTTAGCAGCAACCATCGCCTGCTGAATTTTTCTTCTACGTTCTGAAGAAGCAATTCTTAATAAATTACAACGGTGTTCATAAGGAGGAAGGTTCAGCCTGTCTGTCCAAGGAAGTCTACGAAGTGCGAAGCGGACAAAACGCTTCTGCAGTCTCTCAATTCTATCAATCCGAGTTATCTGGTATAGCGCCCACACTACAGCTGACGACTCCACAATCGATCTTACTAACGCCGAATATATCGATATTAGGCAATGGATATTAATGAAATCTTTAGACACCTTCAAAAGAAATCCTAGCTGACGACTTGCACGGTCAATAATATTGGCTCGATGCGGCCCAAAAGTCAATTTATCATCAAGTAGTACCCCACGGTATGTAATTTATTTGACACGAGCTAGAGGTGTACGTCCGATTGTATAAGTAGTTTTTATGGGATTACTACAACGATGAAACGAAATTACAGCACATTTCTGGACACTAATCGTCATTAGGTTTTTTGTCCACAATCCTCAAAAATATCCAACAGTTCTTGCAGATTTTGGCAGTCAGAAAATTTGTCAATGACCATAAAAATCATTAGATCGTCAGCATAGAACAGCTTTCATCCTCTTCCAAGACGGGCTGCGACATCATTTATAAACAAAACGAAAAGGAGCGGTCCAAGATTACTCCCTTGAGGAACGCCGGAGGTGTTTGTGAATCGTCGGGATGTGCAGGATCCACGTTTGACACTAAGGCTTCTTCCACTTAGGTATGATTGCAACCATTCAATCAGGTCGTCGTCGGAGACACCCATTCTAGCGAGTTTTTTGAATAATCTTCGATGATCAATTTTTTCAAATGCAGCTTTCAAGTCTGTGTATACACCATCGATATTGTGCATAAATTAATTTGAGTTATTTTCAGTTTTTGACCCTCTTCGTCGATATTGAAGCTGTCGCCTGTAAGGCGACGGAATCCTTGTTTCGACTTACTCATAGTATTACAACACACGCCGCTCAAAGTACTGTTCAAAAGCGAACTTATTATATGTGAAAAGTTCCAAGGAATCATATTCATCCAGGTCCTGTAAGTGGTATAAATTACCATAATTCACCTTATTCTTTTAATTTTTATTTAAAAATTTATAGATCTATGTTGAAATTTCTGCTCAAACATGAACTTATCCAATATGCAAAGCTTCGGAGAATTACATGGTAATCATTTCATTCACTTCCGGGCCATGCACGCCATCTATTGTTAAATAGCGAGAACTTAGTTGCGCACCAAACATATTTATTTATGCTGTTTTATTTTTATACTGCAATTCGAAAGCTCTTCTCAACTCCTTTTTTCCTTTTTTTACATCTTTTTTAATTCATTCGTTGACTAACTAACTAACTAGTACAAGTTAGAACTGTCTGTCTAACTGTTTGCTTTTTCTTGCCAGTTTTTTTACGTTGGGCTAACGTCTATATCGAAGTCAGGCGCCTGAATTTGAACATCTAGTAGTACAACCAGAGAAAAGCAGGAAAATGGTCAGGTTTTGAGCGCTTATATATCAGTCATTTATTTTCAAAACATCGAGGTTTTTGCATCAACCGATCAGAAATTCTTTTACGATCAAATTCATGTAACAAAAACAACCCATTGTTTGAAATACACTATCAAAAACAGGTAAATAACATCGATTGTCAAAATCATACCGAGTAACCAATTAGTACACAGCCGACACTAACGGATCCAACCGATCTGACTTTGTAAACGATTTGTTGTTATTGTTGTTGTTGTTTTACTCGAGGTCGCTTTCTGTTTCCGATGCTTTTTTACTTTCCTTACCATTCCCTATTCTACTGAACTCCTTCCTCTTTCCATATAACTGACGAAGCCTTGCTATATAAGGTACCATTCGAACATTTTATCCCTTCATTTACGTTCCAAAACTCTACCTGTATCATACGCACGCCATCGAATTGAATTTCTCATTCGTGCGTTGACCGGCAAAGCGGAGGCTTTTTTTCTGGAGCAGCAGAAAGCGGGTGGTGGCAAATATTAGTCGCTTATAAAAGGATTTTATAGCACGTGTGTGGGTAGCTATAGCAGGTGTTTATCGAAGATTTATTATTTTCTCGTTGATTCATTAACATTTATTAAAATTATTAAAAGCGATTTTAACTTATTCAGTCAGTCTTTATTCATCGAGGAAAAATTACTTCTGATGAATGATCGACGAAAAATAACAAGACATTGAGAAATGGCCTAAATCATAATTATAAGAGTAATATATTTTCCAGTCACTCGCCAAAACCTTGATAACAACTACGCAAAAAGCGTGTAATTGAGTTCTCCCTTATTTGAGTTATTGAAATGAACGAACAAGCGAGCAATATAATGCAATCAGACAACATACGTAGGTACCTAAAGTCACGCGTCATTCTGAAAATTAGTCCAAGCTAACCAGATGCTTTGGTGATTATCAGTTGAGTTTGAGGCGTGATTGGTGACTAATGTAAACGGCACTAGAAAATCGAGTAAGACTAAAAAGATTTTTTTTCTGGAAAACATTGCAGCTTTATCATTCTTATTATTACGCATATTGAAATTAAAAAACTTTTTCTTTCAATTAACGGAAGAGGAATAGGATGGTGAATCTCCGGCTGCTGAATCCAACTATGCAACGCTGTTTTTCTGGAAATTTCGGAAAAAACATGTGTTCCATGTGATTTATATTGTTTATTCTGTAGGTTCAACTTTCTCAATGTAGAAACTTTATAAATGGTAAAAGTCAGCACAAGTCTAGCCTAACTAGACCAGACCCAGCAACCTAAATAAAATAAGTTACTAATAAATTACTATCGCTCGGAGTGCAGCTCTAGTGAACCGAAATACTATCGTATGCCTTCTTCAACACTAAAATCAATGATACAAAAAGAAATGTTGCGCTTCAATAACAGCGTTTACCTAACAATTTACATCTCAGTAAATGATAAATCCAAACTACAGCGTAAATCTAATCACCCTAATCTTAACTGTAGAACTTTTTGATAGTACTTTATCTCCTTTTTAGTTGACTATTTACACACAGGTAATGACACCGACGTCCTCGCGGCTGTCGAATGGCCGTTACTCTCTAGGCGAACTCCTTTCCCAAAACTTTGTCGATCCAAGGCACGAACTTCTGAATGTTGGTATAAACACCGGGCAGATGCTCTCGTCCGCAGCCGATACCCCAGGACACCAGTCCGATCAATGTTTTCCTTCCCTCCAGGGTTAGAGTTAACGGTCCACCCGAGTCACCCTGACAGCTGTCGCGTCCGCCCTCCTTATAGCCGGCACAAAGGAACACTTCGTGGATAGTTTCCCGCCGGCCTGCAGCGCGAAACCAGCGTTGGCAGCGATCGTTTGGTATTACTTCGACGTCAACTTCCTACAAAAAGAATAACAAAAGGGGAAATTTAAATTCGTGATCGAAGAATAATTGTAACTTGAAACAAAAGGTACCTGCAAAACCGAAGGAACTGTACTCTGGCCGTGCCGGGTTCGACCCCAGCCGGCAACGGTAGCCATCTTGCCGACCAGTTTTGTATGTTTCGGCGGTAGGCAAACTGGAAGTATGTGCTGCCGGAAGACCACTTTGCGGTCTAATTTAACCTAGAAATTTTAACAAAGTAACAACATACTCAATCTCAAAAGGAAACAGAAGAGATTAAACAGCTTACCAGAGCAAGATCGTTCCGAAAATCGCTTGGTGAATAACTGGGATGCACTTCCTTTCTTTCGATGTTATACTCTTCGTGGTTTAGGCGTTCGTCTTGGTCCCGGACATCCCACTCGCCTAGTCGTACCTTCAGGTTGCTGTTTGGTGTTCTAAAAGTAACGAATTATTCATTAGGTAAAACCGGATTTATAATGGAATATTAAAATTGTACGTTGCAACGCAGTGAGCGGCTGTGACGACCCATCGATTGGAGATTAGAGCACCGCCACAACTTAGTTTCTTCGTGAGAAATCCAGTTTTGATCAGAGCTGCCTGCCAGGGATGCGTTCCGAAGCCCGTCGAGTGACCACCCACGATCCGATTCGTTCTTGTGTACAGCTCACCGCAACCTAAGAAACAGCAGAGGGAAAAGTGTTGGTTAATCTATTCAACATAAAATGATCAAATCATGCATTGAACAGTTAATCTACGATTTGAAAATAGGTGAAGGTTTGAAAATGCGACAGTGCTGTAGTTAAGCTGGTGCTCAATTGGTATTGGTGTCATGGACCTGTGAACTACAGTGAGCACTAGAAGCCTGGTTTGGCTGCAGAAACAGAAAGTTTTGTGCATCGTAGAAAGAGTAAAAGTATGCAGAAAAGCAGGTCCTCTGAGAAACAGAGTTTTCTACAGGGTCTACCAGAAAGAAGTAACGTCTTGATTGGCAAATACCATTCTCGATTCCATATCCATCGTCTTCTTGCTGGTTGGAACCTGGCTGGTAGCTGTAGATCGAAGACGGTCTCTGTCCCATTGAACTACCACCGGAACCGACCGTGGTCGGTCTCGAGCCGAAGCTAAACGGTCGGTCACTGTAGATGGCACTGGCTGTTGGGCCATGTTCGGATTCAGCGTGCAATGTTCCTCCGGTGAAATGATTCGCTGGCCGATGGTGATGCCCGCCAAATGGCGTGTTCAACCCGTTTCCCAAGTGATTGCTCTCGTATCCCCACTCCGGAGGAACGGTGCTGGTGGTCACCGGATAGAGATGGTGATAAGAGGATGGCTTCGAATTGTAGTTGCTGGCTGAGTTGGAAAATAGTGCCGCTTGCGATGGAGTTGTCTGCGGGGGACGATTTAGGTGGCCACCGGATTGCGGTGCGGCATATGGCGCGGAGGATGAAGATGACGATGATGACGAGGATGATGACGACGGATAGAAGTCAAACAGATTGATTATGTCGCCTAGATGGTGGGGTGAAGTATG
Source organism: Wyeomyia smithii (assembly GCF_029784165.1). Classification (NCBI taxonomy): domain Eukaryota; kingdom Metazoa; phylum Arthropoda; class Insecta; order Diptera; family Culicidae; genus Wyeomyia; species Wyeomyia smithii. The sequence goes on from NC_073696.1 coordinate 78,500,615, forward strand.
GGTTTGAATGTTAGCTTGTGATTTGAAAACGCACACATTGCCAGCCATTGTAATTGTACTGTTCATAATTAATGTGTAGGAAAAAATTGCAATATAATTTTACGAGACTGAAATATTTGGTTCTTTTTATATTTGATATCGGATGAAATGAGCTAAATAACATAAATTTGTTAGTGTTGATTGACTATTTAATACGATACGATAATTAAATTATTGCGATAAAATAATCGTTACGGACAAGCATCGAATGAGATCATGTTCTTAACTATCAACTACAGCCAAAATACGGATGAATATAGAACAGGAAGAACATTATGACATATAACATTCCCATTGTTGATAAAAACTACGTTATATTTAAACCCATCCCGAAAAAAATAACAGCAAAAAAAACTTAAAAGTTGCTGTTATGGTACATAGTTATTAGGGTGGGAAAAAATGATCGATTTTCCAGAACCAAGTTTTTTGGTTCCTTTTAAGGTCCCATACAACCCCAAACTTACTTGAAGTCGATTGGTTTTGTCTCCGCTTGGCGCATTGCATTTCAAATTTGTAAGAAAATTCGTATGGTAAAACCTACTTTTTTGCATTTACCTGTCTAGAGAGCTCAATAATGCCCTAATAATGCACTACATTATGTTAAAGTATAGTATTTTAGATGCCTAACAGCTTTGCAGAAGACACTGAAGAGCTAGAATGTCCCCAAGAAGAGCTATAGCTGTTCAAAGTTGAATATGTCGATTTAAATCTTGTTTTCTGCCAACATTACCAATGTACCGGCGTCAGTTGGATTCCCATCAGAAGTATCCTGTCGTAACGAGTTTATACACTCAGCTGGACCAAGCAAACAAATTTTGGTCAATATTCTAGGCGTAAATGGAATCTACAACGTGTTTCAGAGATAACGTCAGATGGAAATCGGACTGACGCCGGTACACTGGCAGTGTTGGCAGAAAAAATGATTTGCAACATAAATTTCGACATACTCAACTTTGAACAGCTCTAGTATTTTTTTGGCACACCCTAGCTCTTTAGTGTCTTCGGCCAAGTTGTTAAGCATCAAAAAACCAACCATATGAAGTCATGAAACCTATGATTTGAGCCATTTTGAGATCTTGAATGCAAAATGCAAAAAAGTTGGTTTTTCCATACAAATCTCCATATGAATTTAAAATGCAATGCGCCAAGCGGAGACAAAACCAATCGACTTCCAATAAATTCAGGATTGTTTGGGGCCCCAAATAGAACAAAAAAAAAACTTGGTTCTGGCTTTCTGCTATCAAATTTCGTTTTTTCCTTATAACGATTCACCACCCTAATAGTTATGCCATAATTTAACTACGTTTCTCATTGTAAATACATCAATTTTACATCAAAGACCATTGTCCAGAACAATAAAAAACATTGTTTTTGTCATTTTTACCATGAAAAGGGGGGATTGTTATGTGTCTTAACAGCATTTTTCCAGGCATTTTTTCCATACATTTAGAAGTTACGGTGGTAGATTCAACAACGAAAAACGTTGTTGAAACATGGTGATGATAAAAAACGTTTGCATGCTCACAGTAAAAATACCATGTTTTTATGGTTACAATAAAAAACATTGTCCGTTTACTGCTCTCACCGCAAAATACATCGTAAATTTTTTTTCGGGGTGTTCGCTGTCGAATCCACATATGACGCGACGATTGATATTGGGCAATAAAGTGTGTTTCACTTCAAATCTGCACACACTGATATTACTTTAACTTTTGATAAACTGGGTATAATTAAATATTTTGCGTACAAATAGTTTGATGTGTGTTTTTAACATCCTGTCAGTTGATTTCATCAGGTGCGCAAAAGTATTAAAAATGTCGTCGAAAGAGCAGCAGTTTTGCACAAGTACTTTGAAAATCAGTATCTGTCGCACCGGGACATCGGGATAAAGCTAGGAATCGCGATGGTGTTCGGTATAATAAAACGTTCCAAAGAACGTCTGACTGTGGATCGAAGACCAATATCCGGACGGAAGAGCGCTTAACTCAACGGAAACGATCACGAGCGCGTGGTTACTGCCTTTAAACGCAATCCAAACGTCGCGGTAGAGGTAGCGAAAAAGCTGCACGTGAGTGCGTCTTTCTTACAGAGTCTGCACGAAAGACCTATGCTGCATCATGGACTGGTTGGAGGGTCTCATATGCCCGATATAAAAAAAGGTCATCGCCTGGACTGTAGCAATTATCGGGGTATAACTCTTCTCAATACCGTGTACAAAATTCTCTCCCGCATCCATGTGGAACAGACTGAGGCCGTTGCAGGAGACCTTTGTTGGCGAGTACCAATGCGGTTTTCGAGGGGAACGCTCCACGACGGACCAAATGTTTACCTTGCGACAAATCCTCGATAAATTTCGAGAATTTAACTTGCAGACGCACCATCTGTTCATAGACTTCAGGGCAGCGTACGCTTCAGTTAAGAGAAATGAGTTATGGCAGATTATGATCGAACATGGCTTCCCAAGTTGGGAATTCCAAATAACCAATCTGGTACAATAGACAAATTAAAAACTTAAAAAACAAAAAACAAAAAGCACATAAAAAATACAAAACTCATAAAAATCGTGATGCTTTAACAACTTATCTTAACATTTGCGGCGAATTAAACGATGCCATTAGCAGGGTTATGAAAATGACTGCAAGACAATGACAGCAAATTTTCAACCAATTCGGCTCTCATTGTATTGCACAGCTCTCTCTGCTCCCCACACGTCCGGTAAACAGCCCGACAGCAACTGACGACAGCACACATGCAACTCCAAACGGGCTGTTATTTTTCATCTCCTTATAAATGTTGGTTCTTCCAAGCTGTCGCAAATGACGGCCTATAATCTTCTGACATCCTTCAGCACGAATCCGAGCGGGATGTCAGGTGATTATGATTCACGACAGTAAGGCCGATGAAAGAATGGAAGCGAGATGATGCGAAGCACGTTTTCTCTCACGTGGGGAATAATTTCAACAATCGAAACGGTTTGCTTTGTATTCAATATTCCACCGGCCTGTGAAAAAGGAGAAACCACGACTACTTTGTGATAAGGTCGTATGTCTAAACGTCAACAAAACTAGTGAGAGTTATATTTCTTGTACTTCACAAGCACAAATCATCTCTCACTCGTTTTGTTTACGTTTAGACATACGACCTTATCACAAAGTAGTCGAGAAACGAAAAAATGCGAGTCGATGACAGCCGCAGCCGATCAGCAGGCTGTCAACAGCAACAGGACATCCCCGCAAACTAGGCTATCATGTCCGAACGAACAAAATACATGCGCAAGAAAAAGCTGTCGTGCGCAACACAAGGCAGTTTCGTTGCCTTGTGTAAGTTGTAGCTGTATGTGAGCTTTCATGAATAGCTTATTCATGAGGCTGTTGGAGTGAAAAGAGAGAAAAGTCGTCAGTATAGTGTCGCTCTCCAGTCTTTTTCCTGAGCTTGGTGCAGACGAACACGTTCGTTCATGGTCCACCAGTCCCCAAATCGAGAAGAGAAGCAAAAAACGACCGCAAAAAGTAGTGCGCGAAAGCGGTACGATCAAAAGTTGACCAAGCCACACCGTTGCGTGATTTATGATGAGACGTATATCAAGGCGGACTTCGAGCAGATTCCTGGAACCTGTACATGACGGCAAAGGATAAGTTTGATGTTCCCGAGGACCTCAGGGTACGTAAAGTCTCAAAATTTGCATGAAGTTTCTGATTTGGCAAGTCATTTAAACGTGCGGAAAGTGTCATCGATAGCTCTATGAATGGGCAAGTGTATCTGGAAAAGTGCTTTCAGAAGCGGCTCCTTCTTTTCCTCAAGGCTTACGATGGTCCGACGCTCTTCTGGTCGGATTAGGCATCTTGCCACTACTTCAAGGGGGTGGTAGAGTGGTACAAGGCGAACGGAGTCGGTTTGACAATCTTAAGTTGTGAATAATGTCAAAGAAATGAAGAGGACACTGAAAACGGCCGATTCTGAAGTCGTGCAGAATCTTATGGCTGGGTTTAAAGCAAAGGTTCGAGCATTCGGTTATACAGGTGAAATGAAATGAATGAATGATCCCAAATTAACCTCCTATTGTTTCTTACTACTCCCGTGAGATTTGGTGGCAATCGGATGAAAACTCGTATTTTAAGATTGAAATTCGTCTATGCATATTTGAAGTGGAACTCCCTTCTACTGATAACTTCTAAAAATAGGAGCCAAAGAAAAACCATTGATTGGCTTTATTCTCAACCTAAAAGTACAGTTGACTCCTCAAACAACTGAATTCTACTGAAAACTCTTGAGCAGAACTGAGTAAGAGGAGTTAACAATAATTTATAAGATAAGAAGCTATCTAACAAATCGGAATCGGAATTAGAGTAGCAGCTTAACAAGGTGTGAATTAACAAAATTGCTGTTGGGTTCACAGCACTTTACGTCCAATTAACAACTGAGTTCCTCAAGTAAGCAACATCGATCCTTCACTGTTTTATTTTACATTCATCAACGACATTGGAAGTTTGAAACCAAAAGGAATATAAAAACCTTTTTCTGACGATACTGCATTGTTCTACCCCCACTTTAATGATGGACTGGACCACTCCACATATGCACTGAGGAGGACTATGTGTCGTAGTCGAAATACGTATTTGCGGACAAGTAAATTTTATATTTACGTTTGAAGCTCAATAGGAAAATTTCACGGAAATTTTTCTCGATATTTAGTTTATAAGAGTTGATTTTGGTCTTTTAATTCCATGTAGAATCTTTACACTTTATGAATTTAATAAATAAAGACAGTTCAAGCTGAAATTCGCCAACACTTTATGTATTTGCTTTATTTCGATAAAATCTTTTTTGATGCTTGAACTATGTTTCTGTAAATTTAGTCGCATATTGTAATCATGTGTGCCCTGAAAGTATACTTATTAGAGTAATGTAAGAGTGAGAAATGAATGCATGCAGTACATTTTGAAAGAAAAGTGTAATACATATTCGAACACACAAAGAGCAACGTTAGATTTTTTAGTTTCGGGATCTAGAGGGGACTAGAAAACTTCTCAAGACACTTTACAGAATGACTGTGCACTCGCAGTACATTCTGGGGTCATTTTCCATTCGGTAAGTCTCGTCGCGTCGAACACTCGACAGAAACGGACGTGCAAAGTGGTCGTTCTATTACAATCCGGTCCGTGTGTACGAATAGCCAAACAAAAGAGTGTATTTTTCGCGCTAAAGGCCAACTAGATTGTGAGTTGTGTCGCTACGTTCTGTACCCGGCTCGCAACTTTGGCTGTATTGGTGCAAAATACCAGCTGCAGTTTTGATCTGTGCACAGTGAATAGATCTTTCTAATTCAAGGCCATCAGTTGACAGTCGAGTCGTGTCGCTGTGCTGAGTGATCTCACACCCGGCTCACTGCTGGTGGCTGTATTGATGCTGCTGTACTGGTGCTGCTGGCTGCTTTGGGTGCAGCTTCGAACGATCGGACAACCACTGCTGGAAGGAAGAAGTAAATAGGTACGTGTTCTTGTCGGCGCTAGTGCGCTAGTGCGCTACATTTAGCGCGATGGATATAGATTCCTCGCCTCCCGTGCCACCATCCCCGAACCCCCCTGACCCTGACCCTTCTGTTACCCCCTCCCCTGTTAATTCTCCAGTCCCCCCTCGCCCCAGGCTTTACCCGGACGGATCTCAACAGGGCAGCTATACTGTTTATTTTCGTCCAAAGGCAGGAATTCAAAGCGATTAAACATACTGCAAATTTCTAAAGACCTGACGAAGGGGTACAAGGCCGTGACCGAAATTTCCAAGGTCCGACCTAACAAGCTCCGTGTCGTGGTCAGTGATCTGGCACAGGCCAATGCTATCGCTTGCTCTGAGCTCTTCACACGCGAGTATCGCGTTTACATACCCGCACGAGACGTGGAGATCGACGGTGTCATAACCGATTCGAGTCTGTCTGTCGAGTGTATCCTGAAAAGCGCAACCGGTTGCTTCAAAAATACCGAAACACAGGCGAAGATTTTGGATCGTAAGCAATTGCGGTCCATGTCTCTCGTCGGCGGTAAAAAAGTTTACACTCCGTCAGACTCGTTTCGCGTTACGTTTGCCGGATCTGCACTCCCTAGCCACGTCTCGATCGACCGGGTTCGTCTGCCTGTGCGATTGTATGTACCCCGTGTTATGAATTGCACCAATTGCAAGCAGTTAGGCCACACAGCCGCCTACTGCTGCAATAAGGCACGATGTAGCAAGTGTGGGGAGACTCATGCGGAAGATTCTTGCAGTGTTAATGCTGAAAAATGTATTCACTGTGGGAAAAACCAGCATGAGCTCTCCACATGCCCGGTGTACATGCAGCGCAGAGATAAAATCAAGCGGTCACTTAAGGAGCGTTCAAAGCGTTCTTATGCTGAGATGCTGAAGAAGACCGTGACCACTTCTACCATAACATCGAACCCCTTTGATCTGTTGTCCTCTGATGAAACCGATTCTGACGATTAATCAGCGGGAACATCTTATGCCAATCCTGAGGAGTCTAGGAAGAGGAAAAATGTTTCTTCTCCTAAACTTCCCCGTTAAGGTCCTAAGATTTCCCAAAGTGTAATGAAAAGTACGAACAAACCAAACAGTGCTGCGGAAAACCGAAGCAAACTCCTCCTGGGCTTGCAAAGTTTAAGTCCCAGAAGGAGTTCCCAGCACTGCCAGGAACATCTAAAACCCCAGTTGTTCCTTTTGCACTCCCAGTTGATGAAACAAACTCTGGATTAGTGAAATTTTCTGACATTGTGGACTGGATTTTTGAAAATTTCAATGTACCCGATCCAATTAAAATTTTTCTTACAGCATTCCTCCCAACAGTTAGATCATTTTTGAAGCAGTTGACTGCCCAATGGCCCCTCCTTGCAGCGATTGTATCCTTCGATGCCTAATTCATCTGCGTATACGAAGGATTCTATCTCTGTCTTACAGTGGAATTGTAGAAGTATTTTACCAAAAATTGATTCGTTTAAAGTTTTGATAAATAAAAACAAATGCGATGCATTTTCCCTTTGTGAAACTTGGCTTACTTCAAATATTGATCTCAACTTCCATGATTTTAATATTATTCGCCTTGATCGAGACACCCCATATGGAGGAGTACTTTTAGGGATTAAAAAGTGCTATTTTTTCTATCGTATTAACCTCCCCTCGATTCCAGGCATCGAAGTTGTCGCATGTCAAATGACAATACAAGGTAAAGAGCTTTGTATTGCCTCAATATATATTCCTCCCAGAGCACAGGTTGGGCAACGGCTGCTCTTTGATTTAATAGAACTTCTTCCCTCGCCACGTTTGATTTTGGGAGACTTCAACTCTCATGGTGTGGCTTGGGGTTCCCCTTACAATGATAACCGCTCCTCTTTAATCTATAATCTTTGCGATGACTTCGACATGACTATTTTAAACAACGGTGAAATGACACGTATCCCGAAACCTCCAGCGCACCCAAGCGCTTCGGATCTATCCTTATGTTCGACGTCGCTACGGTTGGATTGCACATGGAAGGTAATCCTCGATCCTCACGGTAGCGACCATTTGCCTATTGTTATTTCAATTACTAACGGGTCAACTCGCATGCGACCAACTGACATTCCGTATGACCTCACACGGAATGTCGATTGGAAGTTATACGAGGAAATGATTTCAAAAGCGGTCGAGTCGATTCAACATCATCCACCACTTGAAGAATACAACCTCCTCGCGGGCTTGATTCTCGACGCCGCGTTGCAAGCCCAAACGAAGAAATATCCCGGCGTAACGATCAAAGAACGGCCTCCCACTCCGTGGTGGGACCAAGAGTGCTCCGATGTCTACACGCAAAGATCCGACGCGTTTTTGGCCTTCCAGAAGGGAGGTATACCTGGCGACTATTTACGGTATTCGGAGCTTGATACCAAGTTTAAAAGTTTGGCTAAAGCAAAGAAACGCGGATATTGGCGTCGGTTCGTGAACGAGACGTCGAGGGAGACATCGATGAGCACTCTTTGGAACACAGCCCGAAGAATGCGGAATCGCGTAACGGTCAACGAAAGCGAGGAGTCTTCAAGTCGGTGGATATTTGGTTTTGCCAGGAAAGTATGTCCGGACTCTGTTCCTGAGCAAAACATTGTTCGCGATGTGTCTCCGGGCCACGACGCGATAGAATCACCTCTTACGATGGCAGAATTTTCAGTTGCCCTCCTGTCCTGTAACAATAACGCGCCTGGGTTAGATAGAATCAAATTCAACTTGTTGAAGAATCTACCCGGCAATGCTAAGAGGCGCTTGTTGAACTTGTTCAATAAGTTCCTGGAGCAAAATATTGTACCGCAGGATTGGAGGCAAGTGAAGGTGATCGCCATCCAAAAACCAGGGAAACCAGCTTCTGATCACAACTCTTATAGGCCGATTGCAATGCTATCCTGTATCCGGAAATTGATGGAAAAAATGATACTCCGTCGGTTAGACCATCGGGTCGAATCAAATGGTCTACTATCAGATACTCAATTTGGCTTCCGCCGTGCCAAAGGGACGAATGATTGTCTTGCGTTGCTTTCAACAGATATTCAGCTGGCGTATGCTCGCAAAGAACAAATGGCGTCTGCGTTCTTGGACATTAAGGGGGCTTTTGATTCCGTTTCTATTGACATTCTTTCGGGTAAACTTCACCGACAAGGATTTTCTCCAACTTTGAACAATTTTTTGCACAATTTGTTATCCGAAAAGCACATGCATTTTACGCACGGCGATGTGGCAACTTTTCGCATTAGCTACATGGGTCTTCCCCAGGGCTCATGTTTAAGCCCCCTTCTTTACAACTTTTATGTAAATGACATCGACGAATGTCTGGCAAATTCATGCACGATAAGACAACTTGCAGACGACAGTGTAATCTCTGTTACAGGAGCCAAAGCTGCCGATTTGCAAGGACCATTGCAAGATACCTTGGACAATTTGTCTGCTTGGGCTTTACAGCTAGGTATCGAATTCTCTCCGGAGAAGACTGAGATAGTAGTTTTTTCTAGGAAGCATGAACCTGCTCAGCTTCAAACACAATTAATGGGTAAAACGATTTCTCAGGTTTTGGTACACAAATATCTTGGTGTCTGGTTCGACTCTAAAGGCACCTGGGGTTGTCACGTGAGGTATCTGATGAAAAAATGTCAACAAAGAGTGAATTTTCTTCGTACAATAACCGGACAATGGTGGGGTGCCCACCCAGGAGACCTTATAAGGCTTTACCAAACAACGATACTGTCTGTTATTGAGTACGGGTGTTTCTGCTTCCGCTCCGCAGCAAACACACATTTAATCAAACTGGAGCGAAAACAGTATCGTTGTTTGCGTATCGCCTTGGGTTGCATGCAATCGACCCATACGATGAGTTTGGAGATCTTAGCTGGAGTACTACCATTGAAAAACCGCTCCTGGAGCCTGTCTTCTCGTATTCTAATCAAATGTGAGGTCTTGAACCGTCCCGTGATTGAAAATTTTGAAAGGTTAATCGAACTTAATTCTCAAACCCGTTTTATGACATTGTATTTCAATCACATGTCCCAAAATATTAACCCTTCTTCGAATATTCCAAATCGTGTCGACTTATCAAATACTTCTGATTCTACTTTGTTTTTCGATACATCCATGATAGAAGAAACTCGTGGAATCCCGGACCATTTACGCGTGCAGCAGATCCCTAAAATTTTTTCCAATAAATATCGAAACATTAACTGCGACAATATGTACTACACTGACGGATCACTTCTTGATGGGTCCACTGGCTTCGGTATCTTCAATAACAATTTAACCGTCTCCCATAAGCTCGATAATCCTGCTTCTGTTTACGTCGCAGAATTGGCTGCAATTCAGTACACCCTAGGGATTATCGAAAAAATGCCCACGGACGATTATTTCATCTTTACGGACAGTCTTAGTTCCATTGAGGCTCTCCGATGTTAGGCACTCTCCGTATTTCCTGGGGAAAATACGGGAACTTCTGAGTGCTTCATCCGAAAAATCTACTCAGATTACCTTAGCGTGGGTCCCTTCTCACTGCTCGATACCGGGTAATGAGAAAGCGGACTCTTTGGCTAAGGTGGGCGCAACAAACGGTGATATTTGTGAAAGACCAATTGCCTTTAATTAATTTTTCGCATTTGTACGTCAGAATACGATCATCAGTTGGCAACATTCTTGGACCGAGGGGGAACTGGGAAGGTGGTTACATTCCATAATCCCCAAGGTATCGACGAACCCGTGGTTCAAGGGGCTGGATGTAGGTCGGGATTTCATTTGCGTGATGTCCCGGCTCATGTCCAATCACTATAGATTTGACGCGCATCTCCGTCGTGTTGGGCTCGGGGAGAGTGGTATCTGTGCCTGTGATCAAGGTTATCACGACATAGAGCACGTTGTTTGGTCATGCCCTGTACACCGTGACGCCAGGTCTAGATTAATAGCTTCCCTGCAGGCCGAAGGTAGGCAGCCGGCTGTTCCTGTTCGTGATGTCTTGGCGAGCCGTGACCTATCCTACATGTCCCTTATATACGTTTTCCTGAAATCCTTCCACGCCCTAGTTTAATCCTATTCCCTTCCGCCTACATCCAACCAAACGACAAGAACACGTTAAGACCCCGGATCCGGAAACAGCATTCAGACCCGCACGATACTCTCAAGGCCCGATGGAAACAACCCAATATGCCAGACCGTAATATCTTGGCCCAGCAGCGGAACAAATTTAATATGCTGCTTACCTATGGCAATAAAAATCATCAAACAGCAAACCTGTGCTTTTAATGCAAAATATTCTAGCTTTAAGTTAAATTTAGTTTCAGCTCGTAGTCGGCAGCGAGGATAAAAAATTTGCTTTTAGTTATTAAGATACTTTAGAAAGTAAGCTACCAGATATAATTGGCGCCGTTAAACATTGAATTGTATTTGTGCCGTGTCAAATAAACTATAGACGAAGAAAAAAAATGAACCTCGTTTTTTACCCCTCGACGTTTCTGTTGAGATGTTTAGAGCAAAACTCTTTTTAAACAGTTAGAACTCCCACATTACTCCAAAATTGTCTGATAGTGACTGTGCATGTAGTATTGAAAATAGCGCAGTAGCAGAACTGTGACGCCAATTCTTTTGATCCGATGATTCGATTTATTAAAGTAGCCAGAAAGCCCTTGCAATAGATATTGCTCTGAGACTGCCTTCTGTGATGTAAGTATTTGCTGTCGATGGAAAGGTCAAAACTAGGAATACCAATCCCATCAATACATGCAATTCTTTTTATGTTTGCAATTCGGTTTGGTTTTTTTTTAAAGATTTTCAGTGCGTTCAAACTCTTATATGCGCACACGGCGTCAAGACGCCTTCTCTATGCAAATTAAATGCGTCGTTATATTGAAGTTTTGTAGTGCTGGATACAACCAAAACAAAAAATCTTCAATGTCGACCGCGTAGTTATAATAATCTACTAACAACAGATGTGTCATGACTAGTTGGCCCAGCTTTATTGCAGTCATCAAAACTTTATATGCGCTCCATCAGAGGATCAAAGGTTTTCAACAACCTGATTTGCTTGTCATAGAATGGCTTCAAAATTTTAACTTAGATCCTCCAAGTTCCGTATGACGTAATAAGTTTTATCTTGGATTCATTTCTCATTGTCAATGTGGTTTTTGACAGTGTTGTTATATTTGCATTAGTATTTGTATTTATTTATTCCTATCATCTGACCTATTTGGTCTTAATGAAGTGGGTTGGGTGGGGAAAGGGCCATTCCAGAAATTACTTACGAAACGTTCAAATGCATAGCATAGCATAGCATATTTGATCGCCCGTGTGTTGCCGCGATTGACCAGAGTCAGCAGAAATTGCACAAAGAACCGTCAAAATGGTGCCTAGGAGTAGCAAACCATTTTCAGTGTACAACTCCTGGTAATCTTCCTTTTCACTGGTCAATTACGTAGCTGGCCACGCCCAATGCAGATCAATAGAGGAAGGGATATCGGGAGTGTTAGTTTAATACTTGTTTCTACTAGAGACCGAGGAATCCTCTGCATCGTCCACAAGTATCAAAGGAAGGAATAAGTGTTAGTGGAAAAGAATTGATCTGGATCCATCGAGGTTGATGGTGCGATCTTTTCTACGCAAATTCTTACGAAACGCTCAAATGCGCGTAAAAACCCCACCATCTTTTGATTGAACATTAACATTTTTCAAACTAAGTCTAACAACAATCAAATATACTTTTGTAAAATATGACACATAAAATCACTTAACTTGTTAAGACACAATTTTACCCTAAGGCTAACAAATTACAACATTCGCTTAGGTCTATTTTAAAAAGTCTCACTAGATACGTTGAAGTAAAATAAGTGAAATACATTGTTGAAGTCGTCACATATCGCCCTGATAGGTTCGTTTTAGCCATATTCTGTACGATGGAATGGGAGACGCAGAAAGTTTCGTGATGTTAGGTTTCGATAGGGTACATTCACATTGATTTCAGACAAAATGTTTGGAGCGTTAATTTCACCACTTAGTAGTTTTCCCACGAATACAGCCCTGGACACGTTTCTTCTTTTTGCTAGTGTGTCAATGGCAAGTAGACGGCATTGATTAGCATAAGGTGGTAATTGGGCAGGATCACGCCAAGGATGTGATCTTAGAGTTGTCTTAGAGTCGGTTCTTTGCAGTCAGCTATGGATCGAATGATGCGAAACAGTTTTAGATTATCAGCATAAATTAGTTTACAGCCAAATGGATTGACGTAACAAACATCGTTGAAAAAAAAAAAAGAATAAAAAGCAATGGTACAAGGTTGCTTCCTTGAGGAACTCCCGACAGGTTGACGAAGCTATCTGACTCGGTGTTGCCTAATTTGTTGTACAGTGTGCGGTCTACGAGATACAATTTTAACCACTTAGTAAAATGGTGTGATGCACCAAGGTGTTCGATTTTAGCCAACAGAATATTGTGATCAACACGATCAAACGCTGCTTTCAGATCTGTATAGATGGTATCCGCTTGCGTCCCGTTCGCTATGTTTTTGATACAGTGCGACGTAAACTTTAGTAAGCTAGTCGTGGTCGATCTACCTGGGTAAATCCATGTTGCACTGTTGAAATATATGGCTTGAATTTACGGGATGAAACAGCCGACTTTTTCCAGCAATCAGGAAATACCCCTTGCAATAACGATTTATTAAAAATCAGTCTTAGCGGAACACTAACATCTTTTCAAAACAATGGCTGGAATACCGTCAGGCCCAGCTGAAGAAGAAGGTTTCAGTTTTTCTGTGGCTTTTGAAACATCTTCGTTAGAAAAACTTAAATTATTCAGATTTACTACGTTACGAGGAACGCAGAATCCTTCAGTTTTGTTCCGAACGTTGGATGAGTTGCCATCCCAAATGACTGTAAAATAGCAGTAAGGTAAATGAATCCAATTACGAATGAGCAAACCTGGATGCAACTATTTCCACTTATCCCGGTTGATATTTGCGCGCTTGTCGGCCGCGTTTCGAGAAGACGATGCTGTTTTCGATCGAGGTTGAACTGACAGCTTCGTTTTAAATTTAATACTCCGTACATATTTTTTCATCGCCGCCGCTCATAAGCTCTTTGCCTGCATTCAAATGGCTCGTAAACTCGGACTCTATTTCACAAGAGTACAAATCGGCAAAAATCACCGAAAACAAATCATAAATCACTCTAGTCAGGAAGGTAATGACAATTTAAGGACCTTAAAGCGGCTGGTTCCCTCCTAGTTTGCAATTTGATTGTTTCCTTTCAAATTTTAACCAAAAACACAGTAGTGAAATGGAATATTACTTGAAATCGCCTAAACTGCGCTGTTGATCGAGTGGAAACTGCAATCGTACATGATTGCAGTTTCCATTCAAAATATGCTCGACTCTGTCAATTATTGCTAAATAACTTTATGATAATTCAAAAAAGTAATTTAGCTAAGAACAGATCCTAAATTGCGTCGTCTCGGGTAGAAACCCCAAGCAAACTTTTAAATTAGTATACACTTTTTTATTATATGCTATTTTTGGATTGATGTTGGGATTTTGTGCGAATATTTCAATTGACAAGGTTTTTTACGCAATTTTTTCAATTGTCGCTGTTTTATACTTACTGTGTGTATATATATATGGATACATTAATATGATCAACTTTTTTCACCGTTTGTTTTTATTAATGTGTATTTTTACGCATAATTTTGAAATTTTTTGCTTTAATTTTATGATAACACAATATTTTTACGCAGATTTTGACACGATAGAAAATCATCATCAGAAGATAGTTTCTTTTATAATAGGTATCAGCACATTCACTAATGACATATCAATTATAATGCTACGATTTTTACATTGATTTAATAATTATGCCTACGATTTATTCAGTAGTAAAAAACGATTCATTTTTTTGACCTCCTGATTTATTTATTTGGCTATTATGATAAATGTTCAAACCACAAGACACGCAGCATGGTTCACCTATTATGTGTTTCTGTTTGTGCAGGAGAGAATGCTAATCGGTTAATGGCGACATGTGAAAACAATTACTTTTCAAATATCAGTAACGTTGCCAAATCAGTTTCGACTAATAAATTTTCTCGCACGTGTTTCAAACTTTCGCGAAATGGTTACGAAATAAGACCTTATCGAATTACCTCTTCGACTGTAGTTACTGTGTTGATTGCAAAATCATTTTTAGTCGAAGCACTAAACCGACATCCGTCTAACCAAACGAAGCAAAGATGCGCTGATCACCGAGCTAGTAAAGCATCCGTTTTGACACTTGTTGATGGAGCTGTCAGCAATAAACAAGATATCAGAGATGCATCCATCATAACAGAGTTTGCGCAAGGTTATGCTGCTCCGTGAACCGCAGTTTACCGGCCGTTTATTTTGACAGCTGGATATCAGAATGTGCGAATGAGCGAATTATGCAATAACGGAAAGTATAAATAATTTTGATGCCGCCCCAACGGCAACCAGTGGCATGCACTGCTAACTGGGGCGTGCGTTGAGTTATGCATATTGCCAAATATTATAACAATGACATTGATGTCGAACTGAAACAAACGTCGTGTTGTTTTGAAGTATGGCCCTTACCTAGTAAACTGTGGTCTTACTAAGATTAGTCAATGATCAAACCAATCACGGAGCTTAGTACTCACTAGCTTATTCAGTTGTTACGTTTAGTTACATAAATCTTCACACTAAATTTAAAATTAAAAGATGCAGTCTAAACGTGCCGAAAAAAGCTCTTTACACGCAAAGGACTTACGAGCGTACCAAAGCAAGTACTCGAATCGCCCTAATTTACTTTAATGCGTGAGAGATTACATACCCTCAATTAATGCTTGTTTTGTATGACGCAACGCTAGCTGAAGCGAAAATAATAACTGCCATCATCACAATCTTCTTAATCGTCAACAAATGCGAGAGCAACTATCGTCATGTCCAAGTTGCCTAGTCTGGCTCCCTGTAGATATTCTTTCCCCTTTGCGATGTAGCGATGCTTTGGACAGGTAGACAGCCTAGGGCCTTTAAACAGTTGTAGGCTTTTTTATTTTGCGTCGGAATTCGCGCAGCCGTCGAAACAAATATTCAACCCAGTTCGCAGTTAGGCGGGACACCCCATTTCAACCACATAAAGCGACGAACGCGCTGTGCATTGAAAAGGGAAAATTGCTGTCGGCCTGTTGCCGAAATTTTCCCTTTCGTTCAGCGCAGGCAACGCTGCATTGAACCGGTTAATGTCAATAATTTGACAACATCATGATTGCCTCATCATTTTGCATTATTGCGTGAGTCTAGTGCCTCTTGGTACTTTCTTTGTCTGGTTGCCTCATTTTTGCGCCACATCGTGTGTAACAGCGCAGCACTACGGCGCAACGCGCGTGTGGAACTTCCGCTCTCGCGGGCCGACTTGTGCACTGGAGCGAATTTTTCCTTACAGTTGGCGGCTGGTACGTCAGCAGCACTATGCCGGAAACGAACCATGACCCTGGGCTGCATTTTGCAACAGATGAAGTTGGTAATTATTATCACCAGTCATGCCACTGCTTTCGTATCGGTGGGAATTAGACAGTGGAATGTTGATTATTATGTGAGAGTGATTTTAAATTAATTTTAACTGTGCTCTCGGTTGATGGTTATCGCTAGTTCTAGGCACTTAGGATTAATGAGCTCTTAGCTGCTTTGTATTGGTTTTCTAGCCACAGATATGTTCTTAATTGTATATGATTAGCAATTCAGTAAAAGACATTAATCGATTCTGAGCTGTTTTGCAGCATACCTGCAATTTTTCATACATTATATTCAGACAAGGTGGCAGTTTTTTGTTAATTCAAACTCTCCTTCAAAATTACCCGAACAAATTATTAAAATGGTGTATGTATTAAAAAATGCATTGTCGTAAGAACTATACTTTAAAACTACAAATCCTATTAAAATTATACCAAAATTAAAGTTCAATACGGTTAAACAGATTTTTGGAAGTTTTTGGAAGCACATAACTGTAGAACATTATCAGATAATAGGTTAAAAGTTATGCAGTATTGAACTATCTAGTTCGATTTTTTTGGTAACCTTTAGGCTACACAGCGCCCACGGTCTGGAACACAGGCCTATTTATGTCATAAATGGCATGTACTGAAATATTCTAACTAAAATAATATTCTATGTTTCTAGGGAATTTCATCATAACTAGAAAAAGAGAGAAAGAAAAAAAGCAGAAAAACTTATCATTTAAATTAATTGATTGAACTTTCAAGTAATAAATAATACCAAATGGCTAATACTTTTTACGTACCTACCTACAAATTAAAAATTGAATGGAATAATAAATAATAAAAATAATGTTGGAGGAATGAAATCTGAATGAAAATTGATTTTGGGTTAGATTATCCAAAATGCAAAATTTGAAAAAGCATCAGCATGCTTTTGAAAATTATATTTCAACGCGGTGCTTATCAGTAGGTTTCCCGGTGCATCATCAAACTAAAACAATCGCTTGCTTTTTTGTTTTTACTCCCACCTGACCCATTCTCATCAACCCTTTTCGTTTGACCTTCCAGCGCACTAACAGTCGCTAGATAGGACCCAAGCATGACAACAAGACCTGCTGCCGGTTGTCATCATCACATGAACAATCCATACTCACTGGCATTGTGGACAGCGCCTTGCTCGGGATCTGCGTCCGGCTGGAGATCGCGATCGATGCAGCAGGACCAAATCATTCCGCCGGAGCAGAGATCGATCGGTTTGCCCCCGCCCAGCACGCATGAGATCGACAGGCCACACTCGAACTTACGGCCCTTGTAGCGGCACGTCTGCGGGATCACTGAAAAAGAGAGAGAGAGAGCAAGAGGGGAACGAAATGGAACCATGTAGCAATCGAATTTATCGGCGGTTTTACTTTCGTGGTTAATCAAGCGAAGCAATTAAGAAGCGGATAGTGTAAAAAAGTGCGATTATGCAGTCACTGTTGGTGCTATTGGAGTGCTGTTCGTAAACAAATACCTATATATACATTTTGGCTGAACCTAGTAACCTAGTGAAGAAATCAGAACAGTGGCACGTAACGATCGATTTCGGCAATGTCATTTGAGATTGACGTGCTGGACAATAATTGGAAAATTGATTTCTAATCAGCGATGAACGAAATTGAAGAAATTCTCACGAAAAGGCTTTTAAATCAATCAAATTTCGTTTAAAAACTATTGCCAGCACTTGATTGTGTGTACACTTGCTCTTGCAGAAGCACTTCACAACATGGACTGTATGATAACGACCTGGCCTTGGCCAGAAATGATGTATCTTGTGTTGCGAAAATATTATTTGTTTCGCAGACAAGTCTTTAACATTCTTTGCACTGGCAAATCTTTATGTGGTCAAAAGGCAATCATTCGCGATTTGGCAATTATGAAAAAATGAACATCGAGAGGTGATCAAATGATGTCAGATCAATTATCAAAGTGAAATTTAAGCAATTGTGCAGTTTTCTCAAATTTAATAGCAACACCAATACATGAATGGTGCTGAATGATAACTGATATTGATTTTGCATACCTACCCTATTTCAAAATAAAAAAATCAATGAAATTTTCAGGTTGAAACCAATTATTTTCATTCGTACAAATTAAAGTGTACGGAGAACATAAATTGATATTAGTTATATATTTTCAACTTAACGACTTTGTCTTTTAGTACTTTTTTTTTCAATAAGATTTATCTAGCCTGTGAGGTATTCGTGGTCTAAATACCTAGTTAAGTATTTATAATTAATTATGACGCTCTTTGCCGTCTGTGGTGGCGCAGTGTTATGATGCAGAATTGGCTTGAGCTATCTCCTTTGGCATTTGGTTCGCTTTCAAAGATCGAACAGTTCTCATATTTTGACAGGCCTAATCAACTTAAAATCGATCACAACTTTGTTGCGGTCTACTTGTAAGAGTTTCTTTCCTTTATTTCGCGTAAGCAAAATTAACTAAGTGAATTTAAATTCAATCTAAATATTTTCGACGTATCATTCCCATCGATTTTGGCAAATGTCAGTAAAATTTCGTATTAGTTTTACCATTTTATCATGTAAACATACTCATCCATTATTATTATTTTAGTTCACCAGAGCACGGTAGGAAATTCACAAGGAAATATAGGATAAATTAGCCTATAGTGGACCCCTTTCCTATAGTGGATCACCTGCCAGATTAACTCAATTTATGCGAAAATTCGAGGGATTTTTAAAAAAAACTACACAGTACAAAAAATGAAATTTACAACTAATACAAATGAAAGCACATAACGGTTTCTAGCACATAAAATGAAAAAACTTATATAATTTCACACCGTTAATAATGCACAATACAGAATCGTTTTAAACCATGTAAATTTGTACGTTAAGTGATATAAGCTTAAAGCTTTGAATATAAATATGCATGCAAATTAACAATATATTCATTTACATTGCATGTGAATATAATGCCACACGGAATATTACATGGTTTCCAATGCCCCATTTATGTGCATTTAAAGAAATGTGTACCATCGGGAAACATCTTTCGCAGTCAATCTGCATCACACATATTTATAAACTCCGATATAAGTTAAATGAAATTGAGTTAATGTGACAGGTGGTCCAATATAGGTGGTCAGGTGGTCCAATATATAGTGAAGGTGTCCACTATAGGTTAATTGACCCTATTTCAATAAATTAAAAATCAACTTTTTTGTCTCCAAAGAGGATAATCGCTCCTATATTCATCTCAACATCTATATTTATCCCATCAATCTCGTTTGTTAATTTTAACGACAAATTTCTCCGAATTTTCAAAATCAATGTTTTTACATCTCAATTAGGTTGATTGGCTGAATGTTTTACTTGGAAAATATAATAAAATTTGACGGCAAATCCGACAAATAATAGCGATGGGATGAATACAGGAGCAAGGTAATCGCTAAGAATAAAAAAAAATGATCATTGATAGGAATATTCTTCATTATTATTCCCTATAGTTTGAATTTTATTGCAATCAAGTTAAATATTTGCTCCGCTGCATGTCGTGACCAATTTATTCATATGATGGACTCCAAAACATTCTTTTAGCAATTCAATTTGAATAAGTAGTTATTTGGTATTATCTGTATCATGTTTTACAATAACTGAAAGTTATTCTAATAGTAATCACAGTAAAATTATTTTGTTCAAATCCTGAATCAATTATGAGATTCAAATCCTGAATCAATTATGAGATGCATTTTGAGATTTTTATGAACTTAGCAAATTTTGAAAATAAAAACGATTATAAAGTATTACATTGATAAGTTTGGCTTATTTGAGGTTACAATATCCTCTAAATATGCTTGTGTGAAATCAAAAATTTCTCATCAATTTCGCCAAACAAAAGGTTAATTGGCCAAACAAAAATATACAAATTAAAAAATAATAGTAGGAGGGTGGTATCCAAGACACGACCGCATAGTTGACGTAGGACTACAGTAATTTTATATTTTTATTTTGAAGCTATGTTTGATTTGAGCACGTTTTACTTTTGTAGTTTGCATGCTAGGTCGTCAGCCCAGATTCATCAAGCCACACCTCAAACGACTTGGAACTAAAACTAGTTCATTGGTGGCCATTTCTACCGTTAAGGTCGTCTTTGACCATTTAAAAAGTCAAAAAAGTCATGAAAAAAGAACTGTTCATTATTGGCATGGTTCGATTTTGGCAGCAGAAAAAATTCTGGCGTGTTGCCCAAATCAAACGGGGTCTGTTTGTTTTGATTATTTCTTTGCAGCGCTCTATCTTAGAAGAAAAAATATTTTCTGTAACATTCACAATGGCCCAGAAACCAAAATTAGGGGGAAATTTGGGTCTAGAGCTCTATAGCAATGGTTTAGAGAAAAACTTTTTTTCTACAAAGTTACTTAAAATTATTGGAGCTATAAAATTGTAGAACAAGGTTTTCTACCTACAAAAATAAAAATAAAAATTTTTGGTTACATATTTTTTAAATGGTTACAAATGATCAGGATTATGTATTTATAATACATTTTTTATGTTATATGACTGTGAAATAAGTGCTTTATTCGATGCCTAAAGGGTTTTGAAGTGAAATTTCAAATATGTTGATCCTAGGCCAATATGAAAACAGGGGTAATTTAGCGTTGTAACGTCACGAAAAAAGTACGGTTTTTTACTTCATGGGAACTCCTTACATTTAATCAAAGCAATATTTTGTTTTCTCTTTATACTCAAAAATACCTTTAATTTGATACTAAAAGATCGCAGCTAGGTTGAATACAACTTGAGTTACAACAGGGTTTAGTTTGCGTTGTAACGTCACGAAATTTTTTTCCTCCCCTTATATAATATTCGTCTATGTTTAAAAACATACTTGATGCGTCTAAATTTGTTCACGTTACATCTGTCATATAACAGACAATAAATTTTGTAAAATGGATTAATGTTTCTAATTATTGAACTGTGGGTTATCCATGAGTAACGTTACATTTTAAAAAATTCTAATATTATTCTATTATATTATATTACAATGCATTGCGTGAGGGGGGATTGAAAATTGTCAACTTCCGCGTTACGTAACATGCGAATGTTACCTAAAAGAAAAACTATTGACGCAAGGTAACCGTATTAATTAAATGAATACTTCGTCCGCATCGCTCAAGCCAATCTTCCGAATGTGATGGTTATCGCAATTATGGGACGTGACATCACCACATTTAACGATGAGAAGAACATTTTTGAACGACCAACACCATATCGTGGAATAAGCCAGCTATTAATTTTTGGGGCAAGTCTAGCTGAAAAAATCTTCAGCGGCAAAAATGCACTCGAATTTTCTTGAGTAAGTAGTGTGAGTTTTAAAAAATTAAGGAAATAATATGGGAGCGAAAAAAACTAAAAAGCGGCATTTTTGTGTTGTTATAATTTTTGAATGGTTTCTTGTTGGAATTAAGAACACATTTGTAAACTTGTTTTCAATATAAATGCTGAATAAACTGCTAACGTACTCAGACATTGTAAAAAAACTACAATAAAAATAAATTTAATATGTTTTACACATAATGTCATATAAGACACTTTTGAGAATATTTATGATACATATGTCACTTATGAAAAGAATTGATTTGATCATAACTCACATTCCTTTACTGAAAATCTCCAAGTTTAAGTTTGGTTCTGCATTTCCAAGCATTAAACGACAAAGTAAATATTTTACGTAGTTTATGGATAACCCCAGAAACCAAGTGCATAAAGTAGAAGTAGAAATATATAAAATCAGATGTTGAACTATTTCTTATGAAAATGTCTAAGAAATATGTGATAAATAATGGATATCGACGGATTCATATTTTCGTGACGTTACAACGGAGTGAGAATACCCTTTGCTGAAAAATGAGCGTTGTAACGTCACGAAATATAAAAGCTTGTAGATGTTACCAGTTATAGGCACTCTAAACATGGCAAAATGGTCGATTATCATTTTTTATCAAATCGTGGAAGAAGAAATTGTTATAAAATTCCAAACAGAGCAAAGTTTTTGACTTTTGTAAGAAAAGTCCCGACACCTCAATTTCTCGCGCGTTGTAACGTCACGCTACATTTTCACTCCCCTAAGTAATGTAAACAAAGTAAACAAAATTCTTATACATCATTCTTATAGGAAATTTTGTCTACTTTCCGAATCTGTAATAATATCAAAAGGTTTCATGAAAAAAATTCAAGTTAGAATTAAAATGATGCCAACAGAATAGTCAAAACGTTGTAACGTCACGGTAGAATGTGTCACATGTAGATCGACTGCTTAAATTGTATTTAAAATACGATAATGAAATTAGGTAACAAAGCGGCAGAAAGAACAAAATTTCTGATTTACATATTTTCAGAACCATAAAGAATTCTGAAAATATGTAAAATTTCTGATTTACATTTTTTCAGAACCATGAAATTGTATCTCAAAATATTTAATCTATGGGATTTATATATATATATATATATATATATATATATATATATATATATATATATATATATATATATATATATATATATATATATATATATATATATATATATATATATATATATATATATATATATATATATATATATATATATATATATATATATATATATATATATATATATATATATATATATATATATATATATATATATATATATATATATATATATATATATAATATATATATATATATATATATATATATATATATATATATATATATATATATATATATATATATATATATATATATATATATATATATATATATATATATATATATATATATATATATATATATATATATATATATATATATATATATATATATATATATATATATATATATATATATATATATATATATATATATATATATATATGGGAGAAAGCTCAAACTTGGCATCGACCATCACGGATTTTGTTTAAAGTTGAGAAATTTTTCATCTAGATACACTTTGAAATAAATTTTGTCGTTGATTGGAATACCCTCCGCTTTGTGGGACCCCTCTCTTTGAGGCAAAATAACGCATTTTTTACTCAACACCTCATTTTTCTTTTCCATACAGTTCATGGACATACGATGACCGAAAAATATTAATAGATGATTTTTAAGAAAATAAACCTTGGAATCCAGAAAGAACATATATTTTGACCGTAAGTGTTGCCAGATAAATTATTTTTGTATTTGAAAACTAAATTTATATTTTTTCGGTAAATGCAGCCATTTTCATTTGGGATTTAATAATTTCATCGTGTTCCTTGGTAAACTTCACGCAAGGAATAACGATCTTCCTTAGGAAATAAGAGTCAATCTCGAGATATACCATTTTTACAAAACCAATTAACCTATGCCGAATGACATCACCCGACATCTAAACTTTAAATGTAGCTTAACAAATATACTTGCAGTTTTTTTTTAAATTTGATATCTCTTTGCCATGAATGAGTTGACTAAATGTAAAAATTTTAATTATTATATTGAAAATGAAAATGGCTGCACTTGCCGAGTTATGTGAATTTAAAATACAAAAATAATGTATCTGGCAACATTCACGGTCAAAAATTATTTTTTCTGGATCTTTTGGTTTATGTTGTTCCATAATTTTAGGTTTATTTTGACGTGGGACACGTCTTTGTTTACTATACTGGGATGCATTCTGTAAAATTGGTAATGAAACGGGCAAATGTTGCGTCAGATTTCAAACGCTTATAACAGCATAAGCACATGATGGATAACAATAACCAATATGTTGTTGGATAGATAAAATGTATAGCAATTTTGTAATGTGTTAATTATCACTCTAATTTCATTGCTAAGCGGTAAAATTGATAATAATTTTATTAACAAGTTTACGCGAATAATGAACCAATTACATGCGAGCATTCCTAGCACAGACGACGTGAATGGACACCATCCGTTCCCTGTGATATTCCCTGTATCAATTTCGAAATAAAAATTGACAGAGTCTCCCCGTCCCAATAGGTCAATTTATTTTTGCTTCCATGAGCTTAGACTAATATGATGTCTCGAAGGTAAAAGTTTTCCTAATAGTTTGAAACAATACCCATCCTTGAACAATCTCTAAACCTGCGTGTTGGGTACTGTAGAACCTAATAAAAACTGATGTCTTGAAAGAAAACTTGCCAGTAAAAGCAACAGTACCAGTGGAGTATAGAACCGCAGGTCTCTCGTCGTCTAAGATTACATTGGTACTCTTCTATTCGTACTGCAGCAGTACTATTCGTATTGCAGTGGTAAACTTTTGTTCGTACATTTCTATTCGTATGCAATTGAGGAAAAACTACAATGCTGCTGTTGATGGTGATTGAAAGTTTATTTCATAAATATGATTGCCATGAATTACTCAACAAGAATTGTAAACTTTTGCAACGGATATTTTTAAAATTTTATCTTCGATATTCACTAAATAATCGTGACCGGATAGTATCGAAAGAGTAAATTCCTAAATATATACATTTATAGAAGAGTAAGAACCAGCGAATGCTTGTGATTTTTTAGTTTATTTAGTAAGATTCGTACAGAATCTCTTTTTATATTTCAAAATTGTTAGATGATATATTATTATTCTAAGCTTTACCATAATAAACGTATATTTCCTGTCTTCGTAATACAGCGAATGTAGTTGCAGGCAAATGAAAAAATTGTCAAGCAAAAAATAAAAATGTAATTGTGGATTTCTACGATTTTTTGCTGGAACTTGTTAGGAATTTTGTTCAAAATATTTTCTTATGTTTTCCAATTGATGAACCTTTGTAAGGGCTTCCATATTATTTTGAAAGTAATATCCATACTATAGATTTGATTTAGTTAGAGTCAAATAAGACAAAACCATTCATTATGATAACGTAAGCATTATTGGATTTGGTTTTTGAGGATATAGAGATGATTCTGACTTTGACGCATTATGAGAAATTCTTGGTGCTTCTTCAACAAGCACGATATGCTTGTGCCTTGTTAAATACATATTTTTTTGCACAAAAAAAAAAAAAATACTAAAGGCATAATATCGCCAAATATAAATGATATTTCTTCGAGTGTTGTTGAATATATTCCAAAAATTGATTTCCAGGGGAGGCTGAAAATAAACACATTGATTCTGTCTGCAGACTCTGTATATTTTGTAACAAAAAATCCCCTAATTACACTGTTTAGTCCCACGTCACCATTTCATACAACCCTAGGGCTGTATACCTTGTAGTATTTTTCATTATCATTTATCAATGTTTTTCGGACATCTTATGTCTTTGAATTGTTAAAAAAATCCGTGATGGTCATGTCCAAGTGGTATGGACACTTCGTATGAAACGACCCCTATATTAATATGTTGTCTATGGATAACTTGTAGAAAACTGATTTCTAAACTCAAAAAATGTAAGCACTGTAATAAATATTATTTAAATTTTAAATTGATTTAACTACATCAAAAATCGTTATTTGTAGTCAACATGCATAATTTACGTGAAAATTCAAATTTAGAATATATACAAATCAAGGACAGTTGTTACTTCATCGAAATGGCATCAATTTACCGTGGGTAAAATAAAAAAATAGTGAAATGTTATTTTCTCACAAATTCAATTTAAAATTTTCATTCACGGAAGAAAAAAGGGGAATTCCATAGCCACAAGTTTACAAAGCTTGCTTCGACAAGCGGGTGTTCGTGGGTCCGTTTTTTTTTTCGTAATGAAAGAGGCTTGGTATAGTATAGCAGTAAGCTTGAAACGGAAGGGTAGAACTCACACACAAGCACGGATATAAATGAGAAGCGTATCGCTTACTTCGATAGTAATACACTGAATTCTGTTTACGCGACTTTTTTTGCGTGATTTTATTTTAGACGAATTTTCCTGCGACTTTCTCGAAATTTCGTGTTTTTTACGTGATTTTCTTGAAATTGCGCGATTTGCGACATAGTAAATATTTGTATATGAACCAACAAATAACACACACACACACATACATACATATACATACATATACATACACGCATACACATACACACATACACAATTACACACACATAAACACATACATACACACATACACACACGTATACATACACACATACACACACAGTTACCACATAGCCGAAAACTTTGTCAAAACTGTCTTATACCAACTCTTTTGTACGGCACCGTAAACAATAAACAAACAAATTTCGAATTAAATTATTAACCCGCGCAATAAGTTCCGTTACATACTGAACGCCTTATGCCTAAGCGTTACAGCATACTCCTTACCAGGCCTTGCTGAGTGTACTGCAACGCTTGGTGCTTGATTCATACAGTACGCAAAATGCAGCGTTGCAATTTTGATGCTCGTCACTCCAGCTGTTTCCAGCAGGGGCCCAAGTTGGCCATGTACAGTCCCTCTACAATTATGGGTCAGTCAACGTGTTGCCTAAATGTGCTTAGTCACATGCTGGGCGGCTGCATGAGCCTCTTTCCCAGCACTAAGTATAGTCGCAGAATTTCATTTATACACAGCCTGAAATAGTATATTTACCCGACATTGCTGTAAAGTGATAAGAAAAGACACCTTGTTTCCCATAGTAAACAACGCTGGTCGCATAGTAGTGAAATAAGTAGGCAACAAACAAGAGGGGCGAGAAGTTTTCTTCTCCTAGTAAATAAAAATGACAAGGAAAAGCCCAAGAATCAAAAAGCTTGAAAAATACAGGGAGTAAAATCGGAAAAGAACATCGTTCCTCCCCGGTTTTCATCTAGCAACAGACTTGATTCCGGGTGGTCGTTTTTTTCTGCATGTACGGAGACTTATGTATTGGAAGCAGAGTTGTCAATGTTCCAGCTCAAACTGGATTATTCTATTTTTTTTTTTTCAAGTCATCCAGTCGAACATTTTAATCCCCAAATCTTCCAGTTTTTAATATATTTGTCAGTTTTATCCAGATTTTTATTCACTCAAGTTTCGATTGGTTTTCGGAAATATTTTTACAACGTAAATTTTGTAGATTGATAGAAAAGAAAGTAGGATCAGCTTTTCACAGAAGATAAAATATAAGTTTGTTGTCTAGCCTTATCATTTGAAATGCATTTCCTAAGCAAAACGTGATTTTCGAAAATTTTCTATTATTGTTCTTTGGTTAATCATGAATTAAAACTGCTTGAAATCGCCACAATGAAAGTTCGCCCATGTACAAACTGTTATTCAAGCGATTTAGAGCGATTTTTCTTTATCTTTCAAAAATCTAAGGACAATGATATAAAATTTTAGAAGAATCACGTTTTGCTCAGAAAATTACACTCTTTCAACTGATACGCATTAAAAATCAGGAATCCGATAATTGCTAAGCAACCCAATTGAAATTTAAACTTCACTGATGTAACGTAAGAAAATGTTGCATCAGTACTTTTGTTAAGAGTTAAAATGAATGAAAAAGGCTTTTTCCTAATTTTAGGATGCACTGATTGCGCAATTATAATTTTTGTTGCTGTTAATGTTGATTTTTCAGTCTATAATTTTGACAAAATGTAAGCTCGGAATAAAATAGTTCTGATTAAAATGAGTGTTTCTTTTGCGATGCTCTTTTGTTGCTTCATACAAACTGACACTGGATTCAGTAACTATCAGAGAAAGTTTTCTCACAATTTATTGTTTTGCTATTTTTTTTTTTGAATCCAATTTTTCTCAGTTTTTTCTTCAGCATTCTTTCCGTTTAATCAAAAATTCTATTGGCAGCTCTGTAGAAGTCTCTGGCAAAGGTCTGGATGATTAATTTAGCTTTTGTAATAGGATTTCAGAAAGTCATTTAAAAAAATAAAGCTTGAAATTAACTATATCGATTTTTTTATAACAAATATCTTAGAAATGCATAAATTGTCGAGATCTAGTGTTCTCTAAAACCAAAAATTTTTGGGCAACACCAGATGTATTTCTGATACCTTTGGCTTAGAAAAAAATCGATTCCGACAATTTCACGAACTACCATCTGTGTGTTTTTCCATCGGACAAAAAAGTGACAGACTTCCTTGGGCCCGATTCAATTATAGCTATTCAACCATTCTTATGAAATTTGGTGCCCCTGCCCATTACCAAAACGCATCAACTTACGTGAGAGTTCGTCGCTTTAACGTTATGTTTGCGAGAAAACTCATTCAAGTCTCTGGAATAAAGGTAGTGGCTAGGGACACCAAAATTCACAGAAATGGTTGAATAGTTATAAACTTCCATAATTTTCCAGTTTGAGCTATTCGGGTTGCACCTGTGTTCAGGGCCGGATTTAGACGGTGGAGGGCCGGAAAAAAATTGTTTGTGAGGCCCTCTTTTCAAAACATTTGGAGGTAACGTTCAGTAAGGTGACGAGCAAAAAAAAGTCGGCTCAGGACTAGGGGGGGGGGGCTTTAATCGGGAGGCCCGGGGCATTTGCCCCCCCTCAAATCCAGGCCTGCCTGTGTTGATCAGTGAAATCAGCAAAAGTTGCTAAATCAGTTTTTATCAATACAGAAAAAAACATGTTGAAAAGGTTTTTTCGACATATTAAAATTCTACACAGTTAGAAAAAAGTTCCAGAATTTATGTAGATTCGCATATAAATAATAAAACGTTTATGATAGAACAATCTACAACATTCCAAGTTTCGAACAAAATCGTGGTTAACGTAAGAAGCAACTGAAATTTAAATGAGAAAATAATTTACGTAACGTGTAATGCTCAGAATCTTTTATCGTGTGAATACCTAGTGCTATCTTGTCGAATATTTTTTATATAACAATATGTATATTTTCACGGAACCCACTTCAATGATTTGACAAAAATAATTCAGTTAAATGCGCTTTCATATTCATGATATGATACTTATTTTTAAATAAATAATGCACAGATATATAAAATGAAAAAGAAAATCAAATCGGAGCAAAATGTTCTATAATTAGAAGGAACGTATGCTCAGAAAATCACACAGATCGATGTTATAAGCAAAGAAAGGAATTATGATATGGTTCGTAATCAATATGAACCAAGTTTGGTTTAAGCTTTGGAGTAATTTGAAAGAATTTAAACCCTGGAATACAAAACTACCAAGCATCTGCGTTAAGATTCTAACTAGGCGAAACAAACAAACCTCTTCAATTTAATAAGGCTATGCATATTGAAAATTTGTTTTTAAATCATATTCTTTAATTTCGATAAATTTTTGTTAAATGGTGAAAAAATTGACGAGTATATTTCCGTTATAAGATGAAATATTAATATTTGGTTGATAACCGTAATATTTACTGTCACTTCTATGCTCGCAAAAAAGTAAGCGCGAGTCAATCCAATTTCGCCAACTATTTCACTAGCACTGCGCTTCATAAAAATCTCTTCTGGTCACATCATGTGGTTTCTATTATTACAGAATTATGATAAGTGATGTTTAGATTCTCATTGAAACTAAGCACCAAATGCGACCTACTTCTTCCCAACAGTTCCATGATCGAGTTCGATCCATAATCCACGTTGTTGTGACTGCTGAACGATTGCCGTTTGCCCAAAGCCTCCAGGATAAGGATGTCCTGCTCCTGTCGGGGTGATGGTGTCCTCTCCGCCAAAACGACTCCAAAACACAACAATAATCCAAGTGCTGAAACGTAACTAATCATAGCGTTGACCCCCTTTCTCCGGTACCAAATTACTTTTTTACACCGTCCACTAATGTGAACTTGATGGCGCTGTGGGTGCATCATTTTGGGCTATCTCACTGCGATGATTACACACGGGACCCTCCAACAGTAATAAAAGACGCGTGCTTTTTTATGCCACCTGTTTGAGCACTAAGGTTACGAAAAACGAATGCTCAAGTAACGAAGTGTACCGGTATTTTGTCTCTTCTTGTCGTTACTGCTACTGGAGGTCCACCTTCGAAAGGTAGAAACACTTCGGGTTTCGTCACTTGCGCCTGTTATGCAATTAAGTCATATTTTTCGGTCATGAAACTTTTCACTTTTATTCAACTTTACACACGGCATTCACATATGCTTGCATCACTTCGGATCTGTCGTACACTTCTTCGAAGGCAGATTTCACAGCACCTTTTTAATACTAAGTGTATGCACTGAAAAGAAAGCCATTAATAGGTTGTATTTTATCGCTGCGATTCCCCATCGTGCTACAACTCTGCAAAGGTCTCCCCCGGTCGGCACCAGTCAGTCAGTGCGGTTACGGAGCGATCAGGGAGACAATGAACCCACCGAGACCTCCTCGCAGCAGGCAAAGACTCGCTGGCGATGAGAATTTTCTTCTTTCTCCCCACCGAGCTCGAAACGGACAATTTCACTTTCGATACAAACACTGCTTCTTACGAAGTCCGGGATTACGATGCCAAGGCCTGCCCGACAACGTACAGGTTCCGGTTCTTTGTCTCGCACAAGTCGTCGCGTGCGCCTTTGGCCAAGGGCAGCTTTTCTTCTGTCTAAGGCCCCACCCCCGCGGCGACGTAGCGGTGACAAAGATCACCTCCGGAGCACGAATCGCGAACACCGCAAACCACCAGACAAACGATCGCCTTGGCAGTTGATAGTGAACTGAGGTCTGCACGTTTTTCCTTTGGGGGGCCAAAGACACCCGGCCGCCGGACGGGCAGGCGTCGTGCAGGGATGGAATGGGAGACAAGTGGAGGACGAAGTAACAAACAACAACAAACGAGCGAAGGTTTAAAACCAACCACATGTGCTGCAACGAGAAATGCCCGCGTGAGTGCCGTTGGAGAGTAAAAGAAGCTTGGTAAGTTTACACTCGGTGCACCCGGGACAGGGCTGCCGAGATCGAAGAAGCTTTGTGGTGCGTACCTACTCACTATTGAGTGGCACAGGTACGAGTTCCAAATATTTTAGATATACTCAATGTACGATTTTGGGCTACGGTGTTTGTGGAGATTTCCATGGAAAAAGTCTTTTAATATGATTCTCAGAATAGAGTGATGATTCTTAGATTAGTCGTGGTACCTAATTATTTACGGATTTCCAACGCTCTAAAATTTTGTTCATTTTTGGAAAATGTATATATTCATCAATTAGAGTTATTATTTTCGCAAGATTACAATGATTATTGTATGATTCCATAGAAGTAAACGAACTTTACTTACTTGTTTACTTGTTAAGATACGTACCAAATATTCAAATTCGCTGAAATTAACGAAACGTGGCATCATGCCAAACCTTGCTTTACATATCTATTTATCCATTAAAACTCAATTTTGGACGTTAAATTTTGACATGGCGAACTTTGCGATCCGAACTATCGATTTAGCCTGTTGATTTTAATTGATTGGGTTGGATAAATTGCAATTCTATGGAAAAAGAGAAACTGTTGAAAAAAGTTCTCGCTTAATTAATTGCATTCATTAATTGCTTAACTGCAAATTAAGAATTAAGTTAGTTCAAATAGAATGGTTTCTGGGATTCAACCGTCTAAACACAGTGAATTGGAGAATGAAAACTTTATTTGACTTACGAGCGTTTCCATGCCAATTGATATATCGTCGAATATCGTCCATTTTTTATGTATTTTTAACTTTGTACATATATTTGAATTAGCAAA
Organism: Wyeomyia smithii; assembly: GCF_029784165.1. Lineage (NCBI taxonomy): Eukaryota > Metazoa > Arthropoda > Insecta > Diptera > Culicidae > Wyeomyia > Wyeomyia smithii. Next base: position 78,532,269 of record NC_073696.1, read on the forward strand.
CTGAGTATTTTTTGCGGGTAGACAAATTTTTCGGACTTAACAGTAATTTTCTAAAATGGCGTTTGCAATATTGCAGAGGATTTATTCAAAGCACTGTAGCTCAGAAACCTTCAGTTGTAGCGAACAGTTGTCTGAGAATAAATTGTAGAGAGCCAATATGGCCTACAAAAAAAAAATTCACCGCGAAAAAAATTTTGTTGATCAAAGTAAATTTGAAACAAACACTAAATTTTAATAAAAAAAACTTCTAATTTAATTTCAGCAACTCAGAGCAGCTCGTGCCGTATCCAGAGCTTTCCTCCACTCTTCCTAGGCGTCTCGACACTCGTAGAACCGCTTCAACCTAGCCAAGCCACCTAGTACCTCGAAACAGAAGGGTTTCTGGTACCGTTGGGGTTCTTGCCTTCAGTTTGTACTCCACGAAATATTGCCCACAACATTTTCCGCCAAATACGGCCAGTGCGTGTATATGAGCAGCGTCACAATTTCAAGTCCATAGAGAACTACTGGTCTAACTAGGGTTTTATACATCGTCTGTTCTGGATCGAACTGTCCAGCGCAGGCCAAAGTAGGCCCGATTTCCAGCTTAAATGCGTTATTGGATCTCCTTTCTTGTATTATTTTTGGTGGTTACCAGGCATCCCAAGAATACGCACTCATCTACCACTTCGAGTTCATTGCCGTCCATGATCACCGTCCGTGGGAAACCGTGGCAAATAATGCATGCCATAGCTGGTCTCGATCGGCTATATCATACGCTACCTTGAAGTCCACGAAGACGTGATGTGTGGGCACGTTGTACTCTCGACATTTCTGTAGGATCTGACGGAGAGTAAAGATTCGAACCATAATAGCGCGTACTGCCTTACGAATTCTTTTGCTAGAGGAGAAAGACGGTAGAGCGGAATTTGGAAGAGGTCTTTGTAGACGGCGTTGATCAACGTTATGCTACGGTAGTTGCTGCATTGTAGCCGATCGTCCTTTTTATGGATGGGGTATACAACTCTCTCCATCCATTCCTCCGGTAGTCTCTCTTCCACCCAAATCCTGGAAAATACACTGGGAAGTGCCGTTGTTAATGTTTCTTTGCCGTGTTTACTGAACTTTGCCGGTAGTTTGTCCTTTCCCGCGGCTCGATTGTTCTTTAGTGACCAAATTTCCCGTTTGATCTCCAGGATATCGGGAACTGGGACACTGTTATCGTTTGGGGTGACTCCAAGGTTAATATCCCTTCCATCTCCCTTCATCGTTCCGCTATTGAGGTGGTTATCGAAACACAGCTGCCATCTGTCGACCATCCCGCGCTCGCTTGTAATCGGGTTTCCCTCTTCGCCCCTACACATATCTTGACTTTGTGTGTAGCTTTTACGTGATTGATTAACCTTCTTGTAAATCTTGCGTATGCCATTAACCCGAAACAGTTGCTCCAGCTATTCAAAATCTCTGCCCTTCTGTTGGCGTTTCTTTCTGCCTAAAATCGTGTTCAACTCAGTCCTTTCAAGCTCGTCGATATTTGGCCGCATTCTCTCTTCTGGCGATGCTTAGATAGCTTTTCCTCTTCATCGCTTGCTGGCATTTCCTGTCAAACCAGTCATTTTGTCAGCCCGGCGCAAGCTTAAGAAAAAGACTGTATATCCATGACAGCAAGTTTTCAGCTAATTCGGCTGTCATTGCATTGCGTAGCTCTTCCTGCTTCCCGTACGGTACATTCCGACATTCGGCACATAACCCGACAGTAACTGATGACAGCACACACATGCAATGCCAAACGGGCTGTTATTTTTCATCTCCTTATGTCTGTTGGTTCTTCCAAGCTGTCGCAAATGACAGCCTATAATCTTCGACATCCTTCGACACGAATCCGAGTGGGATGTCAGGTGATTATGATTCACGACAATAAGGCCGATGGAAAAATGAAGAAGAGATGGTGCGAGGCACGCTTTTTCTTACGTGGGAAATAATATCAACAATGGAAACACAAATGGAACGGTTTGCTTTGTAGGGGAACTGCTTCATTATTCATCTCATTAAGCCGATATTCACGAAGAATGCACTGATTAAACACCAAATTTTCACGAAAGCATTGATCAAATAAACTAAATATGCTTACGGGCTCTTATGGAATCGTTCTGCATTGTATATTTAGTAAACTTAGCTAGATTTATCCTCAATTTTGTAAAACAAACCAGTTTTCACAACGCTTTCATATCCATCTCAAAACATAAATCACTGCTCAATTATTCATCTCACGACGCCCCCATATTCATAACACTGTAATCATGAATGAATCACATTATCATGCATGAACGTAGGCGTAGCCTGTCGTAGTAGGTTACCTAGATATCTACTGTAGTTGTTTACGTGTAAAATTGGTAACCTAGATAACCACTGCAGTGCCGTCGATTTATGTCAATTATGTCGGAATAGGAGAAATGCTCCATTATTCATCTCAGCCCATGTATTCTCATACAGCATGGCAACACAAAACAGGAAAAATCGCATATTTTCTTCTTAAACCAATCTGCTAATCCATGGAATGGATTCTGCTAAGATCACTTTAGATTCCTCATAATGTACAATCCTCAAAACTCACTTAAAGGCACTAAATTTGATATTATAGTCAAGCAGATGCAGTGCAGTGCAGATGCACTCGAAAACTCATTTATTCCAATCACCTACCTCAGAAAACGAAATACGCGCATTGTTCTATACGGCTACAACGGGACTCGTTGAGCAGCCAACCAAATTTTTTTTTCATCACTAGCGGACCACTTTTTATTTTAATCACTAAACAAAATCACTCACTACACTAAGAATACCTTAATCTTTGAAATGTCCACCTCAAATTTCCTTAAACAAGCTTGAATTAGCAGAAATATATGAGATTATCCTAAATTTCAACTGTAGGGTAAATGTGTATAAAACGCCCCCCCGGGGCATAACGCCCCAGTCCATTTATTCGGAAGCACACAAAAAATAAGACATAAGACTATTGGGAATCCGTAGCGGGTCATAGGACCAACCTTCTGTGCAAGTTTGATAATTGTCACTAGCAGCAAAAAATAAACAAAAATCAATTTTGATTTGAGCTACTTCAGATCTAATTTTTTGCAGCGTTTCCGTAACGTTTTTCCACTAATGTATAAAGTTTATTATCTGGTATTTGCACTTATATATCTCAAATGAACCTCTAAGCAGCTGTATCTAGTGAAGAAACGATAAAAATTGTATAATTTGCTTAAGTATTCAATGCTTTCTGCTTCATTACAGCTCCCGGGCAATATGCCCCACCGCTAGCCCGGCTGATTTGTTCGTTTGCTTCTGAGACTTCAAGCGCTGTTTCACTTCGCATGCTGAGCTGGCATATGAAGCTACTGCATGGGGCATATTATACTGCATCTGGGGCGTTTTGCCCCGGTAGATTGGAAAGCTTGCAATTTAGTCATATTTTTTAATAAAATTATGGCGTTTTTGTGTAACAGTAATTACAAAACAAAACAATAGCAGTGCATTACCAACTAAATAGTGTATCCAACTGCATGAAAGATTTGTTGTTTGTGATAAACATAGCTACAATATTGACGATGTTCCTTAGGGGGGGCGTATTATACCTGTTTACCCTATGTATTTTCATCTGTTTTCACTGCGTTGAAGAAAATCAAAAGTTGCCAAATCAGTTTCTGTTATAACAAAAAATTATACTGAAAATGTTGAATTATTCCGATATAATTGACATACATCGAGAGCACTGCAGTGGTTACCTAGGTTACCAATTTTGCACGTTAACAACTACAGCGGATATCTAGGTAACCTACTACGACGGGCTGCGGCTACGTTCATTCATGATAATGTGATTCATTCATAATTAACAGTGTTATGAATATGGGGGCGTCGTGAGATGAATAATTGAGCAGTGATTCAAGTTTTGAGATGGATATGGAAGCGTTGTAAAAAATGGTTTATTTTACAAAATTCAGGATAAATCTAGCTAACTTTACTAAATATACAATGCTGAACGATTCCAGAAGAGCACGTAAGCGTATTTTGTTAATTTGTTAAATGATTTCGTGAAATTTGGTGTTTAATCAGTGCATTCTTCGTGAATATCGGCTTAATGAGATGAATAATGGAGCAGTTCCCCATTATGTTTTGAAGAATTTTTCTAAATGCAACTTTGAAAGAAAGAATTCTCATTTTCGAATGATGCATACAATTTAAATAGTAAATTAATAAATAATAATAACTATTGAAATTAAGATGTAATGTTTGATGGATATAACACAGCTCAGTTAATTTCAAAGAGATTTGAGGAATGCATAAAATAAATAAGTTATTTTTAGCCTTTCAAGTCGGCAAAAGAGAGAAAAAAAATCTTTTTACAATTTGAGCTCAAGGGCAAAGTCTGTGTCTACCAGTTTCGTTTCATCCAAGGAAAAAAATTCCCTGGACGTGATCATAACCAAAGCTTCCGATTTATTCATCCAATTTCTATGCTGACTGAGAATGAATTGTGCTATATCGAATGTACATTTTGATTAGTCTAAGATAACTCACTAAAAAGCGTATTTTCATAAAAATTCTGAACTTCAAATTTGAAATATGTATCTCAAAAACGGAATCATTAAGAATATTATTTGTCAAGAGCTTTATGATTTCATCAACAATTTAAATCATATTGCAAAATTTAAATCATATTGCAAATTTGAATCATATTACAAAATTGATACAAATTTTATTTTCATTAATTATTCATTATGTCAAACCCCTCCACCTTCCTTCCCCTTTGAAAATGTTGAAAATCAGAACTGGAAGAAAAAAGTTCTAGCCGTTTTGTTAACATTATTGGTTTTACGACAGCGTATATTCAATTTAGCTACAAACAATTTCAGTGACAGGGAAAGTGTCGTCTAAGGCAAGCCAAATAATTGATAAAAATGAGTGTTATTTTTCAACAATAATTTGAATGCAAGTCATCGTTTTTTGCGTACAAATATCATTACAAATGTTCCATTTTTTATGTTGGAATAACATCTATACCGAAGTTAAAGGCGCCTTAATTTGCAAATCCTGTAATCCAGGGAAAAGTGGTCAGTTTTTAGCGCTCATATATCAGTCATTTCTTTTCAGAATATTAAGGTTTTGGCATCAACCGATCAGAAATTCTTTTACGGTTAAATTTATGTAACGAAAAACCTGTTGTTTGGGATACACTATTGAAAAATTGGTAAATAATTCCGATTGTTCAAATCATACCGAGCAACCAATCACTACCTCTCTTCCCAAGCACAGCCGACTCGAGGTCGCTTTCTGTTTCTGGGGTGGTTTCAATTTCCTTGCCATTCCCTATTCTTCTACACTCCACCCTCTTTCCGAGTAACTGACGAAACCTTGATATAAAAGGTACCATTCGAACATTTCACTCCATCATTTCCATTCCAATACTGTACCGGTATCATTACGGACGCGCTGGTCTAAATTTCTTTAGATCAAAACAGTTTTTTTAAGTAACATAAATTACACTGTGCTACAGCGATTTAGAACTTCTGAAGTGACCTAGTGTAGGTTGTAGGTCTTGTTGAGTATAACATTCGCTCATACTAGAAATTTTCCAAACACCCCCAAAATCTGAAGTTATGGTCAAAATACGGTTTTTTAACCTCAGTGCATATAATATTTTTTAACTCAGTCATTTATCAACCGATTTTCAATATTTTAGCAGTTTGGGAAAGAGAACAAATAGAGCTTTCAAAATATATACTAGTTTCTACTAATAACAAGAAAACATGTTGAGTTATTCGAGTTTAAATTTATTTTTTAGACTTTTTCATGAAGTTTTTCAATTTAATTTTAAATTTGCCGTCTATTTTTGTGAGGAACATACCACAAATATACTATAATTTTAAAAGTATATTCAATTCAGAATCAAATGAAAGTAGTTTTGTGAAAATCGGTTGATATTTTGCTTAGTAATATATTTTTTAGGAATACCAGAATTTTTGGTTTCTATCGCACAATTATTTCACGGGGCTACAAATGATGAAAAAATGCAAGAACTTTTGATGTGACTTAGTGTGGGTTGTAACTTTAGTCAAATGTTACTTGTGCGTTTACTTGAAGTTTTTCAAATACCCCAAAAAATTATTAGTTATGGTCAAAATCCTGTTTTTTACCATAGCTCACATTTTTATGTTTAATTAGGTTATTTTTCAACCATTTTTTTGTATTTTAGCTGTTTTGGAAATGCGAAAAATAGAACTCTTGAAACTTATAAATATGTCTAAAGAGTTCACCTATGTATATAATGAATAGTTTTAAATTAAATAAGATGTTTTATATTAAATAAAATAAGATGATTTTTTTTTCCAAATTTTACCTACATGTGATGAATAGTTCTACAATAAATAAGATACCTAGTTTATGTTATTTTCAAATTTTTCCAAATTTATTCGTAATTTCTTACACATTTTTGTAATGAGCGAGCTTTAATTGCTGTAGAATTTGAAAAGTACATTTAGTGCCAAACGTAAATAGTAAGTTTTTTGGCTGAGATATGACTCCATGTTTTCCACCATATATGTACTTAGATTTAGTCAAATCATTTCTCAGCCAAATTAAAACAGGTTTTCATCAACAACACTTATTGTTTTCGTTTGGTACCAGAAAGAATTTTCCAAATTTCACAGCAATTGAAGCTCCATCATTACAAAAATGTATGAAAAATTGCGAATAAATTTAGAAAAATTTTAAAATAACATAAACCATCTTATTTATTTTAAAACTTTTCATCACATATAGGTAGGCTTTTTATACATATTTATATTTTTCAAATGCTCTATTTTTCGCCTTTCCAAAACAGCTAAAATATGAAAAATCGATTGAAAAATAACCGTATTAAACATAAAAATGTGAGCTAAGGTAAAAAACAGGTTTTTGAACATAACTTATAATTTTTTGGGGTATTTGAAAAACTTCAAGTAAACGCGCAAGTAACATTTGACTAAAGTTACAACCCACACTAAGTCACATCAAAAGTTCTTGCATTTTTTCATCATTTGTAGCCCCGTGAAATAATTATGCGATAGAAGCCAAAAATTCTTGTTTTCTTAAAAATATATAACTTAGCCAAATATCAACCGATTTTCACAAAACTACTTTTATTTTATTCGGAATTGAATATACTTTTAAAATTATAGTATATTTGTGGTATGTTCCTCACAGAAATAGACGTCAAATTTAAAATTAAATTGAAAAATTTCATGAAAAAGTCTAAAAAATTAGATTTAAACTCAAATAACTCAACATGTTTTTTTGGTATTAGTAAAAACCTGTATATATTTTGAAAGCTCTATTTGTCTATTTGTCTTCTTTCTAAAACTGCTAAAATATTGAAAATCGGTTGAAAAATGACTGAGTTGAAAAATATTATATGCGCTGTGGTTCAAAAAACCGTATTTTGACCGTAACTTCAGATTTTGGGGGTGTTTGGAAAATTTCTAGTATGAGCGAATGTTACACTCAACAAGCCCTACAACCTACACTAGGTCACTTCAGAAGTTCTTGAACTTTTTTTCATTTGTAGCACAGTGTTATCGGTGAAAAGAGTACCAGAACAGTTTTTTCAATGAGCATACATTCATTTTTTTTTGTTTCTCGGTGCGCGTTTTCAATTGTATTTCTCGCACTCAGAGAAAAAAACATACTTGTATCCATCGAGAAAAATGGAAAAACATTTAGAAAAGCTCTAAATTATAATTGAAGTAGTTAATATATTTTAAGCTTGTAATTGAGTTTTTGGTTTTATAAGTTATTGAAATAAACGTAGTTTCTTAAAATACATGAGGTTATATGCTGTGCTGGAGCTAACCTAGCATGACTTTTATCGGTTTAATGACAAACAGTTATCAATCTTAGAACTTTCACTTGAATCGTTCTGGTGTCCAATTTCAGAAAGTTTCGTTGAGTTTGCTTTTTGTTAATATAGGAAAATTTCACCCAATTCGAAAGCTACGAACATAGATTTTTCTGAAGTGATAGCGCTGATATAAAAGAGGTCCATTCTTTCAGTAACGCTTTAACGTCTCAACATTTAGAAATGCACTGTTAGATAAAATTGCAGATACTACTAGAGCTACAATTCCGTCTACTATTTGTTTCAATGGAATATTAAAATACCGTAGTCCAACGTCATGCGGTCGTGTCTTGGATACCACCCTTCAAAATTTGTATCAGGTTAATTTTTTAAGTAAAAATTTGTCTTACGGTTCTCGTTCCAAAATTTTTTATCAGCAGTTTTGGAACAATGTCAAGTTTAAACGAATGATAAATTCCAAGGAATAGTCAACGTTTTTTTGTATTATTAGAAAATATAAGTGTTAACTTCCTAACTTTATAAGCTTTAATCATTAATTACTTGAAAACAGATGAATGTAGGATGTTAAATATTATCAGCTTCAATTTTTTTTAAATCCTCTGGATACAAACCTTCCAAAAAAAGGTGGAATTAAGTTTTTTAAACTTTACTTTAAATAGAATGTTTAATTTTTAAGCCCATTAATTTATTTAAACTCGTGGATCTAATGAGAAAGGGAGAAATATGAGCGCTTAAAGTTTGTTCTCTTTTACCGTGATTCTTTTTTTAAATTTTCATCTTCAACAGTAAGTTTCAGTTAGACAAAACCCTGCATCAAAAATAATCAAGCTCTCAACCATTCTCGCTTAACCCTCTCCCGCTCACAAGGTTTACCATTAAAATTTATAGCTTCACGAGAAAATTCAAACTGAACACTTTGTAGACTAACTAAAATTACTGTCAGCTGTAGTATTTTGAAAAAAAAAAAAAATGCTTAGTGATGCTCTGAGGCAGCATATGAAAGTTTATGGAAGAATCGTAAGCGCAACAAACTATTTTATGTCAAGATATGATGATTATAATTCATGGTGCTTCAGAGTCACCATGAGCGGGAAAGGGTTAAAGGCAAGTTCTCGAGTGAAACTGATGAATATTTTTTCTATTGCGCTTCCTCACCGAGTCTCCTTAAGTTAATCTGCCAGATAACGTGAATTAAAATTCATTCAAATGTATTCATTCAACTATATTGATTCACCTGTTTTTTTTCAAAATTTAGTGTGAGCTAAGGGACAAAGTGGGGGGATGGGAAAAGCCTAAGAATAAAAACCACGCCCTTTGACATCTAACAGTATAATTCTATGACCCATATAAAGATAGTCTGCGTCAATTTGACTCCTCACTCCTCGTGACATTGTTCTCTCCTCCTTCAAATGGTGCGAAAACGTTCTCATTTTCTTAAAAACTGAATTCTGGTATTTGTCATGTATTGATGTGTTCACACCGTAATTATCACTCATTATTGAATTTTAAACAAAAACTTGCATTTAAAATTCATTCATCTATTTAACGCCAGAAAAAGGTTATATTTACAAGGTTAAGGTACGAACTCATGACCATTTGCTTGTCAAAGCGTACTTGAGGCTACGAGCTCCCCCAGGTTTTGATAGGTAACTAATATTGTTTTCGAGTAAAAGTTTTGTTCGCAGAAATGTAGGCAGCACCTTTGCAGTGCAGTTGGCAATTGACATCTTTTTTGACTTTCACGGTTGTGTACAGCCTTCGTAGTATTTTTTTGCGTTCGTATGTACTGAAGAGGCTTAAGAACAAAGTTCATAGTATGATTGTTGGTAGCCGGTATCTTTTTTCCGAACCTTAAAGGTGTGTACAATGAAGCATATAACACTACTTTCGTAAAGCGTTGAAACTATAAATTTTATATGAAACTGATAACCACACCTATTGAGTCTACGACTGAAGTACAGGCATTATTAGACATTATTTAGGGCTCGTGTTATGACAGTTTCTACAAAAACTACTCGATGATATCCTTGTTCAGATTTTACGACTCATGCAAAACATATTTTGCTTACAGTTTGGAAATTTAACATCTTCGAAATAATCGATACAAGTGAGACGGCTACCACTGTCTTTCAAATCCATCCATTTCGTAGCACTGTTTGTTTCACTGAGTACCCTAGACTGAGTTACCTCAGTATGCTGTAAACGTACGAAGCCCGCATTACTTTAATTGGTAAGGGAAGCATTTGCCGCATGCAAAAGGAAAGCAAATAATATGAAAGGAGATATTCCACAATTGATTTCGCACTATAAATTAGCTCCCACCTATTCCGGACTGAGGCTGAACCCGCAAATGCCGGAACATAATCCATACCCAGCTGTAAAACGGCTGGTTGGTGAAGTAAGGTCGTAATTGGTGTGACGCGATGCGGTTTGTTTGTTTTATGAAACAAAACAAATCCATTGTTGGTCCACTGGTGGCACCGGCGACACCGAATCGAAGCACCGGAATGAGATTCATTTAATAGTTGGTTTCTTTTCCGTCTGTCCGACTAAACTGTTTGCAATGGAACGGTCTGTGTGTGTGTTGTGGTTGTGGAGAATTGTTTCGATTCCACACGATTGCAACGGGTTCGTCGTCGTCGTCGTCGTCGTGATTGAAGTCACTGGCAGAGTGTTTTGGGTTTTTGTTTTACGGTAAAAATTCAATCACTTCTTCAGTTTAGTATGGAGCTTAGGTTTTCTGCTCCCGCGTGTGGTGGAATGGTGGCCCCATTCACAGCACGGGATGAGCGTACGAAATGGGTTATTTGGTACTTCCCACCTTTCGGTCGCGTTTGTTCTTGTTGTCGAAAGGTACGAAATAATATCTTTAAGATCATGTGAATTGATAACTTTTGTTCCTCTAGTATAATCCGCTTGAATATTTAGTTAGTAATAATCAACCAACTATTTTTAAGGAAAAAAGTGGAGATGCAGTTTTTGAATTATTAAGCATTTTATTATAATAACCAGAAAAATTGAAGCAATCACCGAGCAAACCTAAACCATCAGTTACATGTGCGAACTAACGGAACTGTCGGAACCAACGTGAGATCGGCGCATTCAATACATTTAATGGCAATTTTGAAAGCGTAATTTGGCTGCAGTTGTTGCTTTCCTCAGTCAAACCTCAACTAGTTTAATTAGTGGCAAACACAATCTGTTCAGCCAATTTGCAAAAGGAAAAACAACCGCCACGGTAGTCACATCGAGTGGGTGTTGAAACGCACCGAGGCATTGTAATTGCCATGTAAATCGGCTGCCATCACCAATTTTTACTCCGTCTGTGCTCTGTACTCGTACTAGTAAATGTTGGATTGAGGATTATTTCTGCCACCTTGCTTGTACGTGCAACGACAGCTTGAAACGTAAAATTTACTTTCTCCGGATTGGTGACTGCGGCAGTGTCGATGGCAACATCGGTACCGGCAAAAGTTACATTTGCCAGCCGCGTTGCTTATCGTAGATGAGTGCTGATTTTCATACGATTATAGAAAATCGGTAGGGTGGGAGGTGCAGTCAAATTGGTTGATTAAATGGTAAAACGGAATAAGAGGCACCCTAGTAGTAGGCCAATTTGTTGGCACAGTGCAATACAATTTTATTTCCTCTACCATTATCGTGTGATCATCATGTACATTTATGCTACGTTTCGCTTGCGCCTTGTACCAACCGGTCACGTGACTTTTAAACAAGTAATAATATATTGCGCCATATTCCGCTGATCGACGTTGCCGGTACGTGTTTGTTTCGGTGAAATATATTCATTGCCAGTGAAATGCAAAAACACTGGAAGGAAAGCTAGTGCATAGTCTGCCGGTGTTTGGGCAGGCGCTGCATTGCATCATTTTCTATGCCAACCATGTGACAAATCTGTTATGGTCAATTTTTTTGACCAAATAGTTGCAATGCATGGTTAAGATGAATCCAACTGAATATTAAAATAATTATCAGGGCAAATGCAGTGGAAAAAAGCTCAGCGTTGGATTCAGAAAGTGTGATAAATTAGCGTGCAAACTATTTAATTATTTTAAACCTTAGCGAATGTGTGAGAATAAAAATGATATGGTTCAAAAATCTTCTTCCTTAACACAAAACGGTTGCAATAAAATCAAAGCCAATTTCGGAATCGAGACGAAGCTTACAGATCAGAAATAGCCTTCAAACGTCATTTGGAAAACCAAGATGGTCAAATTATAAATCAATATATGAACGTATGAATATGCAATGTCCTGCTGATTTTTTTGATTTTCCAATCATTTCTTCGAAAATCTAAGACTTCTACTATTGTACTTCTATTTCCAACAAAAACATCACATTTTGCAAGCACATAAACCGCTTCCAATTTATTCATTGCACAACTCCTACAAATCCACCAATTAAGTTGAACACTCAGCGTAAAACATGAAGCCAACCCTCCGAATAAAAAGTATGACCCGTCTGTTACTGATTGCATAACAACTGCCCACCAGGCCACACCGGTTTGTGAGTGCGTCCGACAAAAGTTAAAAACAAAACAAAATCAACTGATTTATGAGTCCAATTCACCATTTCCGAGCCGGCGGTGGTGGCCCCTTTCCATTTCGTTCGTACGATTATTCTGCTACTGATCTACTGACACCGACAAAACCACCCGCATACGAGCCACGAGGTGAGCCACGCAAAAGTCAAAGGAGACTAGTGACCTGGGGGCTTCCCAAATTTCCGTTTCACTGTTGCACGCAACAGTCTCTCGCGTTGCTGAAGGGGGTGGTCTGCGACTGGCGGGTGACTTTCGCTTTCATCTGTCTTTCGTCGAATTTTCGCCATTTCACGGCTGTGATATAATGGTATTGCGTGTGGACAAAGTAGCTTTGGACAAGGCGGACAAACACCGCGGTGCAAGTCTAATAACTGCAGCTTAAATATACCGTGCTACTTGATTGAAATTACGTCGCATCAACGAACGTTGGAAATTGATTCATTTCACTTGCGTAACCGGACTCTGTGGGGAAATGGAACTCTATTGTGTGAGCCGGGTTTACGCTGACCTAGTTTTAATGCTTATTAAAATAATATTATTTAGCTCCAGTAAAACACAGAATGTGTCATATACCTATAAGGCTTTTCGTTCAGGGTGTTGTTGATTGATGCTGCTGAAAGGTTCGTCGCTTATACGACGAGTGTTTCTTCGAGAAAAGAAAACATAAGCACTTATTGCCATAATTGCCTATATTCAGGCACATATCTCTAACAGCTCGAAAGCTTTTCATTACTGCTCGACAACTTGAGTAGTGCGCTAAGCTCTGAGCGTAACGCATTGGTCATTTGGACCCTATTTAAAAATATGTATAGTGCTCTTTCAAACAAGTGAAATGACAATTGTTTTGCTAAGAAAGTAGTCTTCAAAATTACAAAAATTGTGCCATATTTAAACGCATTTGATGCACCAATTGTACAAGATTTACTGGGGCACGATTACATCACCTACTGACTAAACCGGCCACAGACTCTTCATTTCAGTCGCTTCACCTTCTCCGTAGCTGGCGGGCGTTTATTTCACTTTACCGGATTTCGCAGTTCAAGGAGAACTCGGGGAATTTCGGTGCTAGTTGGTTGCCGTTGCATAATGCAACCTATTGAGTCAGCATGAGGCAGAAGATGGAGCGCGTTAGTGGGTGCACCGAGCAATTGCACGGTGTGTAGTCGAAAAGTCTGCAATCGCTCACAAGAGGATAGTTATGCACTGGAAAGAGCCTTTGCACGTTGCAGTACTTAGACAACTGCAGTACTATAAGTGGCAGTTTCGTCATTGAAGTGGGCTAACATCCAGAGCACGTGGATGATTCCACTTGAATGGCAGTTTTATTTTTTGTAATATACCGGTTTATGTTGATTACCATGGAACGGGGAATTTTTATAACAATTTCCAATTAACATTTTTTCCGAAATAGTAAACCTCTATGGCTGTTGGTGAAATTTCTATCGTCTACTTCATAAAATAAATTCGATAATTCTATAAGGTACTATGAGGTGAATTAGGGTAAAATTGATCACCATTAAAATCCATACATTATTTTGGACCTGTGCTTTTTTTTCGATATGCTAAAGCTAAATCATGATTTCTGTGCTAAAAAATATCATTTACAGCTAGTTTGGAAACGCAAATAATGATATTTCAGGTTAAAATTTGTTTATTTTGGTTCACGAGCTGCTTGTTGCTAAATTTGCTCTTATTTGATCGTCGTTAAACCGATTTCAATTCGGTTTGTTGCAAAAGCTCAAAAACTAGCTCTAAAATTAAAACCTTTGTGGTTTCCTGCGAATTCATCAGTATTTTTTTTTTTTTTTTTTTTTATTTTTTTTTTTTAAGGGGGGATTTGTTAGTAGCTTAAGTATTTATGATAAATATTAGTAAATAATGAGTATGTGTGTCCAATCACAAATGGTGACTTCTCAACACTGTTAGAAATTTGTAATTTTAATTGTTAGGATTTGTTTGCTTTCGCAATTAGGACTTATAATTCGTAGGGATTTAAACCTACTTGTCAGGAAAGGGGAAGTAAACTTACAACTAACTTAATTGCTAACTTATTGGCTATAAAGAGAGCTTATCGTAGCAATTGAGGATTGCAACGATTTTTGTCGAAAATTGTTAATAATTTTATTTGACATAGCTTCTAATGGTTCAACACCAGTAAGTCTATGTAATTCGAGTGAACCAAACCAAGGAGGACGCTTCAAAATCATTTTCAGAATTTTATTCTGAATCCTTTGGAGCGTTTTCTTCCTTGTTGAACAGCAACTTGACCAGATCGGTACAGCATAAAGCATTGCTGGTCTAAAAATTTGTTTGTAAATCAAAAGTTTGTTCTTTAAACAAAGTTTAGAATTCCTGTTAATGAGAGGATATAAACATCTCGTATATTTGATGCACTTGGCTTGTATACTCTCAATGTGCTCTTTGAAAATAAGTTTTTTATCATAAATTAGTCCCAAGTACTTAACCTTGTCGGACCAACTTAAAATAACCCCATTCATCTTGACAACGTGATTATTGTTTGGCTTGAGGAAAGAAGCCCTAGGCTTATGCGGAAAAATTATCATTTGAGTTTTAGAAGCATTGGGAGAGATTTTCCACTTTTGCAAGTAGGAAGAAAAAATATCTAAACTTTTCTGCAATCGACTGCATATGACACGAAGACTTTTTCCTTTTACGGAAATGCTTGTGTCATCGCAGAACAATGACTTTGTGCATCCTGGAGGCAAATCAGGAAGATCTGAAGTGAATATGTTGTACAGGACTGGACCCAAGACTGAACCTTGAGGTACACCTGCTCTGACAGGAAATCTATCAGATTTTGAATTCTGATAGACAACCTGCAGAGTTCGATCAGTAAGATAATTTTTTAAAATTTTGATTAGGAAAATTGGAAAATTAAAAGTTTGCAATTTCGCAATCAAACCTTTATGCCAAACACTGTCGAATGCTTTTTCTATGTCTAAAAGAGCAGCTCCAGTGGAATAACCTTCAGATTTGTTAGCTCGTATCATATTAGTAACTCTGAGCAATTGATGAGTTGTGGAATGCCCATGGCGAAATCCAAACTGTTCATTTGCAAAAATTGAATTTTCGTTGATGTGTGACATCATTCTGTTAAGAATAATTCTCTCAAACAGTTTACTTATTGAAGAAAGCAAACTGATTGGTCGATAACTTGAAACTTCAGCTGGGTTCTTATCCGGTTTTAAAATGGGAGTAATTTTTGCATTTTTCCATAATTTGGGAAAATGTGCAATTTTGAAGCAGCAATTGAAAATTTTCACTAAAAATTCCATTGTGCTCTCAGGGAGATGTTTGATTAGTATATTAAAGATTCCATCGTCACCAGGTGCTTTCATATTTTTGAAATTTTTAATAATTGATCTAATCTCATTCAAGTTAGTTTCAATTATTTCTGCAGGTGAAAAATTCTGGGAAGAAATTAAATCAAATTGACGTGTGACTTCATTTTCAATTGGACTCACAAAATTCAAATTTGAGTTATGAACACTCTCAAACTGCTGAGCAAGGCTTTGAGCCTTTTGTTCATTTGATACAAGAAAACGTTCACCATCTTTTAAAACTGGAATAGGCTTTGAAGGTTTCTTAAGAATCTTCGACAGCTTCCAAAATGGTTTTGAATATGGTTTCAATTTTTCAACTTTAGTCTCAAAATTTTGATTTCTCAGAAGAGTAAATCTATGCTTAATCTCTTTTTGTAAATCTTTATAAATAGTTTTAAAAACAGGGTCACGAGAACGTTGATATTGACGTCTGCGGACATTTTTCAAACGAATTAGAAGTTGAAGATTTTCGTCAACTATTGATGAATCAAATTTCACTTGAGCCTTTGGAACAGAATAATTCCTGGCATCAACAATTGCAGATTTTAATGCTTCCAAAGCGGAATCAATATTCACTTCGTTTTGCAAATCAAGCTCATTATTGAAATTTCTCTCAATATGAGTTTTGTATCTTTCTCAATTAGCCTTGTTATAATTAAAAACAGAGCTCATAGGGTTTAAAACTGATTTATGTGATAAAGAAAAAGTTATTGGAAGATGGTCAGAATCAAAGTCAGCATGTGTGATCAAATCACTACATACATGACTTTGATCTGTTAGCACCAAATCAATTGTTGAAGGGTTTCTTACAGAAGAAAAGCATGTAGGACTATTCGGAGACAAAATAGAATAGTATCCTGAAGAACAATCATTGAATAAAATTTTGCCATTGGAATTACTTTGAGAATTATTCCATGAACGATGTTTAGCGTTAAAATCGCCGATTATGAAAAATTTCGAACGATTTCTAGTGAGTTTTTGTAAATCACCTTTAAAATAATTTTTGAGCTCGCGTGTGCATTGAAATGGTAAATATGCTGCGACAATAAATAAAATCCCAAGTTCAGTTTGAACTTCAATTCCCAAAGTTTCAATAACTTTCGTCTCAAGATGGGGAAGAGCACGATGTTTGATTCGGCGATGAATAACAATTGCAACTCCACCGCCGGAACCCTGAATCCTATCATATCTATGAACCACGTAATTGGGATCATATTTTAATTTTATGTTAGGTTTCAAAAATGTTTCAGTAATAATTGCAATATGCACATTATTTACTGTTAAAAAATTAAAAAGCTCATTCTCATTGGCCTTCAATGAGCGAGCATTCCAATTTAATATTTTAATTGTTTTATTTAAAATCATTGCTAAATTTTAAATTAGAAACAATTTTAATAGTAAAATTTGTGCCTATTTGAATGGCTTCAAACATTGATTTTGCCTGCAACATGGCGTTCATAAGATCGAACATTGCCTGTTGCAAAAAAGAAAGTTTACCTGCCGTAATAGGCCCCAGGCAGTTGACATTAGAAAAAATATTTTCGGCAGTAATATTAGCTGGAGTAATAGGTGTACAATTATTTTCTAGCGTGTTTTGCTTACCCATATTAACGGTCATTTTCGAACTACCAACACTAGGCGGTATAATGTTCGAACTACCTGTAACCTGTGCATAAGTTAAACGGGTATGCAAAGGAGTAGGTAAACTATGCGTCACTGGTACGCTTGGAGAATTTTGTTTTGAAGTTGGTTTTAATTGAGAAATTTAATTTTGTTTACCTGGCCTTGCCTTAACAATTGCTAAACGGACTGGGCATTGATAAAAATTTGACATATGGTTGCCGTTACAATTCGCACAGCGAAAATTTTTACTCTCTTTCACAGGACATGTGTCCTTTTTGTGAGAAGAGTCTCCACAATTAAGACATTTTTGGTCCATGTTACAGAATTTGGAACCATGGCCATAACGTTGGCAAGTACGGCATTGGGTGATATGCTTTTCACCTCCGCCATACTTCCTATAAATTTCCCACTTTACACGCACATTATACAAAGCATGTGCTTTTTCAAAAAATTTTAAGTTGTTAACCTCATTGCGGTTAAAATGAATTAAATAATTAACAAGGGAAATTCCAGTTCTTTGACTGTTTTCGCCTCGTGATTTTTGTTTCATTAGAATTACTTGGGTAGGGGCTATGCCAAGTAATTCTGTTAAAGTAAGTTTGATCTCATCAACGGTTTGATCGTTGGTGAGACCTTTCAAGACAACCTTGAACGGCTTGGCGTTCTTGGTGTCATATGTAAAAAATTTGTACATCTTGTCAGTTAAATACTGAACAAGACGATCACGACCCTTTACTGAGTCGGCTAATAAGCGGCATTCACCTCTTCGGCCAATTTGATAGGTAACTTTAACGTCAGAAACAAACGTTGAAAGTTCCTTTTTGAATATATTAAATTCAGAAGAAATAGTTACCACAATAGGTGGAACTTTCTCCTTTTTTAAAGATTTTATATTTTGCATAGTTTCATTATTAATAACTTCCATTTCACCAGCTTCTTGCTCAGGCAAAATATCAAAAGGATTGTCACTACAGACACTCGAAGTGTCAGAAAGAGATGCCTCTCTTTTCCTCCCCGCAGCGATGCGAGGTTTCTTTTTCCGTCCAGCCATTTCAGGTGGTACGAAAAAAGTTAAAACAAATGTTAAATTCAAAAGTAGGTAGTCTTGAGAAAGACTGATGGGAAATAACTTTCAGGTAGTCTTTAAAAGACACACTGACAAAACACAAACTTTGAAGCTATAGGCAGTCAAAGACCAGTCCACAAGCAACCGAAAAAACGTCTGATCTGTAGGACAGTTCAAGACGCACTGATGATTCATCAGTATTTCTTTAATGGTATGAAATGATTATTGTTGAAAATTACACTTTTTGAGCTTTTATCAAACTTTACTCACTTCTCCAAATTTAACGTAATTAACCCTCAACTAAGATTAGTTCTTTTTAATTAATTAATTTTGACGTAGAGTTACGTCTTACGGCAACATGCACAGGGGACCAGTTTCATTACAGGAATCCAATTTCAAAAACCAAAAACATCGAGAGCGTCACAGAAATTGTCCATTTTCAACCGTTTTAAGCTCAGTCAGTTTCCAACCGATTTTCGTCATTTTTGCAGTAATCAATTGGAAAATCAACCAAGCACCCGTCCAAATGCAGAAAGTTGTAATCTGATTGTTCGAACGATTGTACTATTGAAAATTGTCAAGCATTGTCGAAACGTAAATGTCGACCTCTGATTGGTCGCACAATGCTTCTTTCCCTAACAAGGTCGACAGAATATACCTAGTTGACTAAGAATGCGCGCTTTGTGTTTTATGTATAATTCATTCCATGATTGAGCCGATACCACACGGACGTTGGTTGCTGATCGTGAAGAAGAAAGAAAAGCCGGGTTTCAATTTCTGGCTGATTGCGCTGGGCGCGCTGATACCTAAGTTGATACGTGCGAAAAAAAATCTTTGTCAGAGCGGATATCGCGCGCTATCTGGACCATGAAGCATTTATGCGATAATTGAATGAAATTTGCAACTGCAGCAACCAGTCTTTTTCAAGGCTACTAAATATATTTGGAAGAGTATAATGAATGGTTATTACTAAATTGCAACTTTGATTGCAGTTTGATGCTGCTGCAATTGCGCAGCAGTGTGATGTATATTACGATTCATTAACACTGTGCATCACAAGCGGTATATGCGAAACAAATCCGATTCCAAACAGAAAAGTTCAGCAAGTTCTGCTAACGGCGCTGAGTCCGTTTTAGAAAATTCATAAGACTTCATTAATGAATATGTAACGTCTTCAAGAAGACGGTTGTTGCTTGACATCACGGCATAATTGCGACCCTTATATCCGATACGAGAACAGGAACATCTTCTTTCTTCAAGCCGTGCAACACACGATACATGTTATATTGTTGCCTTTATAAGGCAACAATAGGTTGACAAGAGGAATGTAACAATTTACTTGGAGAAGCAAACGTACGGCGGTCTAAACCTCGCGGAAAGTGTAATAGTAGAACGATTGCTGTAATCCGCCAACCGGGAAGCAACCGAAAATGTTTCTCCTTACAACGAGGTTTGACCTGTTGTGACAAATTTCCTGGCTCCTTTGTCGCTTGCCTCTGGTGCCATCTCAATGATGATACATTTGATGCCAGGTACACAGTAGACGCTAAAATAATGCGCTTTTACGCTCAAATTTCGCTTATATACCGACAAACTGTGAGCAGCGTAGCCCATCCTTTTTTTTACGAACGTAGTTGAATGATTTAACTGGAAATAATTTTTTCAGTTATCCCATTCCACAACGTGCGTAAAAAATCTTTGTCAGAGCGGATATCGTGCGCTATCTGGACCATGAAGCCTTTTTGCGATAATTGAATGAAATTTGTAACTGCAGCAACCAGTCTTTTTCAAGGCTGCTAAATGTATTTGGAAGAGCATAATGAATGGTTATTACTAAATTGCAACTTTGATTGCAGTTTGATGCTGCTGCAATTGCGCAGCAGTGTGATGTATATTACGATTCATTAACACTGTGCATCACAAGCGGTATATGCGAAACAAATCCGTAAATGTCAATTTACTAAGTTTTCATCATTACAAACCAGTCACTTCTTAAAGCATCTCGATCATACTCATGGTTCATAACAATTTACAATAGGGGCATCTTTGCCGATTGAGGATTCCGGCTTTTCTCTGGTTAAACTCCGTCTTCTTACAGCATCATGAAATACAAACAATCTTCATATTCATATACTTGACCAAGGATTCCGACGATACCTTCGGAAAATTAAAATTCTTTCTGCTTTGTTTATTTTAAACATTTAACAAGGCTGAAATTATTAACTGTTACTGCACAGTTCAATTGTCTGGTAAATACAACTAATATCAAACATTTATGAATTGATTATACGATTTTTTTTATGTTTCTTTCAACAGAGTCGACTTGAGCACATCGATTAGTGCGTTTTCGACGTAGAATTATGTCTTACGGCAACATATATAGGGGTACAAATTGTAGAGCCGAAAGCATCGAGAGCGTCACGAATATTGCCCACTTTCAAAAGTTCTGAACTCACCTAGTTTCCAACGGATTCCGTTTATTTTTAAAGTAAAAATAATATACGAAACAAATACGGAAAAATATATCGCTTCACACCATTAAAATGATTAACCCTAATCGAGTGTATTTCCAAAGCTATTGCAAAAAATTATCACCCTAAGACAGGCTGTCGTAATTCTAAGTTAACCTTGCGGTCGTTTCTTATAAACAACCTCTTCCACATTTTCTAATTAACCCTTATTTTTTAATTATTTTTTCTAATTAACCCTTAACTAAGTAAATTCAATACTTTTTTTTGTTATTTGGAAACTTGTTGAATCAAATTTGATTGAGTTTTGACTGAGTTGAAAGAATTTTTCGAAAATATGAAAAACTGCACCGGACATGCAAGGGTTAACTTTGACTATCACGAGTTTTCAGGTGATCAATTTCACCTCACTTATCAATTTCACCCCATTCTACGGTACTTTGATCAAATTTAGTTGAGTATTAATTGATCGGTTAGTATTTACTCACAAAGATCATCTATTTTGAATTGGAAAATTGTTGAAGAAAGGTTGCTTACAGATGGTGGAATGGCCACTTTAAAATAGATGTACTGAACATATCTTTTCAGTCTAATTGGAATAGTTTTTTGTTAGATTCCACAATAGGCAAACAACGTCTTATTTACTTTGCTTTTAGTACCAATCATTCGGCATTATCAAGCTTGTTTATAAAAAAACGATTCTTGCTTGTTCAACCAATAAAAAATGTTATTCATCCAAAATAGCATAATAATGTAAGCAGTAAAGTTGCACTCCGAAAATCTAAAAATACAGTCTCTCTACAACGTGTTATCTAAATGTTCAAAAATAAATATAAAATCTAAGAAATTATCAACTACTAATGTACTGTCCATCTCTGTGTTCTGATGTGTACTTGCGGGTTTATCTAGAAAATCTATAACGAGCGTCTTAGCAGAGTGATTGAGATCAATCAAAGAAATAGTTATCGGTTTCCGTTATACTCTACTAAATTTTTTGGAAATAAATATTGAAATTCAGTCCGCAAATATATATTTCGACTGTGACGTACAGTCTTCCTCAGTGCTTATGTGGACACCAGTCCACATGCGGGTTTATGTTTGTTCACAACCGTGAAGTCCGTCTTTTGATGAACTAATTTCAGTTGTCTGGTGTGCATCCAAGATTCGACCTCAGATACAGAACGCGCGGTCGTCAACTCGAGCTCCTCATTCAGCTTGACCTCTTGAGTTATACCGTCCGCGAAGCCGCCGATCACAACCCTTACAAGGATCTTTAGCTTCAACACCCCACCATACAAAACCGAGCCCAGGATGAAATCTTGCGGTACTTCTGCGGTGATTGGAACGCACTCCTGATCCATATCCATGTTGTAAGCTAGTACTCGATCCTTTGAATAATTTTCCAGAATCCTGTACAGTGACACCGGTACGAGAATGCTTTCGAGCGCGTGTTTCATTGAGTCCCAGCTGGCGTTATCGAATACATTCCCTAGTCTCCGATTCGGAACTTGACCTTCTGTTTATTTATACACAGACTTCGCAGCCGACTGTTTAGTGTACAGGACAATTGCGGGAATAATGAATGATTCAAGTGCTTCTGATGCAGATTGGCTGAATAAGATGTTCCTGATTGAAGATTCCTGATAATCCCCCATGTTTTCGCCTGAATTAAGTTAATCTGGCGAGTGGTCAACTATAGGAAAGGGGTCCACTATAGGTTAATTCTCTTTTAATTGCAGCCTAAAGTTTTACGCGATCAGCTGATTTTCATATTGGGTAAATTGACCTATAGTGAACCCCTTTATTTTGTTAACCTATAGTGGACCACCCATCAGATAATCTGCATTTCTACTTACATAAATCGGGATACAGATTGCCTGGATAATATATTTCCTGAAATATATTTCTGAAAATCCCTCGGGTTTTCGCATAAATGCAGTTCATATGACCGGTGGTAAAAGACGTGGTCCATCCAAGGTTAATGCACCCTATCAGCTTGAAGAGTGTAATTTTCTGAGCAAAACGTGTTTTCTGAAAAAAAAAAAAATATTGTTGTCCTTCGATTTTTAAATCAAGAATGAAAAACTGCTCGAAATGTGTTAAATGACAATTCATCCATTTAGCGTGCATAGGCGAACTGTCATTTAACACATTTCGAGCAGTTTTTTTACTCTTCATTTAAAGATCTAAGGACAACGATAAGTTTCAAAAGATATGTTGTGCTCAGCAAACGCATCTTTTTTAATTATATATAAAATCTGATATGGCTTCAAGACCCAATTCCGATTTATGTTAAGAGAAATTGAATTTAATGGATGCATTTAGTCAAATTTATTTGCATTCTGGAATAGCTCCAATCGCACGTAGTCATGCTTAGGAAAATGACTGGAGAGCGACACTATACTGACGACTTTTCTCTTTCTTCACTCTGAAAGCCTCATGCATGAGCTATTCATGAGAGCTCACATACAGGTACAGCTTAAACAAGGCAAAGAAACTGTCTTGTGTTGCGTACGACAGCTCATTCTTGCGCATGTATTTTGTTCGTTCGGACATGACAGCCTAGTTTGCTCATTTTGAGGATGTCCTGTTTCTGTTGACAGCCTGCTGATCGGCTGCGGCTGTCGTCGACCTGCTTTTTTTCGTTTCTCCTTTTTCACAGGTCGGTGGCATATTGAATACAGAGCAAACCGTTTCCATTGTTGATATTATTCCCCACGTAAGAAAAAACGTGCTTCGCACCATCTCTCTTTCATTCTTTCATCGGCTTTACTGTCGTGATCATAATCACCTGACATCCCGCTCGGATTCGCGTTGAAGGGTGTCGGAAGATTACATGCTGTCATTCGCGACAGCTTGGAAATACCAACAGACATATGAAGATGAAAAATAACAGTCCGTATGGAGTTGCATGTGTGCTGTCGTCTGTTGCTGGTGGACTGTTCACCGAACGTGTGGGGAGCAGAGAGAACTGTGCAATACAATGAGAGCCGGATCAGTTGAAAATTTGCTGTCATTTTCTTGCAGTCATTTTCATAACACTGCACGTAGCAGAGTGCAATCCAGGGAATTTATTTTTATAGTGGACCATTCGTCAGATTAACTCAATTATTCTTAACATAAATCGGAACTTAAAAATTGTTATGTTATGTTTCTTGTGTTTTTCTGATGCTGATGCTTCTGATGTATGTTTCTTGTGTTTTTCTGATGCAGATTGGCTGCATAAGATGTTTTCTGGTGGAAGTTTTATGAAAATCCCTCGAGTTTTTGCAAAAATTGAGTTATTTTGCTGTGTAATCCATTTTAGGAAAGGGGTCCACAACAGGTTAATTTACCCTAAGCAAACTAAACCATCGAGTTAAGATGTATGGCAAACATGCCTTAAGTGGACCATTTTCTTCAGTGGACCACCCCGACGGAAACTGTTTATTCTCTAAATATAAATTTGAATTTTTAAATGTTTCTCGTAATTCTGATGCAGATTGGCAAGATAAGATGTTTCCCGATGAATATTTTCTGCCAATTCCTTGTGTTTTTGTATAAATTGAGTTAACCTGGTGGTCCACCAAAGGGCGTAGTCCATCCAAGGTATTTTTACCCTATTTGTTCGTAAAGCGAAAACGTTGCTTCTTCGCATATCCAAGAAAAAGTAAAATGGGGTAAATCGACCTATAGTGGACCACTCGCTAGATTAACTCAATTTATGCGGAAACGCGAGAGATGTTCATAATACTTTCATCGGTAAACATTCTATTTTGCTAATCTGCATCACAAATATTTAAAAATTTCGGTTTATGCTAAGGAAAATTGAGTTAATCTGACGGCTGCAGCCGGCTGGTTCATTATAGGTTAATAAAGTATAGGGGTCCAATATAAAGTAAATTAACCTATGGTAGACCGCTTTACTGTATTAACCTATTGTGGACCACCTGTCAGATAAACTCAATTTCTCTTAACATAAATCGGAATTTATGAATGATTGTGATGCAGATTGGCTGGATGAGGTTTTTCCTGATGGAAGTTTTCTGAAAAGCCCTCTAATTTTCGTATCAATTGGGTGAATTTGGCGGGTGGTCCACTAAAGAAGAGGGGTCCACTATAGGTTATATTACCGTAGGCATATATATCCTAGCTTCTAAACATATCGCTAAAAATCGCAAATAGTAAATTAACTTATAGTCGATCCCTTTCCTATAGTGGACCACCCGCCAGATTAACTGAATGTATGCCGAAGCTCTCGGGATTTTCAGAAATCTTCCGTCGAGAAACATCTTAACCAGAAACATCTTTCTGATAGAGTAGTGAGGAGCAAAAAACAGAACTTAAAAACTCTTGTGTAATTATGGCTTGTGTTTTGCCCATGGTGTTTGTCGTAAAAATTAACCAATCGGAGAACTCATTGTAGGGTGAAAAATACTGTATCCGTAAGGAAAAAATATGTTAATAAGGATGTTTTTTACACAAAATAACCAGTGATATAAAGGAAGGTGACAAAATTGTTTCTTCAACAGCTGGTGAACCAGCCCGTGGCTGAAAGCCACCTTAACTCATTCCCCGCGGATGATGCCATATTAACTTTGATAACAGTTTAACGACTATACTTGAAATTTGTAACGATGAAAACATTCTAAGCAGTTAGAGAACAGATTGCTCTTCAACGTGCAATATAATTTGAATGTCATTTTCCGATCTAAAAACTGATTTCTCTCCGCGGGGATAGGGTTAGTAGAGAATTAAAAAACAGTTTCTTCAACGATGAAACTAACAATTGGATCACAGAAAGTCATATTTTATTACCTTTTATGAGCTCGACAATAAAACACCCTCACGTGCCTGACGAGGTACAAGAGTATCCCCATGTTGAAAATCTTGTAACTCTTGCAGTTTTCATCCGATTTCGACAGTTTTAGCACAAACAGATTCAAAGGTGTTAGCGGTGCTCCGAAAATTTTTTCTCGTTCTCGAAGGCCAGGTTTCCGAGGAGATGTTCCGAAATTAAGGAATTATGTGAAAGTTTTTAACAGAATCTTACAATTATTGGTTTAAAGTTCATAAAGTTTTGCCTACAGGGCAGTTTTATAGTTCTGGTGATATGCCCTCAAAATTTCACAAGAGCTTCTCAGCAACTCAGAAGACTCGTTTTAACGATTTTGATTCGGATTCCATTGCTAATACACTTGGTGTACCGCAAAGAAGTGTTCTAGGGCCCATTTTATTCAATATTTACATTAATGACATGAAGCGAGTTTTACGGTTCTGTGATATTAATTTATTCGCTGATGACACTGTTCTGTTCATTGTAGCGAAGCATCCGCTTGTTGTTGTAGCACTTCTAAACCAAGATTTACATTATCTAGCGAATTGGTTAAAATTTAAGCAACTAAAGTTAAACAATAGTAAGACAAAGTACTTGATAATTTCTTCAGCCAACTCCAGACTAGACTTAAACATTGAAATTGATGGTGAGACGATTGATCGCGTAAATGAAATAAAGTGTCTTGGAGTAATTATTGATGACAGATTAACTTTTAAGTCTCACACTGATAATGTCATCAAAAAAAAAATGGCCAGAAAATACGGTGTCTTGTGCCAGTTAAAGGATGAATTGACTATTAGTAGTAAAATTCAGTTGTACAAGTCAATTATTTCACCACATATAGATTTCTGCTCATCCATTTTATTTCTGGCAAACAATACGCAAATATTGAGATTGCAACGTTTACAAAATAGAATTATGCGATTAATATTAAAATGTAACAGATACCCTTCCTCGAGTTTCATGCTGGACGCATTACGATGGCTTTCTGTGAAGCAAAGAGTATATTTTTTGACAATGGTGTTTCTATATAAAATTTTTAATAATATGTTGCCTCGATATTTGTGTGACCGGATTGATAGAGGGAGAGATTTGCACAGGTACAACACTAGAAACGCGGAAGATGTCAGAACACCAAATTTTCTTTTTGGAAGATCACATAACTCTCTGTTGTACAAAGGAATAAACTTTTTCAATTCGATTCCCAGGCAAGTAAAACGTGCAGCAACAATGGCAGAGTTTAAACGGCTTTGAATTTCACACATAAAGTCTGTTTTGTAGACAGCATAGATTTTTTGTAAATTTATAAAGAAGATTGTAAAATTGAAATATTTTTTTTGAGTTATTTGGTACATTAAGTTATTATGTTCATTGATGATGATGGATTTTTTGTTTGAATATAGTTATATAATATTAAATAGTAGAGTAAAAAAAAAAAGAGTCGGCTACACATGTTTGAGTCACGCGCGCGGAGGCTGACATAGACAATCTTGATATGAGTACATCAGGGTTGAACCCCTGAAATGGAAACAAAAAGCATATCGGGTTGACAAATTGCTTTTTGGCTTGTAATATTTTCTAAATTATTTTACTTTCTTTTTAACAATTCATCTGTTTTCACAATTTAAAATAGGGTTTGGAGCGAAAACTGAAAAGGCTTGAGTTTGCCTGTGATCTGTAGAGCTCGTTATCGAGAACTATGGTATCATTGGATCTCTCTCGTAGTTCTAGATCGTTATCTAGAGCCAATTCTGATTAGTGCACGCTATTAAACATTAGGTTCAATTCCTAATCAAGTCCAGATAATTTTCGGGTTGGAAACGTTCTGGATGAGCCTTGGATTGGAAATCCGTCAATTTTTTTAATTATTGGTATTCATTTGAAGGGTTACTATGTCTGAAATTAATGACCAGTCCGTTATTTGTTTGCCAACTGGTTACGCTGTTACGCTGTGCACCTCTCCGTCTTGGACGGATTGGTTTCAAAAACCATCTTTACCGAGTTGTCGTCCGACATCCTTACGACATGCTCAGCCTACCGCAACCTGCTAATCTTAGTTGTGTGGAAGAGAGCTCCCCAAGCAGCTCCTGTAGTTCGTGGTTCATTCGCCATCTCCATGTTCCGTTCTCCATCTGCAGTCCACCGAAGATGGTTTGCAACACCTTTCGCTCGAAGACCGCAAGGGACGCGTTGGTCCTCCACAAGCATTGTCCATGTATCATGCCCGTAGAGGTCTACCGGTCTGACCAGCGACTTGTAGATGGTTGGTGCGGCGGCTCGATCGGAGCGTCCTCTGGAGATCAAAGTTCACACGATTTCCTGCCATAATGCGCCGAGGGAATTCACTGCTGGTGAACTCGAGGTGGGAGGTTAGCGCTGTCTTCTTGTTAACATTGTGAACATGAACCTTCCTTTCATGTAGTTCATCTTCGATGCAATAATGACCAGTACAATCCGTTTGGTTTCATCCTCATCGTCGGCGAAGTCGAACAGTTGAACCGACTTTTGGAATATCGTGCCACTCGTGTTAATCCCCGCACTCCTAATGACACCTTCCAGGGTAATGTTAAACAGCAGGAACGAGAGACCATCACCTTGCCTTAAACATCTTCGGGTTTCGAAGGGTGCTCCCGACACTCGAACTACAGACATCACGCGATTCATTGTCGCTTTGACCAACCGCGTCAGTTTGTCCCGAAATCCGTAGTCGTGCATAGTTCGCCATCGATTGTGTCGTATGCCGATTTGAAATCGATGAATTGAATGGTGTGTGGGCACATTGTATTCACGGCATTTCTGCTGGGCTGGTGATTGCCCAAACTAAGTTTAGATACCGCAAAATGACTCCAGATGCTATTTTGGGTTTCACGATGGCAATTTTTCGTTTCTAGGAAACAACAAAATATGACCAAATTCCAGCTAATATGAGTATTTCCGGAATCGAAATGAGACCAAAGATCGACTCCAGACGCCATTTTCAAATTCAAAATGGTGGCTTCCGGTTCGCCTGCGTCGTTTCTGGCCTCTGGGTATCATTCCGATTCCGAAAGTACTCATGAGAGGGGTTCAATTTTGGCTGCTTTTCGGAAACCGGAAGTCACAATCTTGGATTCAAAAAAAGTGTCTGGAGTTGATTTCCGATCTCAGAGCACCATTTACATTCCGGAATTACCCGTATTGGCTGGTATTCGGTCATTTATGATTGTTTCACAGAAACCGAATATCCCGGTTTTAGAATCCCAAATGGCATCTGGATATTATTCCGGTTCCGTAAATACTCATATTGGATGATATTAAACTATGTTTTATTTAATTTTTTTTATGGTTACTAGAAGCCTCAGTGGAATTTATTACCGGAGATCCATGTTCGGGACATATAGACTGTTCCGATAATCATAAATACACTTACGATCAACCGTCATTTCAAATAACGTGCAGTATTCAACCAAACGTTGGCTGCGTCCTGTTGTTTACATCCAAAAGAAACAGATGCTGTCATTTTTTCTAACATTTAGTGCGAAATTTTGAAAATGCGTGGCCTTTCTCCCGAGCAAAAAAAGCGAATTGTGCACAAATGGTGCACCGTGAGTGGTCTTTCTATAAGAAAACTAGCCAGAGAAGAAGGTATAAGTGTCGGAGCAGTTCGAACCGCATTGCAAAAGTATTGGGAAGAGTGCACATTTACTGATGCCCCAAGACGTGGTAGAAAACCCGGGCCTGTTGATCCCACAATGGACAAAAAGGTTAAGGAATACTACAAGCGGCATCCTTCAGTATCATTATGAGATGTGGCGAGAAAGCTTGGAACCTCGGCGAGTAACGTTATGCGTGCCAAGGGAAGAATGGGTCTGCAGACCCGTTGGAAGCAGAAGCAGCCAAAACGAAATCCAAAACAAGCTGAATCTGTGAAACTGAGAGCTCAGAAGCTGTATGACAAACTTCTGACCAAAAAAATGGGGTGTGTTATCATGGATGACGAAACCTACATAAAACTGGACTACCTATAAGACCCTGCCAGGACCGCAATTTTATACATCACCGAAGGAAAAGGATGTCCCTGGACCAGTGAAAGCCATTTGCACCGAAAAATTCGGCAAGAAGGTAATGGTTTGGCAGGCCATTTGTGAATGTGGGAAAATATCTCGTCCATTCATTACGAATGACACAATGAATGGTAAAATTTACGTGAAAGAGTGTTTGCAGAAAAGGTTGTTACCCATGGTTAAGCAGCACAACAATCCTCCAATCTTTTGGCCCGATCTTGCTGAGGAAATATGTCAAACCAGCGGACAATGTTGAAAATTTTTAAAAAGATTGACTTAAAGTGGTAAAATTGGTCGGAGAACACACTGTGCAAAAGTTTATGAGTAGTGTTAAGAGAAAAGTTAGAGAACTCGCGTATCCTACGAAAAATAATCCCAACTTGAATTGAAACTGGATAGAAAACACTTATTATCTATATTTCAGAATAAAATGACCCTTAAAATCCTATATTTTTTGTTTTATTCAAGAGAGAAGATGTATTTATAATTTTCGGAACAGTCTATATCATCAAAACACTCAAAACCGCAAATACGGTCTATGGAGGTAATTTTATGAACTTCGAACCAATAATTGTAATTGTTCATATATTCATAAATTTTCTCAGTCTCGGAGCATATTTCTGAAAAACGAATTTTCAGGCAAAAAAAAATTTTGGGGCTCAGCTTGAAAGCAGATGAGTTACTGAATTTGGGCAAAAGTACGCAACAGGTATACGGGGTGAACATTTGCCCCGTATACCTACCTACTGTGTACTTTGCCCCGCTTGCTAGATAAAAGTTCGCATTCGTGTTTTTTTTTAAATTCTCATGCTACAAACGAAAAACTCTGGGACCGTGGAATGGGGTGAAATTGATCACCTGAAAATTCGTGACAAAATATACTAATCAAAAGATACTGATCTTCTAACACTAGGGAATGCTTACGTGTCCTGAAATGCAACTTTGAAAGATTTACATACCTTTCGAAGGTAACCCTTGCATGCCCGGTGCAATTTTACATATTTTCGAAAAATTCTTTTAACTCAGTTAAAACACAATCAAATTTGATCAAACAAGTTTCTAAGTAAGAACAAAAAGTATTAAATTTACTTAAAGTAATCTTAAATGAGGGTAAATTACGTTAAATTTAGAGATGTTAGTAAAGTTTGATAAAAGCTCAAAAAATATATTTTTTAACAATGACTATTCCATACCATCAAAGTAATACTGATGAATTCGCATGAAGCCACAAAGATTTTAATTTCAGAGGTAGTTGTTGAGCATTTGCAATAAACCGAATTAAAATAGATCTAACGATGATCAAATGAGAGCAAATTTAGCAAACTGCAGCTCGTGAACCAAAATGAATACATTTTAACCTAAATTAACGTTAATTTCGTTTCCAAACTAGATGTGAATGATATTTTTCAGTTCAAAAATCATCATTCATCATGAACACATCGAGAAAAAGCACATTTTTAATAGAATGTATAGATTTCGAGGGTGATCAATTTCATCCCACCATAACCGCCAACACCAACAGCCATGAAGGTTTTCTAGAGCAATACCAGTACTTGTTTTAATATTTACTATTTCGGGAAAAATGTACATTAAGATAGTTAATTGGAAAATGTTATGAAAATTGATCAATTATACCCCGTTCCATGATATTACAAAAGGTTCGTTTACCACTTGGTAACAAAACCGAATTTAATGATAATTTTTTGCAATTGTGCTTTTGCGGAAACAATTAAGTGTGTACTTTTACCCATTATTTATACAATTTACCGGCGGCCCGGGGGTGCTCAGAGACGGTAAAGTACTCATGAAAAGTTAGATCATGCAGGATTTGCAGCAGTTGCAGCAGAAAATTATCTGCACGAGAATCTGTGTAGTCAACATACAGAGAAGAGTAGATTATATGCTAATAGGTATACTTAAACGAATCAAAGTAATTGCTGAATCGAATGTTATCTACTAGAGAAGTTGGCCTTTTTTACTGTAATGTGTTATTTAAGCTTAGCAGCCCGTAGATTCTTAATTTTGCAGCCATTTACACGTACGTTATTATTTGTTAAAAATCTTGAAAATATAGATATACCTGCATATGAGACATCCCTGCCCGTATTACATGCATAACTCACAATTTTCTCGTGTCAGGCTCTGTGTGCCTCCTCAACTATTCAACCCGTGTGTCCGTAGACGGTGTTGATTATTTATGTTTACTTCCGTCACCAATCGCGCCCTTCAATCACCTGCCCCGCTAAATTTAACCGGCATGCAATAACAAATACTACTCACTCCGATCAAACTCCTCGAAAAACTTGCCTTGCTTCGGCAGCTGCCGGCTGATAGTTGCTTGCAGATCGTCTCGCTGTACAACATCGTTGTAGTGCCGGTTAAAATTTACTACATCTCGCAAATCACTGCATATCACCAGCGAACAAGAAAGCAACAGCACTGGCACTATCAGCCGAAGCGAACACGACAACGAAGCTGCGGAGGTCCAGCAGCGGGAAAACGATTCCGTCATAACTCACTATCGCGCAGTTTCCGCCCGATATGGTTGGGCACTTCGATGCAACACACAAACAACACACACACGCACACAGTCGCGATCAGGAGTCACTTTGCTGTCGCTGTCACTTCCCAACATCAGCTGAGTTGTTGCTGCTGGTCCCCATCCGTGGCCGTTACAAGACAAGCGCAGACTTTTTTTTCGGTGGAACCGGTTCCCACGGTAGTGCCTTCAGTGCTCGGTCTGGTGGCGCAAACTTGGTAGTGACCGCCGTAGCGACGATCGCGTAATCACTTTTACTATCACTTGTTACGTTACACACCGGACGCGCTTCTGCCGTTCCTACCTGTCGGGTTGCGGTTTGTTTGTTTTCTGGTCTGTATTCCAAGTATGCAAACCGCTAATAGCCTATTGGTATAGCAACGGATGCAATGCGTAATCAAGGTTGCTAGCGTAAGCTTCTACTACCTGTCGGTATTTTTTTACACGTTTTAGTCGTCCAACCAACTTCCATAACCGTGGTGAGACGGGAGCTAATGGTTGCTATTGAGTTATGAGATAAGATGCTGCAGCTGAGTGATGACAGTGCTCAAGAAAAGTCAACTGAACAGGAGAAACAGAATTTTAAAAAAAAAATTTTCAAGTGTAAATTTCAGTCTTATTGAGAAACATTCTTATGTGAATATCATTTTTATAAAATCACTATTTCGAAAGTGTGATGTTGAGATTGGTTTGAGCGTTAAGCTGCTGCAGATTAAGTGTTCGCTTTCTCTAACAATCTTTTTAAAGCCCCGGCTAGGTATGATTTATCATGCAGACGGGATCGTAATACTTATACTTAGCAATTTTTTCACTCGCTGATGGTAAAACCGAAATGTACGTAACCAAAGCGTTAATGCAACTTTGAATGCTGTATTAAGTGTGTATTAAATCACATCGCCTCGTTCGTCCTTGGACACATTGCGTTTACCGTAAACACCTAAACGAGCCGCGGTGTGGCTTATGTCTGAAGGAGAAAGCATATCGCGAAAGCGAAATGAATATCAATGGGTCGGTCTTTGTGTTTTATAATATTATCGTTAAATTCTCCCAATTCGACTGTTAGTCCTACCTACTTCTTTAGAGTAGTTTTTAAATTGCAAATATTCCGCATCGATGGAATGAAATAATCTCATTTCCATTTTTCATATCTGCTGCACAAATCGAAGAATCCTTTTCCACAAAATGAAGATCCACTCTTATATAACTGGTAACACGACCAGCCGATTCTGTCAAGTGGCGCTTTGTTGTGAAAAAGGCGTTATCGGAAGAAGACCGTCGTAACTTGATTTTTAATTTTTGTGAGTGAAATAAAGAAAAACAAAAAAGTGAAGTGTTCCTCTATTTCAAAGAGCTTGGATAGAAAAAAGAACATTTATATACATTATTGTTAAACTCTTCGATAATGGAAATACCTTCAAAGAAAATCTGGAAATCTGGAAAACACACTTTACAAGAGATCGAAATTGAGGGCGGAAACGCCTGGTCGATCGGCGGAATCATATCGTAAGCTGGACAATAAATATCAGATTGATCCAAAAACGGTTAAAAAGTATCTGCATGAAATGGGTTTAAAACTTAGAATATAAGTACCATGAAAATGACAAAGTAGTGTTTTGGCCAGACCTTGCAGTGTCACACTATGCTATTGCAACTTTAGCAGATTTGCGGCAAGGCAGTATCGGGTTTATTCCGAAAGGATATAATCTTCAAGATCAAGAAAGAGCTCAAAACAATTGAAACATCCGGAATTCAGAAAGCCATAAAGCAAGTACCCCATAGGATCAGGAAATCAGCGCAATGTGGAGCTAAGTTTTTCCTATGAGGTTTATTAATGAGTTACATTTTTTGAATAAACAAACAAGTATAGAAAAATAAGTTGCGCAAGATTTTAATTTGAAATTGAAAGTTTGTTCGGATTTTTTTCCTCATACTTTGGGTGCCATGCTGAATATTTTATCCGTGCATATGAGTTATATGATTTTACCCTTCCATTTGCGCTCAATTGACTGGGACACGGTTATATGGGAAAAAAGCGATGGTGTTATTTTTTCGCTCCCATGCACTTCTCGTGTTCCTTATGGGTCCTTTAACAGCTGTGTAACTTTTCAGATCGATCGGTGAAACGCCCGATTTGCGCCCGATTTTTAAAGCTTCCATACGATTTTATATGGGAAAAACCACTTTTTCAAAACTTTTTCTGTACAGATGTCCAGTTGGCTCCTAAAATATATCAATACATGATATTTATAAGAAATTTTTCTGGGAAAAACTCTTCTGAAGACCGCAAGGCGCTACCTTGCTTGTGAAAAAAGATATTCACCCCAGACTGATTGAATAACTGACGAACGGCTCACCATTGAATTTTACTAGCAATACTGCTGCAGCTTGCTGCTGTTGCAAATTCAACCATGTGATAAGAAATGATATCGCTTAAATTTATCTATGAGCAAAAATCACACTTTGAAAATTGATTCCACGCGAAATTATTTCTTATACTTAACCCTTAAATGCGCAATGTTGTTTTAAAACAACATTGCGAATAAAGTTTCAAATCAGTTTTTTTAAGAAATAAAATTCGTATAAACAGCCATCAAGGTTTTAATAAAGAAATCAAAGCCTAGATAACTGCTCCATCTATTATATTTGTAGAAAAAATTAAAATACATTCATTTTGAAACATTATTCCCAATATTTTCTGAAACAACGCTGCGCATTCAAGGGTTAAGCAAGTTTGCAATAGCAGCATGCGGTAGCAGTATTGCTGGAAAATTTCAATGGTGAGCCGTTCGCCAGACATTCAATCAGTTTGGGGTGAATAGCTGTTTCTACAAGCATCGGCGCTTACGGTCTTCAGAAGAGTTTTTCCCAGGAAAATTTCCTACAAATATCATGTATTGATATTTTTTAAGAGCCAACTTGACATCTCTATAGGAAAAAGCTTTGAAAAAGTGTTTTTTCCCATATAAAATCGTATGGAAACTTAAAAAATCGGGCGCAAGTCGGGCGTTTCACCGATCGATCTAAAAAGTTACCCAGATGTTATGGGACCCATAAGGAACACGAAAAGTGCATGGGAGCTAACATTTGTTTTTTGTCCCACCCTACTGCTCAACTATAGCGAGCCTCGTTTCTCCGTCAAATATCGCTGGATATACAGTCATGTTTTTTTTTACGCGGTATTTTTTACGAGGTTTTTTTTACGCGGATTTTTGAATTAACGCGGTTTTTTTTACGTGGATTTTTGAATTAACGCGGTTTTTTTTACGCGATAACGCGCTACTTAAAAAAAATTTTCGAATTAACGTGGGTATGGAACCAGAAACGTTTAAGTGTTTATCTAGTAAAAGACTTAGTCCAAAAAATACTCTCCGCCCACCGAAAGATCCGGAATGACCGTCAAAGAGGACAATTAAATACTGTATTAAATACTGGTTCTAGAGTGTCTCGGGTTTTTTCTAAAGCCCTCCTTGCTGGACTACTTCACGCGGATTTAAAAAAAAACGTGGTTTGTTTTTACGCGGATTTTTGAATTAACGCGGTTTTTTTTACGCGGATTTTCGAATTAACGCGGTTTTTTTACGAGGTACGTATCCCCCGTTTAACATTGGAGGCACTGATTCGTGAGCGGCTGCAGTCGTGCGGAGGGTGAGGGGGAATAATGAACTCATCGTGATCTCCAACTCCTCAAAGGTGAGCAAGACATCGGGACCGGATGGAATCCCGAACTTGGTCATCAAGAACTTGGACATAAATGGGGCCTCCAGGCTGACCCTGCATGATGACTGCCTCTTTCTGGAGAAGTGGAAGCGACAGAGACCAGTCCTGTTTTCGAAGATTGGGAAACCACGGCATACAGACCTTTATATTTGCTGGACATTAGGCAAAGTGCTTGAGAGGATTATCCTCAACAGACTGGTAAAGTACTGGTGAAGTACACAGAGGGTGTACGCGGTCTGGTAAGTAATAAGCTCAGCTTCGGAAAGGTAGGTCCACGCTGAATGCACCCTTGATTTGCTTTCGACTGAATTATTGTTCGCAAAGGGGTTTTTTTCTCGGCTTTACAGTCATTTAGCGATCAAAACAGTTTTATTTTTTCAATGCCCAACGTTTCAATGCTTTATTGCATCTTTATCAAGGGTTCTACAAAACGAATTGGTTAAACTTGCATAATTACATAAAAATCACAGGCTTACAGAAAATGTCGTTTTTTTTGTCTGGTGGTCTATTATTAACAGTCACAATCGTCACAATATTATATTCTTGCATTAATTAATCTAAAAAATAGTCATAAGTCACGAATTACAGTTAGAACAAACACACATTATTTGTCAAAAATACTTCTATATAGAATATTTAGTTAGTATTTTTGACAAATAATGTATGTTAACAATGACTAGTGTTGTAAGAGCAATATCTTTTGATTAGTATTTTCTATCACGAATTTTCAGGTGATTAATTTCACCCCACTGATCAATTTCACCCCATTCTACGGTACCAGTTCACAACACGGAGGAGGTCAGAAGTGTATTCCATACCGTAAACTTCTATTCTGGGCCCGGTGTTGTGTAACGTCAGGTACGACGGGGTATTGAAACTAAAGTTCCCTGCAGGGCTTGTAATGACGAAACGCTGGGGGCCTACGGAGAGTCGATCGAAGAAGTCGAGTTGACGGCCGCGCACTGCATACGTTCCAGAGACACTCAGGTTTTTAACATCGCCATCACCCTTGACGGTTACCGAAGAAGCAACTCGGGACTGTGCACGATTTGATCCTGGATCAGATTGTGACACTAGACCCTTTTTTACTCGAGCTTAAATTTAGGAGTTACTACTTCAAACAAGGCTACCTTTTCTTGGCTTGCGCCGACAACAAAACAGTTGTGTGGATGGAGAAACCCATTTCAGACCTAACTTTCTGGCATGGAATACACCTGTGTGATTTCAAAACGGATAACCTATCGGGAGCGTTTCTGTTCGCAGAATATGAGACCAACAGCGTGGATTACGTAGATACTGCGATTCATCCGGAATCAGTATGATATTTTCTCTGCACTGGAAATTGCAAGGTAGTAGAGAAAACCGTCGGGCTGTTTTTGAAGATCGACAAATATTCTGCCGACCGAATCACCGATCAGCGCTTTTTACGGAACTATATATTTTGTGTAGCTCGCATGCGTCAGGTGAAAAGGGAGTAGAATGATTCAGGTACAACTATCAGCTCAATAACACAACGTAATTCCACGACCAACAAAAAGTAATTCACAGTAGGCGGCTAGCAATAGCTTGATGACTCAACCACTTTCCATCCGCAAATCCGCAAGAGAGGATGGTTCTGCAACAAATTCCAATAATTTTTCCAGCTGGTAAAACCAGGCCCCAGAAGCCATCTCCGTGGTGTCATGGTGTCACGTTGTTGCTCATAGTGTACAGTAAGGCGAGTCAGTGTCGGAGCAAAGCGAATTCAATCCAGTAGTTCTGCTAATAATGACCATCTGATTGTTACTGGGTCTTGCGATCCGAATATCCGAATATTTACGCACAATGAGCAGGGGGGTATCCAGCATTCTTCTTCAGGACAAGATCACATTCTACCCATCTAAATATTCTTAAAAACTTAACACTACATGAAAATTAGTACGCTTACCAACCCGGTAAATCGATGAAAACTTCTCTTCATGACATGATGACTCGTATCGAAAAGTCGCTAAAGCATCAAGAGACGACACTATGCACATTTCTCGATATTGAAGGTGCTTTCGAAAATACATGCTTCAATCAGTTAAGGCGACATCCATAAAGTACGTCACGCAAATTTTGATTGAATTTTACTTTTGTGAAAAAGTACACACAAGTACAGATTTTTCAAATTGCTTCAAATTAGTAACGATACAATGAACGCGATCTCGCAATCTAGAAGTTTTTTCGACAAGCGAGCTAGTAGTACAGAACTAATATCAACAAAGTCAATACAATCACAGTTTTCTCAAAACAATGAACGAACGTCGTTGAAATTGTTTTATCACAACTATGTTCGAAAGGAACAACTTTTGACGGAAACAGTACAAATTAACAGGATTTTTTCAGCTCCCAGTACAGATGAAAATGTGGCAACACTGCGTCAGATCCATTTGAAGAATCCGGACTTTCGCTGATGCCTTGGAGCAACTAGTTTCGGCAGAATTTCCAATGCTGTTGTTGTGTGTGTCTAATTAGCTTCAGTTCGAATATTAAACAAAAGGTTGTGAATATAAAGGAGGGTAAACTAAACCATTTTTCTAGTCAATTTTTCATTTTTAAATATTTTATGTCCCTCCCCCCTACGTCACAAATCGTCACGTGATTATCACGAGATTATCTTCTGTGCCAAGTATCTATTGATGTTAAAACATATTTTTACAGAGAAAACAATTTGATTGATCGGTTTAATGTCAACTGCAAAGTTGATGAGACAATGGTGGCCATGCGTTGGAAAGAACATTTCGAGGTTGAACGGTGAAAAAGAAAAAGTTTTCGGCAGACACAGGAGACATATTGAGAAAGATGGACAAGCTGATCAGCCAGTTAAGTACGTTTGTAAAGAATTAAAAAGCCACAAAATAGCTGGAAAAGACTGAATTATTGCCGAATTTTTTAAGATCGGGAGTAAACAGCTGTTGTGTTGCCTCTTACAGATGGTTCATTTTTGTGAAAATGTAGGTGCACGGACCAATATTTAAATTAAAAAAAGTGTTCCGTCGAATGAAAGATGTAAAAAACCGACAGAAAAAAATGCGGTTGGTTTGTTTTTATCAAAAATGCAGTGAAGCATATATATATATATATATATATATATATATATATATATATATATATATATATATATATATATATATATATATATATATATATATATATATATATATATATATATATATATATATATATATATATATATATATATATATATATATATATATATATATATATATATATATATACATATATATACATATATATATATATATATATATATATATATATATATATATATATATATATATATATATATATATATATATATATATATATATATATATATATATATATATATATATATATATATATATATATAGTATCTGTTGTATTATCGACAAGCATGTCCTATTATCGTCAGGGGAGAAAATGATGCCTTAAAGTTTTAACTTCTTGCATAGTGGTTTTTCATATTGCTGAGAATATTGCTGCAAATAACTATATTCATTATGTATTATGCATTTGCATTTGAATGTATATAATTCTGTTTCGGTATGTTTTTTTGGTCCTTGCGATTTCGTTTTCAAGTTTTGTTTTTTGAATTATGTGTTATGAGAATTGTTGGTTTTTATTAATGCATTTGGGTTTTTGTGATTGTGTTTGTATATTTGTCGTGTGTGTGTGTGTGTGTTTGTGTATTTTTGTTTATATCTGGTGTATATGTATTTGCTGCTCTATTTTTAATTTGTGTATTATTGGTACAATTTCCACTGACCTTGATCAAAAGCGGGCGATCAAATATGCTATATTATGCTCTGTTGTCTTTGTATTTTCTGTACAATACACATTGTAAGTGTGTATTTGTGTTTGTTTCTGTACACCTAGTTGTGCTTGTGTTTTAGTACTCGTACTTTTGTACATGTGTTTTTGTTTTTGGGTTTTGTATTTGTGTTTACTGTTTGAATATTGTTGAATTTTTATGTAAGCAATTTTTGTCTGTACAAACATTTGTGTTTATATTTTTATAGTTGTATTTTTACATTTTTTTTATTTTAGTTTTGTGCATGTGCATTTAAGTTTCCTATTTGAGTTCTTATGTTTCAATCTATGTTTATTTTCTATCGCATTTTTGTATATGCATATGTGACCAATTTGTTGTGTATGAGTGTTTTTGTGTTTGTGTATTTGCGTATTTGTATCTTTTGTTGGATATGAATATTAGGGTGGGGAATCGTTATATTGAAAAAAACGAAACTTGATAGCAGAAAGCCAGATCCAAGTTTTTTTGTTCTATTTGGAGCCCCAAACAATCCTAAATTTATCGGAAGTCGATTGGTTTATTCTCCGCTTGGCGCATTGCATTTCAAATTTATATGGAAATTTGTATGGAAAAACCAACGTTTTTGCATTTTCCATTCTCAGAGCTCAAAGTGGCTCAAACCATAGGTTTCATGATTTCAAATGGTAGGTTTTTTGATGCCTAACAACTTGGCCGAATTCATCAAAGAGCTAGGGTGTCTCAAAAAATACTGGAGCTGTTCAAAGTGTAGTATGTCGTAATTTATGTTGCAAATCATTTTTTCTGCCAACACTGCGTTAGTCAGATTTCCATCAGATTTCCATCAGAAGTAACCTCTGGAACACTTTGTAGATTCTACCTACGTCTAGAATATTGACCAAAATTTGTTTGCTGGATCCAGCTGAGTGTATAAACTTGTTACAATAGCTTACTTCTGATGGAAATCCTACTGACGCCGGTACATTGGTAATGTTGGCAAAAAAAAAATTTTTCTGCATTTAAATCGGCATACTCAACTTTGAACAGCTATAGCTCTTCTTAGGGACATCCTAGCTCTTCAGTGCCTTCTGCAAAGTTGTTAGGCATCTAAAATACTATACTTTTACATAATGTGGTGCATTATTAGATCATTATTGAGCACTCTAGAAAGGTAAATGCAAATAAGTAGGTTTTCCCATATAAATTTTCATACAAATTTGAAATGCAATGCGCCAAGCGGAGACAAAACCAATCGACTTCCGGTAAGTTTGGGGTTGATTGGGGCCCCAAAAGAAACCAAAAAAACATGGTTTTGGAAAACCGATCACTTTGCCCCACCCTAATATACATTGCATTTCAAATTTGTATGAAAATTTTAATGGGAAAACCTACTTTTTTCTAGTGAGCTCAGTAATGCTTCATGCATGCACTTAACAA
Organism: Wyeomyia smithii; assembly: GCF_029784165.1. Lineage (NCBI taxonomy): Eukaryota > Metazoa > Arthropoda > Insecta > Diptera > Culicidae > Wyeomyia > Wyeomyia smithii. Next base: position 78,573,546 of record NC_073696.1, read on the forward strand.
CGTTGAAGTATAGTATTTGAGATGCTTAAACACTTTGTAGGAGACACTGAAGACCTATAATGTCCCCAAAAAAAGCTATACCTGCTCAAAGATGAGTATGTCGAATTAATTCCTTAGTGTCTTCGGTAAAGTTTTTAAGCATAAAAAACCTATCTTTTGGAGTTTTTAAAAGTAAGGTTTAGGCTATTTTGAGCTCTCTAAAATGGAAAATGCAAAAAAGTGTGGTTCCCCGAACACATCTTCATACAAATTTAAAATGCAATGCGCTAAGCGGAGACAAGACCAATCGACTCGTCGATTAATTTAGGATTGTTTGGGGTACCAATTGGAACAACATAATTTGGTCCTGACTTTGTGCTATCAAGTTTCATTTTTTCCACATAACGACGCCCTACTTTAATGAATAGGAATATGTGTTAGTGTTTCTCTGTTTTTTTTTTATATTTGTTTTTTTTTTTTGTATTTGTGTTCTAGGTGTAATTGTGTTCGTGTTTCTATTTTTGTTTATTTGTTTATCCATCTGTTATTGTATATGCAGCTGTGTTTTTGTGTTCGTATCTGTATCATTGTTTTTGTATTTGATTTTTTTAATTTTTCTTTGTGTTTGAACTGTGTTATGTTGAAATTTGTGTTTTTTATGTATTTTTGTGTAAACATTTGTGTTTGTATAATTGTGTTGGTGTTTATATATTTGTGTTTGTGTACCTGCATCTGTGTTTGTCTTTTGGTCTGATCATGTTGTAGTATATGTATTCATGTTTATAGTTCTATATTTGTGATAATGAGTTAATGTATTAGTGTTTCTACTTGTATATTTGTGCAACCGTGTCTATTTGTTGTTGCATTTGTATGCAATTGTGTTGATGTGTTTGTATCTGTATTTTTGTATTTATGTTTTCGCATTTGTATTCAAATGTTTACGTTTGTGTATCTCACTACTTTTTGTATTTAAATTTTATTGTTTATATTTAAAGTATTATATGTGCGTGTGTTTGATGTTGAAGTCGTGTTTTAGGTACTGTGTTTATGATAGTGTTTTGGTGAGCTGAGTTGAATTTGTAAGACACTTTCTAACCTTGCAAATATAGAATCTCATTCATATTCATGGTAATTAATGAGTATAATTCTTCTAGGTACTGCTAAATTCAGTCACAGAGTGCAAAATTTCATTGTCATTAGCTTTGGCCCTTGAACTGAAATGACATTGGGGATACCACTAAACTTTTGCGAGTGGTTTAAAGAAAAAAAAAAGACGAAAGTAGATTCAATAAATGCAATGAAAAAGATGATTTAAAGCATTATTAATCGATTAGGAGACTACTGTGAAAATAGACAATAAACCTCTCGAATTGAATTGCAATTTCAAGCACGAATTTTGGTAATGAGCACTACATAAGCCGCACTTAGGTTAACAAAAATAATTTCTTAGCAGATTATCTTTCTCCTTCAATGACTTCTCTAGCACTGTCAAAACGACTGCAATCGACCAACTTATTTACTCGATCGATAGACGGAGACACCCGATTTGTTTTGGCCGTCGAAAGTTTCGCATAATCATTTATCACTGTGTCCTGTTCCGATAATGCGTTCATTTGCGGCTCCACAGCAGGTCCCACAGCTCTCAAGACAGACCGCCATTCCGAAAGCGAGTCGTTTTTCGACGTTTCGGATTAGCTTGAGCCTCTTAAGCCGTCGCACTGCATAACCACTGGAATCGAGTTAACAACCACAGCAGCACCAGCAGCCGCAGCAATCATGCCCGTCGTCTGGTCTGCGGCTGCAGTGTGCGCATCGATTCAATCGATGTGTCTCAATTCAATTTCACTTTCACATGGTAATAAAAAAAAATATGGATATTACTTCATTTTCCATCGTTTACTGAATGGTACTACGGTCAAAGCACAATGTTGAATAGAGAAAAAAGGCTCACGCAAGATCCTCCGATCGCGTGTAGGTAACTAATCTCCTCTTTTCACGAACTCACAGCACAACGTCACTTACACTGTAAACCTGGATTTCGGCGCAATTATCGATCAGTAGGAACCGCGAATTGCCGAACACGATCAAAGCCGTTTTCCTAGTAGAACGAACCGAAACGAATCGCGGCCGCACCACGAATAATCCACTTAGTTGCGATCGTACCGTCCTCTCTGTCTCTACGCCCCTTACGACAATGAAGAAAGAGGCAACCCGCCGCGTTGGTAGGTGGAGGTGGTAGACGCGTTTGCAGACAGCAACCCGGCAACTTCCCACTGCTTTTACCGATTGGTGTGCTCTGGGTTCTCCGCGAGTGCGATGATAGGTGCCTTTTGTCGACGGTCCGGATGGCGTTGCATAATCGACCATGAAACGAAGCTCGCGCAATAGCGACCCCGAACTCCCTGATTGGCAACCAACGATTATGACCAGTGCAGTGGATTTGGGACCCTCGCTCGAAACGTAATCTACCACGCGGTTGTGATGGGTTTGTTTCAAAACAACAGCATTTCGCGTGCTCTGGTCAGAAATAGCTGCTCTCGCGTAAACGTGAACCGGGAAGAGGAAATGCATGTTTGTTTAACCGCGAAGACAGTCTGTCTGTTTGTCATCCGAGTGGATTGAGCAGACGTTGATAGAGGTGGTGTTGCTCAAACCACTCTAACCTTACAACTTAGTGTGTGTGTGTGTGTAAGTAAGTGCATAATGAGGCGATGAATACATGGCAAATTGGCCGCAGAAAAAGAAATGTGCTTCAGTTTAGCGACTAATGTGCGAGTTTGGTTATTTTAACATAACATTAACATAAGAAATGTTGGAAAAAATTAAGCAGAACTTCTTAAATCAATTGTGATCATTCAATTTCGCATTTTCTTGTAGGGCATACCATTTATGTTTTGGGCACCATCTAGTTCTGTTCATCAGTAGCAAAGAGAGGAAAAAGTTTGTGAAACTACACTCTTTTCGTCTACTTTTTTGCTATGAATTGCAAATAAACGTACTCCATTACACCACCGTTCAAAGTATAAGTGAAATCCTAGGAAGCTTTGTAGCCGCAAGGTTACAGAGTCCGCTTTGATAAGCGAGTGGTCGTGGGTTCGAATCTTAGTAGAACCAGGCCATTTGGTTGTCAAAGGATTTAAATATGTGTTTATTCTCAGGCTCTCCACTACATACCCTTCAATCAAGCTGAATTCTGTAGTATCACTGCTGACTTTCATCCTAACAAAAAAGTCCCTCTTATAATAAAACTGTTCTGAGTAACGTATAATAGTTCTCTTCAAGGAATTGTAATTATGACGCGATCTTGGCTGGAGGAACGAGGTTTCGATAAGACTTTTTCCTCTTGACCTAATAAGTCCCTCTTAGAATTAACCTAGCCAGAGAGGAACGTTAGGTGTAGTCTCAGTTCAGGGAATTGTAATTTAGCGATATTGGTAGGATAGAAAAAGGCTCGGTATAGTAGAGCAGTAAGCTTGAAACGAAAGGATAAACTCTCCCACTCAAGCACGAATGTTAATTAAAAGGGTATTATTTACTTAAATAGTGATACTGCCAATGATATGAAGTGCGGGATATAGAAAACATCTGGGCAATATCACAATAGATCAAATGTCTCTGGTCGCAGTGATGAGTCCACACAGAGGAAAAAAATAAGTGGAATTCTCCCGCCATTAGTTCTGCGTGGTCCAAAGCAAATTGATACTGGTGATGTCATTTCTGTGGGTATGTAAGATACCCACACAATTATATACACAATTGTCGAGAGGTTGATACATGTTGTCGTTTGTTGGTTAAAATAAAAGGGATTGAAATATTTGTGCAGTGTACGAGGCTGTGCTTCCATATTTGCTGCAAAATATGTGTGAACTATAAATTTATGCGGTCTCCCTTCGATTAATCTATGTTTGTTGCTGGAGAACCACAAATGGCACACAAAGAATATCACAACGAAAAAAGAATATCACAAATGGCACACAAAGAATAACCACAAATGGCACTCAAAGAATATTTATAATAAAGGCTCATAAAGAAATTCATAATAAAAAAAATCTAAAACTACCTAAAATTAATTTTAAAATATCTCAAAAACGAATGCATTTAGAGAGTTAATTACCAAGTCTTTGACATAAAACAAATCGTTTAGTGTTTATTTTTAAATTTTCTCTACTTATATACGAAACAACATTATAGTGGATGCCTCTAAAAAGTTGAATATCATAAGTTTTTTATTTAAAATAATTGCTCATAAAAGTCAATATCCCTAAAGTACAATGATTCTCAAAAAAGTTGAAAAAGTGTATTCTCGAAATTCCGTTATGAAATTGTTTTCCATTCCAAAAGAAAACCTCAGCACTGTGTCAAACCTCTGACTAGAAAATCAATTTTCACACCTGGAACTAAGCGCACATACACTGGGGTCGCTTTTTACGCGGGTTGTTTTTATGCGTTTTTTTAAACAGGGTATTTTTACAATAACGCGGATTATTTTTACTCGATTCGGAAGATTATTTGTACGCGGTATCGAATAAGGTTAATATAGATATATCGAATCTAATCTTTAAAATGCATTACAACCAACCGCGTAAAAAGCGACCCCAGTGTAACAGTATATTAAACTAGATACAATGTTTTTATTACCGTGTTTATTTTCGAAAGTATTATTTTATGTTTCGAACCTCACCTTCAGAGTCATTCAGCCGTGTGAAAAAGGGAAGTAGACTTTGTTGTACGCTGTTTTTTCCGGTGAAAACAGCAGTGCATAGTTTCGATGCAGTAACCAACTGGTTTAGTTCCACACTTTTGCCACATTGTTACTGCATCACTTGATGATAGCATACCTACGAGGGTCGTACCAAAAGAGAATAGTAGATAAACAACTATAAAAAACATAAGTTTTTTTTGTAGATATGTTGTTTTGAGCATTTCCTTCCGGCTTCAATGCTTTAGTTTTCTTGATGTATTTTTTTCCTATTCAGTCGCACAGTCTATAAAGCACATAGAGTAGTAATAATTTAATTGTTACAAAAGAGTGTTACGCGGCAACAATAATCTTGAGTTGCATAGAATTAGGAAACATGGCACTTGTCTCAAAATTCATTATTATATATGAAACTTATTTGCTGCTCTCAGCTGGTCTCGAGGTACGATGCTGGCCTTACAAGCCAGTCGTCGTATGTTCGAGTCCCGGCTCGCGAGAGATTGTTAGTGTCAGTAGGATCGTAGCGCTAGCCCCGCAATTGTCCTGTTCACTTTAACAGTCGGCTGCGAAGTCTGTATATAGTAAACAGAAGGTCGAGTTCCGATACGGAATGTAGCACCAAGGCTTTGCTTTATATGAAACTTATTTATTCGTTTTTTCCTCACAACCAAGAACTTTATTCATCAATCCAAATAATAATACATTTTCTACTTGTGTCATTTTAAGTTAATCTGACAGTATTAATTACGATTTTCAAACCTTTCCCGAAAATACACAAACACAATTGCTTTTGGAATTATTGTTCCATTTTCTGTTTAATATAATCATAATTAGTTGTAACTCGATTGAAAATACAAACAACAACACCTACAAATAATAAAGAACTTATTTGGTTTCTACAGAAATTATGCATGATATTATCAAATAATAATATAAGAACTAACAATGCATGTACAGTTACATCAAAACCATAAAAACGAAAAAGATTTAAAAAAAATAACTCATCATCCTTGAGCTGAATAGCACAAGTAGGTAAGTTGCAGCACCTTCAGTAACCTTAGAGCAAGCCCACCAGTGGCTAAATTGAAGTTTCTAAAGCTAGTTTGGCGAAGTTATGGTGGAAGTTCACCATAACGCGGCAACTGCACCGGGCGTTGCTATGTTGGTTTGTGAAATAGCAATCCCCACCTCGGGTAGTAGCGAGTTATTGAATTTGGCAACGCGATAGCAACGTGCCGCATCGTTGCTATTTGATGAATAATGTCAAACAGTTGTTTGTTTTGTTGTGCTCGATAGTAAATGGTGGTAACAATATTATGGAAATAATGAGTGTTTCGAACCGGCCCCGGAAGACGAAACGCTTCGCCTTGGTTAAACACGTCGTAGGACGCTAGTATCGGCGTGAACCAGCCTATTTTAATTTGGATCGAGCTGAAATTTTACACAGGGTGTTTTTTCGGGCGGGTAAACATTTATTCGAAATGACCATTTTGGTTGGCACTCACAAACATCAAGCTCAAGTCCTCACAAGATTGGTTAACCATGTCGATATTTCAATAAAACTGGAAGGTTTGAGCGAATTGCTCGGGAGTATTACCGACTATTGCTGCTGACTCTTTTGAAGGCACACACTTATATTAATTCACCGAATTCGTCTATTTTTCACCGACTTTTCAACAGCTGAGCGCTCGGTAAAACGTTCGGTAATATTAAACACTACCGATCGATCAGTAATCAAATTTTTGTTGCTTTCTGTCATTATTACCGACCTAATTTGTGAAAACGGCAAATGCAATAAAAAAAATCAAAAATCGACGCTCGCCGCACCGAATTTGTCAGGGTGAAAATCAATTAACCTTCATGCCAGTTGTGCTCATAGTTTCAAAGCCGAAGATCTTCCGGGTGGCGGTGTAAACAGATAAACAGATAAACAGATGCTCGGAAGTAGAGGCAAATTATGTGATGGTTTGATGCCTGAAATATTTACAGATTTTGTTATTATATCCTTACGAAAAATTTGTACTATGCGATCATCTTTTAGCTGAAGTTGTTGGAGAAAGTCCTCCATTTTTTTGTAGGAACTTTAATGTTCAAACGGAACCGAGAATATGACTTGACAATCAGAACGAGAACAACGAGTAAAAAAAATTTGACAGCTCTATAGTTGGTCCAGTAATTTTTTACCAATATTCGGTAAAAGTTTAATTTACCGAACAGTTCAGTAGAAAATATAGCAGTATTCAGTAAAATCATTTGCTGAATACAGAAAATATGTAAAGTTATATCAATTTTACAAACTACTCTGTATTTCCTCAAACTTACCGATCGAAATTGTAATAATAATTACCGAACATTTATTATCTGATTGAGTGTGCATGTTGGTCTCACTTTCCCGTTGCGTCCGGTTGTTGAATAAAAAACCATTTTTCGCATCTACTACCCCGTTCACATCATGTTCGAAAACCAATAATAACCACATTTCCAGCAGTTGGCAAAACGGGCAACAGACATTTGACGCAACCCTAAAAATTTCGCAATTCGCATTGCATGCGAGAAAAAAAGAAGGAAGTATATTTGCTATTTTCATCCTACTTATGTTGATAATTGCATATGAGAGTTCACGTTGGTGCGAGCCAACTAGCTGACATCTCTATCCTAATCCTATTGCTCTTGTTGTCCTGTTTTAGCTTTGACCTGTTTTTGTTTTCTTCTCTTTTCAATTACCAAAGCAAATGTCAAATCATATCAGCTCACTCCAATGTGAACGCTCGAGGTGATATCCGATATCATCTGGCGATATCAGGTGATATCCGGCGTAATCTGAGCAAGGCATACAGCTGTTTTAATTTTCGAAAACAACGTAAGACGAATTCGAAAGCGGCCTCGGAAATGGTCATTGGTATAGACCGGTGTTTCCGAAAAAAAAAAACATTGTTAAAACGCTGGATGCAAACTTCCTCAGCATAGCCGTCAATATTTTACCGTTTGCCTGGCTGAGAGCCACCCCGAATCTTTCCAAAAATCATTTCATACTCGCGTATAAAAAGATTTGTTCCGCGAAATCATTTTCCTCGTCACTAGAATCAACCAAATACTCGAAAACAATTTCCGCGTTCTACATTTAAATTTTGTTTGGCTGCAAATTTGCAAATAACAATATCAAATTGTAGGAATCGAGACAGCACAAAGTACAAAATGCAATTAATGACAGTTCTCCAATTTTGAGTATAATAGAGTTATTGAAGGCAACGTTGCGAAACGTTCCACGGTCTAACGCAATTACTTTAATTGAACATACAAGGATAAAAAATCAATGCACGCACAAACGAAGAAACCTGCAACAGAATTGTGTTATCGATAATTTGGGGGAACGGAAACAAAGTTAAAACAGAGTTGCTTGAAATGAAGAGGATATTTTATGAAGCAGAAAGAACGCAGATCATTCCGGAAACAATTGACGGACAGATAAATTGGTTATTATTAGATGCGCAGAATTTTTGGGGAATACGACACACACAAACATTTTGCTAATGCTAGCTAGTGACGGTCTTTAGAAATTAGCAACTGCCGGCGTTAAACAGATGAATTGATAATCCAATAATAATAGCAACGACCGGTGCGAACATCAGTTGCTATCCAAAATAGCAACGGCGAGCGTTGTGAAAATAGGAACTCAAATGGCAACTCACCGGTGCGCTTGCTCTTAGCTGAAACATTATGCAGAAACAATGCTGTCTCAAAATTTCTTTCGCTTTTACCTAGTTTGCACGCGCAGCCTTCAATCGGAAGCTCCATCTCTAGGAACTTAACTTTACAGCTCTATTCATTTTCACTTAAAAAAGTGGCCCGTTCAGGTGCCACTGTTGCTAATCAGTGTAAAATATTACTATATCCGATGTCAGCATTACCATATTTTTTGTTGCCTTTGGGGCGGGCATTTCATTTCGGGCTTCCATTGTCTGGCGGTGCGGGATATTATGTCTAAATTTGTGCGCGTTTCTTTCACTCTTTTGGATGATAGATTCGTGCTTCTATGAAAGAGGATTTGTCTCTGTTGTTGCTCAAGCTGTGCGCGGATGTTATTCAATCACTTATTTTTGGTGGTCTTTTGTAGTCCGGTTTTATAGCTAATTAATATTATGATACATCTATTTTGTATGAATTGGAATAATCATACGATATAAAATGAGCGATACTTTTTTTATTGTTTAATTTAAAAATGTCAAACGTTTTTACGACGAAATGATGGTTACAAACGAGCGGATTATGGAGTTCAGCGCAAATCCGTTCCGGAGGACCAGATGTAGATAGCTCAGTAGAGCAGTAGAAGTACAGAACTTCAACGTTTTTGTTTATTCTAGCCATTTCCAGTAGGTTCCACTGATCTTCTTTTTGAGGATTCTTATGGATAATATGACTTTTTGGAACTTCTTGACTGAGGAAACTGCGTATAAATAAATCGATAGTTGTTAGATTGCTTGCTGTTGACGAACGAAGAGAGTAACAATGACCGTTGTTGTCTAGAATGCTCTTTCAGTAGTTGATGTTGTAATTAGTGGCTATAGAAAACAATGAGGTTTGATTGTTTCGTCAGGTGAGAATCACTCAGATATTTTCAAGTATTTTTAAATTTAATTTTTTTTCTATCTCATGCGTTCTATAAGTCGATTTTTAAAATAGCTTCAGCCCTCTTGTAGTTAGTTCACATAACTTTTTGATGAATAAAGTATGTAAAGTTGCTTAGTTTAGTAAGGCTTATACACCCACACAATTCTCAGAAGGTGCCCATTAGTCGAGTTGACGCGAAATCCTTCTATAGGTGTGATTCATTTAGAATCCGTAATTACTGTCCATTTTATAGCAGCGTTCATAGTAGTCGTATCTGACAACAAATTATTTGGATTTTAATTGAATAATTAATTTGTAGGTAAAACATTCACATTGATTTGTTTTGTTTTGAAAAAAAAAAAAAAAAAAAACAAAAAAAAACTAATAGGTAAATAGGAGTCGAGAGAAAAAAATTTACCCGCAATAAGGTCAGGTGGTCAGGTATTAAAACCCTGAAATCGTTGAACGGTACCTAACCCCACTTCTAAGCAAGGCAACATTCAAAAAATCCATATGCGACAAAGTTTTAGTAATTTCCGTGCTTGCTAGCAGCCAAACAGGATGCTGAAACGAAATCCAGTGACCAAAAGACGCGCTCGAAAATTTTGCAAAAAAAGATTTGGCGAAGTATGAAGGATGCATACAGTACTGTACAGCTTCCAGACCTGAAAATCTAAAAGTCCACTGCTTGGGGGATGCTCCCAGCAAATTTAGTTTCGTTTTCGCTGATAAATTCTAATCTCCAGCCCTGGGGAGCTCCGTAGCCGCAAGGTTACAGAGTGCGCTTTGGTAAGCGGGAGATAATGGGTTCAAATCTTAGTAGAATCAAGCCATTTCGTTGTTAAAGGACTTCAGTATTCTCTTCAATCTGAGTTCTATAGCATCCCTGTTAACTCTCTTTCTAAAAAAAATAAGTCCCTATTTTGGTGTGAGTAACGTATGATAGTTCTCTCCAGGGAATTGTAATTAGGCGATATTGTTAGAATGGACAGAGGCTTGGTATCGTAGAGCAGTTAGCTAGAAACGAAAAGGAAGAACTTACACACAAGCACGGATATTAATGATAAGCGTATTATCACTGACTCTAATAGTGATACTGCCAATAATAGGAAGTGCGGAGTACAGAAAACACCTGGGCAATATCACAACAGATCTGATCTCTGTAATGAGTCCACACAGAAAAAAAATCCAGCCCTTATCTTCCCAGAACGACGGCTGAGTATTACTTCGGGAAGTGGCTTTTTCTTAACTCTAATTCACATAGCGGACCCAGCGCGTCGGAACCTTTGTAGATACTGCTTGAAGCAACCATATCCTCCGGTATAATTTGGTGCGTCCATCTATCTTCCGTGGAACTGGATCATTCTCGCTGCCATCTGATTATCGAGATTTAACTTTTGGTACCTTCTGGTGATTTCGAAAACATCCACGGCTTAATCATGCTCTACTGTTCGCTTGTACGGTCTTCATTGGAGTACTGTTCTACAGGCCTGGGTAACTCACTACAATCATGCTATCTACCGAATCGAAAACATCCAGCACTGGTTTGTACGTTATGTTATGCTGCCCTGTCATTTTGCGTCAAATCAACCTGCATGTTATAACTAGTACCCTGCGAAGGATGCCAGCTTTGCCCTTGCCTTTTCACTGAACCAACTATACCTCAAACAGTGTCATCACAAGTATTCAACGTGCTCGCTAGTTTTCGACCTCCACTTATCATATAAAGTTCTAAATTTTTTTTCACTGTCCCGGAGAAATTTGTATAAGTAGCCATTAGGACAATTTATTTCATGTTTGTTGGTAATAGTAAATAAAATAAATAAATAAACACCTAAATATGGACGAAACTACGCTGTTAAAAAGGTTATGCTTTTTTATCTGTATGGACTAATCACTGCGATTAGTGACATCTATTGTGATATTATCCAGATATTTTTGAAGTAGAATACTTCTCTCAGGAAGTTCGGCTACATAGGGATGTGAAATGAAAATCTAAAACCGAAAAAAGTGAAAAATATGTCCAATTTCAAATGCTAATAAATCGGTTAGTATTCGATGGATTTCCTTCGTTCTTGCAGCAATAGATTGGAAAATCTTCTAGGATTCTTCCCAAAATAAGATAATTGTAATTTTATTATTCACACTATTGTACTATTGAAAATAGTCAAGCCTTGTCAAAACGAAAAATTCGACCTCTGGTTGGTCGTTATATGCTTGCTTCCCAAGTACGGTCGACAGGATCATATACCTTGCAAATGGAAACATGCTATTTGGCCTATATAAGAGTCTGTTTCAGCCGGAGCCGCTCATAATAGTTCTAGACAGCGACAACAGCAGTCGTCCTTCCTTAGCAGCAGCACTAGCCCTGTGGTTGATCACCACGTCTCAGGAGCAGCACGTTTCTTCTCAGCGTGTGTCGCCAGACTGCCATTATTCCCCCCGTGTTGGGGCAGCATGAAGATTGCCATCAGGAAATCCAATTTTGAACATCAAAATGCTTTTTTCAAAGCAAATAAACAAGTCATTGAAAGTTAATAATTTTTGTCAACGCAAACAAGCATTCTGTGTTACATTCTAGCAATTTAAATTTGTCTCACCCGTTTAATTTACTGAATGTGAAATAGCTTCCACAGTGCATGTTGTCCGTGTATCTTAATTCCCCCAATGTTAGGGCAGCTCAAAGGTTGTATTTGTCTCACCCGTCTAATTTACTGAATGTGAAATAGCTTCCACAGTGCATGTTGTCCGTGTATCTTAATTCCCCCAATGTTAGGGCAGCTCAAAGGTTGTAATTAGCAACCGATTTTGAACCGCAAAATGCTTTTTTTCAAGGCAAATAAAAAAATAATTGAAGGTTAATAATTTCTGGCATTAACACAAGCAGACATTCTGTGCGGATGCAATCAAATTCTGTTGTAGTTGTCTAATTTTTACTTTATTTAGTAAACCCTCCACTGTAGGGGCAGCGCAAAGGCTGCGATCAGCATAACCGACATTGAATAATGAACTGCCCTGTTAGAACGCATTCACAAATGCAGTTAGTTCGACTATGCAGAGCTAATATGAAGTCGATTCAATCAATCAGCATAAACAGAATTTCGTCGTCTCCCAGCTGCCAAGTTGCAACATGATGCAACACGCAACAGCGAGCAAACGAAATCGCTTGATGTTACAAACCGCAATAAGATACGGGTTAAAACCGTTGCGTGTGTGAGAGCACCATCGGTGTCTATTCGCTGGATACAAAAATCAAATGCGAATTGTGGAATAATTTGTCTGAAGAACATTAGGGAATGGAACAACTGAACTGATAGGGCGTGGCCTATTACGTAGCACCCTTCGGCTATAAAAGAGTGTTTCTGGGAAAACTAGCTACATTCATTAGTCGGAGGGTGAGCTGGATGGACCGTCCACAACGTTGACAGCAGCAGCAGCAGATATCAGCACTCAGCGGTAACAGAATACATCAGCGGGTTGCGCCTATGGCTGCCTTCAAATTAAACAAATCACTTGCCCTGTGGTTGGTCATCACGTCTCAGGCCTCTGCCTGAGAACGAACGCCAACGCGAGCGATCGGGCGAGATTTTTGGCGTACATCAGCCGGCACTTCCTCTAATGGAAAGGTTGGATCATTTTGTTCAGAAGAATATTACTGTCGGTAATATTACAGAGCTGCGATTGCTTTATATCCGATATGGAATTGAACAATTGTTCTTTTGAGGACAAATAAAACACATAATTTGAAGAGTTAATAGTTTTGGGTACCGGTAGCAGTATGGTAACAGCCTCAGCGGTAGGTGCCGCGGTTCTTCCATGAGGCGGATGTTATAAGAAAGTAAATGGAACCGGCATGGCGAAACAGCTCGGGTGTGCTTAGACGCGAGTCATTTTTCGTTGTTGATATTATTCCCCACATGAAACGAAGCGTTTTCGTACGATAGCGGCGGTATTAGCGGTAGATGCATTTGCCAACACTTACTCCAGTAAAGCCGTGTCTAATTTTCAATGTGAAAACACCTTTCTATTGTGTTGGCCGTGCACATTAGGCCTCTGCCAGGCTAAACGCGAAAAGCGGCGTGAATCGTTTCGCCCGGCCGTGGTGTTCCTCTTAGGCCAGGTTTATTCTAACAGTGACTTATTATATCAGAAGGAAGGAGTCTTATTGTAACCTCGTTCCCTGTGCCAATATCGCCAGTTACAATTTCTTGAAGAGCGTTGATCAGTTTCAAGTTTCCGCTTGCTACCGTATACCGCTGAGCTGCTCGACATAATTCGAGATAGTGCTGCGACAGCCGTTCAGACCTGCTGACATAGTTGACGTGGCTCCAGTCGTCGCTGGCTTATCGTCAACCATTACCCTCAATAATTGTAAAGATCATTTTGAATTAAAGGTGCCGTCTCCGACTTCGATCACCACTTGTTGCTCTGATTTACGAATATTCACAACCGTGACCTCCATGTTATGTTGCGCTAACTTCAGTTCTCTGAAGTGCATGGCCACCAATTCGACCTCTCCGATCGGCTGGCCTCTAACGTTATGTCGTCCGTAAAGCCAACGAGCACAGGGAGGACCCTACAGGGAACCTGAGCTTCAACACTCCGTCGTACATGACGTTTCACAACACCGGGCTCAGAAGAGAACATTGCGGTACTCCTGCGGTGATTGGGACGTACTTCTGACCCTCCTTCGTGTTGTAAACTAGTACTTGTTTCCGGGTCTAATTATCCAAAATCTTGAAGCGCTACGGAGTACCAGCTGGCGCTTTTGAACGCATTCATCACATCAAACGCTATGATTGCGCAATATCGAATGCCCTTTATGTTACGCTGAACTGCTTATTTCACTCTATTAGTGACGGGTTACTTGCTGGACAGTTTACACCCTCTGTGTACTTCCCCAGTCTGTTGAGAATAATTCCAAGCACCATGCCGGCAGTGTCCAGTAGACAGATGGATCTATATAACGATGGGTCTCCTGGTGGTTTCCCAACCTTCGCAATTGGATCAGTTTCTGTCGCTTCCACCTCTCCAGGAATAGGTAGTCATCCAGGCACTTCTGCATGACCAGCAGGAGCAGCCCGGTGGCCACTTTCATGACCGTCTTGATGCCCGGGCTCGGGATTTTATTTGACTCCAGTGCTTTGCTTACCTTTAAGGAGTGCTCACATGGCAAGGGTTAGGATGAGTTCCTCATTCTTAACCCTTACCAGGTTCGCAGGTTGGGCAGGTTGATCATCCTTGGTCTGTGTTTGAGATACTGGAACGCCGGACGTGAAACTCGTGATATTTGTTTGTAAAGTCATCTGGCACAGATATGGTCTTAATGATTTATTAAATCTAAGTTACATACACAATTACGCTAAACACCTCGAAATGGTTATAGTCTACAAAAGAGTCGTTTGGAGTCATCAATCGAAATTCCAAATTCGACAGCATTGAATTATGCGGCCATTAATTGGACTAGTCAGCCCGTGGTTCAATTTGTTCGGCTCGAGGTACAGGAAGTCCCTTGTGCGGAATGGTCTCTCAGGTGCGTAAAGCTTCATCTGCTCAAGCGTTTCAAGTCCCAGTAGCTTACTTCGTGCTTTATATGAGGGCAGATCTGACAGGTTATTCCAGCGAAGTGTGCGAAGAGCATATCGAAGAAATTTTCTCTGTACAGATTCGATTCTAGCAATCCATTTTGCTCGAGATGGGCACCCGACTATCGAACATGACTCGATGATAGAGCGCACCAGCGAACAGTAGAGCGATCGAAGACAGTAAGGGTCTAAGAACCCAGCAGTTAATTCAAAAATAAACCCCAGTAGACGGCTAGACTTCGAGGGATTTTTTACCCGTTGCAATGTATGATTAAGTCCTGTGTAATCAAATGTAATTGATGTCAGCTTGCGGTCAAATGTAGTTATTTCTGAACACTAAGTGTGAACAGATTCTTCGTACACCATGCCTCAAACTTGTAAATTAAATGTTGTAGTTCCAGACAGTTGGATAAAATTTTTATTACCGCGAATAATTTCACATCATCTGCGTAAAGTAAGCGACACCAAGGTGGCCAGATTGCTCCCTTGTGGAACGCTGGAGAGATAAGTGAAATAATCCCACTTTTCCGCACCATTTTTCATGCTGAGATCTCGGTCTGTTAGGAACGATTTTATACACTTCATGAGATTGCCAGGAATCCCAAGTTTCTCGATCCTACACAGCAGTATTCCATGGTCGACTCGATCGAAAGCAGCTTTCGGGGCTGTGTAAACAATGTCTTTCTGACGATTCAAACAAAATGAGGCGAATTGAATCAAATTCGTTGCTACCGATCTTCTGGGAAAGAAGCCATGCTAATCCACGGAAATGTATTGGGAGCTACAAGCAAATAACGATTCATGGACGGTATTCCGAACACCTTCGAACAAGGACAAAGTGATATGATTGTGCGATAGTTTTCAAGTAGTCGTTTGTCTCTTTATTTGTGTAGGTACTGAAAACATTACCGATTTCTAAGACAAAAAAAGAAGAGAGAAAGATTCAATATTATTACTAGAGGTCGAGTAAGCGCAGCCACGCATATTTTGAGAATGCAAGAGGGAATCCTGTCAGGCCCAGCAGAACACGAATACGCTCCAACAACGCTGGAAATCGCTTTGCAGGCGCCAATACCTTTGGTGGACCATTACGATTCTGTAAACGTTACCCCATGGACTTTTGCGGCATTTGGGTATTGGCATTTGCGCATAGCCTCACTAAACGAGCCCTCTTTTCACCCTTTATCGCACTCTTGAGCGCCGATCGTGCAGATCACGCACGTTGTATTCTTCGTCTTTCACGGAGGCACACACTGCAGAGGTATGCTATAGAGCCAGTCCACAAGAGGTTATGAGTCAATCCATTCAGAAGTTACATTAGAGTCGAGCGTCGTTATATGGAAAAAAATGAAACTTAATAGCACAAAATCAGAACGAAGTTTTTGAAGTAGAATATTTCTCTCAGGAAGTTCGGCTACATAGGGATGTAGAATGAAAATCTAAAACCGAAAAAAGTGAAAAATATGTCCAATTTCAAATGATAATAAATCGGGTAGTATTCGATGGATTTCCTTCGTTCTTGCAGAAATAGATTGGAAATTCTTCTAAGATTCTTCCCAAATGCAGATAATTGTAATTTTATTATTCAAACTATTGTACTATTGAAAATAGTCAAGCCTTGTCAAAACGAAAAATTCGGCCTCTGATTGGTCATTATATGATTGCTTCCCAAGCACGGTCGACAGAATCATAGACCTTGCCATTTGAAATGTGCAATTTGGCCTATATAAGAGGCTGTTTCACTCGAAGCCGCTCATTATAATTCTAGACTGCAACAGGAGCAGTCCTCCCTTAGCAGCAGCAGTGGATACAGCAGCAGGAGCAGTGCAGCGGGTAACGGCTAGGGATGGGAATCGAAAGCGAAGGTATCGATATTTGGTATCGCGATATATTGAAACGATCCGATACCAAGTAACAACTATATCGCAATGAAAGTATCGATACTTCAATATTATCGCAATATCGAAACGGGTGAAGCAGGGATACCAAATGTGCAGATTTGTCTGCAAAACGCAGATTTTTGGAGTCCGTGTGCAGATTTTTAGTGATTTGCAGATATTTGCAGTTTTCCACGGTTTCTGCCGATTTTTGTCAGACTCTTCTTATATTTGCGCAGATTCATACAGACTTTTTCCTGCGCGAGCGAAATTTTTTTGGATCACGGGTAGATTTTTTCAGATCTGGCAACTCTGGGGTGAAGTGACAAACGAGAAAACGAACGAACCGTGGTAGATTTCATTTAACGAGGCAAATAGCGGGAGAAGAACGCTAATACTACTAGTATGCCATTATAAACTAAATTAAACTAAACTTATTTTGGTGTGATCTTACACTCGAAGTAGCGGCAGGAAATGGCACCGCAAGGACAAACATTGTAAGTATTTATTATTGTAATTTTATTGTAATTTTATATTGTAAGTATATTTATTCAGGTGCGAATGCAACTTCTGTCGGAACAGCTACAATGGCAAGCTTCAATGAAACGACCAACTTGACTGATTGTCAACAGCTACGACAGGTGGATGCCTTTGCAAGCAATTGAACCACACAAGAAACCTAAGCTCGAAGAAGGAACAACGACGACTGTAACTCCTGGGACGCTTGGAATCGTGAGCAGGAAAGCATCTACACCACTCAAACCTCGTATCAAGCGGGTTAATCTGCACAGTACGCAATATGCTGTTTTAACTGGAGCAGGAGAAAGAATGCTGTAGAAGTCAAATGCTGTACGGGGCCTACCTCAAGTGATCGATTGTGGTGCGAACAGCGGTGATAATCGGGGTGGTCATTCTGCACCGAGAAACAAACGACGCTTTCGGACTATGCTAGAGTAGTCAGCCTATACACCAGAGAGGCGTCAAGACACTCACTGTTAAGGCAACTGTCAACATCAAAACGGGCGAGCTGTATAAATTTGCATTACCGTTACACGTTTTGGTGTGGCAGTTGCCTTAACGGTGGGTGTCTTGTTAATTTTCTAATATACAGTTTTCTATACACAATGCTGCAAATCTAAACGTTGCTGAGAATTGAACTATCAATAAGACATAGGAATTTGCTAGGATTGTATTTTTATTCTGTTTGGTGTGCAAGAAAATAATCTACATTTAGTATTTAGTAGTAGAAGGCCGTGTGTAATTTCAGACAAAAGGTTTATAAATAGACTATTTTAAATTATTATTTTATGAGTGATAATGGTACTCCAAATTACTGCAGTTGTTATCTAGTTATTACGATTATGCTTCACATAAATTTAATTAGGTATTGGTGGTGCTATTCACATTTATATTCTCCGGCGAGCTGGCTATTTTTCACGATCTGCTTTCGCTGAGGTTGAATATTTTCAGCAGTTTGATTCTCTATCGACCTGAAAGAAATTTCGCCATGAAAAGTTACTTGTGATCTTTGTCATAGTTTATAATGTAATTACGTTTTATTTCCTGTTTCCAAAATGTATAACAGAATGTATGGTACCATGGTAGCAACGACGAATATGGTTGTTGTTTTCCGAAAATTACTGGCTGAGGAACGTTTCATCTCTTTCAACGCAGAACAACTCTCCCACCCTGTGCCTAGTTTAGTTCTATACGTTCTATACATCATGATCAAAACAAACCAAATTCTCTTTACATATGCATGCCAATAAACGAACCCAATCATTTTTCCCTGATCGTTTTTCAATTTTCCTTGATCGAAAATTGAATTCACTGACAATTCCTGATTTCCTAGGTTTTTTAAATGTGTCAGTTTTCAAATTTCTATTTTAATAACAACATCATATCCAAAACGTAACAAAGTTTAATAACCATTAAATAATCAAATAACAATTAAAATTAATATAACCATAGATGTTAATATAACCATAGATAAATTGTCCTAGATTGAAAGCTAAGCCCTTCTGTTTATTCGACACGTACTTTGCAGCTAACCGTTAGTGTACAGAACAATTGCGGGGGCTAATGCCATGATTCTTTTGACTCTGACGGTCTCTCCTAGCCGAGATTCCAACATGTGACAACTGACTAGTACTTAATTTCGCCTTTCCCTGTAAATTCCAAAAAATAGAAATTAATTGTTAGTGGTAAGTGTGAGCTCAAATGATTTAGTTACCGTGCACTTTCTGAAACCGCTTTATACCACGTTTCTTTGTCAACTGTCGCAAGGAAAATCCTTTGCGATAGATACAAAGTGGTGAGTCGATTTCGTTCGTCATCCATAATTCGTCCAGCCAGAGAGAAAAGCCTCTCTGACGGAACTGAAGTGCCGAGCGCTGCCACGAATATTCGTGCTAGCTTAAATAGATGTGAAAATTGGTGGGCAATTGTTTCCCATATTACCAACGGGTTGCTTTATCTCGAGGAAGGCGTTCTGTCGAAGAATGCTTTTATTTCAGTCAGAGCAATAGAGCTAAAATCCTCCGGTGCTCCACTCATGTAGGGGGAAGTAGGTAAAGACGGACACTGCGGGTAAGATGGACACTTTCAATATTTCACAAACTAGAATGTATTATGATAGTTGAGTGATGCGAATACCTTCTCTATAGTGTGTTAATGCTTTTAAGTTGCATTATCGGTTTTCAGCAAGCAAACTGTCAAATTTGTAAGTAAAACAAAGAATATTTTCGTGAACGCGTAATTTGATGTAATTTTCATTCCACGGAAAATAGTGAAAAACTCGTGAAACTTGCGTGTTAGTGATGGAAGATGGACACACGGATTTTCCAAGAATTTTCACATGTAGCATCCGTTGTGCACTACAGATGTTCACAAAGTACACCCGCGAAAGAAACCAGCAGATATTAATCTTTTAGCAGTTAGAACAGGCCATATAGGCGGAGAATTTTCGCTTTCATCGAAACCCATCCTCTCAAACTGTTCACGTGATGTACAGATGGACTCTAATAACGTAGAGTAATGTATGGCCATCACTTAACACATAAATCAAAAGAATACTTATCGTACTACATCTTTTTTGTGAGTGTCCACCTTTACCTTCGTAGTTACTACCTTACGTAGTTAGTTGTCCACCTTTACCAATTTGCGTTACAATTTTTTCAGTTCGTTGATAGCACTGGAAGTTTTGATAAAATTACACAAACTAACGTTAACGGTGTTAAACGTTCGCACCTACGGGAAATCTCTTATGTAATTGTCCTGATGAACGTGATAACAAAAGAAAATTTTCTTCCTTCTTGTTCACATTAAGTAACCACACAAATATCAGCCACACCGTCACGCGATTTCTTCCGATATTTTTCAAGTATCAAATGATAATATATCGATATCCGATAATATTGCTTGCTGACGTATCGATGCCAAATACTCGATATATCGAAAGAAAAGCATCGATACCTTCGGTATCGATAAGTATCGCACATCCCTAGTAACGGCCACAGCTGTGTTATGGCAACGGATAGCGGAGCGCGTCTCAGCATTGATAGCAGGACCAGGTGACGCAGGGCAGCGGATACCAATGGCAACGGAAGCGTCCACTACTGTGGCAACGGGGATAGCGCAGCGGTTGACGTTAGTCTCAGCGTCTATATAAGCAGGGCCAGCTGATGCAGTGTGGCATTTTAGTGAAATGCTGTCTCTGAGCGATAGCAGGCACACTAGCAAATGCATCCAATGAAAAGAACGTTCTGGAAAATTTTTAAATGTTTATTTCCCCCAAGGAATACTTTATTTGCACTGCCAGTGATAACGCAAAGATGTGATCGACCTCTTATCAAACATTAAACAACAAATTGTCCTTTTCAGGATGAAATAAAAACCTAATTGAAGTGTTAATATTTTCTCTTAAATCAATTTACACTTTCAAGAAATTTGGAACAGTTATATATTTGGCTGCATCTCCGTGTCTCAGAGCGTACTGAATTATCTTTTCCTTCAGTCATGAGCAGAACATCCGAAAAGCTTTCATTATCAGCTTAAAAATTAATTTTTCGCCTAATCAAAATTCAAATATTATCAAGTCCAAATCATGACAAGCAACTATATTATTGAGAATGGTCAATTCTTGTTGAAGCGCGAAAAACTGATCTAATTAGTCGTTAATATGATTGCTTCCCAAGCACGGTCGACAAAATCATAGACCTTGCCATTTCAAATTTGCTATTTGTCTGTATAAGAGTAAGGCCTCTGTTTCTCTGGCGAGCGATGGGGCGAGAAACTTGCCGTAGGTAGATGAACAGCCGTTAAGAGAGCTGTTTATTTACCTACGGAAAGTTTCCCGCCCCATCGCTCGCGTTCGCGTTCACCATGACAGAGGCCTAAGGATGGGAATTATCGACTGAAATGGCTATCGATAGTTGAGCCGTTGAAAGCAAAAGTGGTACATGTGCCATTAAGCAAATTTTTCAGGAGACGCGATAAACGAAAACACTCAAATAGTAAATTATTTTTAACATTTTTGCCTTTCTCCTAGAAAGGTATAGCAATCACTTGCAAAACCGAAAGTATAAAAGTGCTCCAAAGAGCCGAACGGCATATATCACTCGACTCAGCTTGACGAGCTGAGCATTTTCTGTATGTATGTGTGTGTGTATGTGTGTGTGTGTATGTGTGTGTATGTGTGTGTGTGTATGAAATTGAAATTAATTGCAAATGAAAGGTCTCGTAGTCCCATAAGACCCTATTAAATTTCATTGTAATCGGATTTTTAGTTTAGAGGTTATGTATCAAAATGTAAAAATCATGAAACATCATTATCTCGAAAACTACACAACCGATTTGAACAAAATTGATTTCAAATGAACGGGCTACCTAAAATACCCTTAACTTTTGAATTTCATAAAGATTGAACTTGTGGTTCAAAAGTTATGACAAGAAACGTGTTTTGAAGACTACTTAAGCTCACTCATGTTTCTCAGAGATGGCTGAACCGATTTTCATAAAATCAGTGTCAAATGGGAGGTCTTGTTGCCTCATAAGACCCTATTGATTTGTTTTGCAATCAGACTATTACTTTGCCTGTTATGTTTAAAAATGTGAAATCCAGCTTTGAAAAGGAACATATTTCGAAGACTACTTGAACTCACTCACTTTTCTCAGAGATGGCTGACCCGATTCCCACGAAATTAGTGTCAACTAATAAGTCTAGCTGCCTCGTAACACCCTATTGAATTTTACTGTAATCGGACTGTAACTTCGTCTGTAAAGTACCAAAATGTGAAAATCTTGAAACTTCATTATCTCAGAAACTACACAACCGATTTGATCAATATTATTATCAGATGAGCGGGCTAGTTAAGGGTTAACTAATGAATTATGATTGAACTCGTGGTTTCAAAGTTTGGCTGCCCTATTCGTTCCCATTTCATTTGATTATAATTGAACTTGAGCCACCGTTGTGTATTCAATTGTTAATAAAACAACGAATGTCTATTATTTCAAAGACTACATGACTTATTTGAACATAACTAGTGTCATACGAACGAGTCATCTCTCAAAATTACAAATAACAAACTTCATAACAATTTGATATGTGGCTCAAAAGTTGTGTAAATCAAAGGAATTCAAAGGCTATTTAAAACTATACCTGCTTTGATTGATATATGTGGTCTCCACATAATTTAAATGTGGTTTTGTACTATTTGAACGTTCCAAATTCACTGATTCCTTGCGATGTGTTTAAAGTCTGCAAATGCACGACAAAAAGTCAAAAGATAAATCGTTTGAAATGATTGGTTTTATCGAAATGAAAACATCCTCGACTTTTGGCTTCTGTACATCGCCCTAATTCTGAATATATTCATATTGGGTAGTATTCGGTCATTTTCAGCAAATTTTCTGGCATCAATCTGACACCGGCAATACTCATATTGGGAGGTATTTATTTATTTTGGTTGTTTTCCAGAAACTAACAGTGGTCGTCTTTAAATTCAAAATGGTGTCAAGGGTCAATGTTTGGTTTCTATACATCATCTCGATTACGGAAATATTCATGTTGAGTATTATTTGGTCATTTTCGGCTTTTCCTATAAGTTGCCATTTAGCGATTCAAAATGGTGCCTGAGGTCAATTGTTAGCTCATTGCATCATTCTGGTTCCAGAGATACTCATATTGGATGGTATTTGGTTATTTTAGGCTGTTTTTCACAAACTGAAAGTCGCCATCTTGGATTTCGAAATGATATTTAAGATAATTTCTGGCCTCTGAGCGTCATTCTGGTTAAGGAAACACCCACATTGGGTATAATTCGATCATTTTCCGCTGTTTCCCAGGAACCGGAAGTCGCCAACCTAGAATCCAAAATAGGGTCTTTGAACGATTTCAGCTGCTGTGTACCATTCTAGATCCGGAGACACTCATGTTAGACGGAATTCGGCCATTTCTGGCTGTTTTCCAGAAACCACAAGTTGCCATCCTACAATTCATAATGGTGTCTGAAATCGATTTGTGGCTCCAGTGCATCATTACGATTCCGTAAATACCCCCCTTTTTGGGTGGTATTTGGTCGTTTGCCGCTGTTTTTCCGAAACCGGAAGTCGCCATCTTAGAATTCAAAATGGTATCTGTGGTCGAATTTAGCTCCTGTGTATCTTTCTTTATCCGGATATTATTATATTGGGTGGAAATCGTCCATTTTTGGCTGTTTTCCAGAAACCGGAAGTTGCTATCTTACAATCCACAATGGTCCAGAAACCGAATTAAGGGGGAAATTTGGGTCTAGAGCTCTATAGCAACATTTTAGAGAAAAACTTTCTTCTACAAAGTTGTTACATATGATAAAGCGCTCATTGAAAAATTATCGAAAATTAGGGTGACCAACATTTTCGATGCAATCAAGTACCTAACTTTTTTATCTTTGTAGATAGGAGAAAATTGTTCTACAATGATATAGCTCCATTAATTTTAAGTAACTTTGTAAAAAAAGATTTTCTCTATCTTTGAAAAAAACCGATTTATATTGAAAAAACATATTTTACGCTCTAACTTTTTTATTTCAAGTTTCATCTCAAAACTGCCTTTGAACGACTTTTAGAGACTTTTAAGAGAAACAATTTGCAATGCTGACATCGTAAATATCTCAATTTTACTCAAAGTTATTAATATTTTTCATCAAAAAAGATGCGTTTTTCATTTGTATCTCATTCATTTTGAGGCAAACATAAAAAATATCTCTTGGTCTCATTTTGAAGGGCATATCTGGCTCTATAAATGGAGGAACTTTCAGAGATATATTATTTTTTTAATTTGAGTAAATTCAATTTAAAAACAAGACGAAAATTTTAATACTTCTATACATTATGCATATGAAATCACCCAGATTTAAATTATCGTATTTTTTCTTATAACTAGACGTAATCACCTTTAATTTGACCCAAAAAGATCGAAAATCGATCAACTGGTTCAAAAGTTATGAATTTTTTAAATAAAATACATCGCATATAGCCGTTTTTTAAGGTCACCCTATTTCATAAAAACCTTTATCGGGACCAAAAACCCCTACATACAAATTTTCACGTCGTTCGGTTCGGTAGTTTTCGAGCCTATATGGATCAAACAGACAGACAGACCGGACTGCATTTATATATATATATATATATATATATATATATATATATATATATATATATATATATATATATATATATATATATATATATATATATATATATATATATATATATATATATATATATATATATATATATATATATATATATATATATATATATATATATATATATATATATATATTTAATTGGGTTGCAGATAAGTCCAGTACGGCGGCCATATGCACGACCAGCAAGTTCCCGGTTCAGGAGGTTGTGTCAACCTCAAATGAAGGATACGCGGTTGCCAAGGTGGACGGAGTGCTTTACTGCAGTTGTTATGCTCCGCCGCGTTGGTCTATCTCTATCGAAAGGTTCACCCAGATGGTCGATTTGATATCTATGGAGCTGACGGGACTAACACCCTTAGTAGTGGCGGGCGACTTCAACGCTTGGGCTGTTGAGTGGGGAAGCCGCCGCACGAACCGGAGGGGTCAGATCTTGTTGGAAGCTTTGGCAAAGCTCAACCTAGATCTGGCCAACGTTGGAACCAAGTGTACATTCAGCAGAAATGGTGCGGAGTCGATCATCGACGTGACGTTCTCCAGCCCAGGTCTGATCGTGAACTGGAGGGTAGACGATGGCTACACCTATAGTGACCACCAGTCGGTCTGCTATAGCGTAGTCCATAACGTTAGGCGGCAGGCGACGGGTAGAGCCAATACTCCGACCGTCCGCGGGTGGAAGACATCGCATTTCGATGCCGAGGTATTTGCAGAAGCAATGAGAAGAGAGCGCGGGGGGGCAGTTGGCTCCGCCCGAGTGCTGACCAATTAGTTGCCACATTATCGCGGGCGTGCGACGCCACCATGCCTAGGACCCACCAACCTAGGAATGGTAAGTCACCGTGATACTGGTGGACCGACGCGATAGCGGACCTCCGTAGCGCGTGCCTCCATGCAAGACTGATGTTGCAACGTGCACGTACCGATGCACAGAGGGTAGAGCGCCGTGTAGTATTCGGATCTGCAAGATCGGCGCTTAAAAGTGCGATAAAGGCGAGCAAAAGGCCCTGCTTCGATAGGCTATGCGCGAGTGCCAATACGAATCCGTGGGGCAACGCCTACAGAGTCGTAATGGCGAAGACCAAAGGCGTGTTGGCGCCTGCAGTGCGATCACCAGCGATGCTGGAGCGTACCATCGAGGGACTCTTTCCACGCCACGAGCAAAATCCTTGGCCTCCGGTTGCTGAGTCTCACGTCCGACGTTCCAGTATCTCAGACACAGACCAGGGATGGTCGGCCAACCTGTCGGGTATCCAATCCGTGAGAGACGGCAGCCGTGCCGAGGTTGTGGAGGAGGTAAGGGTTACGAATGAGGAACTCATCGTGATCGCCAACTCCCTAAAGGTGAGCAAGGCACCGGGACCGGATGGAATCCCGAACTTGGCCATCAGGACGGCCATGAAAGTGGCCCCCGATCTATTTCGAGCAGTCATGCAGAAGTGCCTGGATGACTGCCCCTTTCCGGACAGGTAGAAGCGACAGAGATTGGTGCTGTTGCCGAAGGCTGGGAAACCGCCAGGGGACCCATCGGCATACAGACCTATCTGTCTGCTGGATACTACGGGCAAGGTGCTTGAGAGGATTATCCTCAACAGACTGGTGAAGTACACAGAGGGTTTAAACGGTCTGGCAGGTAACCAGTTCAGCTTCCGGAAAGGTAGATCCACGCTGGATGCTATTCTCTCTGTCACCAAGACGGCAGAGGTAGCACTCCAGCGTAAGAGTTGGGGCATTCGCTATTGCGCAATCGTCACGCTTGACGTGAAGAATGCATTCAATAGCGCCAGTTGGGACTCCATAGCGCTCGCGCTTAGGAGCATCCACGTACCGGTGTCGTTGTACAAGATTCTGGAAAATTAATTCCAGAATCGGGTACTAGTTTACAACACGGAGGAGGGTCAGAAGTGCGTCCCAATCACCGCAGGGGTACCGCAAGGTTCCATCCTGGGCCCGGTGTTGTGGAATGTCATGTATGACGGGGTGTTGAAACTAAAGTTCCCTGTAGGGGTTGTGATCGTCGGTTTCGCAGACGACATCACGCTAGAGGTCTACGGCGAGTCGATCGAAGAGGTCGAGTTGACGGCCGCGCACTGCATACGCAAGGTCGAAGACTGGATGCACTCTAGGAAACTGGAGTTAGCGCACCATAAAACGGAGGTTACGGTTGTGAACAACCGCAAATTAGAGCAACAGGCGGTGGTCAGAGTCGGTGACTGCACCATTACCTCAAGGCGTTCCTTGAAGCTCTTGGGGGTTATGGTTGACGATAAGCTCACATTAAAGAGTCACGTCGACTATGCCTGTAAGAGGGCTTCAACGGCCGCTGCAGGACTATCTCGAATGATGTCCAATAGCTCAGCGGTATATGGCAGCAAGCGTAAACTTCTTGCCAACGTGGTTTCGTCCATACTTAGGTATGGTGGGCCAGCGTGGTCCAAAGCGTTAGGTACCAACAGTCATCGTCGTAAACTGGAAAGTACCTACAGGCTCATGTGCCTGAGGGTTGTGAGCGCGTACCGTACAGTGTCATACGACGCAATCTGCGTCCTGTCCGGCATGATGCCTATCAGCATAGCCATTAAGGAGGACGTAGAATGCTTCGATCAACGTGACACAAGGGGTATACGAGGCACCAGAAGGTCATTCTCGATGATCAGATGGCAGCAGGAATGGTCCAATTCCGTAAAGGGTAGATGGACGCATCAACTTATTCCGGACGTATCCGGATGGGTCGGGAGGTGCCATGGAGAAGTTAACTTCCACTTGACACAGATTCTGTCAGGTCATGGTTGCTTCAGGCAGTATCTACACAGATTCGGGCATGCGGGGTCCCCCATGTGTCCCGAGTGCGCGGATGCTGAAGAGACTGCTGAGCATGTCTTCTTCGTGTGCCCTCGTTTTGTGCATGCGCGGAGCGACATGATGGTAGTGAGCGGGCCAGACACCACTCCGGACAACCTAGTTCGGAGGATGTGTTAAGACCAAAACATTTGGAGGGCGGTTTGTACAGCCGCCTCTCAAATAGTTTTAGAATTGCAAAACAGGCGACAGGTTGACCACCGACACGCCAGTGTTAGCTAACGGCCAGTCTCCAGGTTAGTTAGCTAAGTTAGCAAAGATACCTAGGGGTTTTAGTGGGTCCGGTCACTGATTCAAACCAACCCCACACTCCCTGAGGTTGGTCACCTCAGGGGTTTGGATGCAAATTTCCCCTCCACCTGAAACAAAAAAAAAAAAAAAAAAAAAAAAAAAAAAAAAAAAAAAAAAAAAAAAAAAAAAAATATATATATATATATATATATATATATATATATATATATATATATATATATATATATATATATATATATATATATATATATATATTTATATATATATATATATATATATATATATATATATATATATATATATATATATATATATATATATATATATATATATATATATATATATATATATATATATATATATATATATATAGATTACAACATCAATATTTTAACCTAAAGAGTGAATATACATTTATTGGATTGAAGCGTTCATGTAAATCTATTTTTACAAATAAAAGTTTGAATGAGAAAGGCTGGGTCTGACCGCTAGGTGGATTAATTTAGGTTTTTCCAATATAACTGCACTGAATCATTGCTGGAAAGGTTTCAAAAGACGGTACAAGAAAGCATAAAAAGTTCTGGTTGAGAAACTTACACAAACAGAGAGCAAAAGTGGTACATGTCCAGTGTGGGCATGAAAGATGCATTATAGCACTCTAATCTTAGGACATAGAACATTCATGTCTTCAGCAGAGTTGTCCAAGTGATTGGGTACTATAGAATGTGGAATTGTTTGTTAAGGAATTCTGTCTCTTCGTGGCGCTAGTGTATATGTATTTGGTAACAGTTAATATCGTTGATATTGAAGCTCTGTCACAAAACAGTCACGGGTAGGGTTACCATTTGCTCGGGGTTAAAAATCAGGACAACTTTTTCCGATACAAATTTGTTATGAGGTGTTTGCTTTTTTTGAGGTATCATTAAATAAAACACATAATTCGAGATTTACACTTCAAAATATGTCACTCATTTATTTATTCAAAGTATTTCTCGGACGATATAATTTTGCAACTTTGATTCATTAGGTGTTAGTAGATACCTAAAAAATGCAGTAACTTAAACTGTTCAAAACTGGGTCCTAAAGTTTTACACGGTTTTTTGATTTTTATATATCAGTTGAAAGAGTACAATTTTCTGAACAAAACGTGATTTTTAAAAAATGTTTGTCGTTGTCCTTCGATTTTTAAAGAATAACAAACTGCTCGAAATACCTTAAATGTCAACTCTCTCATATACCGCACGTTTGCGAAATGTCATTTAAGACATTTCAAGCAGTTTTTTATTCTTCATTTTAAAATCGAAGGAAAACGATAAACATTTTTTCTAAAATCACGTTTTGCTCAGAAAACGTGGTTTTTCCAAATCTACTATATAAAAATGAATTTTCGTAACGCTTGATCTTATTGATATTATTCCCTCCGTCTCTGTGATGTACAGTAATCAGTATCATTTAAAATCATTCTAAATCAAAAAAATAAGCGATGACATAAAGGTTTTTTGACCGGAAAATGTTTGCTGATGTTCAGGAAAGACATTTGGAGAAAAATAATTAGTATCTGATTACTACAATTTGAGACATTATTCACAAAACTACGTAAAACATGCAAAATTATGACTTTTCAAGCTGAATTTGCCTCTAAATCAAAATTCAAAGCGATGACATGTGATTCATTTTTCATCAAAATGTTTGTTACGTTCAGGAAATAACAGAAGGGTTGTGTGCAAAGCCACGACCGCAAGGTTGAAGTAGAATACTTCAACAAGAAAGATGCTTGCGTGACAGTCATTTTTTCTAGTAAATAAACGTTGACTAATCAGATCAATCGAATTTTACGCTTCAACAAGGATTGACCATTTTCAATAATATAGTAAGTTGCTTGTCATGGTTGGGGCTTGACAATTTTTAAATTTTGAGATGAAATTTTTTCGGATGTCGTGCTCATGACTGAAGGAAAAGATAATTCAGTACGTTCTGAGACACGGAAATAAAGTAAAATTTATAACTTTTACAAATTTTAAAATGTAAATTAACTCAAGAGAAAACATTAACGTTTTTATTTCATCCTGAAAAGGACAATATGTTGTTCAATTTAGTATCGGATAAGATATCACTGAAAGTGCGAATAAAGTATTCGTTGTGATAAAATAAACAGTGAAATGCTGATATAACACTCAAAACTAGACGGCTCACGTGTTATCAAAATGAGTCAACTTTTCATTGAACGCATTTACTAGTGCCCACTATCGCACAGAGACTGCATTTCACTAAAGTGCCTCACTGCATCAGCCGCTATCGATGCTGAGATCCACTGCAACTAGTGCGCTGTCAATAGCCATACCACAGTTGTGACCGCTATACGCTCCCATTGGTATCCGCTGTCCCTGCATCAGCTGGCCCAGCTGCTGGGATCCACTGCAAATAGTGCACTATCCATTGCTACGCCACAGCTTTGGCCGCTATCCGCTATCGCTGGTATCCACTGCAATGCTAGTGCTGCTGCTAAGGGAGGACGACTGCTGTTGTCGCTGTCTAGAACTATTATGAGCGGCTTCGGCTGAAACAGGCTCTTATATAGGCCAAATAGCATGTTTTCAATTGCAAGGTATATGATCCTGTCGACCGTGCTTGGGAAGTAATCATATAACGACCAATCAGAGGTCGAATTTTTCGTTTTGACAAAGCTTGACTATTTTCAATAGTACAATAGTGTGAATAATAACATTACAATTATCTTCTTTTGGGAAGAATCTTAGAAGATTTTCCAATCTATTGCTGCAAGAACGAAGGAAATTCATCGAATACTAACCGATTTATTAGCATTTGAAATTGGACATATTTTTCACTTTTTTCGGTTTTAGATTTTCATTTCACATCCCTATGTAGCCGAACTTCCTGAGAGAAGTATTCTACTTCAAAAATCACAGGAGGGGTGAGTGCAAAGCCACGACCGCGAGATTTAAGTAGAATACTTTTACACAGCTCTACTTACGGCTGCACATTAACCTACGGCCGGGCGAAACGGTTCACGCCGCTTTTCGCGTTTAACCTGGCAGAGGCCTAATGTGCACGGCCAACACAGTAGAAAGGTGTTTTCACATTGAAAATTAGACACGGCTTTACTGGAGTAAGTGTTGGCAAATGCATCTACCGCTAATACCGCCGCTATCGTACGAAAGCGCTTCGTTTCATGTGGGGAATAATATAAACAACGAAAAATGACGCACGTCTAAGCACACCCGAACTGTTTCGCCATGCCGCTTCCATTTACTTCCTTATAACATCCGCCTCATGGAAGAACCGCGGCACCTACCGCTGAGGCCGTTACCATACTGCTACTGGTACCCAAAACTATTAATTCTTCAAATTAAGTGTTTTATTTGTCCTTAAAAGAACAATTGTTCAATTCCATATCGGATATAATGCAATCGCAGCTCTGTAATATTACCGACAGTAATATTCTTCTGAACAAAATGATCCAACTTTTCCATTAGAGGAAGTGCCGGCTGATGTACGGCAAAAATCTCGCCCGATCGCTCGCGTTGGCGTTCGTTCTCAGGCAGAGGCCTGAGACGTGATGACCAACCACAGGGCAAGTGATTTGTTTAATTTGAAGGCAGCCATAGGCGCAACCCGCTGATGTATTCTGTTACCGCTGAGTGCTGATATCTGCTGCTGCTGCTGTCAACGTTGTGGACGGTCCATCCAGCTCACCTTCCGACTAATGAATGTAGCTAGTTTTCCCAGAAACACTCTTTTATAGCCGAAGGGTGCTACGTAATAGGCCACGCCCTATCAGTTCAGTTGTTCCATTCCCTAATGTTCTTCAGACAAATTATTCCACAATTCGCATTTGATTTTTGTATCCAGCGAATAAACACCGATGGTGCTCTCACACACGCAACGGTTTTAACCCGTGAGCAAGATCGCGCCAGATCACCGATGGTCGAATATCGACCATTTTTGATTTGAATGAAACTTTGCACACGTATTTGGCTCAGCAAACTGAGCATTTTCCACAGATGGAGCGATTTTTTACACCCATGAGTTACATTCTAAAAGGGCGTATGCCTTTTGGCATAGGTTTTATTCGAAGCATTGTAGCCCAGAAACCGTTGGTTGTATAGAAAAACTGTCTGAGAATGAGTTGTAGGGAATTAAAAATGCACCATAAAAAATATACACTGTACAAAAAATTATTTTTTTACCAAAAAAAATCAAAAATAAACATTAAATTTCAATTTAAAAACAAAAGAGTTGAATTTTTTTCTTATTTTTTTTAAAGAAACTTGACGTTAATACGCAACTTTTAAAAAAAAGTCCAGGATGGAGAAATGCAAAATATTTTTTTATGGTAGATTAATTTTTTTATAAAAATTCTAATTCAAACATTTTTCAAAATATTTGTATTCTGATGATTTTAAAAGATGCAGAGAGTCATTTTGAATCAAAAAGCTCTTGGTAGTTAACATTATAACGCATTGGTTTTCGAGTTATTTTAAATTTAAGCTCGATAAATTAAATATATTTCGGAAAATACCCGTTTTTCTTAATTTGCCCATGGTTCTCCAGCAATAACCTTACGTTCATTGGAAGGCTTGATCAAAAATATACAATTCATTCTTTGATAACAAAACGATTGGATAAATAACTCAAGCGCTAATCCTAGCCTACCTACACGTTCCCCCTTGCCGAATGTTTTATAAAAAAATATGTTTGTCGTGCAACACTACCTACTTGTTTACTAATAATAACTGTTTGTAAAGTACGCAACCAATAACTACTGGGTTACCTATAATATCTGTTTTCGTATATAAATACGATTGCACTACTCCAGATGTGTTAGTAACAGTTTGCATTTTGTGAAGATGAATTAAGTGAAAATGGAATGCACCAAGCCCAAATGCTGTAAACCCTTTCCTGATCATCGGTGCTCATCAAGCTTACGCAAATTAAACGAAAACGTTATTGCAAAATTAAAAATATTGAACAGTCAAGCTCATTTTAATACGTCTTTATCAGTTTGTGATTCGTGTAGTTATTGGAATGATAGTCAAGCCACCATTCATCCCTTCGTTGTTTACTATTCAGAATCTGGAACACTTAAGAATATCAGCTTCATCATAATATCGGAAGTACTCCAACATGATACTGTTGCGGTTCAGGTGTTCATTGCCAAATTAATGAGTTTTTTGAAAACAACAATAGGCTTGAAAAAAGCGATATTATATAATGTCTGATGGAGCTGCCTCAAAATATAAAAATAGAAAAAACTTCGCAAATCTTTGCAAGTTCAAAACAAAATATAACGTCGATGCAAAGTGGCATTTTTTTGCGACTACTCATGGTAAAGCCCATGCGATGCAATTGGTGGCATATTAAAACGAATGGCAGGAAATGCAAGTTTAGCTAAAGAACATGAACATCCCATTACAAGCGCAAAAAATAGTATGATTGGTCTAATCAGAAAAGTAATAAGATACAAACGAAGCTGTTTTCAAAAGATGACATTTACTTATGATGTAAATAAAATATAAGGTGAAACTAGTTCTGTAAAGTATCTTTGTCATAAAAAAATATGTTCTTAAGATAATAAAACTCGAAAATAAATATTTGATTCTTATATATATATATATATATATATATTAAAATCACTTAGAACATTTGACTCTTTTCTTGAGAACCGTTCGCCCAATCGTTTTGTTGTCAAAAAATGAATTGTATATTTTTGATCAAGCATTTCAATAAACGTATGGTTTTTGCTGGAGAACCATGGACAAATTAAGAAAAACGTGTATTTTCCTAAATAATTATAATTTTTCGAGCTTAAATTAGAAATAACTCGAAAACCAATGCCTTTAGAATGTTTACTACCAAGAGCTTTTTGATTCAAAATGACTCTCTGCATCTTTTAAAATCATCAGAATACAAATATTTTGAAAAATGTTTGAATTAAAATTTTCATAAAAAAATTAATCTACCATACAAAAATTATTTTTCATTTCTCCATCCTGGATTTTTTTTCAAAAGTTGCGTATTAACGTCAAGTTTCTTAAAAAAAATAAGAAAAAAATTCAACTCTTTTTTTTTAAGTTGAAATTTAATGTTTATTTTTAATTTTTTTTGGTAAAAAAAAATTTTTTTGTACAGTGTATATTTTTTTATGGTGCATTTTTAATTCCCTACAACTCATTCTCAGACAGTTTTTCTATACAACCAATGGTTTCTGGGCTACAATGCTTCGAATAAAACCTATGCCAAAAGGCATACGTCCTTTTAGAATGTAACTCATGGGTGTAAAAAATCTCTGCACCTGTGAAAAATGCTCAGTTTGCTAAGCCAAATACGTGTGCAAAGTTTCATTCAAATCAAATATGGTCGATTAAATTTTCGCGTATTTCCAGTCGATTTGAAATGATTCTGCTCCCGTATCTTATTGCGGTTTGTAACATCAAGCGATTTCGTTTGCTCGCTGTTGCGTGTTGCATCATGTTGCAACTTGGCAGCTGGGAGACGACGAAATTCTGTTTATGCTGATTGATTGAATCGACTTCATATTAGCTCTGCATAGTCGAACTAACTGCATTTGTGAATGCGTTCTAACAGGGCAGTTCATTATTCAATGTCGGTTATGCTGATCGCAGCCTTTGCGCTGCCCCTACAGTGGAGGGTTTACTAAATAAAGTAAAAATTAGACAACTACAACAGAATTTGATTGCATCCGCACAGAATGTCTGCTTGTGTTGATGCCAGAAAATTATTAACCTTCAATTATTTTTTTATTTGCCTTGAAAAAAAGCATTTTGCGGTTCAAAATCGGTTGCTAATTACAGCCTTTGAGCTGCCCTAACATTGGGGGAATTAAGATACACGGAAAACATGCACTGTGGAAGCTATTTCACATTCAGTAAATTAGACGGGTGAGACAAATTTTAATTGCTAGAATGTAACACAGAATGCTTGTTTGCGTTGACAAAAATTATTAACTTTCAATGACTTGTTTATTTGCCTTGAAAAAAGCATTTTGATGTTCAAAATTGGATTTCCTGATGGCAATCTTCATGCTGCCCCAACACGGGGGGAATAATGGCAGTCTGGCGACACACGCTGAGAAGAAACGTGCTGCTCCTGAGACGTGGTGATCAACCACAGGGCTAGTGCTGCTGCTAAGGAAGGACGACTGCTGTTGTCGCTGTCTAGAACTATTATGAGAGGCTCCGGCTGAAACAGGCTCTTATATAGGCCAAATAGCATGTTTTCAATTGCAAGGTATATGATCCTGTCGACCGTACTTGGGAAGCAAGCATATAACGACCAATCAGAGGTCGAATTTTTCGTTTTGACAAGGCTTGACTATTTTCAATAGTACAATAGTGTAAATAATAAAGTTACAATTATCTTATTTTGGGAAGAATCTTAGAAGATTTTCCAATCTATTGCAAGAACGAAGGAAATCCATCGAATACTAACCGATTTATTAGCATTTGAAATTGGACATATTTTTCACTTTTTTCGGTCTTAGATTTTCATTTCACATCCCTATGTAGCCGAACTTCCAGAGAGAAGTATTCTACTTCAAAACATTCGAGGAAAAACAATTAGTATCTGATTACTAAAACTTGAGATATTATTCACAAAACTACGTAAAACATGGAAAATTGTGACTTTTTATACTGAATTTACCTCTAAATCAAAATTCGAAGCGATGATATGAGATTCTTTTTTCATTAAAATGTTTGATAACGTTTAGGAAAGACATTTGAGGTAGAATAATTAATAGCTAATTACTTAAATTTGAGATATTATTCACAAAACTACGAGAAAAAAGCAAAATTATGACTTTTCAAGCTGAATTTGCCTCAAAATCAAAATTCAAAGCGATGATATGTGATTCTTTTTTCAATAAAATGTTTGTTACGTTCAGGAAAAACATTGGAGGAAAAATAATTAATAGCTAATTACTGGAACTTGAAATATTATTCACAAAACTACGTAAGACATGCAATACTTTTTATACTCAATTCGTCTCCAAATCAAAACTCAAAGAGATGACATGTGATTTTTTTTTTTCATTAAAAAGTTCGTTGATGTTCAAGAAAGACATTCGAGTAAAAATAACAGGTAAGGTATCGAACGTCTTCGTCAGTGGTTTTCTTCGGCCCCATTTTGCATAAGATTGCTGCAGAAAAACTGCCGAAGAAAACCACTGACGAAGACGTTCGATACCCTATTTGATTACAAAAAATCGAGATAATAATCACAAAACTACGTGGAACATGCGAAATCATGACTTTTCATGCTGAATTTGCCTCTAAATCAAAATTCGAATCTCTGATCTGTGTTTTTTTTAAATGAAATTAGGGGAAAATGATAAGTACCTGATCATTTGAAATTTAAATAATTTTAATAAAACTACGAGAAAAATGCAAAACCAAGATTTTTAGGTTTAATTTGTCTCCAAATCATAATTCAAAGCGATGACATGTGATTTTTTTTTTCAAATAAAATGTTCGTTCGTGTTCAGGAATGACATTTGAGAAGAAAAAATAGGTATCTGATTACTGTAAATTTAGATATTATTCACAAAACTAAGTAAAAAGTGCAAAAAAGTTGACATATTACTCAAAAAACTACGTATGTTTGAAGCATTTTTGAAAATGATTTTCTGCATACAAAGAAACACCTTAAAATACTTTCTTTGATTTTGAAAAACATATAATACATGCAAAACTTTGACTTTTGAAGCATAAGCTCAAATCGCATCTAAATCAAAATTCAAACCGATGACATGTGATTTTTCTTTCAATAAAATGTTCGTTGTTTCTTTAACATTTCCAAATATTTTTTTGCAGAAAAATCCATGTTTTGAATCAGTGCGAGTCGAGCATAAAAAATTTACATTTCTGATATATTCGTAGATTTGTGAATGGTAACACATTATGGGATTCGATTTACTTCTATACCTTTACCCAAACCAGATCTTGGAACATTTAGCTGGAGGGATGGTCCCATTTCATTGGTTTGAACATAGATTAAGAGGCGACTTAAGCATTGAAAGTCATTTTTTATTTTTTACATAGTTTTGTGGATTACAGCACAATTGTTAGTTATCAGAAAACCTTCACTTCTTCTAAGACGTGTTCCTTGGACACCAACAAACATTTTCGTTTTGAAAAAAATCACAAGCATCTCTTTAGATATCATTAAAGAGGAGAAATAAGCATAAATGGTCATGCTCAATTCTTCCTACATAGTTTAATTTCCTAAAAAGAGGTTTTACTGTAAACGAATGTCAAATAGTGCTGGGACTTTTAACCGGATATATTCGTGATCCGGTTATCCGAAGCTCGGATCACGAATGGGTGAACGAATACTATTCGGATAACCGGATATCCGGATACGGATAATCGAATAGTCGGATATTCGGACTTCCGGATATTTACCATCCGGATATCCGCAATTTTTTTTTCTGTCTTTTGAAGCCCGTTCAACTAAAACGTAACGCGAAAAATGGCTTCTGTGAACAAATTCCGAAGCAGACAGATATTCATGTGAAAGTATTAAATCACTTGACCAACTTTGTTAAAGACATGATTGTTTTATATCCTAAGATCCTCGACTTACAATTCATCTAACATGCACAGACTGGACATGTACCACTTTTGCTCTCAACGTAATGGTGATTATGTCAATTACCAAAAATTGTTTGGCTATAACTTTGGTTGAGGTTATCAGATCTCGGTTTTTCTTGGATATTCCAGAACATTATTGCATTCTGCATCAATTCATGCAAAAAGCCCAAAAAGTGTAAAAATGGCACATGTACCACTTTTGCTCTCAACGGCTCAGTTATCGATGATTTCCTACTACTATCGATAGGATTTTCATCCCTATATCCCTATCAGTCGAAGCCGCTCATAGTTCTAGACAGCGACAACAGCAGTCTTCCCTTAGCAGCAACAGTAGCAGTGCAGTGGATACCAGGCGGATAGCGGCCACAGCTGTGGCATAGCAATGGATAGTGCACTAGTTGCAGCGAATCTCAGCATCGATAGCCAGCT
Source organism: Wyeomyia smithii (assembly GCF_029784165.1). NCBI lineage: Eukaryota > Metazoa > Arthropoda > Insecta > Diptera > Culicidae > Wyeomyia > Wyeomyia smithii. Next base: position 78,611,154 of record NC_073696.1, read on the forward strand.
GATGCAGGGACAGCGGAATAGCAGCGTTTAGCGGCCAAAACATTGGCATGGCTACGGATAGCGTAGCAGTTGCAGCGGGTATCAGCATCGATAGCAGCTGATGCAGTGAGGAACTTTAGTGAAATGCAGTCTCTGTGCTATAGCGAGCACTAGTAAATGCATTCAATGAAAAGTTGACTCATTTTGACAACACATGAGTCGTCTAGTTTTGATTGTTAAATCAGCTTTTCACTGTTTATTTTATCACAAGGAATACTTTTGAAGTAGAATACTTCTCTCAGGAAGTTCGGCTACATAGGGATGTGAAATGAAAATCTAAAACCGAAAAAAGTGAAAAATATGTCCAATTTCAAATGCTTATAAATCGGTTAGTATTCGATGAATTTCCTTCGTTCTTGCAGCAATAGATTGGAAAATCTTCTAAGATTCTTCCCAAAAGAAGATAATTGTAATGTTATTATTCACACTATTGTACTATTGAAAATAGTCAAGCTTTGTCAAAACGAAAAATTCGACCTCTGATTGGTCGTTATATGATTACTTCCCAAGCACGGTCGACAGGATCATATACCTTGCAATTGAAAACATGCTATTTGGCCTATATAAGAGCCTGTTTCAGCCGAAGCCGCTCATAATAGTTCTAGACAGCGACAACAGCAGTCGTCCTCCCTTAGCAGCAGCACTAGCATTGCAGTGGATACCAGCGATAGCGGATAGCGGCCAAAGCTGTGGCGTAGCAATAGATAGTGCACTATTTGCAGTGGATCCCAGCAGCTGGGCCAGCTGATGCAGGGACAGCGGATACCAATGGGAGCGTATAGCGGTCACAACTGTGGTATGGCTATGGACAGCGCACTAGTTGCAGTGGATCTCAGCATCGATAGCGGCTGATGCAGTGAGGCACTTTAGTGAAATGCAGTCTCTGTGCGATAGTGGGCACTAGTAAATGCGTTCAATGAAAAGTTGACTCATTTTGATAACACGTGAGCCGTCTAGTTTTGAGTGTTATATCAGCATTTCACTGTTTATTTTATCACAACGAATACTTTATTCGCACTTTCAGTGATATCTTATCCGATACTAAATTGAACAACATATTGTCCTTTTCAGGATGAAATAAAAACGTTAATGTTTTCTCTTGAGTTAATTTACATTTTAAAATTTGTAAAAGTTATAAATTTTACTTTATTTCCGTGTCTCAGAACGTACTGAATTATCTTTTCCTTCAGTCATGAGCACGACATCCGAAAAAATTTCATCTCAAAATTTAAAAATTGTCAAGCCCCAACCATGACAAGCAACTTACTATATTATTGAAAATGGTCAATCCTTGTTGAAGCGTAAAATTCGATTGATCTGATTAGTCAACGTTTATTTACTAGAAAAAATGACTGTCACGCAAGCATCTTTCTTGTTGAAGTATTCTACTTCAACCTTGCGGTCGTGGCTTTGCACACAACCCTTCTGTTTTTTCGCACTGTCAGTGATAACGCCAAGATGTGATCGGTATCTTATCCGATATTGAATTGAATAACAAATTCAAAAATGACTGACAAGCAAGCAGCCGGGTTTTCTTTCTTGTAAAAGTATTCTACTTCATACTTGCGGTCGTGGCTTTGCACACAACCCTCGTGTGATTTATTTTGTTTCATTCAGGGTCCCAAACAATCCAATGTTTATCGAAAGTCGCATTGTTTTGTCTCCGATAGGCGCATTCTATTTAAATTTGTATGGAGAAACATACCTGTTTTATTCGAACCAAAAATGGTATAATAATAACTGTATCAAAAACGCTTTATTTTTATGTTTAACAAAAACTTTGATTTGCTTTTCGAATCATAAAACATACACTGGAGTTAAAAAGGCTCCAGTGTATGTTTTATGATTTGAACAACAAATCAAAGTTTTTGTTGAAAATTAAAAAAATCGTTTTTGATACAGTTATCATTATACCATTTTTTTGAACGCGATTTTTTCACAATAACGCGGATTTTTTACGCGATTTGAATGATTATTATTTACGCGGTAACAAGTAAGTTTAGTGTAAGTAAATCTAATCTAATCTTTCAACCGCGTGAAGAAGACCCAATGGACTTAAATTGTTAAGTAGAGTGATACCTATAATACCATGATGGCAATAATTATCATGAACTTATCCAATATAAATGGGATTGATTCACTCGTCAAATGGTGGAATGGATTTTAAAAGGTGGAAGTGTGTAAAGCAGGTATTAGACGAAGCAAATATTTGCTATTTTTGGTACGATTTTTATTTGCACAAAATTAAATCTGTATTGAAAAATAGCAAATATTTGCTTCGTCTAATACCTGCTTAATGATCACCATGTGGGTGACTTTCAATTTTCAAATTTTTATTTTTGAATTTCAAACACTTGAAAATAGTTTATGCGTCACCTTACCTGTGAAAAAATGTTCTCGTGTTTGCTGTGATGATGCAAACATATGTTAGTGTTTTCAAGGGGGACGCATCAACTATTTCCGAGTGTTGTGCCTTTGAAATTTGGAAGTCAGCCGCGTGGTGGTTTCTACACACTTTCACCTTAATACATCAGTCTTTTCAGCATCGCCGCCCTCGAATGGTTGCTTGCCTCTGCCTTCACTCGAGAATCACTTTTTCCGATTCATATTTTTTATCATTTTAAGCCTTGAAAGGATGTCATCTTCGGATACAAATAAAGCATATGTGTGTTTAAGCACCAGAACGTTTATACGTCTGAATTGTCATGTTATATGCTCCAGTTGAATAAATATCTCACTAATAGAGCTTAATAGATAAATTTACTAAGTCTTACCGGCTAAAAGATCAATCTAAAAGTACAGACAAGGATGGTTGGAAACAGAAAATCGGTGCATGTTCCGTGTTGAATCCGACCCCTTATTTTACTATTGATCCCGGAAAAAATGTATATAATTTGAACGCTGTATTTTAAAATAGATAATCACATTTAGCTTGTCACGATGGTACCGTTTTAATGTAGTAGTAAAATTTGCTGGAATAAAATAGATTGGTGCCGATGCGCTACCAATATGCTGTCGTAAAAAATACAAAAAATACTGTTAATTGCTGCATGCTGAACAGAACAAAGCACCACTAGGTGTCAACCAGGTCAGCTCTCAGTTAAAATCACGTTTTGAATCCATTTGACAGTTTTCTGTATATTATGGTAGATTCCTGGTTGATGATCTACGCCGCAACCGAATCCGGCACTAGTGATACCGATCAGTGTAAATCGTCCTCGGTCGTTAATGATCAGTGGACCCCCGGAGTCGCCTGGAAAAATATGAAATGGAAAATAAACCGCCTAAATGTAGACTGCATGTAACGCACGTTCAGCAGAGCTCAGATCACATTACTGGTCGAAATTTTTTGCCACTGCTCAAAGACTGGAAATATACTTACCGAGACAGGCATCTTGATGGCCATCCGAATGCCCCGCGCAAAACATTTCATTGTACAACTCAACACTGATGTGCTTGCTTTTATGCCACTGAAGACAATCTTTTGTACCTGAAATTGACAAACAACGTCTTTACATGTTCACGGGATCCAACGTATCGAACGTACTTATGATTGGAACCGCTGCCGTGCGAAGAATGTTCGTCCCAGTTTGGCCCATGTTGGCCTCTGTCTTGCCCCATCCGGCAATGATACCTTTTCTACCAATTAGTTCCAACGGTTTCGTCGGCAAACAAATCGGCAGGATGTGTGTCTTGTATCCAGCTGGTCTCGTTAACTTCAGCAGCGCCAAATCGTACCGATCTGGTTGGGTCATTCGGAATAGAAATTTGGGGTGAACAATCTTAACCTCAGCCCGGTGTTTCTCCGCTGGTAGAGGCTCGGCGATCTTTCCTGAGTTCTGAGTGTCCAACTCGCCTAGATAGATTGTGATGTCCTTCAATCGGGCTTGCTGAATGCAGTGGGCAGCAGTCGCCACAAACATCCGGGAGACCAGCACCCCGCCACATTGATATTCCGCTATTCGGATGTGGGCCTGCCAGGGATATTCAGCGAAATTGGCAGTTCGTCCACCGATGATCCGTTTCTGTAGGGTGTTTTGAGGAGTACGGGCAATTCCGCATTCAGTCTAAAATTCAAACTGTGATTATTATAATTTGTTATTTAATCAGATTAACACGTTTACCATAAAACCCATCTGATCGGATCGTCTGCGGAAGAAACTACTTTTCTTAGGGGTCGCTAGTACAGGAAAACGGGGCTTAATAGGACCCATCGAAATTGGTCCCATTGGAATCAATGCCGTGGAGGGACGCATTGGAGCCGCGAATGCCAGCTTGGAATTGATCATCGATGATGAAGATTCAATATCATTGTCCTTGACGCAGCAGGATAAAAGCCACCGGTTTTCGCCGCAGCCGGCCACATGGCGGCCACCTTCGAGCCAGCAGGAGAATGATAGCCGACATTGGCGAACCACGTTCTGATGGACGCAGGTTGATGGAAGTCCCAATACATTGTGAATGACGTCTTGCGGTGAAGAAATGAAGGAAATCGAAAGTCAGTATGAATTCGGTAGCTCAAGTGTTTTTTTCTTCCTCTTCTTCTGCTGCTGCTATTGACTAGCCGCAATAAGTTGAGGAAGAGTGGGAAGAAAAGAAATTCCTAGACAAATTGATAGGTGTTGGCCGTTAGTTCGCCGGATCCAGCCACTACTGATGACGAGAGCTCACCATCGAGGATTGGAGTCAATTAGTGTTAATGAGGTGAAAAGTACGCTCCATGAGGTCCAGCGAAAGGGAATTACCCGCTAAGTGCTTTTTCAAATGCGTACTCGGCAATGAGCGTCAAAGTCGAACAAATTAAAAGTTGCAGATTAGCAAAAACAAGAAGACACCAGGAAACGTACGCATGAGATATGAAGGCAGTGTGGATGGCAAAGGAAATAATTTTCCTAGCCCGTCGAGGTTGCCTTTCTGTATTTCAATTCCGAGATTCACCAACCTAGTAAAAAGTAATGAACCATCCTAAATAAAATTAAGTTTATAATGCCTAATAAACAATAGAATAATTCCAATGCACAGTGGTCCAATAAGGCAAAAAGTGGAACTTATTTCCATAGCGCCTTTTACCTTCATCCTAGCTTAAAAGTGTCTTCGGAACAAATGTCTGTATGAATGACCCGCATAATCGCAAATTGTCAAAAAGTATGAAAATCCTATCTTCTTACGGTACAAAGTTATCAAGTATATTACATGGAACTTACTTAAAAGTTAGTTTTTTGTACTTAACTTTTATTCATTGGGTACAGAGTTACAGAGTATTTTCTGTAAAAGTTACTTACAAGTTATTTTTTTGCACCTCACTTTTGTTAGCTACATTTTACAAGAAAACGTTATTCTAAAGAAGCATTTGGACATATAAAACACACGTTTTTGTTGAAGACCACACATCTCCAGGACTTTACGTTCTTGAAGTAATCGAAAAAATAAGCTGAAATATGCTATAACTTTGTAAGAAAAAGTCCTGGAGATATATAGCCTTTGGAAAAAATGTGTGTTTTGTGTGCCCTAACAATTCCTCCGAACAATACTTTCGTGTAAAATGCAACTAACAAAAGTTAAGTTCAAAAAACTAACTTTTAAGTAAGATCCATGTAATATACTTTATAACTTTGTACCGAAAGAAGATAGGATTTTCATTTGTTCAAAAAAGTTTCATATTTTCAAATTTCTACAACGTTGCTGAACAAACTATTATTCTTCTATCTCTTAACACAAAAAAGTTAATTTTTTAATTTTTAGTGTAGTGAACTGTTCATACCTTTTGAAAATTTGTGATTATGTGGGTCATTCATACAAATATTTGTTCCAAAGACACTTTTAAGCTAGGATGAAGTTAAAAGGCGCTATGGATTTAAGTTCCACTTTTTGTATTATTGGACCACTGTGCAATGTGGTTTGGATTGAATTGTGAGTCATTTTAAAAGGTAATTCTAAAATATTCCATATTAGGCTCTTGGTTGCCCAAAAACCCCGAAAGACGGTTTTCGAGATAACACCAGACCTCGATGTTTTATGCATGTTTAAGTCGTTTGACATTAAAAAAAATTTCAAATGTAAAAGTGCTCCAAAGGACCGAATGTCGTATATCACTCGACTCAGTTCGACGAGCTGAGCATTTTATGCATGTGTGTGTGTATGTGTGTGTGTAACGCTCTCCCAATCTCACTCGATTTTCTCAGAGATGGCTGGACCGATTTCAATGAAATTAATTGCAAATGAGAGGTCTAGTTGCCCCATAAGACCCTATTGATTTTTCTCGTAATCGGACTATTACTTTGCCTGTTATGTTTAAAAATGTGAAATCCAGCTAGGAAAAGCAAAATATTCACAAGACTACTTAAACTTACTCACTTTTCTCAGAGATGGCTGAACCGATTTCCACAAAATTAGAATCAAATGAGAGGAGCTACCTCATAACGCCCTATTGAATTTAACTGTAATCGATCTGTAACTTCGTCTGTAATGTATCGAAATGTGAAAATCACGAGACTTCATTATCTCAGAAACTACACAACCGATTTGAACAATATTATATAATATAATATGATTGAACAAGTGGTTTCATAATTCGGCTGCTCTATTCGTTCCCATTTCATTCGATTATAATCGAACTTAGGCAACCGTTATGTATTAAATTGTTAAAACAACGAAAGTCTATCATCTCAAAGATTACACGACTTTTTTAACATAACTAGTTTCATACGAACGAGTTATCACCTAAATTTACAAATAACTAACTTCATAAAAACTTGATATGTGGTTCAAAAGTTATGGAACGAAAAGAAATTCAAAGACTATTTGAAACTATACCTGCTTTGATCAATATACGTGGCCTCAACATGATTTAAATGTGGTTTCGTACTATTTGAACGTTCCCGGTATCGCTCGTGATGAAATTGTTCGAAATTAAAAGTAATTTCTTTTATTTAGCTATTTCTTAAGCACTAACATTACGTCAAATTTCTTATTTTATACTTCAATTATAGCATCAATATTTTAGAACCCAAACAGTGAATATACTTTTATTGGATTGAAGCGTTCTTGTAAATCTATTTTTACAAATAATGAGTTTGAAGGAGAAAGGCTGGGTCTGACCGATAGGTGGATTAATTTAGGTTTTTTTTTTTGATTTTGGAAGGAAAAATACTATTTTCAACTTTAACTTTGCCTAACCGATTGGATCTAAATTTATTTTTATCATTAATAGACTTCAGGCCCAGTCAATTTATGAATCAAAGTTCTCTGCAAACGGGAAATCTATTCTCAGGAGTTATTCCTGAACCGCAAGCCTAAAATGAAAAAAATAATTTTAGGGCCAAAACGGTTTATTTAATCCGTGTAGTGTGTTCGGCAAATTTGTAGATTATAGTTTTGTCTTTACGAAAATACTACAAGGTTTCCAGTCCTAAGGGTTGTATGAAATGGTGACGTAGGAAATAAAATGAAAATATTGATTTTAACTCTTGTTTAACATATTTCACTACGTCTGTTATACACCGTGTATCTAACGCAGGTATAAGGGCTCCTCTCGCTATCGTGTTAAGAACAAGAATGAAGTTGAATTTTCTACACGCAGTCTTTTGTATCGATTTGAGCGTAGATTTTTGCGTTGAAGGCGTGGCCACGCAGTCTCGAGAAAGAAAAACGGTAAAAAACACTTTTTTGAATCGGAATATGTAGACAGTGGAATTTATTCCGTCCATGTTATTGTATATTGTATAGCAACGAAATAGCGAGGGAAATGCATGGGAAAGCTTGACTTTGGAAGTTTTGACCTATTTTCACCATTAAGCAGTAAAGCAACAATGTTGAACATTATATCAAACAATTGTCACGAGTTTTTTCTACCCACCGACACATAAAAGACTAAAGCAGGTACTACACGAATCAAATATTTGATATTTTTGGCAAGGATTTTATTTTGTGCAAATAAAATTCGTACCAAGAATAGCAAATATTCGCTTCGTCTAATACCTGCTTAAGATGCATTAAGTCGTTCGCTTGCTATAATCGTTTGAAATCTGACACAACATTTGCCAGTTTCATTTTCAATTTTACAAAATGTGATCAAGCATATAAAACAAAGACGTAGTCCTACGTCATAAAAAAAATATTGTAAAATGAAAATTTGAAAAAAAGAAACTTGTTAATTTTGACAAATTTCATTTATTATAATTTTATATCTCCGAGCTCAGTCAGTTCTTTAACTAATAGTGTGCAGTGTGTTTTATAGAAATAAGATTTAGAAGTTACATTTTTTTGTTTTTTATTGAAAATTTTCTTTTTCTTTTTGCATATTATTTCTGGGAGGACGAAATTAATGATAATTGACTGGATTTGGAAAAATGAAAAAAAAATTATGATTTTTTCAAGTGTATATTTTTTTAGAGGAGAAATTACTTTCAACAACTTTATTGAAAACATTAGACCAATCTAATAAACCGTGTTGGCTTTAGTATATTTCTTGAAATGTCTAACTATTTTGTTTCTTTTATCTCCATGGGTAGTCAACCATCAGTGTTTTGCTGACCTTTTGTAGTTCATATTTTTTTTTAATCAGCTTTTTGAGATATATAGTCCCCCTACAATTATGGGTCAGCCAACGTGTTGCCTGAATGTTCAAAAATGAACATGAAATCGGAAATAATAAGAACTACGAATGTTTTAATCGAATCTATTTCTATGTTCTGATGTACACTTTCGATCGACAATTAGTTCCACAGCAGCTGATGTGAAAGACACAATTACGGGTCACTTTTGGCATTCAAGATCATTCAGTCTTTAAAATCATAAAAATCCTTCACAAAAGTTATTTTATTCTTGTAAAAGCTTGATAATAAGTTATTTTATAATATCGTGAAGTATTATCATGCGCATAATCGGGGAGCTCCGTAGCCGCAAGGTTACAGAGTCCACCTCGGTAAGCGGGTGGTCGTGGGTTCGAATCTTAGTATAATCAGGCCATTTTGGTTGCCAAAGGACTTTAGCATGGGTTTATTGTCAGGCTTCCCACCAAGTTACTTTCCTTCAATCTGAATTCTACAGTACCTCTGTTGACTCTCCTTCTAACAAAAATAATTTCCTGTTATAATAATTCTGGTGTGAGCAACGTATGAAAGTTCTCTCCAGGGAATTGTAATTAGGCGATATATTGTTAGGAGGGACAGAAGCTCGGTATAGTAGAGTAGTAAGCTTGAAACGGAAAGGTAAAACTTACACACAAGCACGGATATGAATGATAAAGCGTATCACTTACTTCAATAGTGAAATCACCCATAACATGAAGTGCGGAGTACAGAAAACACCTTGGCAATATCAAAATAGATCCAATCTCTGGTCGCAGTGATGAGTCCACAGGAAAAAAAAATTACATGCAAAATAAATGACAATAGCCAAAATATGGACTGGCCACAATTGTGCACCGCAAAATGTAACATTACTACAATTATGGGCACTTCACTTATTGCACCGAGCAGAATTATTGTTTCTAGTGTAATTTTTAACATTAAATCATTTCAATCGTATAAATAAGGTTACAAAAGAGTTATAAAATATACAACTGCCAATGAAAATTGTTCAGTTTCGTGAGAATAGACGTATTTGTGCAGAAGTGACCCATAATGTAATTTTTTTTTAGATATTTTGTTGGAAAACAAATTTTTTTTCGAGGTGTTTATTTTTTTCCGAAAGATGAAATTATCATCTACAACTTTTCTGAAGACATCACTCAACGGTTCTGGCTCTAAAAATATTAGTCGTGATTCAAAAAAATACTGTTAGCACAAAATGGCATTTTCTAAAATTTTCAGTGAAACAAAAATGACAATTGAAAATAATACCATCAAGCAAGCCTGAACGATTCTTTTCTACGGTTCAGTTTAGGGAGAAACGAATATAGACAAAAATGATGATGATTTGAAAATGTGATGTGATTTCAAGAAGTAGGAAAACTGCTCCATTATTCATCTCAGCCCATAAGTTCATCTTATACAACATAAAAACACAATTGAAAACAGGAAAAAACGTATATTTCTTACTAAACCAATCTACTAATCCATGAATTGGATTCTTCTTTAGTTCACTTCAAATTTCTTATTAAGTAGAATCTTCAAAAACACACTTAACAGCTCTAAATTTGATAGTAAAGTCGGGCATCTGTACTCGAAAACTCATTTATTTCATACACTTACTTCAGAAAACAAAATCCGCGCATTGCTCAATACGGCTGCAACGGTACTCGTTCAGCAGCCAACCAAAGTTTTTTTCCCCATTAGCGGACCACTTTTTATTTCAATTATTTAACAAAATAACTCAGAGAATACTTTGATCTTTGAAATGTTCACCTCCAACTTCCAAAAACAAATTTTATTCAGCAGAAATATATGTGATGATTTTTTATAATTTCCTAAATATCAACTTTATACAATTTTATCTGTTTTCACTGCGTTGAAGATGATCAACAGTTGCCAAATCAATTTCTGTTGTTACGAAAAAATCATACTGGAAATGTTGAATCATTCCAACATAATTGACATAAATCAACAGCTCTGCATTGGTTACCTAGGTTACCAATTTTGCATATAAACAACTGCAACGGATACCTAGGTTACCTACTACGACGGTTTGCACTACGTTCATTCAGGAAAGTGTGATTCATTCATGAATAACAGTGTGATGAATATGGGGGCATCGTGAGATGAATAATTGAGCAGTGATTTGAGTTGTGTTATTAATATGGAAGCGTTGTGAAAAATGGTTGCATGTGCAAAACATACACCAGTACGTGTTCGTAGTGACAAATTTGTCATAAAAAAGAAAATTTTTCGTTATTGCTTCTTAAGTAACTGTAAAAAAATTTTCCTACAATTAAAAAAACAAATAAGTATAGATAAGTTTGAATGTTCACACCCATCCTGCTATGATTATATCTAAGCACTTTTCTGGTCACTAAGCACCCAATGGGAATCTGTTCTATAGCACATTTGAGCACATAACTTTCAAAAATACTTACGTTTAACTTGAAGTTAAATTTTATGAGCAAATAAAATTGTTGGTTGAATGGTGAATATGCTGTATTTCTGCGGACTTGAAGAGCAATAACACCAAAATAATACTAAAGTGTCTCTGCGAAGGCTCGTTAAAGTATGTGACCTGCGCTGTCACGTCAAGGCAGTGATCGTAATTTCATGAAACGAATGAATAAACTAGAAAATTACTCCATTACACTAGCTCATGGTGGCTTACGCATGATCATGGTACTAACTGGCCATTGTTTTTTTATTATGGAATAATGAAAAACTGACACAGCTTTAACCTGCAGGCTACAACTATTATTTTATTGCCTTGAGCTTTCTGAAGCCGTTTCTTTTTACCTCTTTCATAAAACTAGTGCTCAAATGCATAACAAGCTCTAGAGCCTTCAGAGCCTTCAGAGTTTTATGTATACGACGGATCGCGTAACTGTATCCAGTGTTCACAACTTTTACTCTCTCTATTTCTATTAAATCTAATTTTGTACATCTGCCTTTGCTACATGTGCTGCATGTTCCGTATAACTATTTTGCTTACTATTTGTACTAACAAATGGAAATCAACCTGTTTCGTTTTTTACATTGACTTATTGCCGATTCTAAGTACTTCCGAATGTTGTTCGAGAAGCGTGCGCACTCTATCAAAATTTTTGGTCAGTTGATAGAGGCGATTAAAAAGTTATTTTGGATACACTGCCGGTAACCGCAAGTCAGTCCCATCTGTAAAAATATGAAATCGAGGAAACAGCTTCGAAAGATATTTTATTCACACTCAGTTATCTCTTATTTAAGATGAATTATTTTAGCAATATTTATGCTAAAATATAGTTTGCATAACAGCCTACACTTATTACGTTGTAAAAACCACTGAAATCATTGATTTCATGATAAAAACATTGAGTGTGACTGACTTGCCGTTACATTCTACACCAAAGAGAAAAGTAACCGCAAGTCAGTCACATTGCCATGTTGATGCTATAGTGCGTGTTGACGTGTTGTTATTCGTTGCCGTGAAAAACGGTCAATCCTTCGCAGTTTGGAAGTGTATGTCCATGAGAACAGTTTAAAAAATGTCGGCGGTGGAAAATCTCGAGATGTACGGAACCGATGAAAGCTCATCCGGTGAGGATTTGGATGAAGAAACTTAAGTCCGTGAGCACACAATCACACACGGACGCAACCCTCGATACAAATCATACGGTGGTAATTTATCAAACTCATCACTTTATTCAACGGTTCGGCACGAGTTCCGGTGGTTTTGGCGGGAGAATAATGTAAAATTACAATCAATTTCATTTCCTAATGGCTTTCCCTCGTCCCGGGCAACGGACTGACAACGACGACATTGACGACGACGCACGGTGCGGTGGATTGCCCTTCCAAGGAAGAGATTGATCTACCGTCTGCTGTTGTTTTGTGGTCTCGGTGTGCGGTATGCAGTTGCCCTCCACAAAACGGAGGGTTGCCTCCCCCACTACCGGACGCATCCGTAATTTTAAACAGCCCGGTTGGTTCATCCGACAACAAATGTCAAGATGATCGAAATCCGTTTGAGGTTCGAGCATCACCTTTGAAAATATCTTGAAACGATTCCCTGATGGAGATTCTGATGGAAGTTTTTTCGGTACTGAAGATTTTCCGGATAGATCCACGAGAAAGCGAACCATGAAAAAATGGACTTGAATTCGTATAAGCAGGAAATTTCTGCATAGAAATTCATCACCAATTCAAACTAAAAAATAATCCCAATAATTGATACTTGATGTTACTAGATAACTTATTTTTATGTAAACGGTCAACTCAAACTTCTTTTCTTCACTCCCCGTCTATTTTATTGTACCTATTATGCATGTTTTTCTTTTTTAATTTGGACTGACTTTCGGTTATTTTTCCACTGGGACTGACTTGCGGTTACTTTTCATAATGGGACAATTCGACTTGGTATTAATTTCTACTTTTGTTGAGCAAACCAATATTTGTTATCGGTACATCTGGAACTCATCTTCTAACTCAAAATCGACAAAATTACAGATGGGACTGACTTGCGGTTACCGGCAGTACATGACCTTATAAAACCATTTATACTGGAAATTATTAAAAAAAAAAAAACAAGCACGCAGAGATTTCACACAGAATACAATAATCATTTTTTTCAGTTCGAAAGTTTCAAACAGTGATGATGTAGAGTGTGATAACTGTAATAACAGCGTCAGTCGATCCGAAATTCATGATTGAAACTTTATAGCAGAAATTATAACTGAAAAATTACATCTCCAACTACCGGTTATACCTATCATGATTGCTATTTTTAAAGTCTTATCGCCTGCCCCTCAAATGAAAGCGTGTCATAACGAATCATGATCGAGGATCAATTGGTAGGCTCTGTGTATCGTATTTAGTGAAAAAATAGTTTTCAATCACGATTCCGATCGCTTCAATTACTGAACTCATTGATTCGTGACCCACAAGTCATTGCGCCGGCTTGTGCCACCGCGTTTAACTATCCTAAACTAGACATTAACGAAATTTGAAGCTAATATCCGCTAAACAACAGTGCCTAGTTTCCATGGCAATTTAGATACAACAAAAGGAAACCAATAGCTAATTGCTCAATTGCAAAAGCTCCAGGATATTCGACATCAATGAAGCTCTGCCCCAAAAGTCATCAGTAATGATTCAAAACAACCGAAACGATTTTTTCTAAGCAAACCTATTCACTTCTTGTTGATTGCTTTACAAATTGGCTATCCAAGCAAAAGTAATCAACTTGAATTGATCCACTAGCAGTACGAAAACAATTTGATGCGGTTTACTTATTCATTAACTGGAGGCTAGAGAGCCAACATCGATCGATTTAACTCATTTACCACCCAGCTGATCATGGGAATTTTCCCACCGGTGAATTGCTCTCCGCACACACACACATGCATACAACCCAAACTTACTTGCATTAGCTATTGTTAGAAGTCGACCAGTGCCGCCACCGTTGCAAAGTAGGATTCCAATCACGCACGTTAAGAAATGCCATGAGAGCATCTTCCACCGTCCACCGCGCGGTTGCTTCCGAAGCCGTAGTAGCTGCTGCTGTAGCTGGAGCTGAAGCCGATTGCCACCGCTGTTGCTGCTGCTGCTGCTGCTCCGATCGCTCGTTCGTACCTAATTTTCATTCTTTCTGGAATGAAATGTGTGAGAATGGTTGGGAAAATCAATTCACAATTTGTTGGCACATGACAGGGAAATGAATGGGTGAGAGAAACTTGATTGAAAATTGCTCTCGAATGGAATACGTTTCGGAAGAATTATGTTCTTTGGCGGGCAATTACTAGAAGAACTAGGAGAAAGAGCAACGTTCCATTAATAAGACTTTCAAAAAGAAGTTGCAAATAAGTTGTTGGTGGTATAGCCCTTGCACTTGTTTGCTTGTTTTGCAGTTTCTGAACTAACAAATCATATTTTAGAGATGTGTACACCCTTTTGCCAATTCCCCACGCGAGGCTCAAACTGCAGAGAAGAAATATTTTTATTGAAGAATGTATGATGAACAATATTAAAAACATGAGAAAAAAATCCCGATATCTTAATTGAGTTGAGGTATACATTCCTTGAGTATCGGCGCACTGGTGAAATAAGTGCAGTTTTTTTATTGGGTATGTATTTGTTTGTCAACACATAAAAAAATCGAACGAATAATTGTTACTTTTATCGCTGAACTGAATCCATTTTAATAATCGCGCGCCCCAATAGCTTACAGGAACTCTCGACACAAAATACTAATTACAGTATTTTTACTTAACGATCAAATCGCATAAAAGAGTTTGTTGAGCTTCCAGCCAAATCGGCCTATTAAAGGAATTCTAACTATTTTTTCATCATTGTGTATACTAAAATACATGCGCAATTTGCAAAGGAAAAGTAAAGATCACTTAAAGATGATTTATTTATTTTTTTGCCGTCAACCGTAAGTAGACCATATCAATCACTGATCGTATTTAACTGGCTAACCTTCAAAATAACGTCACTTTATTTTGCTTCAGTTAGTGAAACTATAAATAGGTCGGTGATTATTGTTAAAAAAAATTCAATTCATTATTTTCAACAAAATCAAAAATTGGTTGGTAAAACGTTTGGTGATGATGAAAGGAACTAAGAAATACGTTTTAGAATAGCAAGTATCGTTACTTGCAATACATTGGTTTTTGAATGCTTCCCGTCCCATTCCATAATTTTGGTTGGTTCAGGTTTCTAAGCGTTATATGTTAGATGGTATTTCGTATTGAAAGATAAAATTCAAATCGTCGGCATTCTCAGATTCTGAAAATCATTCTGGTTCCGGAAATACTCATATTGGGGGATATACGGCCATTTTGAACTGTTTTACAGAAGTCGCCATCTTAGAATTTAAAATGGTGTCTGGGGTCGATTGCAAGCTTCTAAGCATCATCTCGATCATTTTAAGCTGTTTTCCGGGAAAAACATATGTTCACTTGTTCGAACTCCTCTTTCAGAGCAGGGTGGTGTGTCAAATCATTATAGAGATATTCCTTGAACTCTGAATCCAAATTAGATTCCATTTGTCTAATTGGTTCTATAGTTATGTTGGAATGTGTGCTTCATTTGTAAAATTGAGGAATAGATCACGTAACCGGCGTGAAAAATTGTATGGTAGGGTTCTTAGGGTCGTGGAAGGTTAGTATGCTGGTTTAATATCCCTTATTCTCTGGAAGGGAGGGCTGCCATACAAATTAAACACGAATTTCTGCATAACTCAAAATTTAATCAAGCAAATGGAACCAAATTTAGAATGTGAGGATTTTAGAGTACGAGAAATTTTTAAATGATAGTTTGACACACCTCCTTGCTCTTATTTTTTTTTGTTTTTCGCGTTCGCGTTTTTAAGAAAAAAATTAATTCTGGAAGTGAAAGACAAAGCGACTAAATATCGACAATGTACAGGTTAATTTATTAAGTCATTCAAATTGTGAGTGTCAAATGTGAATTTATATCGAAGAAATCTAAATTTTATGTGAAAATAAGCCAGAAAATTTTTGACTGCTCTGACCATGTGAAAGAAATAACATTGTAGAAAAAAGGTTTCGGATTGATATTCGAGATGAGACCCCAGAGGGCATCACGCTATGTTTAAAGACGTTCTTTATTGAAGGTGAATGTACCTAAAATGTTTCTCCATAGGATCATAGTTTGAGTCCCCCAGCTTCAAAATATGATATCCCGGAAATATTTCATCGCTGAAAATTTATTTTATCCTCGATTTTTGATTTTTTATATTACAAAATTATACCATTTGATTTTTTTAAAAATATAGAAACAAGATATCCAGAATCTGAAAACAGCATTTTTTACCGCTTAAAATTACGGAAATTTTCGTATAAAAATATCTTTTGTACGTTGAATCAGTCTAAAATGACACTAAAAATACTGCATTCGATAATGTTTATTCTTCATCTTTTTCTGCATAATGTTGGATACCAAGTCTTTCGATACCCGTACCCGTTATTTAGTGTTCGTAGCAATTGTCATGGCGATAAAAAGATCAAGATTCTTAATTATCAGTATCCGTGTCATCATAGTAGGCTTTTGTCTCAGTTGGATAGAAATTGTCAGAATGCGTTGTCACGAAGAGAATCGCGAAAAAGTGTGCCTCTTGTGCTTTGAAAAGGCAAAACATCCGAGACGTGTTCATAAAAGCCTAAAGCAGGTCATCGTAAGACATTTTTTAGCAAATTTTACCGAAAATAATGATTTATACCCTAAAGTGCTTTGTGGTAGTTGCTACATTGCGGTGTACAGGTGTTCTAAAGGTAACTTTATGTTTGGTGTTGGTTTGGTGTTTAACTGTCTTGAATTTTTTTTCAATATATTTTTTGTTAGGTTTGTCCTTCAAGCAAATTCCGGTTCACGACTATTCAACAAATCATGTCGTTAGAACCCGTAACGATTCCAACCATAACACCTGTACCCTCTGTCAGGTGGCCAGAGAGACGTTGAACTCGTTCAGAATTCCAAGTCACAAAAAGGCACAAAATAAGAAGCTTGAACAAACGAAGAAAGTTTTGAATATTTGTTCATCATGTCTAACGCAATCGCTCCAGGTAACAGGCATACCTGTTCAAATCAGGTAAAAATTCAAAATCTTTCGAATATTTCGGGAGATGTTTGAGAGAAATTTATTGCTCAAGCTATTCGCGAAAAAGATTCTGCTTCTAACAATCAAACTGAGTTACCCAACGTTCATGGGAAAAGAACGCGTCTTACGCTGAATCAGTCATCTTCTACGAAGGATCAATTCACGCATCAAGATATGCTGCATATGGAAGCAAATTTAATGCTTAATATTGGTGTATTATAATGGATGAGAAAATGAAATTTATTCATTTTAGACAATACAACTAGCAAAGAGCATCCGTAAGGGAAAACGCTCAGCAATCCAGGCAGGACTACAGCCTGCGCTCCAGAGTATGGTTCATGAGTTGGACGATTTTTTTGAGGTGGTAACACAGGACGCCGATCTAGCCTCAGGATCAGCGAAGTCGTATCCAATTGTTGTGTGCAAAACGGTGAACGGGTTGGTTGATTACGTGAAAGCCAGGCGAAATGTAGACAGTTGTCGAATTAAAATCGGCATAGACGGTGGGCAGGGATCATTGAAGATATGTTTAAACGTAGAAGAAAGCTCAGATGAACGCAACGTGATCAATGACTCGGGTGTCCGGCGATCACTAATTCTTGCACTCGCCCCCAACGTTTCTGAAAATTATTGTAATGTTTCAAAGATTTGGAATCTACTGAAACTACAAACTTTGGAAGCTTTTGTAACAGGTGTGGCAAAATACGGTAATGTTAGATAAACCCTTTGCATTTATCTAATTTTATTACAGGTGATCTTAAAATCATCAATATTTTGGCTGGGGTTATGGCGAATAGCTCTACATATCCGTGTGCTTATTGCACTTCAAGCAAATCTGACTTGGGTGAAAAGAAGGGGCTGTTACGCACAATTCGTTCGATAAGGAGAAACGCTGACCTCTGGACTCGAAATGGAGGTATCAGGAAAAATGCCAAAAAATTTTTAAACTGTGCACACGACCCTCTGCTCGAGGGAGAAGAGGAGGACACAATACTGTGCAAATGCCCCCCGCCAGTGCTGCACATTTTCCTGGGGATTATAAATCGGATATTCAATGCTGTTGCGAAAGATTATCAGATGGAATCAGAAGCTTGGGCATCAGCGGCCAACGCAACTCGCCATTCCCAATTTGGTTTTGCTGGACGTCACTGCCGGAATCTGCTAGATAAAAGAAATATTCTGGCAAGAGGACCAGCAGATAAATATTTCAAGTTACTGGACAGCCTACAACGTGTCGTAGATTCATGCTTTGGTGTAGCTCTATTGAGCTATTATACAAAGCCATCGAGACATTCTGTAATGGTTGGATCAACGCAGGATTACCTTCGACACCAAAATTTCACATTCTGAAATTTCATGTGCCGGAGTTCTGCGAACGATCAAATGAAGGCCTTGCGAAATATTCCGAGCAAACGACCGAAGCTTTGCACAAGGACTTCGATAATATCTGGCAAAATTACAAAATGCCAGAAAATCATGTGAACTACAAATCCAAAATGTGTGCGGCTGTTGTAGCGTACAACAGTAGTCACATATTATGACTCTTTTTCTGTCTCCGATATTAAAATATAATAATACAAATACACGCTAACTTTTATGATGAAAAATCTTTAAATCGTTCTATAACCATGACAACTGCTACGCACACCAAATAACGGTTACGCGTATTGAAAAATTATCAAATACCAATATCATGCAGAAAAAGATGAAGAATAAACATAATCGAATGCAGTATTTTTAGTGTCATTTTAGACTGGTTCAACGTACAAAAGATATTTTTATACGAAAATTTCCGTAATTTTAAGCGGGAAAAAATGCTGTTTTCAGATTTTGGATATCTTGTTTCTATATTTTTTAAAAAATCAAAAGGTATAATTTTGTAATATAAAAAATCAAAAATCGAGGATAAAATAAATTTTCACCGATGAAATATTTCCGGGATATCATATTTTGAAGCTGGGGGACTCAAACTATGATCCTATGGAGAAACATTTTAGGTACATTCACCTTCAATAAAAAACGTCTTTAAACATAGCGTGGGGCATATTTAGTGCCAACTGAAAGCTAAGTATTCTTCCTTCAATTGTTTTTGTTCTTGCATGTACGGGAAGTTTTTACGTTGTTTGCATATAGTTTTTGCGTCAGTAAGTAGGGGTACTATATATGAAATGCCCAGCCGCTCAGTGGTCGGAGGCTGGAAAAAACTTGCAATATTTTTGATGATCCGAGATTTCACAAACTCTTAACAACCTTTTCGATTTTTAGCAGCATTTTGAATGTTGCTATGACAGTTTTTCCTTTGTCAATAACAAGAAACATTACCTTAATTATTATTTTTTTCTTGTGTGGACTCATCATTGCGACCAGAGACATTTTGCTCTATTGTGATATTACCTAGGTGTTTTCTGTACTTCATATTATTGGCAGTATCACTATTGAAGCAAATGATACGCTTTTCGTTTATATCCGTGCTTGTGTGTGAGAGTTTACCCTTTCGTTTCGAGCTTACTGCTCTGCTATACCGAGCCTCTTTCTATCCTACCAATGTCGCCAAATTACAATTCGCTGGAGTGAGACTACACCTAACGTTCCTCTCAGGCCAGGTTAATTCTAAGAGGGACTTATTAATTCAACAGAGAGGAGTCTTATCGAAACCTCGTTCCCCGTGCCAATATCGCCAATTACAATCCCCTGGAGAGGATACATATTCCTGAGATCAGTTTTATTATAAGCAGGACTTATATTTTGTCAAGAGAAAGGAGTCTTATCGAAACCTTGTTCCTCCAGTCAAGACCGCGCCATAGTTAAATTTCCTTGAAAAGAACAATTAGTTATTAGGTATACAGTTATACAAAACAAAAAAAACCAACTGATTTTACCTCCAGCTATAAACTTCTTCAAAAACTGTATACTTGATTCATAAAGCACACAAAACTAGTGCAGGGTTTTCATGACCTTCAGCCACTATTTCATGAACTTCTCTAAGCATTCAAATATTAATTTTAATTTTATTGCTAAAAGTGATCATTTATATCTGAAAACCAAGCTTTTGTAGTCTCTTTCTATTATTTTTAAAGCTACAACAACAATAATGAAAAGAAAAAAATCTATCATCATCACCGTGACGAACACAGTAGTTTTGTTGTTATAAATTTAGAAAAGTCCAATTTAATATAAACATATAAATAAAATTTTACATCCGTTCATATAAAACTTCGTCATTTACAAGCTTCAATAAAACAATCATAATATGAATAGAAACCAAAATCTAAAATATATCCGCTTGGTAAAACTTCGTCATTTAAGATCCGTTTGTTCAAACTTCGTCAGGTAAACTCTACATTATTTTGAAAAACTTAGTGTCGTTCTATACAATAGAAACTGTCACGTGTGACAATGTATTGTCTCTCAAACTCCGCAAGTGTTGGTGCACGTTTAACATGTCTTGGCATCGAATTGAAAAAAAATATACCTTTATAAAACAATGAATTTTGTGAAGCTCTTGTTAGGAAGAAAGGTGTTCGTATTTCATCCGCGTTTCTAGTGTTATATCTATGAAAATCTCTTCCTCTTTCAATTCGATCACTCAAATATTGAGGTAGCAAACCATTAATTATTTAAAAAATGAACACCATAGACAAATAAACAATTCGCAGCTTAACAGATTATTGCAAAGCGTCCAACATGAAAACAGAGGAAGTTAATCTATCATAATTTAAAATCAAACGCATTATTCTATTCTGCAAACGCTGTAACCTCTATAGTTGTGTGTTATTGGCTAAGTGCAAAAAAGTAGGGCAAAAATCCAAATGTGGAGAGATGATTGACTTGTATTGCTGTATTTTACTACTAATCGTTAATTAGTTTTTCAGACGGCCTAGAATTCCATACTTTTTGGCAATTTTCTTGATGACATTGTCAATGTGAGCGTTGAACTTTAGGTTGTCATCAATAATCACGCCAAGATGTTTAATCTCCCGAACGCGACCAATTGCCTCATCATCAATCAAAACAGAGACATCGTCATTCAAAACGGTGCGCGAAAAAATCATATACACTAAGGTCGCTTTTTACGCGGATTTTTTTACGCGGGTTTTTTTTACGCGGATTCCGGAATTTACGCGTTTTTTTTACGCGGGTTCCGGAATTTACGCGGTTTTTTTACGCGGATTCCGTAATTTACGCGGTTTTTACGCGGATTCCGGAATTAACGCGGTATTTTTTTTTGCCCGGATTTCGGTTTCCCTCCACTCAGAATGCAAAATTAACGATGGTTTTTTACGCGGATTCCGGAATTTACGCGGTTTTTTTACGCGAATTCCGGAATTTCCGCGGTTTTTTTCACGCGGATTCCGGAATTTACGCGGTATTTTTTTTTTGCCCGGATTTCGGTTTCCCTCCACTCGGAATGCAAAATTAACGATGGTTTTTTACGCGGATTCCGGAGTTTACGCGGTTTTTTTTACGCTGATTCCGGAATTTACGCGGTTTTTTTACGAGGATTCCGAATTTACGCGGATTCCGGAATTTAACCGGTTTTTTTCACGCGGATTCCGGAATTTACGCGGTATTTTTTTTTTTGCCCGGATTTCGGTTTCCCTCCACTCGGAATGCAAAATTAACGATGGTTTTTTACGCGGATTCCGGAGTTAACGCGGTTTTTTTACGCGGATTCCGGAATTTACGCGGTTTTTTACGCGGATTCCGGAATTTACGTGGTTTTTTACGAGTTTTTTTACGCAGCACGTATCCCCCGCGTAAAAAGCGGCTTTAGTGTATTTAGCTTTATCTATATTTGATTTCAATTGCTTATACTTCAACCATCTGTTTAGAGAACGTAAATCTTCATTCAAGTGTGAAACGGCTTTCTCTACATTCTTAGCTGCAATGAATAACACGGTGTCATCGGCAAAAAGATTAATATCACAAAAACGTAAAACTCGTCGCATGTCATTTATATACATAATAAACAAAAGGGGCCTTAATACACTTCCCTGTGGAACTCCAAGATCATTCTACACAGGACTAGAAACAGAATCATTAAAAACAGTCCGTTGAGTTCTGTCAGACAAGTAGCTTTCAAACCATCTGAATGCAGTACTCGAAATTCCAAAGCACTTGATTGTGTTCAACAATAAGGGCCTAAAAATTGTCTCAAAAGCGCGTTTTAGATCCAGAAAAACAGCAAATATTGTGTCTCTATTTTCTAAGTTATCTTTCCATTTTGTTAGTACTAAGTTTAACGCGGTTTCACACGAGTGGCCTTCCCGGTAGCCTGATTGTTCCGGAATTAGCAACGAGTTACTATTTAAATATTCTAGAAGCTGGCCTTTAACAACTAGTTCTAATATCTTTTCTAATGTGTGTAACATGTTGATGGGACGAAACTCTTCGGCTTTAATCGTTCCAGCAACCTTTTGAATCGGAACAACCAACGATTCTTTCCACAACAAAGGCACGTGCCCTGTTTGCAACGATTCATTAATGATGTCCAGCAAAGTGTGACCAATGACATTGAAGCAGTCTTGAATAACTCTAGCATTTACATTATCTACTCCAGCCGTTTTACCTAATGAAAAACAATTTTTTCTCAGTTCATCTAACGTGATTGGGTGGCTATGATAAACAGACGGTTGCATGTAGGTGGAAGGAACACTTTCAGGCGCTATTGAACGGTGAGGAGCCGGATGAGCAGAGCAGGGACAGGATGACGATTATGAGTGACGAATAAGTTGTGGAGCCACCAACACAGGAGTAGGGGAAAAAGGCGATTAGTGAGCTGAAAAACGGCAAAGTTGCTGGGAAGGATGGTATCCCGGCCGAACTTTTAAAAGCGGGAAGCGAGCGGCTTTACTATGCGATCCACCAGATAACGCTAAGGATTTGGGCGGATGAACAAATGCCGATCGGCTGGTTGGAAGCCTCTCATGCCCTATCTGTAAGAAGAGTCATCGATTGGATTGTTGCAACTATTGAGGCATTACGTTGCTCAACTCCGCATATAAAATGCTCTTCCGTATCCTGTTTCTCAGATTGAATCCGTTAACAGAATCCTTTGTTGGCGAATACAAGGCTGGTTTCCGACAGGGGCGTTCCACGACGGATCAAATCTTCACGCAGAGGCAGATCCTCGATGTTTATGGATTTCAAGGCGGCATACGACTCATTGAAAAACAAAACGAGCTATGGCAGATCATGCTGGAACACTGTTTCCCGATGAAACTAATTAGGCTGAGTCGTATGACGCTGGAGGGATCGAAATCATGCGTGCGGATAGCTGGCGAGACATCAGCCGCGTTTCTAACGTTGGATGGACTGAGGCAGGGGGATGTGCTCTCTAACTTACTTTTCAACATCGCCCTTGAAGGTGCAGTACGAAGAGCAAACGTGCAAGGAAACGGTACGATCATCACGAAACCTCATATGCTTCTTGGTTTTGCGGACGACATCGATATCATCGATATTGACCGTAGGGCCCTAAAGGAGGTTCATTAAGCAGACAATGTGTGCAGCAGGGAAAGCGAAAAATAAGCTAACTGGAAATATAATACAGATTTGGAAAAATATACCGCATCCCGACAAGACTTGAACCCGCAATCTCCCTGTCTTTGGTCTCGATCACACAGGTCTATAAGAGTTATCAGCATCAGCTGACTCTTCTGTGTGTGATGAGACATTCCTTTCAGTCGTATAAATAACGCTTGCACAGCAGTGTGTGTATTTAGGGATGAACAATAGAATAAGTCGGCAGTGGAATGTGATACGCATATAGATTGTGAAACAGTACCACCGTCCCCCGTAGTTTAATTGGTTGAAACACCATGCCGGAGACAGGTGTTGAAACCTAACGAAGATATTTCGCAATCTCATTATTACTCGTTTTGTTCAATGGCACATATCAAAACATCAAAAAATGGCTTGCTTCTTAAATAGCCCAAAGAGAAGAACACATTCGAGCTCTACCAGAAAGATGAAGCATAGTTGAACCAAGTGATGGGCAATAGTTTGAATTAATTTAAAGGACTTTTCATTTGAAATAAAGTTGCATTTTTATTTAAAACCTAAATTAATCCACCTAGCGGTGAGACCCAGCCTTTCTCTTTCGAACTTATAATTTGTTAAAATAGATTTACTCCAACACTTAAAAAATACACCTTGATTATTTCTGCTGGATTTGTTATTCATTCTAAACAACAAATTTTTGGTAGCCAACAGCACAACTATACCGAACATTTAAAATTTAACATATCATCGGCTTCGTGCAACACTGGCACAACTCAAAATTTTGCATTTTTAAGTTTTTGATGGCAAACGATGCCAAATACTGTTAAGTTTTATCACACGAAATCCCATTTCGAAAATCACAAAAATTCCAGAGTTATGAGTAGAAGTGCCTTTGCTGCACAAATCGAAATTTCTCCATAATAATAACAATAACATTAAATGTTGTTCCTTATACATTAATTTGAATGATCTTATCAGTGAAATTGAAATTCTTTAACGCAGTTGATATTACTGATCGTTTCTGAGAGGCATCCAATAAATGGTCAAATATCAATCAATATGGGTTCTTGAAACCTGGATTATACCCAGTGGCCAGAATCCGACCTAAAACCCAATTTTGAATCCAGATGACCACTTCTGGTTGCCTGATAATCATAAAATCATAAAATCCATCATAAAACTGCCGAACTGCCTAATCTGGGTATTTCTATGGCGAAATTGGCGACGGTTTCCGATCAACAGCCTAAAGTGACAAATATCATCCAATACGATTTGGGGAAGCGGTATGATACCCTGAGGCCAGAAATCATCTTCAGACGCCATTTTAAATTTCTAGACAGTAGCTTCCGGTTTCTACCAGTCTAAAAGGGGCAAACGTTACCCAATGTGAGTTTTTCAGTACCTGAGATGGTGCTCAGAGACCAGGAATCAACTTCATACTTCATTTTGAAATCCGAATTTGTGACACCTGTTTTCTTTAAATAAGTCGTGACATAATGGATAAAATAAAAGTCCGATTCCACTGGTGCCCCGAAGGTCAAACTAAGAAAAAATGAAAAATTATAGCTTTTCCTGTGAATTTTTCTCTTTCTAGGGCAACTATTATGAGCTTTAGAGCAGCATTTATTTCGATTTCGTCAACCAGTGTTATAATCAAATTAAATGGGTACCAATAAAGCAACTAAACCTTCAATTTAAAACTAAGATTGTTGAAATCAGTGATGCCATCTTTGGTAAACGAGTGAATTTGATAAAGTTTTCTGAACACGTTTTTTTTCATAACCTTCGAACTACATGTTAAATCACCATGAAATTCGTTATTTAGGGGTTTTGAAGACAGTCTGTTCATTTGATACCTATTTTGTTCAAATCGGTTGTGTAGTTTCTGAGATAATGGAGTTTCATACCTTTAACATTTTGATACATAACAGACAAAGTTACAGCACAGAGAACAGACATTCACGTTCATATAAAGAAATTTGAAAATCATGTGTAAAAATTTGAATTAAAATACGTTAATATACTAACGACATCTGTCTTGTGGTGCCCCAGTTACACTGCATAAATATTGCCGTATCGATATTTTATCGATATCAGTGCTTGGTTTGTAAGTGACAAGAGCGCCACATAGCGGGAGCATTACCACTTACTGGTAAATAACGGTTGCATGTTTTTACACATCTTTTGAAAATAAGATGAACGTCTGTTCTCTGTGGTTACAGTCCGATTATAATAAAATTTAATAGAGTTTTATCAGGCAACTAGACCTTTCTATTGCAACTTATTTTGTGAAAATCGGTTCATCCATCTCTGAGAAAAGTGGGTGAGTTCAAACAATCTTAGAAACATGTTTCTTGTCATAGCCTGATTTCACATTATTATACATAACGGACAAAGTTGAAGTCCAATAGCAATAAAATTCAGTCTTATGGGACAACAAGACCTTCCATATGACACTAATTTTGTGAAAATCGGTCCAGCCATCTCTGAGAAAAGTGAGTGAGTTCAAACAGTGTTTGAAACACGTTTCTTTGCATAACTTTTGAACTATGTCCAATCGTTATAAAATTATTTCACAAATGGTTCAAAAAACAAGCCCAAATAGCGAACAGTTGATTGGTAGAATCAAGAGGTGCATTCAAAAAACGGACTTGAAGGCCGTAAAACGCTCTTGTTCCGGCATCATAAGAAAGCTTCCTCGGAAGGCGGTAACGGACCTTTCTCAAATGTTTAATATTTTTTGTTAGTTCATAATGAATGTATCTTCATGAGAAATAAATCAGTTTTTTTAAGTTCATCCACATTTTTTTGACAGCAGTAGAAAAAAATTCCAAATTTTTAGTTGTCACTCGTCATTTTCAACATGATAACTGTAATGCGATGTAACCAAGAAAAACAGAAATAAATACTATTCATATATGAAAAAGCTGCAGATAGTGCAATCAAAATAATAACGAATTTGCTGAAATAATTCAAAGAGAGTTTCCATATCCCTCGATCTTTGATTTTTTTTCAATTTCCAATTTGATATCTCCGGCCGGTTTACAGTTTATATTCATTTTGAAGACATTTTAAACATTATCGTTTCATCAAGTTTCATTAATTCACATCACTTGTTATCGCTTCATAGATTTGTTTAAAATAGCTAATCGACAACAAAATGTAAAACCTTCAAACAACTATTGAAGTACTGCAATTTTCCTTTGTTTATCTTATGTTTCTCTTTCTTGGTATTTTCTAAATCCATCTAAAATCCGACCATAACACAACAATCGCACACCACCAGGTATAACACAGGTGTAAAAAATAATCAACTCTTACTGGAGAGCAACATCCATTCCCTCCTCGACCTAAAGCAACAGAGGTAGGTAGGTACGATTGAAAATTGAGGTGACCGAAAAAATGCATCAATTGAGCGCAGCTTCCTACTTGAGCTGACTTTTAAACTGGTTTCGCTACTCAAAACTCAAAACAACGTGCAAATGTTCCCGTGTTCGGTGGCTCCTCATGCATGCAACAATGCAACCCCGTCTCTTTCCATATCGCTGCCACCACCGCGCGGGGGGGGAGAGGTAATTTGGGTCCGTTTCTTTCACGCCGTAGTAGTTTGCATTGTAGGGATATCTTCTTCGTGGAGCAGCGCAGGGGATTTGGGGGAGGAAGTATTTTAAAAGCTGACCTTCAGCAAGGCCGTTGTGCGAGCTAATTTACGCATCTCAGCCGCTCCCGGAATCCGACAGCCATGCATCGCGTGTCCACAATCCGTATCATAGCAGTTCCGTTTCAGTGCAGTGCAGGAGTCGACTGCCAATCTGAACATTCGCCGGGTTTGCGTTGGCTTTCGAGCCGAAAGAGTTCGCAATTAAGAGGATTAATTAACAGTCATGTTATGCTGCATTATGCCGTTGGCTGTCTTATGTTTGCACTAGGCGCTAACCACGCGGATTGTGTTGTGTGTTGTTTAACCGTGTAGCAGAAGAAACAGTTGCACCGCCACAAAGCCGCTGCTCTGAGCACCGCGAAAAAAAGGAGATTGAATTAAAACGGTGATAGGGGGCGAGGAACTTTCTACTCGAGTAAACATCGGCGTCACGTGCCATTACTAGTTTGTTAATCAAATGATTAAAAGCATCACAACTGCGCACGAAAGACTCGAGCAGTTTTTTTTTTCTTTCTTTACAGTCAGATGAAGACGAAAGGTGTCGCTATCGTTCGGCTAGAGATGATTAGATAACCGAAGGAGTGTTCGCACCTCGACGGCAGATTTTCATCCGCGGCGGATTGATATTAAATCTGGTGTAATAAAGTCAGCCCGAAATGGCGTTACGGATGCACAAATGCGGAAGCAAACATCACTTTCTTCCTGTCCAATAAATTGGTCGAGATTCGAGCGAGTTGTTTTCATGTAATTTTTTGGCCGGTTGTTGAAGATTATTTGTGTCAAATAACGAGCCAGTGCTGGCTGTGTTGTGTTGAAACCCTCATCATAGGCATACACTGGGGTCTTTTTTTACGCGGTTGATTGAACCGCTTTTAAAAGATTAGATAAGATCTACTCATACTAAACTCATTTGATACCGCGTACACATAATCTTTCGAACCACGAAAAAATAATCCGCTTAATTGTTGAAAAGTTGGGTTTAAAAAAACGCATAAAAATAACCCGCGTAAAAAAGACCCCAGTGTACCTCCGGATGCATTGTTTTTCAACGGTTTTTTAACTATTCTCATATTTGGCATATTATCAATAACTGGAACAAATTTCAATTTTATTTGACAAACATCATATAGATATGTGAAATCTTCACAAAAATAATAAATTATAGGAGAAGAAACATGTTATAGCATATACCTAACCTAACTAACCGCGTGTGGTAGCGAAACTCACAGATGATTATACAAAGTGCAGCCAGCGAAAAAGTTGTCAGGTTTAAAGCATTCATATCTCATTATTTTCTTTTTTCATTTAATTGGTGATGACAGAGATCAATAGTTTATCTTCGTATTGTTCATCCGACAACCATAGTTGTTGTGGTATTAGAAGTGTATTTTTGCCATTTCATTATCATTATGACTTCACCTTTGCGTAAAATTTCACATCACGGGTTAATATAAAAAAATGGTCGTCACAATCGGTACAAATTGTGTGGAGCTAGTGCAGAATGTCACTAAAGACGGGTAAAATGATTCAGTTAAGTCAGTTATGTCACTAATGACAAGTGCTCAGAACGAAATAGCTTACAGCTCGTTCCGTTCATTGAGTTGTGTTATCAATCCATTTAGTTAGTTTCATAATGAATGATAGCACATGAACTGGTTATTATTTGAAAACAATCATTGAATCGATTAAACCTGTACATGAGCGGCCCGTCCATCTCTAGACGTGACGTTTTGGCTCCAAAAAACACTCGAAAATCATACAATCACAAAAATCACTCTTCCACGGCCCTACGGTCGATACCAATGATATCTATGTCGTCCGCAACACCAAGGAACACGTGAGATTTTGTAATGATCATATCGTTTCTTTGCAAGTTTGTTCTTCGTACTGCACCTTCAAGAGCGATGTTGAACAGTAGCTTAGAGAGCGAATCCTCCTGCTTCAGTCCACCTAACGTTACGAACGCGACTGATGTCTCGCCAGCTATCCCCACGCATGATTTCGATCCCTCCAGTGTCAGACGACCCAGCTTAATTAGTTTCGTCGGGAAACCGTTATCCAGCATGATCTGCCACAGCTCGTTTAATTTCACTGAATCGTATGCCGCTTCAAAATCCACAAACAGATGGTGAGACTGTAAGTTATACTTCCGTAACTTATCGAGGATCTGTCGCAGTGTGAAAATTTGATCCGTCTTGGAACGCCCCTGCCAAAAACCAGCCTGGTATTCGCCGACGAAGGATTCCGTTAAAGGTCTCAATCTGGAGAACAGGATACGGGAAAGCACTTTGTATGCGGAGTTGAGCAACGTAATGCCACGATGGTTACTGTAATCCAGTCGGTGGCCCTTTTTGTAGATTGGCCATATGGGCCTTCTTAACAGTTCATCCGCCCAGATCCTAAGTATGGTCTGATGAATCGCATAGTACATCCGCTCACTTCCTGCCTTAGAAGTTCGGCCGGGATACCATCCTTCCCAGCGGCCTCGCCATTTTTCAGTTCCCTAATCGCCTTTTTGACCTCCTCCTGTATTGGCGCCTGGAAGTGCTTCTTCCATCTGACTGCAATCGTCGGCTTATCCGTAAGCAGGTTCCCACCCTTGTCATTACACATTACCCGCGCAGAGGAATTTCTACTTCGGATTCTGTTGACTATTCTATAGAAGCCCTACGCATCGTTCCTAGCTAAATTGTCCTGTTTGCTGGCACCTGCTCCTCGTGCTCGCGCTTCTTCCGACGGAGGAGTCTATTTTCTGCTCTGCTCTGCTCCGTTTTTACTAGGCATCAAATCAGCCGTTATGCTGTCTTCTACGCGTCGTACCTACCACCTCTGTCGCAGTCGTTTCAATGGCACCGTGAATACTACTCCATAGCCCATTATATCTTCCTCTCGCTCCTCCTGCTGTTCTGCGATCCGTTGATCCAGCTCTCTGGCATATTCTTCTGCTACGCCATCAGCCTTCAATCGCTCTGTATGTTGAAACGCATCGTCCTCTCTGTACGAGATTTCAGCATGTTCGACAACTGTGCGCTGATCTTGCAAACGACGAGATAATGGTCAAAGTCAATGTTTGGTCCCCGAAAAGATCTAACATCAGAAACATCCGAAAAGTGCCAACCGTCAATCAGTACGTGATTGATCTGGGAGCAGGCTTCTCCATTTGTATTTGTATTTTGGTCGATTCATCTGACAATTTCAATATTATCTACATGAAAACCTTAAATCTAAAACTATTGCAACATCCCAGACCTTTAAATTGTTTTACCAAAAGCACGTGAGAAAATATTTCCGAAACCGAATAAATCTTTGACCAGCGAGAATCTTTGGATGTTTCCAGGTGTATTTCCGAATATTCAAACGTGGAAAATAGGAGCTACATATGGCCATTCCTCTAGCCGCGGCAAAGTTTTTATTGGTTGACGAGTGAAGGCTGTGCCTTCCAATGACCGGACGGAAGAAATCCTTCCTCCCAACCTGTTTGCATCTCCGATAACAACTTTTACGTCGTGTTTTAGTCACTCGTCATAGGTTTGTTCTAGCATTTCCAAAAACTCATCTTTGACTTCATCGGATTTGTCGTTTGTCGATGCATGGGTGTTAATTAAACTGTAGCTGCAGAATTTGCCCTTAATCCTGAACACGCATAGACGGTCATCTACGGGCTTCCACGGATGACTCTTGTTTTCTGATTCCCCCGCACTATGAAACCGACGTCCCGTTCCGCTGCTTTGCCGCCACTTTAGCAGATGTGGTACTTGAAAGATGTGTGTGCAATAGGGTCTACTGCACGGAACTCCCTTTTTCCGGAATTTGGCCACCGAACCTCCTGAATCGCTGTGATTTCGACTCCCCGCCGCTGTAGTTCTCGAGCAAGCAAGCCAGCTGGCTCCGGTTCATTGAGGGATCGGACTTCAAAGTACCCAATTTCCAAGCGTTTACCGTTTTCTGTTTCCGTGTTCGAAGCCTAGGTCTTTGTCGATTAATCCGTTCCGTACTTCTGTTTTCGTTGTTTGTGGTTAGGAGAGATTTTGGTATGCTACCTTACCAGGGTCGCGATACTATATCCTACTATATCTTAATATTATATCCTACTGGTGGGGTTGCCATCTTACGTGTAGCTGGTGGGATACAGCATTTCATGATTCAACCGCCCGCTTCGGGACAGACGCTGTTGTACGCCGCCCCTAACATGGGGACAGCTGCGTATGACCCTCCTTTCCAATAAATGTACTTCAACGATGTTAAGTTGTTATGGCAGTTTTAATAATTAAAAAAATTGTGATGACTAGTTTTTTAAATGCATGTGTTTTCAAGTTATTCTGAATTAAAAATTGGAAAATTGTTAAAGTAAACATCAGATTTTGAATTAATGCATATGAGTAGAATTTTCCCAAAAAGCTTTTTTTAATCGTAAAGTTATTCCAAAACTTTTAGTAAAATGTTTTTGATTGAGAAACAACAAATAACTAATTCCGTGTTAAAAATATAAAGCAGCAGCAGAGAAAATTTTAAACCTAAAAAAAATTAAAGTTGATCTCAAATTAGTATCTAATAACTGAAAAGAGCAACTGTAAAGCAGGAAAAATACTAAGCGCAAGAAAACATTTGAAGATACTTCCGAAGGCTTGAAAAAAAAGCAAAAAATAATTCCGAATTCAGCTCAAAATGGTTACGAAACATCTCTGAAGGGTAGAAAAAGCAAGCAATGGAAATGATGGTTTGAAACGTTTTTATTGAACAGAAACAGAAAAAAAATATTCCTTCAAAAATATTAAAAAAAATTCAAAAAAAAAATCAATGAAGCAAACTAGGTATTCCAAAATAACTGAAAAGTAGGAGGGTGGTATCCAAGACACGTCCGCATGGTTGACGTAGAACTACGATAGTTTTATATTTCATGTTGAGAATACAGACGGCCACGTTGTGATGGATTATTTATTTGCAGCACTATATTTCAAAAGAAAAAATACTCCCTTCGCCTTGATGAATACCTTTCATCCTGATATAGTTAATTTCAAACTGTAATACGTGGAAAGACAACCTTCTATACAGACCCTAATTGAGTACGGTTTAGTAGAAAGTAATCTGTTACCATGTTGACATTCATTGCATTCAATTCAGGTTCAACTTAAACAATTTATCAGTAAGCAGAATCAGAAAAAAAAATCAGTTTCAAGATGCAAAAAAAGGAGAGACCATATTTGATAGCCATATCTCTGTTACCTTCACAACTAAACCGGGCTAGAATGATAAACAACATTAGCCTCAGACATTGATGTTTGCATAGTGTTGTTCAAGTACAAGGTTAGGAAGGTTGTGTTTATATGTTTAGTATCTTCAGGGGGAAACCCTACTCTGGAAGATCGAAAAAAAATATATTTTCCTAATTTTTTCCGGATATTCAGAGTGAAGTGATGTTTTCGGATATTTTGGCTATTGATTAAGGTATATTTGGGGATATATTTTGCATGTCTTGGATACAAATATAGTGAGTATTACACTGTTGGCAGCGTTTCTCTCAAAACCAACTTTTTGACTTGTAAAGATGGCCAATTTAGGGAATTTTTTTCAATTAAAATCATTATTTAAAAAATCATAAAACATTGAAAAATTCAGATATCGGTGGCTATGTAATATATAACGGCTATGTAACAAGTTAGATAATCCATTTAACATGCTAAAACAAAATATCAGCCAAATCGGTTCAGATGCTGTGAAAAACTTACCGCTAGTTGCAAAAATATGGTTTCGTTGAAAACGCTGTTAACAGCGTAATATTCATCTTAATATAGTCCGCGATATGCAAGGTACATCTTCAAATAATCAATACACAAAATACTCGAACACTTCACGTTTCTCTGAACATTTGAATTTTTTGAAGTAGAATACTTCTCTCAGGAAGCACGGCTACATAGGGATGTGAAATGAAAATCTAAAACCAAAAAAAGTGAAAAATATGTCCAATTTCAATTGCTAATAAATCGGTTAGTATTCGATGGATTTGCTTCGTTCTTGCAGCAATAGATTGGAAAATCTTCAAAGATTGTTCCCAAATGCAGATAATTGTAATTTTATTATTCAAACTATTGTACTATTGAAAATAGTCAAGCCTTGTCAAAACGAAAAATTCGGCCTCTGATTGGTCGTTATATGATTGCTTCCCAAGCACGGTCGACAGAATTATAGACCTTGCCATTTAAAATGTGCAATTTGGCCTATAAAAGAGCCTGTTTCACTCGAAGCCGCTCAATATAATTCTAGACTGCAACAGAAGCAGGCCTCCCTTAGCAGCAGCAGTGGATACAGCAGCAGTTGCAGTGCAGCGGATAACGGCCACAGCTGTGGTATGGCAACGGATAGCGGAGCGCGTCTCAGCATCGATAGCAGGACCAGGTGATGCAGGGCAGCGGATACCTACGGCAACGGAAGCGTCCATTACTGTGGCAACGGGAATAGCGCAGCGGTTGACGTTGGTCTCAGCATCAATAATATAAGCAGGGCCAGCTGATGCAGTGTGGCATTTTAGTGAAATGCTGTCTCTGAGCGATAGCAGGCACACTAGCAAATGCATCCAATGAAAAGAACGTTCTGGAAAGCTTTTCAGTGTTTATTTCCCCCCAGTACTTTATTCGCACTGCCAGTGATAACGCAAAGATGTGATCGGCATCTTATCAAACATTGAATTAAACAACAAATTGTCCTTTCCAGGATGAAATAAAAACCTAATTGAAGAGTTAATATATTCTCTTGAATCAATTTACACTTTCAAGAAATTTGGAACAGATATATATTTGGCTTCATCGCCGTGTCTCAGAACGTACTGAACTATCTTTTCCTTCAGTCATGAGCACAACATCCGAAAAGCTTTCAGTATCAGCATAAAAAAAAAATTTCGCATTATTAAAATTCAAAAATTGTCAAGTTCAAATCATGACAAGCAGCAATATTATTGAGAATGGTCAATCCTTGTTGAAGCGCAATATTCGACTGATCTTAATAGTCGTTAATATGACTGCTTCCCGAGCACGGTCGACTGAATCATAGACCATGCCATTTTAAATTTGCTATTTGTCTGTATAAGAGTAAGGATGGGAATTATCGACTGGAATGGCTATCGAGAGTTATCGATGATTTCCTACTACTATCGATAGGTTTGTCATCCCTATAGAAGAGCCTGTTTCAGTCGAAGCCGCTCATAATAGTTCTAGACAGCGACAACAGCAGTCTTCCATTAGCAGCAGCAGTGCAGTGGATACCAGGCGGATAGCGGCCACAGCTGTGGCATAGCAATGGATAGTGCAATAGTTGCAGCGGATCTCAGCATCGATAGCAGCTGGGCCAGCTGATGCAGGGATAGCGGATACCAATAGCAGCGTATAGCGGCCAAAACATTGGCATGGCTACGGATAGCGTAGCAGTTGCAGCGGGTTTAGCATCGATAGCAGCTGATGCAGTGAGGCACTTTAGTGAAATGCAGTCTCTGTGCGATAGCGGGCACTAGTAAATGCATTCAATGGAAAGTTGACTCATTTTGACAACCAATGAGCCGTCTAGTTTTGAGTGTTAAATCAGCTTTTCACTGTTTATTTTATCACAAGGAGTACTTTATTCGCACTGTCAGTGATAACGCCAAGATGTGATCGGTATCTTATCCGATATGGAATTGAACAACAAATTAAAAAATGACTGACACGCAAGCAGCCGGGTTTTCTTTCTTGTAAAAGTATTCTACTTCATCCTTGCGGTCGTGGCTTTGTACA
Organism: Wyeomyia smithii; assembly: GCF_029784165.1. NCBI lineage: Eukaryota > Metazoa > Arthropoda > Insecta > Diptera > Culicidae > Wyeomyia > Wyeomyia smithii. The sequence goes on from NC_073696.1 coordinate 78,646,296, forward strand.
CAACCCTCCTGTGATTTTGAAGTAGAATACTTCTCTCAGGAAGTTCGGCTACATAGGGATGTGAAATGAAAATCTAAAACCGAAAAAAGTGAAATATATGTCCAATTTCAAATGCTAATAAATTGGTTAGTATTCGATGGATTTCCTTAGTTCTTGCAGCAATAGATTGGAACATCTTCTAAGATTCTTCCCAAATGCAGATAATTGTAATTTTATTATTCGCATTATTGTACTATTGAAAATAGTCAAGCCTCGTCAAAACGAAAAATTTGACCTCTGATTGGTCATTATATGATTGCTTCCCAAGCACGGTCGACAGAATCATATACCTTGCAATTGAAAACATGCTATTTGGCCTATATAAGAGCCTGTTACAGCCGAAGCCGCTCAGAATAGTTCTAGACAGCGAAAACAGTAGTCGTCCTTCCTTAGCAACAGCACTAGCCCTGTGGCTGGTCACCACGTCTCAGGAGCAGCGCGGTTCTTCTCAGCGTGTGTCGCCAGACTGCTATTTTTCCCCCCGTGTTGGGGCAGCATGAAGATTGCCATCAGGAAATCCAATTTTGAAAATCAAAATGCCTTTTTCAAGACAAATAAACAAGTCATTGAAAATTAATAATTTTAGACAACGCAAGCAAGCATCCTGTGTTGGATCCTAGCAATTTGAATCTGTCGCGCCTGTCTTATTCACTGAATGTGAAATAGCTTCCACAGTGCATGTTGTCCGTGTATCTTAATTCCCCCACTGTTAGGGCAGCTCAAAGGTTGCGATCAGCAACCGGTTTTGAACCGCAAAATGCCTTTTTCAAGGCAAATAAACAAATAATTGAAGGTTAATAATTTTCTGGCATCAGCAAAAGCAGACATTATGTGCGGGATGCAATCAAATTCTGTTGTAGTTGTCTAATTTTTACTTTATTTCGTAAACGCAAAGGCTGCGATCAGCATAACCGACTTTAAATAATAAACTGCCCTGTTAGAACGCATTTACAAAAGCAGTTAGTTCGACTATGCAGAGCTAATATGAAGTCGATTTAATCAATCAGCATGAACAGAATTTCGTCGTCTCCCAGCTGCCAAGTTGCAACATGATGCAACACGCAACAGCGAGCAAACGAAATCGCTTGATGTTACAAACCGTAATAAGATACGGGTTAAAACCGTTGCGTGTGTGAGAGCACAATCGGTGTTTATTCACTGGATACAAAAATCATATGCGAATTGTCGAAAAATTTGTCTGAAGAACATTAGGGAATGGTAAAAGAGTGTTTCTGGAAAAACTAGCCACATTCATTAGTCGGAAGGTGAGCTTGCCCTGTGGTTGGTCACCACGTCTCAGGCCTCTGCTGAGAACGAACGCCAACGTGAGCGATCGGGCGAGATTTTTGCCGTACATCAGCCGGCATATCCTCTAATGGAAAAGTTGGATCATTTTGTTCAGAAGAATATTACTGTTGGTAATATTACAGAGATGCGATTGCATTATATCCGATATGGAATTGAACAATTGTTCTTTTGAGGACAAATAAAACACTTAATTTGAAGAGTTAATAGTTTTGGGTACCAGTAGCAGTATGGTAACAGCCTCAGCGGTGGGTGCAGCCGGTACTTCCATGAGGCGGATTTTTTTTTATTCTCGCCTATTTTCCGTCGGTCTAGTTCCGCCACTGTTGTGGCCAATCACCGACGCCCAGGGAGGCGACTCCACACCCAGGACCCTAACTCACGACCCGTTTATTAACAGACCGGCGCCAACGGCTTTACTTACTCATGCGATGGAAGGCGTGATCCCAGAGATTTTTCGCCTCAGAAAATCTCCCGGTGTCGGCTAGGATTGAATCTAGACCAGTTGGGTTGGTTGTGAGTGGATCACGCCACCTCACAACCATCAACACCTATGTCGGCGGTGGGATTCGAGCCCAGGCGTCGAGCGTGGTTGGCGGAGACGTTACCAACCACACTAGACCCCCGCTGTACTCCATGAGGCGGATGTTATAAGGAAGTAAATGGAAGCGGCACGGCGAAACAGTTCGGGTGTGCTTAGACGCGCGTCATTTTTCGTAGTTGATATTATTCCCCACATGAAACGAAGCGCTTTCGTACGATAGCGGCGGTCATATCGGTAGATGCATTTGCCAACACTTACTCCAGTAAAGCCGTGTCTAATTTTCAATGTAAAAACACCTATCTATTGTGTTGGCCGTGCGCATTAGGCCTCTGCCAGGCCGTAGGTTAATGTATAGCCGTAAGTAGAGCTGTGTAAAAGTATTCTACTTCAACCTTGCGGTCGTGGCTTTGCACACAACCCTCCTGTGATTTTTTTTTAAATTTGATTTAATGTAAATTTAAAACCGACCGTGCGACTTCTGGATTTGAACTTTAGAACTAAGAAAATGATGATAGATTTAATTTTTAGCCAAGGCTGATAATACACAGTAGATTGATATTTGCGTAAAATGGATGTTCATGGCGTCAAAAAGAACACAGTGGTTAGAAACTTCCAGCAGCATCTAGTAGACTGCTTACTGTCAAGAAAATACATAACAAATTGAAATTATATGAGATCCGGTTTCGTTTCTAATTCGAGGTTATGTTTTTACAGGAGTTGGTAGGTACATAGCGTGTTTCAATTGGTTTTCGAAATTTTTTTTTGATGCCAAATGACTTGAAAACGCATGAAACGTCGAGAATAGGTGTCATCTAAAAAAAAATTGTTTTTGCAAAATCGACTTTCTAGGACTTAGTCGTTTTTTCAATTTTGGAAGGTGGAGTTTGAAACATTTGGAATTTATTTAATGAAATTGATCACTAGTCTCTTTCGAAATAGCCTGTAAAATGGTATACACTATAACTAGCATCGAATACATTATGTTTCATTAGGGTGGTTCATTTATTCGACATAGGGTGGTTCATAATATTGTGAAAAAATGAGTATAAAATGAAAAAAAAAATCACTTCAATTTGAATATTTGAAAAATGTTTTCGATTCCAAGTGTCTTAAAAGTACATGAAACGGTGGAAACTGATGGAATATGTTTTTTTTATTTTGTTTGAAAAATCTACTCTCTAGAACACTTGTACTTGTTCTTTCGAATGTTGTACCAGACAATTTATTCGTTTTATTTACCACAATAATGTCCTTTGCCAACACTTGATTGAACACACAGTGCTCTGGCTTATGTAATCGGACAATAGACTGTATCGATGTTATTCAGTGATAATGAGAGTATAGGGATCTCAATCAGATACGCAACACAATTGACTCGTTGTTTCCGGATTTGTGTCCTTTTGACAGTTCGACCATACATTTTCTGTCAAGTTTACATCATCAGAACGTGAACGTGCCCATTGGAAGAAACCAAGGGTATGGCAGCCCTATCTAAACTCTACACGTTTGACAGTAGCCAACATATCGGGGCTTTATTTAAAAATAAAACTTCCATATACCTCTCACTTCAGTCGGGAAGACTCTTCACTCAATCAACATAGAGAGAGATGGCATGTTGCCATTCCCCTGGCTGAAACATTGCATAGACGTTTTTATAGGGAAAAGATGCCATTTTGTGTTATTGGTTTCATTTTTTGAAACACAACTCATTCTTCAAAAGCTTTTGAAAAATGCTATTTCGGATAGGCATTGATGATAACAAATATTTTTAGAGCCAACACGGTTCGTTTGAGCGGTGCGACGTTTTTGGCAAAGTTGTAGATAATAGTTTTGTCTTTCAAAAAAAAAAAAATATATTCACTCTAAAACAAATTATTAGTTTTTTTGCAAAAAAAAAATTGAAAGGAAGTTGAAAATCAATTATCCAAAACAGCCCATTTAAAAAAACTAATTTTTTTTTATGAAAACTACGAAAGATTACCTGAACAACGAAACCGGCCATGGAGAAATCAGAAAAAAAGTAATGTTTTTTTTTTATTTATTTTTGTGAAAAACTGGGTACATTTTTTTTAAAAACAGAGTTATTATTTACAACTTTGCCAGATACACTATGCAAATAAAATAAACCGTTTTGAATGTAAAAATATTTTAATTTCCTCATAGAGTGCTCTATTGGAAATTAAAAATATGTCTACTGTCGAAACGGTTTGTTTGATTGGCATAGTGTCTTCGGCAAAGTTGTAGATAAAATATTGTTCTTCCAAAAGAAAAATATGCATTTTAAAAAAATAATTGAAAATAATTTTTTTACAAAATTTTTTTTGAAAGACAGAATTATTATCTACAACTTTTCAGAAGACGACACACAAGTCAAATGGAGCGAAGTGCTTTTTTCATTTTATACTCATTTTTCACAATATTATGAACCACCCTATGTCGAATAAATGAACCACTCTAATGAAACATAATGTTTTTGATGCTAGTTATAGTGTATATCATTATACAGGCTATTTCGAGAGACTAGTGACCAATTTCAAATGATAAATTCTAAACATTTTGAACTCCGCATTCCACAATTGAAAAACGACAAAGTCCCAGAGAGTCGATTTTTTCAAAAAAAAAAAAAAAAATTTCAGATGACACCTATTCTCGACGTTTCATGCGTTTTTAAGTCATTTGGCATCAAAAACAAATTTCGAAAACCGAAATTCCATGTATCCCCTTCTTCTTGGGTGATTTTTCGGTTTTCAAAAAGGCCAAACTTCAATCGCTTTGCGCCATCACATTTTAAGTCAAATTGAGCTGAAATTTTGCACGAATGTTTTTTCGAGCGGGTAACCCTTTTTTCATAGGTTTTTTCTGAAATTCGAAATGACCATTTGGCCGGCACCCTACTGTACAGTCGCCATTTTGTAAAAAAATAGCAATGATTTTTTTTCTATTCTCCAAAAGTTGCTTAATCTAATGATATATTATTTATATACCTTACATCACAAATGTTCTTATAAAAATAAACCTTTTTTTTGAGCATTTGGTAGATATTACCCCTTAAACCAAAATATCTGTAGAATTTTTATTATAAGCCAATGCATTTTGGGGAGATTTTCATTTTTTTGGTTTTTTTTTTTTGGAAATAAGCGTGGACATTTGCGTATACCCCCCTACCCTCCTAAATTGTTTATTTGCTTATACACCCACCCCGCCCCGCCCTCCTAACTTGTCCACGAGAAATGTGGACGGCTCTGGAGGGATAACACCCAACGTTCGTCTCTGGTCAAGTTTTTAACTCAGATTAAAACCCAAGACCACTCGCTTGACAACGTGCACGCTGTGATGTTGCGGCTACAGAGCTTACCTTTGATGGTCTACCAATATGAAATATAAAAGAGCTAGAAAATTGAAGATAGCAATACTTACGAATATTCGTTTTTCACAATTTGTGTATATTTTTTACAAAAAAATAAAAATAAAACATTACGTAAAGTACAACTTTATCTTTCAGATCGTTTCGATCGACATTGTAGTTGAAAAGTTATATTTCATTAGAAAGTTACTCGTTGAAAAAACAGTGAAGTTCGTTACAAAATGATGTTACTTCTCTGGGATTTGGAATGCGATTTCCACCAATTCTCAACTGATTTCGGTGTCGAATTCATTTCTCGAAGATTGCTTCGTCGGTCTGTAGTTGTCGAGTAGACTCCAAATCGTATCACTTCTAGTGTATATTTACCCTAGCTGTGAATAGTAGAAAGCTTCCACTTTTGCAATTTGAAAATAATGTATCACTTCCCGGCCATATTCAACCAGGTCAGCTGCGCCTGTGGCTGCAGGCTGTGAACGATGGAGGAAAGCTAGTATAAAACAACAGCAAAATGAAACGGACTACTATCCGACAAATTCGTTTTAGAAAAACTACGGAAGTCTGCTGCAGTGGGTAAATATTGATTTTTTTGCGCTAACAATCTTTACGAATATGTCTTCCAATGCAATAAAACTATCAGATTCTATTGCTAAGTGTTTCATTACATACGCAACGTGAAGAAAATCAGGCTAACACTCAGTCTTTTCTTAAAGAATTTTTATGATCACTAACTCCATGTTTATTGCATGTTGACATTTTTTTATAACATGTTGATTTTCCAAGGATCAGATTCAATTGAGGTATTTTAACTTTTTTCAAATAAGCAACTCTGTTGATCATAAAATCTCTCCTGTAGTGCTATTTTAATACCAAAATCTGCATCGGTTGCAAAAATAAGCTCTCAAACTTTTTTATAAGGTATCTGGCGCCATAACTTCAACCTTTCTTACACTTGCGTCTCTAGCCAACCTTTTACTAGCACCACATTATTCACACATGATGTTTTAGCAGATAAAATCCCTATCTAGTTTCTTATTAAAAATGACTATCTGATTCTAGAGTGAATTTGCTATGCGAAGAATAGTGTAGTAGATGAGTGACCTAGAAGAGCGGTGTAACTTTCCTAACGTTCGTCGTATTGAGAGTAATCTAGTTTGTCTATTAAACCATTAGTGGGAAACATTTAGTATTGCACATAAAGATGAAGTTTCATTATCTATTAAAGTGGTGTCATATATTATCATAGTTCATCAACAAACAATTAGTCTTCGGAACTGAATTACGAACGTCACTAGTGAGTGTGAGTTACACCACAAACACTGGCATTATTTTAAGAAAGTGTCATAACAAGCGCGAAATCTTAGAACCCAGACCTAAAGGAAACCGTTGCTCGATTGTTGCATTTATGCAATCATCGTTTCTTATACCGGTCAACATATACAGCACTGTTTAAAGCAAATTTGCCATTGTTCCATTCAACCGAATCTAAAAATACCAATAAAAATACCAGAAAAAATGCACGAAAAATGTTACATTTCGTTCAAACTGAACAACAATAGGCCGGATACCAGAGATTTTATATCATGATTCACCACAGACGAAAGAGTTTTAATTTCAATTTCCACTAAATAATAATTAAAAACATTCAACAACCGGATCAACCATTCTTCTTTCTTCCTACAGTTGGCACTTGTATACAGCTGTTTTCCAGCAAGCCCAAAACGTTTCAATTGTTTCGTGCGGATCAGAGCTGCACTCTTTCTTGCGCGTAATGATTTTTCCGGTTTGTGGTGGTGCATTTCCGCGGCCAAATAGACATCATTTACAATTTTTGCACCGGTGACTGATCACCGCCAGACGAGCGAGACCTTAATTTGAATATCAACCGCACTCGTGTTTTCACGATGAAAGAGGTTCTCTTCGCGGTGTCTTGCCCGCTTTCCGAACCAAGGAAAGCAAGACGGATTAAACATTTCACCGGTTTATTGCTGGTACTTTCTCGTGGATGTTCGACGAAAAAAAAAATCGACAGTGCTAAACTGATATGTTTCCTGCAGACAGGTAGTCTTGGACAAATCACGACTGACAATAAACAAACGGCGAAAACACTCGCACGGTTAACTACATAAGCACACATACACACACCTGGTGCTGGATGACACCGTAATTGCACCTCTGAATCCTCTCCCGAGGGTGTGCAGGGAGCGCACAACGAGCTGTCCCAGGCCCAGTTCTTTTACAATCAGGGCATGCACGCACAAAATTAGGTTGACTCCAGCTCCAAGATAGTAGTACCGGAAGGGGGCTCAACTGACTGCTGGCCGACCGTCGAAAACAGAGCGCTAACACAACCGATCGTCGACCCACCAAGCGATGCCAACCTTTCTCGACCGAGTGTAGGTGACAGACGAAGGAATCCGCGCGGAATTGGCACGCGAGAGACCTGAACGGGCTTCAGCAAAACGAGCTTCACTTTTTAGGCGACGAACCGGTCCGACCGAGGAGCAGAAGAAGACTGCGTGCTGGCTACCAGCATTGCCATCGTGGGGCACCCCGAAACGAGAATCACCATGATCGGTGCTCTGGTAACAATGTTAGATGTGGAGCGCGAGGGAAAGGAGAGAAAATTCGGATGATCGAGTCAGCTAGAAGTGAGCTTCGATTGTGGCGGTGAAAGGTTGAAGGCGTGACTAATTTGGGTTCCAATACAAAGTCCAATTATTAGTGTTCGTTTTAATATGATGGTTGAGAGATTGAAGATCTGGATCGTGTTGTTCTTCGAAATAGTGTTATTGTTATAGTATTCAGAATACTGTAGCGTAGATATTCCATATGCAATTTGAAATGCTGGACTTTACTTCAAAGTAGCCTGTTCATCAAATTTTTGTAAATGAAAAGTTATACAAACTACAATATTATAGTAATAAGTTGAAGAAAATCGCTTTTGAAGGTAATTATTTTCTGATATTTTTATATTAACTAGATAATTAAATAAGTTAATATTTTTATATTAACTAGATAATTAAATAAGTTTTTGACAGTCAAAAACGTTGTCTTATTTTGAATCGCCACTGTCCGTTGCTAAGCAGTCGAATTTCGTTATACTGATTTTTATCATGCTTAGCTACTCTGAATATCATCCATTTTATTTATAAATATTAGGAAGTGCTAAACCGATTTTTTAAATTCAATTCTTAAGCGTCGCTACTTTAGTAGCGACTATAATCGCATGCCAGTCCCTTATGGGTTTTATTTGAAAAATTCAGAAAAAAATGTGAGGTCAAATTGTCCTATCTTAATAATAATGTTTTTCCTGAGTATGGCTTTTTTTTCTTGCATATAACTTCCATATAACAAATATTTGGTGTTATTTAGCCTTGAACAATGCTGCTTTCTGTAAGGGGTTAATTTTCTGTTGATGATCTTACTTACCTTACCAATCAGACGAGAGCCATGGTGGCTCGTGCTGTATCAAGAATTTGTCGCCATGTAGCTCGGTTTTGGGCTTTGTTTCGCCAGTTCCCCAGGCGTCTCATCACCCGCAAGTCTCCTTCGATCTGGTCGAGCCATCGTGCACGCTGCGCCCCTCTATTTCTGGTGCCGGCCGGGTTGCTGTGGAGAAGTGATTACACAGGGTTGCCGTCCGGCATCCTCACGACATGACCGGCCCACCGCAACCTATTAACTTTCGCCAGGTGTGCAATGGGATTCTCTCCAAGCAGCGTGCGCAGTTCGTGGCTCATGCGCCGTCGCAATTCTCCTTCGTCCGTCTGTACTCCACCGTAGATAGTCCGTAGTACCTTCCGGTCAAAAACTCCAAGAGCGTTAAGGTCCTCCGCGAGAAGCGTTGTTGTCTCGATCCCGTAGAGGACTGCCCGTCTTATCAGGGTTTTGTACAGCGTCAACTTCGTGCGTCGTCGCACTCGGTTCGATCGAAGTGTCTTCCGAAGTGAAAGGTAGGCACGATTTCCTACCTGGATGCGTCTCTGGATCTTTTTGCTGGTGTTATTGTCGGCGGTCACCAGTGACCCCAAATACACGAACTCATCGACCACCTCAAGCTCATCCCCGTCCACAGGGACTTGAGTTGGGAGGCTAATGTTGTTCTCCTTGGTGCCTTTCGCTCGCATGTATTTTGTTTACGACGCATTTATCCGCAGTCCGATCCGTCCAACTTCGGCTTTCAGTCGGGCGTAAGTTTCCTCCGCCGTCGCAAAGTTACGTGATATGATGTCGAAGTCATCTGCGAAGCTTAGAAGCTTAACAGACCTTGTGAAAATTGTGCCCCTCGTGTCGATGCCCGCCCTCCGGATCACACCCTCAAAAGCGATGTTAAACAGCAAACAGGAAAGTCCATCACTTTGTCTCAACCCTCTGCGCGATTCAAAGGGACTCGAGAGTATCCCCGAAACACGCACGTAGCACATCACTTGCGCCATGGTGGCTCTGATCAATCGAGTCAGTTTATCCGGAAATCCGTTGTCGTGCATGTGGATGATCTGCTCACTTCAAATTATTATTCAAGTTGAAATTGTCAAAACTCAGAAGAAATCGTTTTTAGTTACTAAGCTAAAAACAACTTGTACCTCTTTTCATAGCCGTGGTTTTCCGTCAAGTCACTGTTGTAATGAAATTGGACATTTTTTTTCTCAATACCACTTTTCAATAAACTAAATGCATGGGCAAATGCGAAAAAATTTTATTCATCACGTACTGCGAAACACTGAAGTCGTAAAAGAGGAAATTATTCAGTAGTAAATCTAAGACTTCAACCTTATATTTTTGCTTTTTCAACGACGACCTTAAACTCGGGGTAAGTAATGGGTGGACGTCACCGCCATTCTACAAGCCGCATATTTAGAAGCTGTCTGCGACCATAAACTTCTGCCTATATTCAAAATACTTGAGAAAAATTTGATAACCCCTACAGTGAGCGGTTGAAAGTGCAACTTGTACGCGATAATTTTGCTACCCGATGGCCTAAATAATCGCATATCAGTCTCTTCCTAATTTTTCATTGTGATTTTCACGCAAAAAGCAAATCTCTAATGAAAAAGTTATGATTAAGGTCTACTTCATTATATAATGTCGAAAAATAATGTGTTGTTGGAGAGCGAGTTTACCTCTGCATCTCCACGAATGCAGTGGAAAGGAAAGATATGTGTCGTTGTGGTCAATGACCTGATTTTATTGATGAAATTTTTTTATATTATTCCGGGAACGTAGCGAATCTTATTTAAGTTTTAAACCTTGCCTTACCAATAGGCTCCAGGGCGAGGTGTTCTTTGCTATTTGAAGAAGTCGTCGTCCGTCAATTTGATCCATGGCTACAACCCAGGTACACGAACTCATCTACCACCTCGCCTTTCCTAGAACCTTTTCCTCTCATGCACCTAGTCTCCAAACTTTCATGGCCGGTCCAATTCATCCGGCTTTAGTATAAGTCTGATGTACATCTCTGCCATATTCTGAATTTCGTGCTGCTCGTATTATACCTTTCAAAGTGATATTGAATAATAAGCACGATAGTAACCGCAGGACCTTTTTGAGATTCAAAGAGACCCGAGAGTGTCCACGAAACTCGATCTACGCACATCTCCCGATCTATTGTCGATTTGACCAACTATGTCAGCTTGTAGATGGGGCAAACCGTGCCCTTCATCACTCCTCTGGTACTATTTTCTTCTCTCAAACCCTGGCAACAACCCTGTGTGGTACCCACCGTGTTCCAACAGCTCACTGGAGAGTTGGTCAGCCCCAGCTGCTTTGTTGTTTTTCAGCCAACCTTTTTAACTTTATGGAGGTCAGGAGCTAGCATTATGTCATCATACGCGCCAGCGCCACTTCGTCGTCGCCCTCATATTTTTTACTATTAAGGTACTCGTTGCAATACTGCTTCCAGCTCTGCGCTTCCACTGCGTGTGGGATGGTTGTCCTCCAAGTCCCCGCAAATGGCAATTTGTGGCACGCAGTCCTTGCGGGAACTGTTAAGTTTCTCATAGAACTTCCGTGCGTCATTGATATGGCTGACGCTTCTTCTTCCGGACGACTTAGTTTTGCCTGTCTCGTGCGTGTCGGTTTCGCTCCACCTTCGCCCTAGTTTGGAGTTGCAGCATACTCACTCGTGCGCGTTCATCTCTTCCACTCAAGGTTGTTTATTCAATTTTGGAGTGTCAATTCCATTCAATTGGCCGCGTGCCGATAGCTCGCTCTACAAGTATGATTTTAAAACAAGATGTACGACAAACTTGTAGTCCTTAAGTAATGCTACAAGTTTGTCGAAGAAAGCAATACTGTAACTCTTATGCCTAAAGTGTGAGAGCCTATATTTAGTGGGATATCCAGTCAATATTCGCAGTGAATATCATGATATTCACTGCGAACATTGACTGAGTATTGCACTGAATATGGGCTCTCACGCTCCAGATATAAGAGTTAGAGCATTGCATTATTCAAAAAACTTGTAGAACTACTTAGGGACTACAAGTTTGTCATACATCATTTCTCAAAATTGTACTTGTGGAGCGAGCCATCGGCATGCGGCGAAAAGGCACCCTAAAATTGAATATGCAACCTTGCTTCCACTAATTGTTTCAACTCGTCGTCGAAACAGTTGTTTCTCCTGCTCTGAGACATTGTACCTTGTGCCGCTACAGCAGTATTTGAATATTCCCTAGACACCTTCAAGAGTAGCTACGTCACGTTGCTGATTCCAGCTGTTGCTTATACTTCTGTGCAACTTCCGAAGTTGCTCGATGCTTGGTCGACTTCGAAGCGTTTTGCACATTGTTGAAAATTTTGAGCTTTCGCATACTGCAACGAGGTAATGGTTCGAATCTATGTTCGCACTATGGTCAGAGTAGAGTTTACTGTCGATTAGAACGTGGTTGATTTGGTTCTCCACTTGTAAGTCAGGCGATCACCGGGTAGATTTAGTGATGTCTTTGCGAGGGAAGATAGCACTTCTGACTACCATACCACGTAAGGCTGCAACACATTGTTGGCCGTTATCATTTGTTGCCGCGAGCAGGCTGTTCGGTCCGAATACCGGTCTGTACTTTTCCTCCCGTCAAAGATGACTAGAACAAGATACCTGACTTTCAGTTTTGCCATACATTTTGCCCATGACACCTTTACAACGGTTAGTCCTGCCATCTGATGACTTAAATGCGCATAAAACTGTGGTTATTAGCACAATCGATTTGAGAGAGAGAGAGAGCTGGTAGCTCTAAGCTAATTATGTAGCGATGCACTTTCGTCGCGCGGGAAACCATTTATATCACTCTCGATCGAAGGTTGTACGGTGGTTCGACGTTGCGGCGCCAACACTTGTTCTAGTCATCTTTGCTCCCGTATGCTAATTGGTGGTACCACAGCTCTGATAAAAGGAAGCATCTCGATGTTCACTTTTCCATACCTTCTGTCTTCACCAGTAAAGCTCCTGCAGCGCTTCGATTTCAAAGTTATGTGAATTGAATTCAATTATCGTATTTTTTCGTTGCCGAGAAAGCGTAACGAGTTAGAGTTTTATAAATTTGAGTATTTTGGAGCTTATGATGTTATTTGGAAAAATTTACAAATCACTCGGACGTTTTCGGATAACTTTTTCGACTCGCTTTGACAATCTTGCAATGTTTTTGTTGTATTTTTTGCGCTTTTATTTACTTTTTCTTCTGTTTCGGTCACCAGTTTTATGATTTTTCCGTTGCAGGTAATTTGAAAATTTTGTCGTTATCGCATCTTTTTTATAAAGTTGTTTTTTGTTCCCACAAAATTTATTTGACTATAGTAGCTTTAAACAGTAGAAGGCAATATTCCTTACTTTTCAAAACGTTTATGAAAAATTGAGGTTGGCAGGCGAAAGTTATCAGTACTGTGAAATAAACCTTTTTGTGTGAAAGGGGTGATCTTTTCGGAGGAAAACTCAGTCATTCGTAGCGTCTGTTCTCCAGGTTAAGGGCGGCTCATGGCAGTGTCTGGCCCGGAGCGGATGGCTGAATTAAGAAACGTGTCGTCTGGAACGCTGTATTCAAGATGGCAGCCCCATTACGAAGCTCAACAGCGGGGCCCTAGTGAGGCATCCTACCATCCCGCAGTGTCATTACACTGCGAACAATCGAGAAAATATAACTCGGAACAATTGGCATGAACCAGACAAGTTTGTCAAATTTTGTAAGCGGAAAAAGGGTGCTGCTGGAGCATCTAAAGCAAAGTAAAGCCTCGGTGCTACATTCCGATTCGGAACTCGACCTTCTGTTTATTTATACACAGACTTCGCAGCCGACCGTACAGTGTACAGGTCAATTGCGGGGCTAGTACGATCCTACTGACACTAACAGTCTCTCCCGAGCCGAGATTTGAACCTACGCGACTGATTTGTTAGGCCAGCATCGTACCTCGAGAACATCTGGAGCAGCTAGAATTCCTCAAATACAGTATCGTTGGTGGTGGCAAGGCCCAGTTTTATTAGAGCAGTGGGAAACTAACGAACCCGGGATAGGTTTTTGTGTGATGAGCCGCGTACAGGATTGCGTGATCAACTGGAAGGAAATCAACGCGAGGAAAATTTGTTGAGGATTAGAAATTGTTTCTTCAACTACAGCATCACACACTGGTATACTGGTTGCACGATGGTAGACCTGATGACGAGAAGGAAACGTTATATGCGCAGTTGGAGGCAACATAATACAGCTGCATACCATGGGACATCAAGATTGTCATGAACGCCCAGGTCGGTAGGGTAGTGATAGAACCTCATAGCTTACACCTCGACGTAAACGACAACGCCGAACAAGGGGTCTCCTGCTTCGGGCTACCATCGCCGAAGCTCGAAAGGTGTACGCCGAACTTGTGACTCGGGTTGAAGCCTCCGAAAAGAGGGTGTGGACTAGGAGGGCAGCTGAATCTAAGGAGGTTCAGACCAATGCCCCCATGCCTTCATTCACCACGATCTGCTCTACGCGGGCGGTAAGTGCGGAAGGCAGTCCCCGGGAAAAATGGCCCCCGGTAATGTGAAGAAGAGGTTGGTGGAGCGTCGCGAGATAGCACACCGGCAGGCTCAAAGGTCGGAACATCAACCGGAACGGCGACTGCGGGAAACCCATGGGTTATCGTAGTAGAAAAAGGACGAGTAGATTGAGCGCAGCATTCGGTTCTGCAAGATCGAAGCTAAAGAGTGCGATTAAAACTTCTTGTTTGTTGTTTGCTTCGATAGGTTAAACGCGAGTAACAATAAGTACCCGTGGGGTGACGCCTTTAGGATCGCCAACTCCCTAAAGGTGAGCAAGGAACCGGGACCGGATGGAATCCCTAACCCGACAACCAGGCTGGCGAAAAAAACGGCCTCTGGGCTGTTTTAGGCAGTCATTTAGAGTAGAGGTGGGCAATCCGCTCACGAACTGATCTAAAGAGCTGGTTCATCAAAGTGAGTGAGTGATCTATCGCTCTATTTTAAAGAGCGGTAACTCACCCCTCACTTCAAGCAAAAAGCTGAAGCTGATTCTGTTGATCAGACACCGCAAGCGAGAGCCATATGAATGTTTTACACCCCAAGCGCAAAGCGGCGTGCAACACTGCAACAGAACTCTCAGAAAATAGCTGCCGCCGGCTGCCTGCTCTCCTATGCATAACCATCCACCAGCCGCGGGAATAAAAAATAAAATCTACTTGCCACAGTTCACACACAGCGCACGGGCTGGCTAACGCCGGGACGCACACGAAAAGAGGAACGAAAAGAGCGAAAGAACTGGCACACTGATCTTTTGAATCTATGCAGACAATCCGCTCGCGAGCTGATCAGAGAATCAGTTCTTTAAAAGATCGAAATCTTCTGATCGCGAGCGGATTCCCTGCGAGCTGATCAAAAGAGCCATCTGAACAAAAGAGCCATCGGAAGAACCAGTTCTTCTGAGAGCGAAAGATTTCGATCTTTCAAAGAACTGAGTCTTTTGTTCAGCCTGCGAGCGGATTGCCAGAAGATCAGTGAATCAGTTCTTTGGTTCTTTTCGTTCCACATCCATTCGTGTGCGTACTCGGCATTGGCCAACCCGTGTACCTACCTGTGTATGGACTGTTGCAAGTTGTTTTTTTGCATGCTCTTGCGGCTGGCTGGTGGCTGGGTGATGAGAAATGCAGGTTATGCATATCAGGGCAGACGTTTGGTGGCAGCTTGTTTCTTGGAGTTCTATTGTAGTTTTGCGCGCGACCTTGCGCTTGGCAAATCGGGTGTAAAGCTTTCAATGGCTCTTGCTTACGGTGTCTGATAATTAACTACACTGATAAAAACCTAAAATTATGTAGGAACGAAAAGAGCGAGTGAGCTGTTAAAAAGAACTAGTTCATCTTAGTGAGCGGAACCGCTCTGATCCGCTCACTATAGTGAACCATTTTTCCCGCCTCTAATTTAGAGGTGGAAGCGGCAGAGTTTGGTCCTACTGCCAAAAGCTGGCAAACTGCCAGGGGACCCATCGGCATACAAGCCTACTTGCCTGCTGGACGCGGAAGTAGCACTGAGCGCAAGAGAAGGGGTACACGCTATTGCACAATCGGTACGCTTGACGGGGAGAATGCGTTCAATAGCGCCAGTTGGGACTCCATAGCACTTGCGCTCAGGAGCATCCATGTACTGGTGTCGCTGTACAAGATTCTGGAAAATTACTTCCAGAGCCAAGTACTTGTTTACAACACGAAGGAGGGTCAGAGGTGCGTCCCAATTACCGCAGGAGTTCCGCAAGGTTCTATCCTGGGACCAGTGTTGAGGAATGTTATGTTTGACAGGGTGTTGAAAATCTAGTTCCCTGTAGGAGTCGACGACATAACGCTAGAGGTCTACGGTAAGTCGATCGAGGAGGTCGAGTTGACGGCCGCGCACTGTATACGCTAGGTCGAAAACTGGATGCAACAGGCGGTGGTCAGAGTCGGAGACTGCACCATCACCTCGAAGCCATCTTCGAAGCTCTTAGGGGTTATGGTTAACGATAAGCTCACATTCAAGAGTCACGTCAACTATGCTTGCAAGAGGGCTTCAACGGCTATTGCAGCACTATCTCGAATGATGTCGAATAGCTCAGCGGTGAATGGCAGCAAGCGTAAACTTTTTGCCAGTATGGTGTTGTCGATACTAAGGTATAGGGAACCCGTGTAGTCCAAAGCGCTTGGTACTAACAGTTATCGTGATAAACCGGAAAGTACTTACAGGCTCATGTGCCTGAGGGTTGCGAGTGCGTTTCGTACATCGTCATACGACGCAATTTGCGTCCTGTCAGGCATTATGTCTATCAGCATAGCAATTATGGAGGACGTAGAATGCTTCGAGCAACGTGACGTGAGGAATGCACTGTGGTTCCCCCATTGGTCATAAAGCCAAAAACCAAATTTCATTATTCTCATTATTCATTATTCTTAAACCAAATTTCATTATTCTTTTCATTATATGGAGGTCCAAAAACAAGAAATGTTAAGCTTTTTCTAGTGGTTTAAAGAATATTGTATTGTGTTGTTAACGACTGAGCCAACGGTAAAATAGGTACATTTTGATTTAAATATATATCACCGATGTATTTTCATATGTCAATCAAATAATGTTCTTAAGCGAACTTATGTAAGTGCAATGTATCAAAATGTTCGTTAGAGATCGTTTATCTGTCCAAAACACAATTTGGCTGCCGAAACTTGCCGACTGGTTTGTGAGAAGTGATTACAAATTGATAATTTTTGGGACCTCTTCTTCGTTTTTGTTTTGTTTTTAAATACTTTCTCCTACTGTGACATTTTGCAACCCCTTTATGAAAAATACGGTTGACGTCAACATATTTCTAGGTTCATTGCTTGGATGTACATTTCCAAAATGCATATCTTTAAAATTTGAGCTGGAAAATCTGATAGATTCATGAGAAGATACAAAATATTTTAAAATCTAGAAACTCATCCCTATTGGATTATTATAACTTGAAGCTAGATGAATAGTAAGCTCGAATATATTACATTTGCACCCGATTATCAGTTCACTGGAAATAATCTAAGCGAACAAAGAGCAGGTGCATAAAAAGATATGTCACAGGATGTCATGTAGAAAACCTCATGTAGTTTTCGACGAGTTTTCTACGTAGAATACCTCTGGAAGAATACCTAACCAAAAAAAAGTATTCTACGAGTATTCTACGAAAACCTGCAAAAACCTGCAATAAAACATTAACGAGTTTTTTTTTTTGATGTTTTATCTGAAAGTCGGTTTCGGATGTCGTTGTGTATGTAACCCCAGTTGTCTGTGTAGTCTGCTGCTAGACTGCTTGAAGTTTGAAAAAATCTATCTATGATCCGAAAAAATTGAACTCGCGCAGTAAAAATCTGCACACATTTAAAAGAATATGAGGAGACTCTGACAAAAATCTGCAGAAACTATGGAAAAACTGCAAATATCTGCGAATCAATAAAAATCTGCGCACGGACTCTCGAAGTTTGCAAAAATATCTCACATCTGGCATTCCTGACGCAAACAAACCGGTGTGTGAAGCTTCAAGTCGTCATGTCTGAATGAATAACAATGTAAAGAAGGACCAGAGTCTTCTTATATTTGCGCTGACTTTTTCAAAATGCGTGCAGATTTTTGCAGGCTTTTGCCTGTGCGAGCAGATATTTTTCAAAAATTTCTGGCATCTCTGGCATAGAGAGATTGTAGTATCTCTATCTGTAGTAGACATCATTCTATGCCTTTCGAAAGCGACAGTACACGCTCGTAAATAGTAACTCATGAACTGAGCAACTTTGACTCAGTTTAGAACGATATTCGTGGTTGTCAAAAAATGAGTAAAGGTTCTTTATGATTCTGAGTAACTTTTACTCTCTGTTTGGGTTACCTCCGAATAATTTGGTTTTGAGTAACGTCGAATACAACGACGCTTCAGTTGAATTTGTTTTAGATTTGTTTCATAAGTTTTCGTATTAGATAAACCTACCGCTTGCAAAATATTCAAGGGCTTTTTAGCCAGTACAAACAACAAACCCAGATATGTTTAATTTTATCTTCGAAACATCATATAAATTTGTAAATTTAATTAAGTTGCAATTCAGAACCCAAAAAATGAGTAATTACTTAACCTAAAACTGAGTAATACTGTACCCAAAAAGTGAGTAACAATCACTCAGTTTTTAAAACACCTTGTTACTCAATTTTGCGTATTTACGGAGTTACTCAGTTTATGAGTTGTTCCACTTTTTACGAAAATGCGTCAAATCTTACTTATTTTAGAGTTATTTTTCCCAAGCGTGTAAAGAATTTTTCCTGCAACCGTTTAAAGTTGCATGAAATTTTTGGTGGGATTTTTTTATATATGCCAGGGGAACCATGAACCATTGAGATGATGGGTACGCTCTTAATATATGAGAATTGACAGCGATAGCATAGTTCTGTAGAAATCAGGCCTTAGATGCGCCTTTGCTGTTGCACTGATTTTGTATGTGACGTATATTATGCGATTTTGCTTTCATTAGCATTTTTGGATGACAACAAATATGTTGTTGAACAGTGAATTACGATTGAAATTATTGAGTGAAAACTTTGTTGGCTTTTTTGAGTTTCTTTATATTTTCAAAGTGGTTCGGAAATACACTTTCTTACTTCTTCGTGTTTCTTTTTTATATTAACTCTCCCGTTACTTAAATACACCTAATCAGCGCAGCGAATGGCATTTTATGACTCATACTGTGAATTTTCGAGTGTTTGAGAGTTTTCTACTTGCAAGAGGTTTTCTACCGTAGAGAACGTAGAATACAGTTTTTTACGTAGATTACTTACGAGTCCCGAAAAATCGCGTAGAATACCATCCCTGGTCACAAGGAAAAATGAAGTAGAGCAGATCGATCTCCTATTATCGAATTATGATAACACAACTAAGGAGAGAACAGTTCAATGGTTCGGCCATTTGCCCCGAATGCGTGGATGCGTGGATCGTATGTCCTCGTTTTGCGCGTGCGTGGAGCGACATGATGGTAGTGAGCGGGTCAGACACTACTCCGGACAACCTAGTTCAGAGGATGTGCGAAGACCCTATCATCTGGAGGGCGGTTTGTGCAGCCGCCTCTCAAATAGTCCTAGAGTTGCAAAGCAGGCGACAGGTTGACCACCGACACGCCCGTGTTAGCTAACTGCCAGTCTTTATTCTCCGGTAGATACTTCAGAAATGTCGGGAGTACAACGTGCCCACACATCACGTCTTCGTGGACTTCAAGGTAGCGTATGATACAGTCATTCGAGACCAGCTATGGTAAAAAATTCACGATTATGGTTTCTGGATAATATGACATGACTGATCAAGGCCAGGTACCTTGGACCGAGTGATGCGTTATGTGTGCGGTATCGGAGATATTTCCGAATCTCTTCGAAGCGTGCAGCTGTTGAGACTAGGAAATGGACTATCCTGCACGTTGTTCAACATTGCTCTTGAGGGTGAAATCTGACTATCGGGCAACGAAATAAGTGGCAAGAATTCCAGCAATGATAAACTCATAGGTTTTGCAGATGTTATTACAAGAAACTGTGCGATGGCGTAGCGAAGGTATTTTACATCAGACTTAGGGAGGAAGTTTAATGGTTTTAGGTTCAAAAATTGTGTGTAAATCGGTCATATTTTCATTTTAAAATCAAATCATGTTCCTTCGTCAAGCTCTATTTGTACCGATCAAAGGAATAATATTGATTCAAGCTTTCTTTTTAACAGATGAGATTTGTTGGACTTTTCTCTTGACTCTTTCCATCAAGTTTTGTACAGATTTCTTGGTCACTTTGTTTGCCACAGAACGCCAGTTAGCCTTGAACCTTGAAGTCTCGTTGACAACTGGTCGGCGTGCGACCAGACCGAACCAAGCGCCAAAAACATTATTTCGAGTAATCGGCGATCGAAGTTTACTCACCCCGTATGCTTCCTGCAAACTGCTGCAGAGAACCTATGTTATAATACCATTTTAAACTCTTCAAATGATTCCGTTTTTTCATGAAAGATAGATTATCAATTTTACAATCCACTAGTGTTAAAAACTCAATTTTCAAAAAAATGACGCTTGGTTCGGTCTGGTCGCACGCCGACCAACTGTCTTTCGTGTCTTCTTTAGGTTCCGCTGCCAAGTCCGACCGAAACAGAAGGGAACAAATGTGTTGCTTGAGGAAAGGCAAAACACATTTATTATGTTGGTAACGCTTCATTTGGCCACATTCAACAAGTTTGTCAGCTTGGCGTGCGTGTAGTCCGCATTTTTGCTATGTGCCAGAAAAACTTTGATGCTTTGCTTCACTTGCTTCGACGCCATTTTCACAAATGACGAGCAGTTTGCTATAGACGTGAAATCGTGAAGCTGCTCACGAAGAACATACGTACACTGGCTATATTTGATAGAGTACATTCTGTAAGCGAGGAGTGGTGCAAGCGTAGGAACCACGAGCTGCAGGAACTACTTGGAGAGGTTTTCATTGTGCACCAGGCGAAGGAAGAAATTTACGGTGAGCCGGACATGTCACGAGGATGCCGGACGACAGTGCGGTACAATTGGTTCTTGTCTAGGACCCCATTGGCACCAGAAACAGAGGGGCCCAACGTGCTAAATGGCTTGACCAAAGTTGAGTGGATCAGCAAGTGTCGAGACGCCTTGGGATTTAGTGACGAGTAGTTCAGGACCGAGTAGAGTGGACTACAATTCTTGTTACGGCAAGAGCCACCACGGTACTAGGTTACTGAAGTTAATTAGTAAGTAATTCTTCGTAAGCATTAGCAAATGCATGTCATTTTTCCCTCTCTATACATGTGTCTTGTCTATGTAGTCTAAAATAGGCTTCCTACCGCTAGAAGAGGTTATCAATAAAGTTTTGTTTGATGAATAGTAGCCTGAGTCTTTTACACACAAACAAAGGTAGATAGATTCCAAGGTTTCATTTGACAAACTACATTTCTTCTATACACCTGCCTACTACTAAGAAAGGTAACCTCAAACAGGTGAGTCTTTGTATACCTTCGTTCCAAACGCAGAGTTAGAGAGAGAAGGAGTACCATATCGTTTGGCTGCCATGCGGAGAGAATCGCATTGAATGTTGACGATGATGGTGATGATGACGATCAAGATCGGACAGGGAGCAGACTGGCTGACCGACCGGTGGATCGTGCTCCAACTATTCCTGTTTTTTATTCGGCAGACAGACGCAAGGCTTGAAAGAAGAATAAAGAAAAACACGCCAACCGTCACTATTGGCTGTTGTTATTCCTCACTAATGGGTACGTTGGTACGTTGAGGAGGTTTTATTGCTGGAAGCCGGGATAACTAACGTAAACTAAATAAGAAAGAGAGAGAGTATTGTGTCCAAAGCAGTTGACTAACACTGCATTGCTGCCGTTTTATTGTTATATAAAACTGAATAAAATATAACTGTTCTCGATGGAAAACTTGTTTATGAAAAGTAAAACAACATGCTGAAAGTGGTTACCGTGCTTTCCCTTATTTTACTTTAAAGTTCACTTGTAGCCCTAGATTACCACGCTAAAGTCAATGTGTGTAGGTGTGTCGCGCATAAACTTTGTTCCAAACTGCCACTTAAACTGCTGACAGATGAGAACTTACCGAATAAGATTGCGATCTTCCCACATGTACCTCAGATTCGTTATAGTACCCGACTTTTACCATCTAATAAGTGGGATGGCTATCGCAAACCAACGGTGTCGTCATAGTCAAGAGCCACTATTCCCACGGTCCCGGTGCTGTTTAACCACTTTCTGTCTTTTAATTGAATTAGATGGGAAGATGGGTTTCGCCGCCTATGATACCAGCCTACCGGTTGACGGTCTGGAATTATGATGCAAGTCTAACAAATCAGTTGTCGTATGCTTTAATCTATATTCTTCAACTCAACAGAGATTTCAAATAATTTGTTTTTTTGAAGTTAACATCCTCATTGTTTGTATTATCGAGCCGTTTCATTGATCAAAATCTTAGTATCTTAGTGACAAAATGCCGCTTCTGCTAAGCGGTGCAACCAGATTGTTCACACTTGATTTTCTCACGGCTTACACTGTACTGCCTACTGCTACATAATGGAGGACAAAAGGGTCGGTTACGTTACGACACCAAATGTCGACCATTATAACTGTACAGCGCAATTATGTGCAGACATACAGCAACCCCATCATGTTGCTGCCCATGGGAAATTATTGAGGCTATCTGTGCATTATTATTTAAATATCGTTTAGTTAGGATGATTTGTTGTTTTGCTTTCTTGCTTGGCTTTAAAACTGTTATATCTAATCGGCTTGAACGGACATAATTCGTTCTGAATTGGTTGGCAGCCTAGCGAAATTTCGCCTCAAATCATTGGCAACGATTAGTCTCTAGAGCCTAATACATCAGGATGTTGGCGATTTAATTTTGCAGCAACAAGTAGAACGTGGCTCCTCAAGATGCCCGATTATTGAAGTGTGCCAAAAGTGGTCAAAGTGTTTGCGATAAAATTGAATGAAAGAGTGTTGAATCTTGAAATAACTGATGGCAACTTAAATTCGTAACCATGTTTAATATAAGTTTATAGTGTTTCATTTCTTTACCCATAGTATTTTTTTACCTAACTTAAAATTAGATAATAAACCTTTCACTATCAATATAACATTAAAAGAATATGTTTCGCTTCAACACGCTTACAGCATGTCTTTTTTTCGCCACGAGAAAGGGTTCCGTGTTACTTTCGACATTCGACTGTACAAATCCTGTTTTTTCTATCATCGTCAGACTCACTGCTACCGATAAAGGAACACGCCTGTTAGTAGTTAATAGTCGGCTAGTGGAGCATAGAATTTCTAATCGTGTGCGTACGAAAAAAAATAAAATGCTGCCGATGGTGACCAACAGTATATCGCAAGATGATAGTTCCAGTTATTCCAATTATGAAGAAAGAGGAGATGAAAAAAATCTAACGGTTACATGTTGAAATATCATTTTTGTTTCTTGGTGCCTGTTTAACAATCGCGACTGGTAATCAAAGAAAAATTAAGTGGTGCCGACAGCGATTAGGGGCCATCCACATACCACGTGAACAGATTTTTAACGATTATATACCCCCCCCCTCCTTCTCCGTGGACAACTGCCCATATAAATTCTAAAAAAAATGTATGGACCGTGGACATTAGCCAACCCCTCCCCCCCAAAGCTGTCCACGTGGTATGTGGATGGCCCCTTAACAGTTTATCTCTAGAAGATAGTCCCAAATAATTCAAGTCCAGAGAAAGTCTTTTGGCAGTTAAAGAATGTTACACGAAAGAAGCATTTACGGTCGAGAATAAATCCATACTTAAATCACTGGACATCGAATGGCCTTATTCTACTTAGATGTTCCGACTTTTACATCTAGCTTTCACTAGCTGGCAGTTGAAGAATTCGAAAAGAAGTGTGTTAGGGAGAACATTACAATTCAAAGGAACAAGAACCTTTGATGACAATAATTTATGTCACATATTTATTAACCTAATTTATATTCAATTACTAAACCGGTAAGATTGAACTACATATGATCTCAATTTCTAAAGCAGATTATCGCAGCAAATCGCAGTCACGAATTAAGATACCCTAGTAATTGGGCAAAGATCGGGATCCGGCTGCAGTACGATAACCAACCGAATTTGCAAACCAGGCACCTCTTATTTTGCTTATTTTATCTTTCTCATTTTACCACCTTCGCTCTGACTGTTTTTCCTTCCCTCGCTCTGTGCAGCGTATTGTAGCTGATCGATTGTTCAATCTGGCAAGGTGAGGCAATTTTCGGAGGACGAAACCGGAACTGGTTCCGTAAGGTCGTTCGGTTCGATCCGGTTAAGGTGAAATGCACAAAAAAAAGTAATGATGATGATAGTGGTGATGATGCAATTGATGCTAGTGTATTATTCACTTGATTTGTGCGGGGCAAATTGAGGGTTTTGGATTATTGCTATACTTTAAATTATGAGGCCCTACAATTATGATGCCAGTGTTGTGGTATAATCAAGTCACTCCAATATGGGCAGTGAATGTTTCGCTACTCGAGCTTGATTTTTTTTCACAAAACTTTTAAAGTTGTTCAACAAAAAGTTTTAACTTTCAACTCTTATTTTGTTCGATGTATAATCATTTTAATTTTGTTTACTTCACGTTTTGAAAACAATGTCGTCATATGTGTGGGTAAAAAAACCTTATTGAGAAAAAATCCAACGATGTTCCGTTCGGTAAATTCCCCCGCCGAGTGGGTAAATGTTATGCACTTCATTAGTCATAAATGCAAACAAACTTCTACCGCCTGAGCCACACCGAGCCAATCAATAAACCATTGCAAGCTGTTAATTTACCGAGCTGACTTTGATGGAGCCGTAAACGATTTCATTTCAGCTTAATATTCGAATATTCTTTTGATAGGAAACGGCTTTCCGACCGATTGCACGAAAATCCAAAAGTTTTCAACTATTTACGACTGTATGATTATGCGTCTCTTGGGCGTGAGAGGAAAATCGTTATTCTTCACTGTCTTCCACACGTCATAAATTCACCCTATGGCATTACCCCGCGATCGGCTGATTGATACGCTGATGTTCGATTACGGGTAAAATATTTTCAGTCATAATTACGATGATTTATAAGCAGAGAAAGGTCTATTGATACAATATGAAACTGATGGCAATGGCAAGCTGATAGTAGACAAAAATTCACTTCAGCACCAAACGATCCGAACATGAAGGAAGGAACTTGGTGGTAGAAAAATGATTACACGGTACTACACTGCAATCATCGGTAATGTAATAAATAAGCTATGTGGTGTAGTGCTATAAAATAGTGGCAGTCGTCATAAATAAAAAATCAATCAAAGCTTCCGAGCAATAAATTAATCTTTTTAGTCGGAGGAAGGAATCTTCCACAGATGGTTTGTGCTTGGACTCTTATCGCTACCTTAAGATTAACACTCAGGTTCACATAAATCAGTTAGAAAGACCTGAGACCAGCCGCGTTGCGGAGGCTACAGTCTACCTCCAGGCATTATCATTTTAATTTTATTTTTCCATATGACCAGCTATGTTTATCAAGTAAATTGCACTTTGTTGCAGGAAGGAATAAATATTTAAATTCACCATGAAAATTAGTTCCTTTATGAGAATAAAGGTATAAATTAGTTTAAATAATTTAGTTAATCATGTAATTTGAAAAAATTGAGTAGAATATAAATACGATAATTACACTTTTGGTCCGAAAGTTCTATACTAGCTTTCATACTACAGAAGAAATCACATTATGTTTTTTGAACTTTTTTATTCATTAGTTATTAGTTCATTTATTTATTCAACATAAAGTCTTAATGAATATGGATATATCATTATCGTCAACGTCAAAGTGTAAAACAAGCTGATCTTACTACTCTACTGGAGGAACAACTGGAACGCTTACCAAATTCGAATTAAACTTCAGCAGAAGAAAAGGCTCGTAGCATCGAAGAAATAGGCTCTTCAAATCGCTGTGCGAGGAAACCATGTTTGGAGAAGAGTAGAAGTCCTTAGAGCACGTGATGGGACACGAATATTCATCTCTTCAACCCTGTTGAGCAAGACTCCATCGATGTGGTAGTTGAACATTATAGGCTGCGAGTTCCGATGGTATGTCATTACAGAGCATTTAGGGATGCTGACAATCAAATAATTACGATAGCACCATTTCACAGACATATCCAGTAACTGCTGCAAACGTCTACAATTTCCTATGTACTTCACGATGGAATA
Source organism: Wyeomyia smithii (assembly GCF_029784165.1). Lineage (NCBI taxonomy): Eukaryota > Metazoa > Arthropoda > Insecta > Diptera > Culicidae > Wyeomyia > Wyeomyia smithii. Next base: position 78,672,304 of record NC_073696.1, read on the forward strand.
TAGTTTTAGGTCATCCGCATATGAAAGGTTACATCCATCACCAAGCAAAATACTAGCATGATTTAAAAATATTGTAAAAAGCAGCGGTCTCAAGTTACTTCCTTGAGGTACACCACTCTAGTTAAAGAATGGAGTGCATCTCAACTCCCAATGTCACCCGAAGTGATCGATTACACAGTTATGAACTAAGCCATGCAACTAAGCTGTCAGAGGCACCAAGCAGGTTAGTTTTGCGCAATAGTATACGATGGTCAATTCTGTCAAATGCGGCTTTCAAATCCGTATAAACCACGTCTACTTGGCATTTTGCTTCCAGTTGCGTAAAACAAATATGCGTAAATTCCAACAGATTCGTGTTAACCGAACGTCCGGACATAAAACCATGCTGGTCTGTAGAAATTTGAGAACTAAAATATATTAAAGCAAATAGATTATAGTTTTCACAACTAATATATGAGTGTATTGAATATTAGGGGTTATATACCTTTTTAGTTTTCAAAAAAACGAAAAAAAATTTATTGTATTATATTCAAATACAACATCTTGAGAACATTTTCACAAATTTTCATAAAGATCTGAGCAATAGGAAGAAAGTTAGAGCGATTTGCAACGCGCCTCGCCACGGCCGCATAAGCTAAACTTGAAACTTTACACGCGATTATCTCGGAATAGTTTTTTCCGAAAAATGAATTTGCCGTGATCCTGTTTGCGGGAAAACTACTGAACCGATTTCCTTCATCTTTTTTTTTTAATTTTCGTTATTAAATTCGCCGGTCCTTGAACGATCGCTTTTTGAAACATACAGTTACATTTTGCCGCAAAAAAAATTTAAATGCAATTTTTAGCGCTCAAAACGTGCATTTTTTGGGAAAAACGTTCCCATTTGCACTGAAAACAAAATACTCATAAAAGCGATCGTTCAAGGACCCGGCACACTTCTAAACTAATGATATAATATGAGTTTTTGGATTTCGGTTGACCCGCTGAGTCTCTATCAGGATCACCGCAAGCCTCTGCAAAAAAATAGCGTTTCGGGGAAACGGCCATTACTCCAGTAATAATTGGTATATCTCAAAATTAAACGTATTTTGTTGTTGTTGATAAACTGTACTTTCAGAAAAATACCCCTTTGATGCAATGAAAATGGTGTTACGCACTTAAAAATAGGTTCAAACTTCCCTCATTTTTCTCGACCAAAAAGGTATATAACCCCTTAAGGACGCTCGACCCACTATGTGGAAATAGTACAGTTCTGAAGAAAAAGGGGTATGAATTAGCCCGAAATATTCTCGTTCAGAAATCTACTTGCTCAGAGTCCTAAAAGTCGTAGATGAATTTTTTGTTGAATGCATCATCGCCTAAATTTTCTTTGTCATTTAGACCATTACTTGCGGTATAGTTATTAAAAACTTTCACTCCAATTTGTAGAGCCGAGGAGGTGCGTGTTGTTCTGTTTTTTTTTTTTTTTTTGACACAGATTTCGTAGTCTTTTCACCTTTTTTGTGCAAGTGAAGTTTGTTTCAGATATCTATAAGATTCTCAAATGTAGAATTCACGCAAAAAATTAATGATTTCGTATGAATTTATACCCTTTTCCGTGAGAATTCTCGTAAATTACTCTTCCTTTCGCACATATTTTGATATCCCGAATATCAAAGTTCGCCGTAACTTTTTGAGCGAGTAATTTCAAAAACACAGGTCACTTAATGTCAGAAATTAAGGTGCTATGAAAATATACAACCGAGATTTAAGCCCAAAAGTTTTAGAAAATCATGATTACAATTACAATATCACATGCTAGCCTGGGGGGCTAATGCAGTCTCGATCAACTAGATTAGTTGAGAAAATGTGTTATCGATTTTGTTTTCGGCACATTTTGCATGTTATAGGATAAGTACAATGATACACCGTGCCACAGTCGAGAAAATGTTGAGTCAAGCAAATTTCCAGCTCAAAAAGATCCTCGACCTGATTGGGAATCAAACCCGGTATCACAACCGTGTGGGAGAGCTAGCCGACCGACATCGCCAACCACGGGGACCACAGCATGATGCTTGGAGGTAATTTTTAAAAATTGCAGGTCACCCATTATTGTTTTTAAATTTATTACAACACAAAAAAGCGGATCGACCGCCTTCCACGTTCACCATTCATGTAGAGCATAGAAAGTCACCGAAAGGGTAAGCGTCTTATAGAGCGCAAACTTCGCGCGAATCGATATATCCGCCAACGCCAACTGAGAATGAAACAGATTGTTGCTGTTTACATTTATCAAACTTGTTTGTTTTACTGGAAGGGAATCGTTTTGAGAGTCTAAAAATATTGTTTAATCTCGTGCAAAAGATCCATGTCAGATCTGATCCGTGCTTGTTACGCATATGAAGATAGCTCTGTTGAAGATTATCTCAGTTTTGATCTGGATGTTTTCGATGACTTTTCATTTATTTTTTTTCGTGTAATTTAACTTTACATTATTATTATTATTATTTATTGCAAAGTATACTTGAAGAGTAAGGCATTCTCCTTCTTTAATTCTACAATTGGACTGAATGTAAACACATCTTAAAAATTAATTAATTATTTTGAACTCATTAACTTAAGATCCATTGAATTTTACTTTAACATTTTTAATTCCTTTCTTCTAGCCAATCTGTACACCTGCGCATGAACCTCCCACATAAAGTAATATTTTTAATTTCGGCTGGGAGCTGGTACCATAAAGTAATTGCTCGCACGAAAAACGAATCACGATAGTGAGAAGTAATGAATTGTGGCAAAACAAAGCTTCTGGTGCATTCCGCGTCGAACACTCGACAGAAACGGACGTGCAAAGTGGTCGTTCTATTACAATCCGGTCCGTGTGTACGAATGGCCAAACAAAAGAGTGTATTATTCGCGCTAAAGGCCAACTAGATTGTGAGTTGTGTCGCTACGTTCTGTACCCGGCTCGCAACTTTGGCTGTATTGGTGCAAAATACCAGCTGCAGTTTTGATCTGTGCACAGTGAATAGATCTTTCTAATTCAAGGCCATCATTTGACAGTCGAGTCGTGTCGCTGTGCTGAGTGATCTCACACCCGGCTCACTGCTGGTGGCTGTATTGGTGCTGCTGTACTGGTGCTGCTGTACTGGTGCTGCTGGCTGCTTTGGGTGCAGCTTCGAACGATCGGACAACCACTGCTGGAAGGAAGAAGTAAAGAGGTACGTGTTCTTGTCGGCGCTAGTGCGCTAGTGCACTACATTTAGCGCGATGGATATAGATCCCTCGCCTCCCGTGCCCATCCCCGAGCCACCCTGACCCTGACCCTTCTGTTACCCCCTCCCCTGTTCATTCTCCAGTCCCCCCTCGCCCCAGGCTTTACCCGGACGGATCTCAACAGGGCAGCTATACTGTTTATTTTCGTCCAAAGGCAGGAGTGAATTCAAAGCGATTAAACATACCGTAATGCATAAAATTTCGAACACTTAAGCTATGATGTAACTTTTTGCACTAAAAAATCAACGAAAAATAATTTTTTCGACGATCTCAAAGGTTTACCATGTTGTTTAATTTATTTGTTGCAATTAAGTGGTATTTATATAGATTCAAACAAGTTTTGTTAATAAATTAACGAGAATTCAAACCTAGGTTTTGATTCAAATTCCGAACACTTCCATGTAATTACTAAGAGATAGATAGGCAAACCGTCCCAACACTGACTGTCACTTTTTTCAACGCCTGCTGGTTCCCTGGAAATGGCACCACAGTGAAGAGCTATACATGACAGGGTAAAGGACATTCCGAGGAACGAAATGGTATATAATAATCATACTTTTGATTACTCTAGCTATAATAATGTGGTTTTCATTCTAAAGTGTTCGAAGTTTGAGACTGTTCTAAGTTTGAGTCAAAACGGTACTGCAAATTTCGAAAGACCTGACGAAGGGGTACAAGGCCGTGACCGAAATTTCCAAGGTCCGACCTAACAAGCTCCGTGTCGTGGTCAGTGATCTGACACAGGCCAATGCTATCGCATGCTCTGAGCTCTTCACACGCGAGTATCGCGTTTACATACCCGCACGAGACGTGGAGATCGACGGTGTCATAACCGATTCGAGTCTGTCTGTCGAGTGTATCCTAAAAAGCGCAACCGGTTGCTTCAAAAATACCGAAACACAGGCGAAGATTTTGGATTGTAAGCAATTGCGGTCCATGTCTCTCGTCGGCGGTAAAAAAGTTTACACTCCGTCAGACTCGTTTCGCGTTACGTTTGCCGGATCTGCACTCCCTAGCCACGTCTCGATCGACCGGGTTCGTCTGCCTGTGCGATTGTATGTACCCCGTGTTATGAATTGCACCAATTGCAAGCAGTTAGGCCACACAGCCGCCTACTGCTGCAATAAGGCACGATGTAGCAAGTGTGGGGAGACTTATGCGGAAGATTCTTGCAGTGTTAATGCTGAAAAATGTATTAACTGTGGGGAAAACCAGCATGAGCTCTCCACATGCCCGGTGTACATGCAGCGCAGAGATAAAATCAAGCGGTCACTTAAGGAGCGTTCAAAGCGTTCTTATGCTGAGATGCTGAAGAAGACCGTGACCACTTCTACCATAACATCGAACCCCTTTGATCTGTTGTCCTCTGATGAAACCGATTCTGACGATTCATCAGCGGGAACATCTTATGCCAATCCTGGGGAGTCTAGGAAGAGGAAAAATGTTTCTTCTCCTAAACTTCCCCGTAAAGGTCCTAAGATTTCCCAAAGTGTAATGAAAAGTACGAACAAACCAAACAGTGCTGCGGAAAAACCGAAGCAAACTCCTCCTGGGCTTGCAAATTTAAAGTCCCAGAAGGAGTTCCCAGCACTGCCAGGAACATCTAAAACCCCAGTTGTTCCTTTTGCACTCCCAGTTGATGAAACAACCTCTGGATTAGTGAAATTTTCTGACATTGTGGACTGGATTTTTGAAAATTTCAATGTACCCGATCCAATTAAAATTTTTCTTACAGCATTCCTCCCAACAGTTAGCTCATTTTTGAAGCAGTTGACTGCCCAATGGCCCCTCCTTGCAGCGATTGTATCCATCGATGCCTAATTCAACTGCGTATATGAAGGATTCTATCTCTGTCTTACAGTGGAATTGTAGAAGTATTTTACCAAAAATTGATTCGTTTAAAGTTTTGATAAATAAAAACAAATGCGATGCATTTTCCCTTTGTGAAACTTGGCTTACTTCAAATATTGATCTCAACTTCCATGATTTTAATATTATTCGCCTTGATCGAGACACCCCATATGGAGGAGTACTTTTAGGGATTAAAAAGTGCTATTCTTTCTATCGTATTAACCTCCCCTCGATTCCAGGCATCGAAGTTGTCGCATGTCAAATGACAATAGCTTTGTATTGCCTCAATATATATTCCTCCCAGAGCACAGGTTGGGCAACGGCTGCTCTTTGATTTAATAGAACTTCTTCCCTCGCCACGTTTGATTTTGGGAGACTTCAACTCTCATGGCGTGGCTTGGGGTTCCCCATACAATGATAACCGCTCCTCTTTAATCTATAACCTTTGCGATGACTTCGACATGACTATTTTAAACAACGGTGAAATGACACGTATCCCGAAACCTCCCGCGCGCCCAAGCGCTTTGGATCTATCCTTATGTTCGACGTCGCTACGGTTGGATTGCACATGTAAGGTAATCCTCGATCCTCACGGTAGCGACCATCTGCCTATTCTTATTTCAATTACAAACGGGTCAACTCGCATGCGACCAATTGACATTCCGTATGACCTCACACGGAATGTCGATGGGAAGTTATACGAGGAAATGATTTCAAAAGCGGTCGATTCGTTTCAACATCATCCACCACTTGAAGAATACAACCTCCTCGCGGGCTTGATTCTCGACGCCGCGTTGCAAGCCCAAACGAAGAAATATCCCGGCGTAACGATCAAAGAACGGCCTCCCACTCCGTGGTGGGACCAAGAGTGCTCCGATGTCTACACGCAAAGATCCGACGCGTTTTTGGCCTTCCAGAAGGGAGGTATACCCGACGACTGTATACGGTATTCGGAGCTTAATACCAAGCTTAAAAGCCTGGTTAAAGCAAAGAAACGCGGATATTGGCGTCGGTTCGTGAACGAGACGTCGAGGGAGACATCGATGAGCACTCTTTGGAACACTGCCCGAAGAATGCGGAATCGCGTAACGGTCAACGAAAGCGAGGAGTCTTCAAGTCGGTGGATATTTGATTTTGCCAGGAAAGTATGTCCGGACTCTGTTCCTGCGCAAAACTTTGTTCGCGATACGTCTCCGGGTCACGACGCGATAGAATCACCTTTTACGATGGCAGAATTTTCAGTTGCCCTCCTGTCCTGTAACAATAACGCACCTGGGTTAGATAGAATAAAATTCAACTTGTTGAAGAATCTACCCGGCAATGCCAAGAGGCGCTTGTTGAACTTGTTCAATAAGTTTCTGGAGCAAAACATTGTACCGCAGGATTGGAGGCAAGTGAAGGTGATCGCCATCCAAAAACCAGGGAAACCAGCTTCTGATCACAACTCTTATAGGCCGATTGCAATGCTATCCTGTATCCGGAAATTGATGGAAAAAATGATACTCCGTCGTTTAGACCATTGGGTCGAATCAAATGGTCTACTATCAGATACTCAATTTGGCTTCCGCCGCGCCAAAGGGACGAATGATTGTCTTGCGTTGCTTTCAACAGATATTCAGCTGGCGTATGCTCGCAAAGAACAAATGGCGTCTGCGTTCTTGGACATTAAGGGGGCTTTTGATTCCGTTTCTATTGACATTCTTTCGGGTAAACTTCACCGACAAGGATTTTCTCCAATTTTGAACAATTTTTTGCACAATTTGTTGTCCGAAAAGCACATGCATTTTACGCACGGCGATTTGGCAACTTTTCGCATTAGCTACATGGGTCTTCCCCAGGGCTCATGTTTAAGCCCCCTTCTTTACAACTTTTGTGTAAATGACATCGACGAATGTCTGGCAAATTCATGCACGATAAGACAACTTGCAGACGACAGTGTAATCTCTGTTACAGGAGCCAAAGCTGCCGATTTGCAAGGACCATTGCAAGATACCTTGGACAATTTGTCTGCTTGGGCTTTACAGCTAGGTATCGAATTCTCTCCGGAGAAGACTGAGATAGTAGTTTTTTCTAGGAAGCATGAACCTGCTCAGCTTCAAACACAATTAATGGGTAAAACGATTTCTCAGGTTTTGGTACACAAATATCTTGGTGTCTGGTTCGACCCTAAAGGCACCTGGGGTTGTCACGTGAGGTATCTGATGAAAAAATGTCAACAAAGAGTGAATTTTCTTCGTACAATAACCGGACAATGGTGGGGAGCCCACCCAGGAGACCTTATAAGGCTTTACCAAACAACGATACTGTCTGTTATTGAGTACGGGTGTTTCTGCTTCCGCTTCGCAGCAAACACACATTTGATCAAACTGGAGCGAATACAATATCGTTGTTTGCGTATCGCCTTGGGTTGCATGCAATCGACCATTGTATTTCAATCACATGTCCCAAAATATTAACCCTTCTTCGAATATTCCAAATCGTGTCGACTTATCAAATACTTCTGATTCTACTGTGTTTTTCGATACATCCATGATAGAAGAAACTCGTGGAATCCCGGATCATTTACGCGTGCAGCAGATCCCCAAAATTTTTTCCAATAAATATTGAAACATCAACTGCGACAATATGTACTACACTGACGGATCACTTCTTGATGGGTCCACTGGCTTCGGTATCTTCAATAACAATTTAACCGTCTCCCATAAGCTCGATAATCCTGCTTCTGTTTACGTCGCAGAATTGGCTGCAATTCAGTTCACCCTAGGGATTATCGAAAAAATGCCCACGGACCATTATTTCATCTTTACGGACAGTCTCAGTTCCATTGAGGCTCTCCGATCGATGAAAGATGTTAAGCACTCTCCGTATTTCCTGGGGAAAATACGGGAACATCTGAGTGCTTTATCCGAAAAATCTACTCAGATTACCTTAGCGTGGGTCTCTTCTCACTGCTCGATACCGGGTAATGAGAAAGCGGACTCTTTGGCTAAGGTGGGCGCAACAAACGGTGATATTTATGAACGACCAATTGCCTTTAATGAATTTTTCGCACTTGTACGTCAGAATACGATCATCAGTTGGCAAAATTCTTGGACCAAGGGGGAACTGGGAAGGTGGTTACATTCCATAATCCCCAAGGTGTCGACGAACCCGTGGTTCAAGGGGTTGGATGTAGGTCGGGATTTCATTTGCGTGATGTCCCGGCTTGTGTCCAATCACTATAGATTTGACGCGCATCTCCGTCGTGTTGGGCTCGGGGAAAGTGGTATCTGTGCCTGTGGTGAAGGTTATCACGACATAGAGCACGTTGTTTGGTCATGCCCTGTACACCGTGACGCCAGGTCTAGATTAATAGCTTCCCTGCAGGCCGAAGGTAGGCAGCCGGCTGTTCCTGTTCGTGATGTCTTGGCGAGCCGTGACCTATCCTACATGTCCCTTATATGCGTTTTCCTGAAATCCATCCACGCCCCAGTTTAGTCCTATCCCCTTCCGCCTACATCCAACCAAACGACAAGAACACGTTAGGTCCCCGGATCCGGAAACAGCAATCAGACCCGCACGATACTCTCAAGGCCCGATGGAAACAACCCAATATGCCAGTCCGTAATATCTTGGCCCAGCAGCGGAACAAATTTAATATGCTGCTTACCTATGGCAATGAAAACCATCAAACAGCAAACCTGTGCTTTTAATGCAAAATATTCTAGCTTTAAGTTAGATTTAGTTTCAGCTCGTAGTCGGCAGCGAGAATAAAAAATTTGTTTTTAGTTATTAAGATACTTTAGAAAGTAAGCTACCAGATATAATTGGCGCCGTTAAACATTGAATTGTATTTGTGCCGTGTCAAATAAACTATAGATGAAGAAAAAAAAAAGCTTCTGGTAGGGTAACGGGGGTATTTTGGCCAGCTTTGGGAAGTGTTCGCACAGTGCATTGAAAACAAACACAATTTTTCAACAATAATACCTACTCTATTATAGATGAAGAAAAAAAAAATACCTACTCTATTATACCATTGTTAAAAGCTAAGTGTCTATTTTAATATATACCGTTAAACAATGCAATATATTGAAAAATATCCTATAAATATAAAAATTTCTACGAAGTAATAAAAACATATTTTGGTCCACCAAATTTATACTTTCGCCCACCTTTATATCTACAGACGTGTATGGAAATAGTTTAGACTGATTATATTTAAGATCATCATCGGTATTTTTAGAGCAAAAATAGTGGGTTTGAGGAGAACATTCTTCTGCTGTGAGTTTTTGTAAATTTTTAGGCATCTAAAAATGAAATGATTTTACTTATAGCGGTTTGACAGGCATTCTCATCCAATTTTATATCGTTAAATGTGATAAACTAAGAAGTAATTACCTGTAAATTGTCACAAGCTGCTTCTTTGTTTACGAGCAACGGCCGAACGGTAATCAAAGAGATGTCAAAACTTGGCATGGCCAAAATATGTTTGCTTCAGAAAGAGGCAAACATATTTCGGCCATGCGTTTTACCACTTTTTCAATTTTTTCCAACATGTTAGAGTATACAAACTGTTTCTATGACATTTTATTGATGTTACTACAACAACGAATTGTTTCAAAAGCATACATATTTGTTACAATAGCTTCCGGACGTTGACTTGTAGATTACCACTTCCTCTTGACTTTGGGTTGACGCAGCCATGACTTTGAATATGTATGAACTAATTCCAAAATAACACTACCTAGAGCCAGTTTTTCGCCAAAAATTATAGTGTAGTATGATTCTTAGGTGTGTTATTCAATGTTGCATGCATAGTTTTCTAATATTCTTTGAATTTATCGGATAAAATGCGTAAAATGTTACCGGGTGGGCCAAAATATGCATGTGGGCCAAAATGTCCCCGTTACCCTACTTGTGCCTCTGAAAAATCACAAGAAGGTTGTATGCAAAGCCACGACCGCAAGTTGAAGTAGAATACTTTTACAAGAAAGATAACCCGGCAGCTTGCGTATCAGTCAGTTTTTCTAGTAAATAAACGTTGACCGTTCCGGCTGAAACAGGCTCTTATATAGGCCAAATAGCATGTTTTCAATTGCAAGGTATATAATCCTGTCGACCGTGCTTGGGAAGCAAGCATATAACGACCAATCTGAGGTCGAATTTTTCGTTTTGACAAGGCTTGACTATTTTCAATAGTACAATTGTGTAAATAATAAAATTACAATTATCTTATTTTGGGAAGAATCTTAGAAGATTTTCCAATCTATTGCTGCAAGAACGAAGGAAATCCTTCGAATACTAACCGATTTATTAGCATTTGAAATTGGACATATTTTTCACTTTTTTAGGTTTTAGATTTTCATTTCACATCCCTATGTAGCCGAACTTCCTGAGAGAAGTATTCTACTTCAAAAAACCTGAGTTTTTCTGAGAGATAACGGGGACCATGACAGATTATTCTAAATAAAGTAGATGTATACCGCGATTTTAGGAAAACGTGGAAAGAACTTCCCAGTAGTTGACTATGGAGATGTGAAACTCGAGAAAAGGTATTAATATTTAAAATCCAACGGACACATCCATTTAGCGCAATTCTTAATCTGTCGAAAGCAGCAACAGAGGCGTTTGAAATCAATTCTAACCCATAGGTAAAGTGGGGAAGTAGAAGTGTTTTGAACAATCTAATTTTAACCGGAATAGACAGCATGCTTGCAGTTAGCCTTAGCCAGTCGTCGTAGGTTCAAATCTCGGCTCGGGAGAGACTGTTAGCGTCAGTAGTATCGTAGCGCTAGCCCCGCAACTGTCCAGTACACTGCGATGTCTGTGTATAATAAACAGAAGGTCGAGTTTCGATACGGAATGTAGCACCAAGGCTTTGCTTTGCTTTGTGGGACTGGTATGCGATTACTTTTGAGATGGGACAAACAGACCTGATATTTTTTGAGAATTTTTCAGAACAAACTATATTATTTTTAACATTTATTTTGTAAAGCATTGACGATTCTAACCTGTGGTGGTCATAACTCAAAATTGACGAAAATGCAGATGAGACTGATATGCGTTTAACGGCAGTGCATTCATTTTGACAGTACTTACGCTAAGTCTAATTCTCGCAGCTTCCCTTGTGAGACCCGCAGAGGCCCCCTCTACAGCGATGATGTCGGTGTCATCCGCGAAGCCTAGAAGCAAGTGAGATTTCGAAATGGTGAGAGCCCTTCTGCTTGCTCTAGACCATCCAACATCACTAACGCGTCCGAAAATTCTCCCACTGTCTCGACACCTGATGTGAAACTATCAAGAGTAGGACGTACCAGCTTAAAAAGTTTTGTCGGAAACCTAGTGCAAGCTTAATCTGCTAAAGTTCGTTGTGTTTCACTGAATCGTACGGTGCCTTGAAGTCTATTAACAGATGTGTCTGCAACTTGTGTTCTCTAAACATGGCGAGGATCTGCCTCAAGATGAACATCTGGTCCTTTGTAGACCGTCCCGCTTGAAAATCGCACGGGTATTTACCAACAAAAGCTCCCTGCCACAGTCTATAGAACAGGATGAAGGAGAGAGTTATGATTATGCCACAATAGTAACTACAGTCGAATCTATGTTCTCTTTCATAGATAGGATATATGAGTACTTCCAAACAGTCCGTAGGAAGTTATTTCTCAGACCATACCCTTAAGATTGCACTATATAGCCGCTCGCTTCCGATATTGAATAAAATGGGCCGGTGTGCCATTATTCCCAGTGGCTTTGTGGTTCTTCAGATCTGTGTAACCTTTTTTCAGCTCAATCTGTTGGCGGATTCTCGACGACTTTTTTACCTTCCTCACCATTTCACACCACTCAGAAGTGTTGTTTCCAACGCCTGGACAACTGCGACTCATCGGTAATCTGGGTCCCTTCCCTATCGTTAGACATGGCAGGATCTGGCACAGTCTGATTTCAGAATCTGTTAATCGGTCTACATATGTAGAAGAGCTCATCGTGTCATGCCTGATGAAACAATTCTCCGCTTCCACAAGGACGCGATTGTGGTGTTCACGGCGGTGAAGCATAGTTTCGGCAGCTATAGATTCCTGATATTGCTATAACTAACGTGTTAGCATATGCCCGGTTCTTTTCTTCCGTCAACTCTTTTTTTGCAAGGTGGTGGGGGAATTTGATCACAGTTACCCGGAAAGAGAGCTCAGGGAGTGGGGTTGACTGGCAGTTAGCTCTCACTGGCGCGTTAGTGGTGGACCCGCCACACACGTTGTAGCTCCAGGACTATCTAAAAGACGGATGCACAAGCCTCACTCTAGATTTCCGGGTCTACGCACATCTTCCGAACTACTATCATGTCGCTTCTCCCACGTATAAAACGAGGGCATCCGAAGAAGACATGCTCAGCGGTCTCGCGAATATTCACGCACTCGGGACACATGGAGGACACCGCATGCCGGAACCTATGTAGTTACTACCTAAGATACTACTTCTCCATGGTGCCCATAAGCCATTTGAATTCCTCCCAAATAAGTCAATGTATCCATCTATCCTTCGTGGAATCAGACTGTTTCCGCTGCCATCTGATCATCAAAAATCATCTTCTGATACCGCGTATGCCCCTTTTGTCACGTTGATCGAAGCACATTCGACATCATTCGAAATAGTGCTGTAATAGCTGCTAAGGTCCTCCTACAGACATAGTTCACATGGCTCTTAAACGTGAGCTTGTCGTCAACACTTGTGACCTTCCTTTGTGCTGTTAACTAGTACTCGATTCCGGAAGTAATCTTGTACAACGACACTTGCACTATTGAACGCATTCCTCACGTCAAGCGTGATGATTGTGCAATAACGAATGCCCATTCTGATAAAGAGCGATGGAGAGAATAGCATCTAGCGTGGGAACTACCTTTCCGGAAGCTGAACTGGTTACTTGCCGTAGCATTTCTATCCTCTGTGTACTTCATCAGTCTGTTGAACCTTGAAGACAGAGGGGTCTATATGCCAATGAGTCCCCGAGCGTTTTACCATTCTTCGGCAATAGGGTAGTTTCTGTTGCTTCCACCTTTCCGGGAAGATCTTTGCATGATTGTCCTGAACAGCCTGGGGGCTACTTTTATGGCTGTTTGAATTTTTTGGTTCGAGATTTCACCCAGTTTCAGTGTCTTGCTCATTTTTAAAAAGTTGGCGATCACGGTGAGTTCTGGTCTGAGTTTGAAATACTGGAACGTCGGACGTGAGACTCGACAGCCGGAGGCCAGGGACTTGCCTCGTGGCGTGGAAAGAGTCCCTCAATTATACGCTTCAGCATCGCTGGTGATCGCTCTGCAGGCGCCGATGCGCCTTTGGTCTTGTCTCTTACGATATTGTACGCGTAACCCGTTCGTGTTATCACTCGTGCTCCTCGAAGAAAGCCCTCTTGCTCGATTTTTGTTTTCAAGCTGTTAGGCGCCGGTTTTGCAAATCTGACTACTGCACAATGCTATATGTTCTTCGGCTCGCGCAAGTTGCATCCTCCATCTTGTAGGGAGGCACGCACTGCGGAGATGTTGGCTCTAGCCGTAGCTTGCCGCCTCTCGTTGTAGCGTACACTATAGCAAACCGACTGATGGTCACTATTGGTGTAGGCATAGTTTACCCTCAAGCTCGTGATCAGTCACGTCGAAGATCGACTCCAAACCATTTTTACTGAATGTAATTTTGGTCCCAACGTTGACCAGATCTGATTTTGACAAAGCTTCTAACAAGATCTGACCCCTCTCCTCTGGTTCTTACAGTGACTTTTTCATTTAGCAGCCCAAGCGTTGAAGTCACCCGCCACCACCAACCAGATTTCATATATTCCATAAAGGATGTAGGGGTCAAATCTGCACGCACTGAAATTGGTCTACCTTTTGATTCGTTCGGTGAAATTAATTGATATTTGAGTGAAGATAGTTTAACGTGCATTTTTGACACTATGTGAGGTGGTGGCGCGCAATAGTCTGCAAAATGTCGTTGAAAGAACAACGCGTTTGCTAAAAAGTTGAAAGCCCCGAACGAAAAAGCCGAGCCCGGAAGTTATACGACAAAAAGGTGACGAAACCACTTTGCTGCGTAATAAATGACGAGACTTATGTTAAGGCGAACTTCAAACATATTCCAGAGAACCTGTATTTCACTGCCAGGGATAATGATTTGTGCCATAGAACCTCCGAATGTGGAAGATATAAAAGATCACCGAGAAATCCTTGCTTTGGCTAACGATGTGTTCCTGCGGAAGCGGAGTACAACTTTCGTTACCTCAAGTTCTATAAATTGACAGAGGTGTATTCGAAAGAGTGTCTCCAAACGTGGCTTCTTCCTCTGTCAAATGCGGTCCAAACTACCGGATTTGGTAGCATGCCACTACACGAAGTACGTGCTGGTATGGTATTCAGCGAATAATTTAGATTACGTTCCGATAGTTCTTAACTCCACAAATTTACCGGAGCTGCACCTAATCGAGAAAAGCTGGGCTATTCTGAATAAGTATTCTCTGAAACATTCCAAAGTAATGATGCATGGGTAAATACGCAGAAATAATCGGTTCCGAGATCGATGCCTCATAGCCTCATGACCGGCGTTAAGATCAAAGTACGGGCATTTGGATATAAAGGCAAAAAAAAAACAAATCAATGATGGTAAAAGATAAACTAACTTGCATAGTTTCTTTTTATACGCTGAAAATTTGATGACAATCGCATATAAATCTCAATTTTGGGAATTACGTTGTTTTATGTGTACCGAATCAACGTTTGATGAACACTAGGCATACACTCATCTTAAATCAAATACTGTGTCAATCAACGTGTAAATATTTTCAATAGTAAACTGGCGAACCACGTTACCTTCAACCGTTAAGAAAAACCCAATCTATCACGGGATCACTTTGTCAGACTCTGTAGCTGAGAACAGATGTTCTCGTATTGTATCACACGTTAGTTGTATGCGTTTCGTAAAAAATTTGAGGAATTGGGTGAAAAACATAGGGTTTTTTGAAAATCCGTTAAAAAAATCACGGTACACTAATAATATTTTGAATTAGTAACCTCAAAAAAAAAACGGGTACAAAGAACAATAACGACATAATACCGACTAATTTGAATAAATAAATATATAGAACAAGTTGATAGTTAAACAACCGTGAAAAGTTTGATGAATTACAATATCTGTAGTCCTATGTTGCAGTTGTGTCTCAGATACCAGCCGCTTTCTTTTTTAATCTACCGAAAAAGTGTTTTAGTATAATTCATTAGAAAACATGAGGAAACTAACAAAGTTTCCAGAAGTAGTTGGTTGGATATTCAGAAAACATAACCTTTGGCGTATTTGATACTGAGTGATATTATTTATTTTTCCCCATGAAAACATTTTGCAGTGACTTTCAAATTTTACTTCATTTTATTATGCAAAAACTAAAACGCAAGATAAGAGATCACTTTGGGAAAGCAGGGACCATTTCGGAAATGAAACAACTTCATCACGAGCGTCATTCGTTGCATAGATCCAGGCACTTGTTTTACTTCAGGCATTCGTGTGAGCTTTTGCTCCTGTACAAAACTTTTCTTTTCCGATCTCTCTCCCTCAACCCATACAGAAGGCTTACTGTATAAAAGCTTGGTTCGGCGACCACAGTTTGGATACTCTTGATCAACAGATTTTTTTCTGGTTTTGTTCATTTTTACAAAGTATTGATATGGTAACAATTCGTTTCTCTGTTTCCCTAGCTCTAGAGGTGACGGAAATCGGCAACTTTTTTAACTGTCAGCTCTTTTTCCGTCACATCGAGTAAACTTTTTCCGCCTAAAAACCTATAGAATCACCTAAGTTCACTAACCTATTGTTTGTTTGAGGACAGCGAAGACAGATATTTTAATATTTACATAAACAAAACGCCAACTTCTTGCTACTTCTACTACTACTACTACTACTACTATTCGAACAGCTGGAGGGCGTTCCCAGGATTCCAGGCTAACTCGTGTGCTCCTTGTCGATTGCAAACGATGGCCTGCACGATTTCGCTTACCGAAAACCGTTTAGAAAATGAGTTTATTATTGATTTCGTTTGATTTGTATATCATCTATTCTGTGTCGGCTTATGTCTTTTTGTTTGTATATTTACGTCCTACTAATTGAACAGTTTCACAGAAACATGTTATTAGTGTAGATTGTTACTCTTTCAGTGTTGCTCTTTTTACATCCTCCTGCATACTCTTGCTTGGCTTTTGTGTAAACTTATCGCGTCCTGTGAACTATTCGCTATCAATCACGTGTCTCGTCAGTACATATATCACAATCAGGTATGCTAGTACGTTGTTTTACAATGAGGGCAATTACGCGGTATACCGTGGCGTCTAATTTTGAGTTCGGTACAGAATTTGAAGCATTTCATTCACCTTAGTAAGGTGGTTGCATCAGGATTAGGAGTTTTGTGTTTTTTCAGTTGTTTTATAGTTAATTTTCTTACTAAGAAAAAGCCACCCACCTACCGAGTTCACCCGGCTACGTTCTGACTACGCCAGGACATAATAAATATTTAAATATTTCATTGAACCATTCAGCTCAAATCATCTAGCTTAACGACTTTCTGGTTGCCGGTGGTATTCCTCATAAATAATTTCAGCACCAAGAATGGTATTACCAAAGTAGCAAATGTAGGGCCTCTTTTCGTTTTGGCTGCATCTAATCCATATGGGCTGCCTTCAGTGGGTTTGAAATAAGTTTGACTTAGCGCGGTTGTTTAGGGCGAAATTTGGACGATGTGTGAAATCCAGTCCACGGTGTTGGCGACGCGGTGGTAAATTCCGGGTTGACCCCGATTGGCACAGGAGTATCCTGCAGACACGATACCTGGAATTGGAATATAGATTTAAACATCTTGCATAAGTAAAGCAGTCATTTAAGAATTTTTCATTGGTTTTAATTTTTATAGCAATTTCTAATACTGCAGCAGCACTATATACAGTCCTTTACTTCCCGGGACGACATAAACAACAAGTCTTTCTAAACCAGACGGTAATTGTTGTTCCAACAAAGCACGTTCGGCTGGTGATGAGAGTGACGTAATCGTTTCAAAACTCTTAAATCAAACTTGAATGTTAATAGCTTTTTTCAGAAAGAATTTGAAAGAAGACAATCAGTCTGCAAACTACTGAAGTAGGGTCGACTGGAAAATGCAATCATGATATAATTGATTGCACTTTTCAGTCGATTGCGTTATTTCTCAAATGATGTCACCATTTGTGAGGTTTTCACGATAGAGTATCCTGTGTACATTTCTGACAGTTTCCCTCTTTGAGTTTACCAAATAATCTTTTGAATGCTGTAATTGTCCGTTTTTCGAATTGCAGCATTCAGTATCACCCGACAACAACAATGCAAATCCTGTATTCAAATGAATTTTCATCATGCAAAGGGTGCCTCTAATAGTTTATTGGCGGGATCAGCCAATCGTTGGGCTGATCTAGGACCCATGGGTGCACGTTACTAAGATACTTGGTTTAACCAACACAAATATCAGGAATCTATAGTTCATTTTCAAGGATTGCGAATCTGTTGCTTTATACAGCGTGCGGTTAAAATGGGAAATTTATAGGAAGAATGGCGGAGGTTAAAAGTACCCACTGCCGTACTTGCCAACGATTTTGCCATGGATCTAATTTCTGTAACATGGACAAAAAATGTCAAATGTCCTATGAAGAGAGTAAAAATTTTCGCTGTGCCAATTGTAACGGCAACCATATGTTAATTTTTTACGAATGCCCTGTCTGTTTAGCCATTGTTGAGGCAAGGCAGGGTAACAAAATTCAATTTCCCAAATCAAAACAAACTTTAAATTCTCAAACCTTACCAGTATTTTTTTACTCCTTTGCATACCCTTTTAACGTATGCACAGGTAACAGGTAGTTCAAACATTATTCCTCCTAATGTAGGTAGTTCTAAAATGCCCGTAATGTGGGGGGTAAACAAAAGACAATAGAAAAAAATACATTTATTACCCCAGCTAATATTGCTACCGAAAATATTTTTTCTAATGTCCCAGGCAGTTGACATTACGGCAAAACTTTCTTTTCTGCAACAGGCAATGTTCGGTCTTATAAACGCCATGCTACAGGCAAAATCCATGTTTGAAGCAATTCAAATTGGAACAAATTTTACTCTCAATATCGTATCAAATTTGAAATTTAACAATGATTTTCAATAAATCAATCAAAATTTTAAATTAGAATGCTCGCTCATTGAAGGCCAATGAGAACGAGTTTTTTCATTTTTTTACGGTGGATAATGTGCAATTTTTAGTAAAACCTTTTTGAAGCCTAACATCAAATATATAATTCCAATTACGTGGTCCCAAGACTATGATAGGATTCAGGGTTCCGGCGGTGGAGTTGCAATTGCTATCCATCGCAGGATCAAACATCGTGCTCTTGAGACGAAAGTTATTGAAATTGTGAGAATTGAAGTTCAAACTGAACTTGGGATTTTATTTATTGCCGCAGCATATTTACCATTCCAATGCACACGCGAGCACAAAACTTATTTTAATTGATTTACAAAAACTCACCAGAAATTGTTGCTCAGGGTACTATTCTATTTTGTCTCCGAATAGTCCATCATGCTTTTTTCTGTAAGAAATCCATCAACCACCGATTTGGTACTAACAGGTTGTCGATCAGAATTCAAAATCTGATAAATTTCCTGTCAGGGCAGGTGTGCTTCAAGGTTTAGTCTTGGGCCCAGTCCTGTACAACATTTTCACTTCAGATCTTCCTGATTTACCTCCAGGATGCACAAAGTCATTGTTCTGCGATGACACAAGCATTTCCGTAAGAGGAAAAACTTTTCGTGTCATATGCATTCTATTGCAGAAAAGTTTAGATATTTTTTCTTCCTACTTTCAAAAGTGGAAAATCTCTCTCAATGCCTCTAAAACTCAAGTGATAATTTTTTCCTCATAAAAATAGGGCTCCTTTCCTCAAGCCAAACAATAATCACGTTGTCAAGATGAATGGGGTTATTTTGTGTTGGTCTGACAAGGTTAAGTACTTGGGACTAATTTACGATAAAAAACCTTCTTTTCAAAGATCACATTGAAAGTGCAAAGTGCACCAAATGTATAAGATTTTTATATCCTCTCATTGACAGGAATTCTAAACTTTGTTTGAAGAATAAACTTTTGATTTATAAACAAATATTTAGACCAGCAATGCTTTATGCTGTACCGATTTGGTCAAGTTGTTGTTTAACAACGAAGAAATCGCTTCAAAGCATTCAGAAAAAAAATCTGAAAAAGGTTTTTGAAACGTCCTCCTTGGTTTGGTACACTTGATTTTTACTCGAAGAATATAACCTCCTCGCGGGTTTGATTCTCGACGCCGCGTTACAAACCCAAACGAAGCGATATCCCGGAGTACAGATTAATAGACGGCCTCCCACTCCTTGGTGGGACCAAGAGTGTTCCGATGTCTACGTGAAACAATCACACGCGTTCAAGGCTTTTCGAAGAAAGAAAAACTCGACGACTTCAACCGGTATTCGGAGCATGATACCAAGCTTAAAAGCTTGATTCGAGCAATGAAACGCGGTTATTGGCGCCGGTTCGTAAACGAAACCTCGAGAGAGACATCGATGAGCACTCTTTGGAGCACAGCCAAGAGAATGCGAAATCGTAATGTAGTCAACGGAAGCGAAGAGTCCTCGAGTCGGTAGATTTTTGACTTTGCCAGGAAGGTATGTCCGGATTCTGTTCCTGTGCAAAACATTACTCGCGATCCGTCTCCAGGCCGCGACGCTTTAGAATCATCTTTTACGATGGCAGAACTTTCAGTGGCCCTCCTGTCCTGCAACAATAATGCGCCTGGGTTAGATAGAATCAAAATGAACTTGTTGAAGAATCTGCCGGCACTGCCAAGAGGCGTTTACTGGAATTGTTCAATAAGTTGCTGGAGCAAAATATTGTATCCCAGGATTGGAGGCAGGTGAAAGTGATCGCCATCCAAAAACCGGGAAAACCAGCTTCCGAACACAACTCGTATAGGCCGATTGCAATGTTATCCTGCATCCGTAAATTGATGGAGTGAATGATACTCCGTCGCCTGGACCATTGGGTCGAATCAAATGGTCTACTATCAAATACCCAATTTGGTTATCGCCGAGCCAAAGGGACGAACGATTGTGTTGCGTTGCTTTCAACAGAAATTCAGCTGGCGTATGCTAGCAAAGAACAAATGGCATCTGTGTTCTTGGACATTAAGGGGGCTTTTGATTCAGTTTCTATTGACATCCTTTCCGGAAAACTTTACCAACAAGGATTTTCTCTAATTTTGAACAATTTGTTGTCAGAAAAACACATGCATTTTTCGCATGGCGAGTTGACAACATTTCGAATTAGCTATATGTGTCTTCCCCAGGGCTCATGCTTAAGCCCCCTCCTTTACAATTTTCATTGAAATGACATTGATGAATGTTTCGCAAATTAATGCACGATAAGACAACTTGCAAACGACAGTGTGGTTTCTATCACAGAAGCCAGAGCTGACGATCTGCAAGGACCGTTGCAGGATACCTTGGACAATTTGTCTGCTTGGGCCGTACAGCTAGGTATCGAATTCTCTGCGGAGAAGACTTAGATAGTAGTTTTTTCTAGAAAGCGTGAGCCAGCTCAGCTCTACTCACAGTTAATGGGTGAAACGATTTCTCAGGTTTTGGTATATAAATATCTTGGCGTCTGGTTCGACTCAAAAGGCACCTGGGGTTGCCATATTAGGTATCTGATAAAAAAATGCCAACAAAGAGTGAATTTTCTGCGGACAATAACCGGATCATGATGGGGAGCCCACCCAGGTGGCCTGATAAGGCTTTACCAAACAACGATATTATCGGTGCTTGAGTACTGGTGTTTTCGCTTCCGCGCCGCAGCGATCACCCATTTAATCAAGCTGGAACGATTGCAATATCGTTGTTTACGTATCGCCTTAAGTTGCATGCATTCAACCCATACGAAGAATTTGGAAGTTTTGGCGGGCGTTCTTCCATTGAAAGACCGCTTTTGGGATCTGACTACCCGTGTTTTCATCAAAAGTGAGGTTTTGAACCCCTTGGTAATTAAAAATTTCGATAAGCTTGTAGAACTTAATTCGCAAACTCGTTTTATGACTGTGTATTTCAAGTAATCGCTTAAACTTATTAGATACTTTTAATTCTACTGTGTTTTTCGTCACATCCATGATAGAAGAACCTCGTGGAATCCCGGATCCCGAAAATATTTTATAATGAATATAAAAACATCAACTGCGACAATGCGTTTTACACTAAGCAATCCTCGCTGAAACCGTCCCACTGGTGACATGAGCTCTTCAAAACCAAAATTAAACCACCTAGCGGTCAGGCTCAGCTTTTCTCATTTAAACTTATTATATGTAAAAATAGATTTACATGAATGCTCAAATCCAATAAAGGTATATTCACTCTTTGGGTTCTAAAATATTGATGTTGTAATTGAATTTTAAAATATGTGTTTAAGAAATAGCGAAATAAAAGAAATGACTCTTAATTTCGAACAATTTAATTACGAGCGATACCAAGAACGTTCAAATAATACGATAACACATTTAAATCATGTTGAGGCCATATATATTGATCAATACGGGTATAGTTTTAAATAGTCTAGGAATTTCCTTTCTTTCCAAAGCTTTTGAACCACATATCAAATTGTTATGAAGTTTGTTATTTGTAAGTTTGAGAGATGACTTGTTCGTATCCCGCATAATCAATAACCATAAACGGATGATAATCCATATGGTTTAACGATACCCCATACAGTCAGGACTATATCCCGAACTAGGTGTTAGGCACGTTTTATGGTTATTGTTTATGCGGGATGGCACTAGTTATGTTCAAATAAGTCAGGTAATCTTTGAGATGATAGACTCTCGTTGTTTTATTAACAATTTAATACCTAACGGGTGCTTAAGTTCGATTATAATCAGATGAAAAGGGAACGTATAGGGCAGCCAAGCTTTGAAACCACGTGTTCAATCATAATTCATCAGTTAACTCTTAACTAGCCTGTTCATCTGATATCAATATTGTTCAAATCGGTTGTGTAGTTTCTAAGACAATGAAGTTTCATGATTTTCACATTTCGATACATTACAAACGAAGTTACAGTCCGATTACAGCAAAATTCAATAGGGTGTTATGAGGCAGCTAGACCTTTCATTTGACACTAATTTTGTGGAAATCGGCTCAACCATCTCAAAGAAAAGTGAGTGAGTTTTTGTAGTCTCCGGAATATGTTTCTTTTCATAGCTGGATTTCACATTTTTAAACATAACAGGCAAAGCAATAATTCATTTGCGAAAAAAATCAATAGGGTCTTATGAGGCAACAAGACCTTCCATATGACACTGATTTTATGAAAATCGGTCCAGCCATCTCTGAGAAACATGAGTGAGATTAAATAGTAGCCCGTTCATTTGAAATTAATTTTGTTCAAATCGGTTGTGCAGTTTCTGAAATATTGATGTTTCGTGATTTTTACATTTTGATACATAACCTCTAAACTAGAAATCAGATTACAATAAAATTCAAAAGGGTCTTATGGGGAACTAGACCTTTCATTTGCAATTAATTTCATTGAAATCGGTTCAGCCATCTCTGAGAAAATCGAGTGAGATTGAGAGAGCGTTACACACACACATACACTCACACACACATACAGAAAATGCTCAGCTCGTCGAACTGAGTCGAGTTATATACGACATTCGGCCCTTTTGAGCACTTTTATACCTTTAGTTTTTTCAGTGATTGCTATACCTTTCTAGGAGAAAGGCAATAGGAGAAAGGCAAAAGAGGGTATTTTTGTGTCTAATTGATTGAATGCAGGGGAAAAATGAGAAAACCATTTGAGTAGTTCATATTAATGGACCACTCGAGCCCAAATCGGTTAAATAAACTCAATGTGCTGAGCCTGTGGTGTGTATCTGTGTGTAGTGTATATTAGGGGTCATACATATTCCACGTGAACAGATTGTCCCCTCCACCTCCGTGTACAATATAATTCTAACCGACGAAAAGGGTACGTTTGTTCCCTAATGAAATTCAGCCAGTTGATTAAAGGCTATTCAAAAATTACGGTGCGTGTGTGCACGTACTACCTGTGAACTAGGAATACTGACTGTCCAAAACATACGCACACCGCAGGCTCAGTATATTGCGTTAATTTGATACCGGCCGCGCGTCATGCGTTGAACTGTTCCGAGCTCGATTTCGAAAAGTGATCTCAATGGCAAGGTAAACTTAATGCTCACCTGATTTTTTCAAATGTATTTTAAAGCATTTTTTCTCAGCTTTCCGCTTACTCAAAAATACGTTTTTTTTTGATAAAATCCAAGATGGCGGCCAATTTTTTTCTACTTGAAATGAAAGCTCTATCATTCTTCTCTAAAAACAATGTGTTTGTTGAAGGGGGTTCAAGAGAAAAATAATAAAAATATCAAGAATTGCTAAAAAATCAATTTTTGTAAAAACCGTTTAACCGATTTGTACCCGAGGGGTCCATCAATATGAACCAACCTAAGTGGTTTTCTCATTTTTTTACTATTTTCAATCATTTACACAAAGATATCCTTTTTCAAAGACCTCATGTCACGTGATCGTGTCGTGATCGTTTTAGATTTGACTGTGAAATATTGATTTTATGTACCCAGTGTCTTCAGCAAGTTTATTCCATATAACAAGGCCTTTCTTTTGGCGTTTTCGGTTTTTTGATCAATCCCCCTAGTAGTTAGATAAAAAAATTATTTTTTCTAATTTTCAAAATACCCGATTGCTTTCTTCAGCAAAGTTGTAGGAAAATCTATAAGACGAAATAGAGTTTTACGAGGAGCAGTCCTCAAAATTAGTTTTTTGTCAATAACTTTTTCTGTAGTCGTCAAAACAGTTCAAGATGTTCTAAGATTTCGTTCATTCTGCTAAACCTCGCATTTTTGTAGAATATATTGGTTTGATATTTTCACTTGTTGTGAAGATATTTCTAGTTTTTTGCTGAAAATAGCCATATTTTGAGTCCATATTTCTCCGACGGTTGCAGATAGTAGCAAACCAACCTGTATGCATTTGAAAGTTTGTCAAAAGAATTGCATTACTCAAACGAGTTCCACTGTTTCTAGTTGTATCCAACCGAGTACAGAATGAAAGTTATGACGTATATACAGTTATGACGTATAAAGTTGAAGTATTTAGTGAAAAAAAAAATATTTTATACTTTATGTTTTCAGTTTATAATGATTTGCTTCCGATGATTCCAAAACTTCTTCTGTTTTAGTTAAATCTAACAAATATAAAGCATCAGTTGATAAGCTTTGCTCAGTTTTACAAATGAAGCTACGTTTGCTAGAAATAAGTGGATCCGATAGCTCCAGAAAGCGGTGAAAAATATCGGTGTTTGTAGCCACCCGCGAAATTTTACGGGAATGATGTTCACGTGTTTCCCGTATAATTTTGTTCAATGCTTCCTGTGCTTCTTCCGAGAGCTGTCCTGTCGGAACCAGAAAGTGGTCAGCAATCTGTGCACCGTGAATCAGTATTTTGTGTACTGACGCAGGTAGATAGTACCATAGATATAACTCCACTAATTTTCGCGCCGTGTCGATGCAATATCTATCGAATTTTTCAGTGTTCAACTTTCTACCAGAAGCAACAGCTTGAAGGATGGCTCCACAACGCTTCGGTACATTTATATCAAGTCCTGTGGAAAAAATACCGGATTATAAATGCAAGCAAATAATTTGCAAGCTTCGAAGAAATATGGACTCGAAATATGGCTATTTTCAGAAAAAAACTAGAAATATTTTTACAACAAGTGAAAATATCAAAGCAATATATTCTACAAAAATGCGAGGTTTAGCAGAATAAACAAAATCTTAGAACATTTTGAATTGTTTCGACGATTACAGAAAAAGTTATGGACAAAAAACTCATTTTGAGGGGTATTTTCCTTTCATTCAGTACTCGGTTGGATACAACTGGAAACAGTTGAACTCTTATAAGTAATGCGATTCTTTTGACAAAATTTCAAATGCATACAGTCTGGTTTGCTACTATCTGCAACCTTCGGAGAAATATGGACTCAAAATATGGCTATTTCCAGCAAAAAACTAGAAATATCTTCACAGCAAATGAAAATATCAAACCAATATATTCTACAAAAATGCG
Source organism: Wyeomyia smithii (assembly GCF_029784165.1). Lineage (NCBI taxonomy): Eukaryota > Metazoa > Arthropoda > Insecta > Diptera > Culicidae > Wyeomyia > Wyeomyia smithii. The sequence continues at coordinate 78,697,612 of NC_073696.1, forward strand.
AGGCTTAGCAGAATGAACGAAATCTTAGAACATGTTGAACTGTTTTGACGATTACAGAAAAAGTTATGAACAAAAAATTAATTTCGAGAACTGTTCCTCGTGAAACTCTATTTCGTCATATCAGACGTACAGATAGAAGATTACAGTATTCAGCAATTCATTTTCTTATAGGTTTTCCTAGAACTTTGCTGAAGAAAGCAATCGAGTATTTTGAAAATTAGAAAAAATAATTTTTTTATCTAACTACTAGGGGGATTGATCAAAAAACCGAAAACGCCAAAAGAAAGACCTTGTTATTTGGAATAAACTTGCTGCAGATACTGGGTACATAAAATCAATATTTCACAGTCAAATCTAAAACTATCACGATTTTTCGAGTTTAGACCACTGTGCAGTGGGACGGTTTCAGCGAGAACTGCTCACTGATGGATCACTTCTCAATGGGTCCACTGGCTTTGGTATCTTCAATAACAATTTAACCGTCTTCTTTAAGCTCGATAATCCTGCTTCTGCTTACGTCGAAGATTTGGCTGCAATTCAGTATACCATAGGGATTAACGAAAAAATGCCTAAGGGCCATTATTTCATCTTAACGGAAGTCTAATTTCTATTGAGGCTCTCCGATCGATTAAAAATAAAAAAATACTCACCATACTTTCTGAGGAAAATACGGGAACATTTGAGTGCTTTATCCGAAAAATCTTCTCAGATTACCTTAGTGTGGGTCCCTTCTCATTGTTCCATTCCGGGCAATGAGGAAGTGGACACTTTGGCTAAGGTGGGCGCAACAAACGGTGATATTTACGATAGACCAATTGCCTACAATGAGTTTTTACAAATTTCACGTCAGAGTACGCTTCTCAACTGGCAGACCTTTTGGGATAAGGGAGAACTGGGAAGGTGGCTACACAGCATCATCCCACAGGTATCTACAAAGCCTTGGTTTCAGGGGTTGGATGTAGGACGAGACTTCATTCGCGTGATGTCTCGGATTATGTCCAACCACTACGGGTTAGACGCAAACCTACTGCGTATTGGGCTCACTAGTAGTAATCCTGACATTGATCCCGTAGTATGGGTATGTGCTGAATTCCGTGGCGCCAGATCCCTACTTTTGGAAACCCTCAGGGCCCGAGGAATACAGTCCAATGTCCCGGTTCGTGATATCTTGGCCCAGCGGAGCACTACATACATTATGTTGATCTACGGCTATTTGAAAAGCATAAGTGTACCCATTTAAGAATCCCAACAATTTGAACCATCGAAAAAAAAACCATGCTAGTTTTAATCCTAGATTAAGTTTGGGCTCGTAGTCGGCAGCGAGGATAAAAAAATTTCTTTTAGTCTATAAGTTACTCTAGAAATAAGATTAAGTTGGCTCCGTTAAACATTGTATGTATCGTGCCGTGTCAAATAAACATATTGTTAAAAAACCCTATTAAAAAAAAAGAATAGCTAAAATACCCGAACACGTTACTTTACTTTGAACATCCGAAAAAAAAAAAATCACGAAAATAATTATTTTTCGACTTTCCAGAGTAGGCTCCTTCCTTAAAGTCGTTTTTCAAATTCAAATATATTTTCTTCTTCATTTTTATTTTTTTTTTTTAGTTTAAAATAAAACTTCCGTACAATTCATTCCTACTCACCTATCAGAAACCATCGTCCGCTCTTCTCGTGCATCAGCGGCCCACCAGAGTCGCCCTGGCACGAGTCCTTCCCACCGCCTCGGTACCCGGCGCACAGCATCTCCGGGTAGATGACCACGTTGATTCCGTTCGAACGGTGCCACCTTTCGCAAACTCTGTCAACGAGCGGAAAAGCATTAACCGTGCCCAAAACACAGAAGCGGTTGCCAATTGCCTGCAGTTTTGCGTGTCTTTCACTAGAGAAAAACTCACCTGTTATCCAGCACAGGAACGTCGACTGCTTGTAGCGTTTTCGGTCGCAACCGCGAGCCCGGATTTAGTGCACCCCAGCCGGCGGCCCAGCCGAATTTGCCTAGAAAATCTTCGTTCTTCTCCGGTAGACAGATGGGTGCTGCGGGATGGTTTTTGGGGAGTGTTTCGGTTTTTTTTTTTATTCGAGCGAGGGTGTAGGTGCGTGAAAAACAATAGATTCGACAACGGGTAGGGAGTAGATAGTAGGCCCGAAGAGGATATCGATTTCCACCGAGAAAAGGAAGGTTTGAGAAATATTCACACCAGACAAAAAATGTACAAAAATAAAAAAAAAAAAACAAGAGACAGTACATTGCAACGCAAGGCATAATACCAGTGCACTGTGGCGGTTGTTTTCGTTTCGTTTTTTGGTAAATGCATTGACGAGCTTTTCGCACCAAGTTATCGCTATAAGCGAGTGTCCGCGAAACAAAGATAACAAAGCAAAACGATCGCGCATCCCGGCTTCCCCGTTTTTGTTTCGGAAAAGTAATATTTAACTACTCAAAAATAACAAATAAGTTCTAGCAGTTTTTGAAAACAAGGGAAACCGGGTTTTCGCGGGTGAATCTTACCGATATGTGGCATAAAGTGCACGGTTCGTTCCAGCGTGAGCACCGCCACGTCGAAGCGGTCTGCCTGCGGGGTGAACTTGAAGTATGGATGAACGTTGATCGAGCGCACCCCGAACGTATAGGCCGGTAGGGGTTCGACGGCCGAGTTGATCACGTAGTCCCCCAGGGTCACGTGCACCTGACGCGGTGTCGCCCGGGCAACGCAGTGCCCGGCCGTAACCACGTGGCGCCGTGATATCAGCGAACCCCCGCATCTGGAAAGCATAGATCTGTGTTTTAGGAAGAATAGATTGTGTGCGGGACAGAGGGACAGAGTAGCGGTTTCAGAAGAAGAGAAGAAGGAATGATACAGTGGGTTTGGAACAAAAACAGGAAGTCCGTTCAGTGTCGCAGTCCCGGCACAATGTGGCATTGATTGCGAGAGGTCGTGGTAATGGGCCGTGTCGGTTCCCGAGAGGAGAAGGATGAAACAATAATTAGCATCACGGTGAATGTTACCGAAAGACCACCAGGTGCCGAACGTGAAGGATTTCAAGGCAAAATGCCGTGCATGTTAAGCATTAGACAGTGTGTTGCAAGACGTCGTTCGAAGAGGGGAGCGGGCGATGGAAAACGAGATGGAAAGAAACAAGAGAAACATGTTAGTGGATTAGTTAACGATTAGTAGCGAATTAATTGTAAGTAATTACTACATTACACAGACTACACAAGCGAAACTGACAGACTGAGTTGCAAGTTGAAACTGGTAGCAACAACAGCCGAGTTTAGTCCGATTATAAATGTGATGGTCGGATCAGTGCGATTGGGCAGCGGGCGTTCTTTCCCTCCCTTGAACTTCAATTTGTATGTTGAGCGACACCAGCTGCTTCTTGGCTTTTTCCGGTAGGTTAATGTTGTGATTGATCGTTAAAGGTTTGCTCGGAGGAAAACAATCAAGAAAGTAAGTGGAGTCTAATGGAAGTGGTAAACATACTACCACTAGAATGTTTTATCTACTAAATTAGCTTTGGAAAAACTCGAGTAAACGACTTTCTTCATTTCTATAACGTTTCAGCACTAATCTATGTTATATCTGAGCGTAGACAAATGAAATCGAAATATGATTCATATTTGTCGCAAAATCATTATAAAATTTTATCATGAAATGAATGATTTAACTTCAAATCAACAATCAAGTGAGATGCATACTCCACCAGAGTTGGTCACGTAGAAGTGTTAAAATACTGCATATGAATTGTTAGAGGGTTACAAAGCAAGGTCCTTTGAAAAAAATCCAAACTCTTCCAACGCTCATGCTTTTTTCTGTGAAAATATAGTTGGTTAGTAACTGTAATTAGTCTACTGAGTGTGAGAGATAAATCCGCAGTTATTCGTCAAAACAAATGTCTAATTTTATACAGAAATATACAAATGTATAAACTCTGTAGACAGGTACAGCTCCAAGATGCCTAAACTCGCGTCCGTGCAAGCCAGTGTCTCCAACATTGCAAACTTGGCAATAAGGTATCTAGTGGTATTTGTTTGCGCAAGAATCCACGAAACGTGAATTATCCGCACAAAACCGATTCATGTCGCCCGGAATGCCCCCACCTGTCCAAGCCGTCACTGTTTCACAGTCTCGTCGTTACATTATGGAGTCCCCATTTGTTCGCGCTAGTACCTAAATATATGCATGTACGGTTTTTGATGTGTACAGGTATGTGTGTAAGTGTGTGCCGTGTGTGCGATGGTTCATAGCTACCGTTTCGTAATGATACAAAAATGCGTGTCATAGGAGTGAAAACGCCGGCCCATTTCTGGACACACAGCGACTTTTGTTTTCGGATTGATTGTTCGTTTTGTTTGTTTGCTTCGGCTTAACCGCAAATCGGCGGCCGTATTGCACGTTACCTCGATGAGCCTATTCGAATGTAGGCTTGCCAGGGGAACGACCCGAAACCGGCATCGTCACCGCCGACAATCCGTCGCTGAGCCGTCTGTTTCGCTAGCGAGATACCGCAGCCTAGAAGAAATGGGAAAGAATAAAAGAAGAGAAAAAGAAGAGATTGTAAACGGTAAGTTTTCGGCCTAGAGGGCGCAAACAATAGCAGAATGTTTTGATTGTGTCCATAAGTTGTTTTGGGTGGATAAACAAGCGAATGAAAGCTTTAAACAAACAATGAGCAAGCAGTTGTTAGATACAGTGAAAAAGCATTATTTGTTAGTACTAGTTCAGTGATAGTACTTATGTAAAGAAATGTTCCTGGCAGTGATTTTATTTAGCATGCCAAAGATTCTAATAAATTAGTTCAGCTCCAGCTAAAGTCAATTTGGTTGTGATCCTTGATTGCCTGTTGAATGACTGACTTCTTTGTCGATTTGAAAATATTTTAAATATAAAGACATTAGAACTTACAAAGATATAGTCGCGTATTTACAGTGTTGAATTTGAAACGGTATTATAAAAGAGGACTAAACTTACTTACATAATTGAAAAACAGAACGACACAGTAAGTACGTACCAGGTAATGTATTTGTGCTTCAACTAGATCCTTTGATGGTTTCGAAATGATTTCTGCCTTTCGGTACTAATATTTTCAAGGACAGTTAAACAACAGAACGATCAGTGAACGTAACCGGTATGAATTCGCGAAATGTAGGACACGGAACCAAATTGACTTAAATCTAGCATTGTGGATTTCTTGTGTGCAGCATTTCACCGGGTACGGGTCATCAATCAACAAATCTTCCAAATTAGCGTTAGCTGTAAAAAAGAGCTTCAGAGTTAAGTTTTACGCTTACCAAATACAAACGGTGTGGGGTTATTTTGAACTCGATGTGTTGTTTCTTATCTGTTTTTGCGTAACTGGCAATGAAGAATGAGTTGCCAACAACGAGGCGAGTTTTCAATCGAGGTTATGTTAGGCTTTTCATTCGATTTATTTAAACTAATTAAAATCAGTTTGTTCATCAGACCAGTTTGCTTTTGTTGCTTATAGCATTATTCGCTGTCAAGACTATAGTAACGGCTTAGAGTGCACTTGCGTTGAGTCTTCGAAGCAGGATATTGGGTGCAGGAAAGTTGATCAAAAAATATCACTAATGAAGAGTGATAGCAGAAATTTTATTTTTTGTGACTACAATGTTCAACACATTTTTCATAGAAGTTCAACTGAATTTCCTATGCAAATTCATTATCAAACAAATCAACAAATGTTCACCATTGTTGCCCAGTGATTTTAGTATATACCATGACTTTTTGTGTACACCCTGAAAAGTGGCTTTATGAGAAGTAAAAAATTCCTAATTGCGAAAACAAACGTTCCGCAAGAGAGAACAAAAGATGGCGGCAAAAAAATCATGAATAAAGTGAATAATAATTCCATTTAGCGTATAAAGGATGAGGGATGAAAAATGATTAACGATCCCGCATAATCAATAACCATAAAACTTGCTTAACAACTAGTTCGGGATATAGTCACAACTGTGTGGGTTATCGTTAAACAATCTGCATTATCATCCGTTTATTGTTTAATAATTATGCGGGATCAATGAAGAATCATAGATAAGGGGCATACTTAAAATACAGAGTATTCATGGGGGAGGGTGGGGGCCAATATCGTTTTATGACAAGTTGAGACAATCGACGTAGCATTATTTTTAAAGACCTAGTTTTTTTGCAGAAAAAATTTGCACTAAAAATACACTTAAACATCACATTGCATTGTCGTTTCTTTTCAGAAAATCACCAGCGTGCATGAAAATATCTTTCACTGCGAAAACAACTGCTCTCAAACTGGTGGGCAAAGCGACGCACTTGCTTGAAGAGAGTAGCGGATCGTTTGTATCTGTGGAGCTTCAAAAAATACTGCGGTGTAATTTTAAATAGCTCTTCAGAAAGCTCATGAACTGGTGTAAGGTTTCTTACACGAAAGGACATTACGAATAAAAACTTCACAACAGACCTCACTGCAGTGGTTTTACAGTGTGTCTCTTACACCTCGTTCAAACTACACTGGATATCACCTGATATCAGGCGATTCGTGCTATGAAGACCATATTAACATTCATATCACCCCATATCCCATACAATAGAGCTGTCATCGGATATCACCTCGGCTATCATGTTCGAAAACCAATAAAAACCAGATTTGCAGCAGTTGACAACACGACCAAAAGACATTTGACGCAACCCTATAATTTTCACAATTCGTGTTGCATGCGAAGAAAAAGGAAAGAAATATTTTTGCTTTTGTCATCCCGAACATTTTGACAATTGCATATGAGAGCGTTGATGCGAGCCCACTAGAAGCGAATTTCTATATTCCACGGAGTCGGTGGAAATCTACGTAGGAATAGAGAAGTGATATTGCGATTTAAGATACAAGAAATAGATGCTAGATAGCCTCAGGTGAGCTCTGCGAATGAATAAATTCGCTATACCTGACATCTCTATCCTAATTGCTTTACTCTTGTTGTCTTGTTTCTGCTGTGACCTGTTTTTGTTTGTCTTCTCTTTCCAATTACCAAAGCAAATATCAAACCATATCATCTCACTGTAGTGTTAACATCCGAAGTGATAGTCGATATCATCTGGAGATATCAGGTGATATGCGGCGTAGTCTGAATAAGGCATTAAGCATATATCAAGTGAGGGAAGCATCTTAGTAGAAAAATAGATTCCGTTACTAGCTTTGCATCTTGATACTGGAAAAAAATCTAGACCTCCGTCACACAAGTATTTAAATGCTTTCAAATCTATCTTTTAGGAGTGCGCACGGTGTGTTCTAACTAGAGTTATTCAGCACTTTTATTTCGCTAAGCTGTGGTATAACCTAGTCTACATTTTCATACGTATAAGAATATTTCAATTCCATGTCTGCACTCCTATATATTATATCATACAAACTCGCATTTGATGCACAAAAACAGCATAAAGACTGGAACGCGCAAAAATTGGTCAACTTCAAATTGGTGTATTTCTGTTAAAAATGCATTTAAAAAAACATGAAAGGTTGCATTTGGAAGTTGAGTGTGTATACAATGGTTGCTAAAATGAGTTTTCACCGGTTGCTCTCCAGTTTTCAAAATGGCGTCCAAGCAAGAGGAACAGCGTCTAAAAATTTTGCTCGCGCCGCAAGAGAATCCGACGTTCTCGCACGCCAAATTGGCAAAATTGCTGGATGTGGCCGAATCGACCGTAATATATATTTTAGAAACGTTCGGGGAGCGTCTGTCGACCGCCAGGAAGCCTGGAAACGGCGGCAATCGTAATTCGGACGTGGCAGCGACGATGAAGAAGGTGGTAGCGAATTATAAGCGGAATCTTAACTTCTACATCAAATACGTCACTGGCAATCTCATTGTCTCCCATATTAGTGTGCAGCGGGCCAAGAAACGAGCCGGGTTGTCGACGTTTGAGACGGTGAAGGTGGCGAACCCAGATTACGAATAAAACACCTCGGCGAAGCGGTGGTCCGGAAAACTGTTATCTGCTTACAAAGTTACACCATGGGTGTCGAAACTTATGTGAAGGCTGATTTCAAGCAGCTTCCGGGACAGGAATTTTATACCGTACCATGAAGAAGAAAGGTGGCCTGAATTTTTAAAACCATCAAACTATCGAAGTTCCCGAAAAAATACCTCGTCTGGCAGGCCATATGTACGTGTCGTCTAAAAGGCGGCATTTCCATCAGTACGAAACTGTCAATCAAGAGATCTACGTCCAGAAGTGCCTGGAAAACCAGCTGCTACCATTCCTAAAGCAACATAACAGGGTTTTGCTGTTCTGGTCGGACTTGGCAAGCTGCCACTATGGGAAAAAGGCGATCGAGTGGTACGATGCGCACAACGTGGTTGTAGTACCCTAAGACCAGAACCCTCCTAACAGCCCAGATTTCCGCTCTATCGAACAGTATTGAGACTTGGTCAAACGGAATATTAAAAAAAACTAATAAATCCATCGAAAACGAGCAGCAGAATAAATCTAACTGGCGTTTGGCGTCGGATAAGGTCGATAAGACCACTGTACAAAATTTAATCAAAGGGGTTAAGCGGATGGGACGGCAGTTTGGATTTGGCAAACCAAAATAATAAACGAACATTTTTTCCTTTAAACATGTGAGTTGAACTATCAAAATAAAAATAGGAAGATTTTTGTATTTCGAATTTGACTGAAGGAAACGATTTTTTTGTCGACCAATTTTTGCGCGTTCCAGTCTTTATGCGTACTATTTTGGAGGAGATATACCTACTGAGGAATAGTGGTATGCAATTCATCGATTTACGTATTTATATAAAATAATTTCCGATTGAAAGCGATTTGTTTGACACTTTCTTACAATTCCAAGCCCTCAATCGTAAATCGGTTAGACTGCACCATGATATACAATTAAAACTGAGTTTCTGCGCATGATAATAAGCGTTGTACGATTTGTGGTTGACTGGGAAGCAGCAAGTGTATAAATTTATCTGCGGACGGCAGGAACACAGCACAAGGCAAACAAATTCTTTTCGTAGGATGCAAAAAATTATTACACGCAGCTCTCATGCTGGGCAAGAAGCAGAGATGCCAGAACTGTTTCGATAAAAATCGTAGATTCTACGGATTTCTACGGATTTCTCCTGATTTCCCCTGATTCCCCCCTCTTCACGGATTTCCCATATAAATGTTAATCCGTAGAAGTGAACAAATCCGTAGATCTACGGATAAATTCGTAGATCTGGCAAGCCTGGCAAGAAGTGAGCGATGAATTTCCACTCTGATCTCTACAGATATTGAGGAGCATAACGAGCCCGCTTCTAGCACATAAACAGTCGCTTGCATTTCGAAGCATACAATCCGTTTCTGTTTCCGCGTTCCTTTGAATAGAAGAGAAATGCAAAATATTGCGTGTGATGAGTAGGACCGATGAATGGAGAGCGATTCGAAATAGAGGATGAATGCATAAAGGAATTATGAGTGATAAGAGATGGAATAATTAGGGAAGGAGAAATAAAAATTGAAAAGATCAACTTGGAGAACAAGAAGCGAGGAGTGACAAAAAAGAGTTAAGAAACGAGAGAGATGAACGAGAGACAAAGAGAAGAGGGATAAACAATGCTTTGGGTGGAATGATAAAGGGCGCTAAATAAGATAACGTATGGGGGCGAAATGATGACAGATGAATGAGTGAGAGATTTGATATTAAAGATGAAGAATGCGCAATATGGAACGAGGAATGAAAAATGATCTATCAGTGATCAAGGAGGAAAGATTGGAAATGGGGAATGAGTTTTGTGGAATTGATGTAGCAGAAATAGTGTGGGATTCTTGAATAATAATTTAGCAATTCGGGAAGTTTGTGGGGAAGGGGATAACATGCCATTTATTAGAGACGAGAGATACAAAACGATGAAGAATGCTAAATAGGGTAGGCAAGTTAATTATACAAACTTTGGTGTTGGAATTGTGGGATGAGGGATTAAAAATTAGGGATTGAAATTGTGGGATAAGGGATTAAAAAATTAATAATGAGCAGTGAACGAAGAGAAATGACTCAAAACGCTGACGAGTGAGAGATTGAAAAATTGATGATTAGGGATTAAACAGAGATTGAGGATGAGGGAGAAACGGTGGAGAATGAATGATGAGGAATAAATGATTAGAGATTTGTGATATGGTATCAAAAAGTAGAGTTAGGAGAAGAGAAATGAGAGATTGAGAATGAAGAACGAGGGATGAGGAATGAGAGTAAAATTAAGTATGAGGAAGGAACGATAAGGAATGAACGATGAGAACTAACTGATGAGAAATGAACAATAAGAAATGAATTATGAGGAATAAACGATACGTAATAAACGATTAGAAATGAGCGATGAGGAATGAACGATCAGGGATTGGGGATATGGGATTAGAAGGCAAGGATAGGAGAAGAGAAATGACAGATTGAGATTGAAGCATGAGGGTTGAGGGATGAGAGCAAAATTAATAATGTGCAAGGAACGAGAAGGAATGAACGATGAGAAATGAATGATGATGAATGAACGATGAGGAATAACGATTACGAATGAATGATGAGAAATGAACGATTACGAATGAACGATGAGTAATAAACGATTAGAGATTGAGGATATGAAATTAGAAAGTAGGGATTGGAGAAGATGAAAGAGAGATACAGGATGAAGAATGAGGGATGACGGATAAGAGAAATTAAAGGATAAGTGAGAAACAACGAGGAATGAACGATTAGGGATTTGGAATCTAAGATTAGAAAGTAAGGATTGGAGAAAAGGAATGAGAGATTGATAATGAAAAATGAGTGATGAGGGATGAGAGTAAAGCTAAGGCACGATAAGGAATGAACGATGAAAAATAAATGATTAAAAATAGACGATAAAGAATGAACGACGAGGAATGAAAGATTAGAGATTAAGAGCATGAAATCAGAAAGTAGGGATTGGGAAAGAGGAATGAGGGATTTAGAATAAAGATTGAGGGATGAGGGATGAGAGAAATTTAAGAATGACGAAGGAACGATAAGGAATGAACGAAGAGGCATGACCGATGTGGTGTAAACGATGAACGGTGGGGAATGAACGATGAGGAATGAACGATGCAAAATGAATGATGAGCAATTACCGATGAGGAATAAGCGATGATGAGTTGACGATTACGTATGAACCATGAGGAGTGAGCGATTGAGTATTGGGGATATAGGGTTAAAAAGAATTTGAAAAAAGTAATGAGGGATTGTGAACGAATAATGAAGGATGGGAGATGCGAGTAAAATTAATGATATGAAATAAACAATAAAAAATGAACGATGCGGAATTAATAATGAGGAATGCACTATGAGAATGAACTATGAGGAATAAATAGATAAGAGATGAGTATGTAGGGAGGAAGGATAAAGGATGAGGGATGAGGGATGAGGGATGAGGGATGAGGGATGAGGGATGAGGGATGAGGGATGAGGGATGAGGGATGAGGGATGATGGATGAGGGATGAGGGATGAGGGATGAGGGATGGGGGATGAGGGATGAGGGATGAGGGATGAGGGATGAGGGATGGGGGATGAGGGATGAGGGATGAGGGATGAGGGATGAGGGATGAGGGATGAGGGATGAGGGATGAGGGATGAGGGATAAGGAATGAGGGATGAGGGATGAGGGATGAGGGATGAGGGATGAGGGATGAGGGATGAGGTATGAGGGATGAGGGATGAGGGCTGAGGGATGAGGGATGAGGAATGAGGGATGAGGGATGAGGGATGAGGGATGAGGGATGAGGGATGAGGGATGAGGGATGAGGGATGAGGTATGAGGGATAAGGGATGAGGGATGAGGAATGAGGGATGAGGGATGAGGGATGAGGGAAGAGGGATGAGGGATGAGGGACGAGGGATGAGGGATGGGGGATGAGGGATGAGGGATGAGGGATGAGGGATGAGGGATTAGGGATGAGGGATGAGGGATCAGGGATGAGGGATGAAAGATGAGGGATAAGGGATGAGAGATGAAGGATGATAGATGAGAAATAAGGAATGAGGAATGTGAAATGAGAAAAAAAGATGGATGAGGAATAAGGAATGAGAAACGAAGGATAGCGAATGAGGAATGAGGCATGAAGAGTTAGGAATGAGTAAAAAGGAATTAGAAACAAGGAATAAGGAATGAGGAATAAGGAATAAGGTATGGGGAATAAGGAATGTGGAAAGAGGAATGAAAAATGATAAATGAGAAATGAATATGAATTAGGGATGAGGGATGAGGGATGAGGGATGAGGGATGAGGTATGAGGGATGAGGGATGAGGGCTGAGGGATGAGGGATGAGGAATGAGGGATGAGGGATGAGGGATGAGGGATGAGGGATGAGGGATGAGGGTTGAGGGATGAGGGATGAGGTATGAGGGATAAGGGATGAGGGATGAGGAATGAGGGATGAGGGATGAGGGATGAGGGAAGAGGGATGAGGGATGAGGGATGAGGGATGAGGGATGGGGGATGAGGGATGAGGGATGAGGGATGAGGGATGAGGGATTAGGGATGAGGGATGAGGGATCAGGGATGAGGGATGAAAGATGAGGGATAAGGGATGAGAGATGAAGGATGATAGATGAGAAATAAGGAATGAGGAATGTGAAATGAGAAAAAAAGATGGATGAGGGATAAGGAATGAGAAACGAAGGATAGCGAATGAGGAATGAGGCATGAAGAGTTAGGAATGAGTAAAAAGGAATTAGAAACAAGGAATAAGGAATGAGGAATAAGGAATAAGGTATGGGGAATAAGGAATGTGGAAAGAGGAATGAAAAATGATAAATGAGAAATGAATATGAATATTGAATGAGGAGTGAGGGATGAGGAATTAGGAATGCGAAATAAGGATTAAGTAATAAAAAATGATGGATGAGGGATGTAGAATTAAGGATAAGGGATGAGTGAAGTCCGGAAGAAGAAGATGAATGAAGGTTGAGGATTACAGAATAGGGAATAAGGAACGAGAAATGAGTTATATGAATAGAGGATTCAGAAATGATGGATGGAGAATGAGGAATGAGGAATGAGGAATGAGGAATGAGGAATGAGGAATAGGGAATGAGGAATGAGGAATGAGGATTTAGGATTGAGGAATGAGGAATGAGGATTGAGGAATGAAGAATAAATAATGAAGAATGAAGAAATAATAACGATGAATGAGGAATGAGGAATGAGGAAGGATGAATGAGGAATGCGAAATGAGTTATGAGGAATGAGAAACCAGGTATAAGGAATGAGGAACGACGAATGAAGAATAGAAGAATAGAGAATGAAGAATGAAGAATTAGTAATGATGCATGCAGTATTAGTAATGATAAAAGAGAAATGAGGAATAAAGAATGCGGATCAAGGAATATGAAATGATGAATGAGGAATGATGAATGAATAATGAGTAATGATGAGGGAAATGGGGGAATGGGGAATGAAAAATGAGAAATTAAAAATAAGGAACAAGGATTGGGAAATAAGAAACGTGAAGCGAGGAATAAGGAATGAGAAATGAAGAGTGATAAATGAGGCATAAGGGATGAGTAATGAGGAATGAGAAACAAGGAATAAGGAATGAGGAATGAGAAATTATGGATGGGGATTTAGGAGTGAGGAATGAGGAATGAGGAATGAGGAATGAGTAATGTTGACTGAGGAGTGAGGGATGACGAACAAAGGATAAGGGTTGTGTGACGGCTTATGGGAGAAGAGAGTTGAGTAATGAGGAATGATTAATGAGGATTGAGAAATGAGGAGGAAGAATGAGGAATGAGGGATGAGGAATGAGAAAAGAGTAATGATGAATGAGGAATAAAGAATGCGGATCAAGTAATAAAGAACGATGAATGAGGAATTCCAGCTGGTCTTGAGCCCAGCATGCCAGTCGTCGTAGATTTGAGTCCCGGCTCGGGAGAGACTGTTAGTGTCAGTAGAATCGTAGCGCTAGCCCCGCAATTGTCCTGTACACTAAAACAGTTGGCTGCAAAGTCTGTGTATGACAAACAGAAGGTCGAGTTTCGAATCAGAATGAAGTACCAAGGCTTTGCTTTGAATGAGGAATGATGAATGATGAATGAATAATGAGTAATCATGAATGAGGAACGTGGAATGAAAAATGAGGAATGACAAATAAGGAATGAGGAATTAGGAATAAGCAATAAGAAAGGAAGATTGAAAAATGAGGAATGAAAAATGATGAATAGAGATTTAGGAGTGAGGAATGAGAAATGAGGAATAGGAAATAAGGGATGAGTAATGTGGAATGAGGAGTGAGGGATGACAAATAAAGAATAAGGGATGGGTGACGGCTTATGGGAGAAGAGAATTGAGTAATGAGGAATGAGGAATGAGGAACGAGGAATGAGGAGGAAGAATGCGGATTGAGGGATGACGAAAGAATGATAAGGGATGACGGATGAACAATTAGGGATGAGTGTACTCTGATGAGAGAAGACGAATAAAAAATAAGGAATTGGGAATAAGAAAGGATACGGGACGAGGAATATGAAATCATTTATAAATTATGTAGCATACGAAATAGGAAATCAGGGTAATGAGTATTGAATAAGGAGGAAATGAAGCATGAGTATCAATGCTGTATGATGACGTGAAATAAATTACTTTGAGTCATTTTAGAAAAAGATGAAAACACTGCGACTACTGGTTATGTGTTCTCCGGCTTTATATATTGACGTCTAAAACCCTTGGCTTGCGTGTTTTCTGATGGCGCTGTGTGTTCTGTCCTGAGCTTGCAGCATAAAGGGTATTTTCGGCAGCGATTGAAATAGAATATCAGGGGTTAGGGACAACCTACGAAGCAATTTTTTTGCGTGATGCTTCTTCTAATCTTAATGTATCGTACTGCAAAAAATAAGGCTCGTAGGTTGTTCCTAACCCCTGAGATACTATTTTATTCACCACCGAAAATACCCTCCCTCACGCTACTCTCCGTTGCGAGCTCAAGATAAATGATGTAATGACAATAGACAAAGATTGAGGTTAAGAATGTGAGAAACTTGGGATGAAAAATGAGTGAGGAGGAATGAGAAACGTTAATATACGAATGTGGGACGAGAATTGAGAAGTGAGCATTAAGGGATGCGAAATTAACGTAGAAGTGTAAAACCAAGATGATGCGAGGTGATAAATTTTCAATGAGAAAGGCTGAAGATAAATGATAGCAGGAAAATAAGAAACGCGGAATGGGGGATGAAGGAATACAGATACAGATACAAGATTGGTTGAAATTAAGTAAAAGTGAATAATAACAGATGGAAAGTGATTAGTAATAATTCATGGAGTACGGGATACATAGACTGTAAGAAATTACGAACCATATCTTTGTCGCGAAAGTCGATAGAATATTGCTGATTTCTGCTCATATTTTTAATTGGTATAAGAACCTCTTTTCGAAGTTTACTAAACGATTTAAGATATGTAATGCAGTCACTCATAGCGAATGACTCGTAAAAATGAATTGAAGAAGGATAATTTATTGAATTTAATTCAATATGAAATAGTCAAAATACAATATATTTAAAACTTATTGCACTGTAAAAAAATTGTTAAACTATTCATGTAATAGCATCAATGTCGTTGAAAAAAGTTACACAACAGAAAACATCACACCAGCTGGAAATATTTTGATATTTTTTTAATCACAGCGTATACATGCAAAACACTCATTTGGTGCAAACATATACTGGTGTTGAAGACTCGCCTTGTTGCAAACAACATCGAGTAGTAGTGTTGTTGTTGTTGTAGTACCTACAGAAATATGATAGTTTAATTTTGTTGCGCGTGGTGTTCGCTGCGATATTCCAGAAGTATTATTTCCCGAATCAAAAGAACAGAACAAAATGTCAAATAAAATCACCAGAACAGCAACGTAAATTAAAAAATAAACAAAAGAAAAGTTAATTAGAGTGAGAGGCAAAAACGTAGAAAAACAATTAGAGCATATCGAAATAGAAGACAGATTAATCTCATCTCTGAACTCAGTGTAGGTTTGTGTGTGGGTGTTTTTGTGAGCAGAAACGAAAATAAAAGTGTAGGTAGATGTGTGTAATGATTGGTGCGGCGTAGCTTTCTGTTTACTCAGACTTCAGAAAATGGATATATTTTCACTCACTAGGATCATTCTCAACCGGACCATAATCGTAATTTGGAAGATTTGTTAGATCGATCGTGTTCCCGGTGCCGCTGGCGATGTTGGCCGACTTGGCCGTCCGATGGCAGCAACCTTTCAGCAGCCCGCCGCAGCTGCCCTGCAGCAACCCGCCGGACATCCAGCACAGCAGAAAGAACTCACAGGTACCACCCTCGTCCTGGCACTGTATTTCCGACCGGACCCCGAGGCGAAGCCCACCGTCACCACCAACTGTAGTTTGATGAAGCGCATATGGGTTGATTGCTTTAGTAACACTACTGGGCGCACCGGAGTGCAGATTGATGCGGTTCCGCACTTTTGGACTCACTGTGTGTGGTTTGGGCACTACTACTACTGGATAGGGACTATGATACGAGGGTAGGATATTGTGTGGTCTATAAATCGAGAGGGCAACTAAAAAGCAGATCATGAAAATTCTTATGATAAGATGATTACGATTCGGTTACGAAGCTTGACACGGAGCTCTGTCCTTACACCAGAATTGTCGATCAACATTTGCTGCGTAATATTGCGTAAAATTAAAACCAGGCAATGCTGCTTCCTTTAACAGTTCCAATATGATATGTACAGGTGGAATGAGAAAAAAAAACAAAATGGTAAAAAATGTGGATTTCACTTTCGTTTCAACGACTCATGGATACAATAATTTTTACCTGTTTAACTTGAAATATGGATTAGCTTTTTAAATTGTTTAGTTATGAAATGCATACTATTTTATTGGGATCTTAATATTCAAGCAGAAGAATATTTTTTGAGAAAAGCACTTCGGTTTCAATTGCTTAGACAATATGTAACAAATTCAAATGCATAATACGATTGAACTCACGCAATATGTTGTGATTCGATCGCCACACATTTACACGTAGCGTTCGGTCGTGAACGTTGCTTCCTCGTGCCAGTTTCCGTAACCAAATTATGCAATATTCGGAATGGCGCTTGGAAGCGGACGAAAAATCGCGGTCGTGAGCTGCATTTAATTAGCTCACTTAATAACACTATTATAATTTCTCTTTCTTCCGCCGGCAATCTGTGCCACCAATGTCTTAGCTCATCGCCATCAACACCGCACAATCGAAGGCCCACATATGAAAAAGGAGGCCATAAATAAAGGAGAGGAGAATAATTTTATAACCGCTCTGACAGCCGGGCCTCTTTCGCCGACAATAAATAAATCAAATACACTCAAATTGTTTTTAAATACAAACATAAAACCGTAAGTTCTGCACCGTTGGTGCATAAGACCTGGTCCGGCACCCTCGTTATCACATATTACGTAAACAATCTTTCACCGTCTGACGCTGGATCCCGTCACGAGCAGAGTCGATTCCGGTCTGGACTGCATCGAAACCGAAGGCGAACTCTCACTTGCGGTTGGCATTTTGCCGATATTTCTGTCTAGGTTTCCTTATATTTACGATACCGGGGTGATGGGTGACGACGGGTTTAATGTGGTTAAACGACCAACGTCTCCCCCTCCGATCACAATTCCGTTGGGTGAACGGCAGCAGCTCCCAAACAGGTTTGGGATGCCAGGTCATGAGACGCGCGGCATCTTCCACCAGTTTAGCTGTGATCGCGACGATCGGATAACTCGATTGCCTTAAAAGGTCTTCCCCCGGGAGAATAAAAACACTATCCGAGCGGGCGGATCGCTGCATGCAGGAAGTGGATATGATGTAAGACATTAACCCGCAGTGGCAGGTCTGTGCCCTTGGTAGCTTTGCAAATGCTGGGCAATTTACGGGACCACGGAGACTTTATGGTCACGATCTTTCAGGTTTGTTATTGTACAATATTACCGGCGATGGCTAGTTAGCGGTGCACGAAAACAAGTGCGCCTAACGATGATTATGAAATAGGTACATTTACCGCTACAGCCGGAGGACACATTTACTAGCGATGGTGATTGCATGGAAGTAACGGAACAGTGGTGGGCTTGACATGTATGGAACTATTGGAATTTTTACGAAGAAATTATGTCTGCCCTGTGATCGATATTTTCGTGGCTGCGTGAGCTGCGGAGTTGTCTATTTACTTGTGATTACCGTCTATACTGCCTATAATCGCATACCAGTCCCATATGGATTTTCATCGTTTATGAGTTAAATATCAGATTCAATCTATTTCTTGCTCTACTATCGATTAAGGAAACAAAAAAGTATGTTTTATTTGAAAAAAGTCATAAAAAAATGTGATGTCAAATTGTCCCATTTTGAAAATAATCGCATATCAGTCCCACCAAATGTTTTTCCTGAGTATGGCCATAATTTTTCTACAATCTATATGATAAATACTTGGTGTTGTTTTTCAAGCTTTTTACTGTTAAAATATCATTAAATGATTAATAATTGCAAGGTTATTCCAAATAAATTCCACACAAAAGATAATTTTAAGTAGACACTGGAACTGCAACTTATTTTTAAAATTTCGTTCTTGAAAGATTATTGGTTTTTTAAATCACAGGGATAATGGCCATGAGCAATGCTGCTTTCTGCAAGGGGTTAATTTACTGTGGATGATCTGCTCACTTCAAATAATTATTCAAGTTGTAATTCTCAGAACTCAGAAGTTTTTAGTTGCTTAGCTAGCTAAAAACAGCTTGTACCTCTTTTCATCGCCGTCGTCTTCTGTCAAGTCACTGTTGTAATGAAATTGGAAACCTTCCTTTTTCAATACCACTTTTCCAATATGCTAAATGCACGGGCTAACGCAGAATAATTTTATTCAGCAAGTATTATGAAACACTGAAGACATAAGAAAGGATATTATTCAGTAGCATATCCAAGACTTCAACCTTATATTTAGCTTTTTCAACGACGACCCAAAAGTCGGGGTAAGTAATGGGTGGATGTTTCCGACATTCTCCATGCAGATTTTTAGACGCTGTCTGCGGCTATAAACGTCTGCCCATATTCAAAATACTTGAGAAAAATATGGAAGTAGTACACCGAGAGGTTGAAAGTGAGACTGGTTTGCGATTATTTTGCTACTCGATGGCCTAAATAACCGCATATTAGTCTCTTCTTTATTTTTCATTGTAATTTTCACGACAAAAGCAATTCTTCAATGAAGAAGTTATGATTGAGGTCTATTTCATTACATCATGACGAAAAAATTTGAATTACCCACCTCAAACAGGAGAAATATCCAAAACAAGAAAAATATCTTCAAGCGCTGTTTTCTCAACTTGATGATTTTCCAGATGGGACTGATATGCGATTATAGGCAGTATAATGGTTATAAACAGTCATTAGAAGGTGCTATTATTAGGATAATTTTGAGAAGTATCCGGTAGGACAATTCATTATCAATATACAAACTTGAACTGATTGGATTCGATTCCGGGTGATATTTGGTCATTTTGGGTTGTTTTCCAGAAACTGGAAGTCACTACCTTGGATTTAAAGTTAGCATTTTTCGGCCTATGTACATAATAAAGATTACGGAAATGCCCGCGCTATTTGGTATCTAATCATTTTGGGCAGTTGTCCGAAAACCGAAGTCATCTTGAATTTAAAATGGCATCAAGGTTTGTTGTTCTGTCTCGGGCACCATCTCTATTCCGGAAATTCTCATATTGGACAGCATTTAGCCTTATTTTCAGCTCTGATCGGCCAAATTCTGCGTTCAAAACGCCTAACCAATTTTCCAACCGATTGCTGTGAGCATGGAGGGAATTCGTTAAAAATTTACTGAGTTAAAAATATTTGAAGTTAAACAATTTTCTTGACGCTCTCAATGTTTATATTTTCAATTTACACCCTCTATCAAAGTGTTGCCATAAGAAGTAACTCTACGTCAAAAATGATGCTTAGCAGGGCCATCAATCAATTACGTTGGAGTGTCAATCATATTTTATCAGGATATTTATCAAGTGATTTATGTATTAATGCTCATCTGTAAATGTATGCATCCAAAAACAAATTCATTTAATTGGTTTTATTAAGTTCCAGCTGAAGTGTGCAGCCAAAAAAAAATCAATCAAAAATTTAGCGAAATGATAAAAATTGGTATTTTTTGTTTGATATAATTGAAATTCATAATATTTTGAGTAAAATCATGCATTTTCATAGTTCAACAAAACGTAAGTTCAAGATCCAAACAAAAAAAAGTAAAAAAATGTTATTTAATATTATTTTTTTTTTGTCCAGAGAATTTTTGTGAATTTTCTCGAGCATTTTGTATTTTGTTTTGCCCAATCTTTAGCATAGTTGAAAGAGTCTAATGTTTGTTTATGTGTAATTGTGGAACCGCTGGGTTTTATTCATTTCAAACCGACGTTATATGAACATCAAACTATCGAACAATTCGAGCTTCTAATAAATCCCCAGAAATCAAATTGGTGCATATAACTCGCGCTCAACTCTGTGATCCCTTATTTGATGAAAATAACCACATAAAATGCATGACCGCCTATGTGTACAAATCCGGAGGCCAGATACGTACATAGGTTTCGATTTTGTATAACACCTTCCTAGGCAAGAGTAGCACCGAATAAAAGCTTGTTCAGTTCCTCGTCATTGCGGATTGCTAACTGCAGATGATGCGGGATGATTCTCGTTCTATTATTATCTCTAGCAGCGTTCCATGTCAATTCCAACATTTCTGCAGTAAGATACTCCATTACAGCGGCCAGATCGACAGGTTCCCCAGCACCAACGCGCATAATTTCCATTGCTTAGCAGACGATGAATTGAACCATCCGCAAAAGAGAATGAGATGAACGGGACTTTATCTTTCCCTTGATGTTGTCTCTTTTGCTACGACAAAACAATATAAATCGAATGAAAGGAATAGCGATGTGACGATGAGTAAAACTGCTACCGCACCTGCGAGTAACTCCGCGAAGCACATTTTCCGCACACTCATCTTAAAAACCTTTTTTTAACATTAAACTTCAACAAAAAATATATAAATTTTGAACTATTTCAGCAGGTCATTCATTGCATAAATTGAGTCTTAGCGGTGTGGACGATAGATGGCCAAGCAACTCCTGCAGTTCGTGGTTCATTCGCCTTCTCCACACTCCGTTTTCCATCTGAAGTCCACCGAAGATGGTACGCAACACCTTCCGCTCGAAGATCGCAAGAGCGTGTTGGTCCTCCACAAGCATAGTCCATGTCTCATGTCCGTAGAGGACTACCGGTCTGATCAGCGTCTTGTAGATGGTTAACTTGGTGCGGCGAAGAATTCTACTCGATCGGAGCGTCCTTCGGAGACCAAAGTATGCACGATTTCCTGCCATAATGCGCCGTTGAATTTCTCTGCTGGTATCGTTGTTGGCAGTTACCAGTGAGCCCAGATACACGAAATCGTCGACCACCTCGATGTTATCACCACCAACTTGAACTCGAAGTGGGAGGTTAGCACTGTCTTCTCGTCAACCACTTCCTTTTATGTACTTCGTCTTCGATGCATTTATGACCAGTCCAATGCGTTTGGCTTCAGCCTTTAGTCCGATGTACGTATCCGCCATCTTCACAAAAGTCCGAGCCACAATGTCGATATCGTCGGCGAAACCAAACATTTGAACCGACTTTTGGAATATCTTGCCACTCGTGTTAATTCCCGCTCTTCTAATGACACCTTCCAGGGCAATGTTAAACAGTAGGCACGAGAGACCATCACCTTGCCTTAGACCTCTTCGGGTTTCGAAGGGGCTCGAGAGTGCCCCCGATACTCGAAATACACACATCACTCGATCCATCGTCGCTTCGACCAACCGCGTCAGTTTGTCCGGAAATCCGTAGCCGTGCATAATTTGCCATAGCTGGTCCCGATCGATTGTGTCATACGCCGATTTAAAATCGAAGAACAAATGATGTGTGGGCACGTTATATTCGCGGCATTTCTGCATAACCTGCCGAACCGCGAATATCTGATCCGTGGTGGCGCGGGCACCACTATCGCAAATGGTGATAGTCGACGGCAGAGTATTTAGGAGAGTACCTTGTAGGCGGCGTTCAGCAGAGTGATTGCCCGATAGTTGCAGCACTCCAACTTGTCGCCCTTTTTATAGATGGGGCACACAATACCCTCCATCCACTCCTCCGGTACTCGTTCTTCCTCCCAAATCTTGACAATGACTCAGTGCACGGCTCTAGCCAGTGCTTTTCCACCGTATTTTAATAGCTCGCTGGGAAGTTGGTCCAATCCAGAAGCTTTATAATTTTTCAGCCGGCCAAGCTCCTCCTCCACTTCCAGGAGTTCGGAGGATGGAATCCTGATGTCTTCTGCTCGTGCACCAATGTCATTTGCCACACCGTCCTCGCGCTCTACTGCATCGCCGTTGCTCGTCGAAATGCTGCTTCCACCTTTCGATCACCTCACACTCGTCTGTAAGGAGGTTACCGTCCAAGCTCCTGCACATACCAGCACGAAGCCTTTGCGGGAGCTGTTCAGCTTCTCGTAGAACTTCCGAGTGTCGTTAGCTTGGTACAGCTCTTCCGTCTCTACGCGATCTCAGTCCTCTTGCTGGCGCTTCTTCCTTCGGAGGACCGAGTTTTGGCTGTTCCGTGCCTGTCGGTATCGTTCCACGTTCGCTCTCGTACGGTGCTGCAGCATTCTCGCCCGTACTGCATTCTTCTCCTCGACTAACCGTTTGCATTCGCCGTCAAACCAGTCATTTCTAGGATTCGGGGCCCTTGTACCTAGTAGCGCTACAGCAGTGCTACCCATGGCAGATCGGATGCTACTCCAGCCATCTTTAAGGGTAGCTGCGCCAAGCTGCTCTTCCGTGGGTAGCTCTGCCTCCAGCTGCTGCGCGTATTCCTGTGCAGCCTCGGCGTCCTGCAGTTGCTCAATGTTTGGTCGCGACCTTCGACTTCGGCGGGTGTTATACACCGTCGATAGTTTTGAGCGCATGCACACAGCTACTAGGTAGTGGTCCGAATCTATATTCGCACTGCGGTAGGTACGAACGTTGATGATATCGGAGAAAAACCTGCCGTCGATTAAAACGTGGTCGATTTGGTTCTCTGTCTGTTGGTCGGGTGATCTCCAGGTGGATTTGTGGATACCTTTGCGGGGGAAGAAGGTACTTCGGACTACCATACCACGGGAGGCTGCGAAGCTTACGCACCGATGGCCGTTATCATTAGACACGGCATGCAAGCTGCCTGGTCCGATGACCAGTCTGTACATTGCCCCCCGTCCTACCTTAGCATTCATGACCCCAATGACGATTTTCACGTACCGTCGCGGGCAGCTATCGTAGGCCTGCTCCAGCTGCGCGTAAAACGCTTCCTTCTCGTCGTCGGGTCCTTCTTCATGTGGGCAGTGCACGTTGATGATGCCGTAGTTGAAGAACCGGCCCTATATCCTCAACATGCACATCCTTGCGTTGATCGGCTGCCACCTCATCACGCGTTAGCGCATCTTGCCCAGTACTATGAAGCCGGTTCTCAACTCGCTGGTGGTGCCACAACCCTGGTTGAAAGTAGCCGCCCGGTGCCCGCTTTTCCATACCTTCTGTCCTGTCCAACAAAGTTCCTGCAGCACTACGACTTCGAAGTTGCGTGGATGTAGCTCGTCGTAGATTATCCTGTCGCATCCTGGAAGGCAAAGCGATTTGCAGTTCCATGTCCCAAGTTTCCAGTCGTAGTCCTTATTTCGTTGCCTAGGTCCATACCGATTGTTCCGATCCGTATTATCTCTTACGTTGTTTCTAACATATTGTTTTCCGGGGCGGTTGGGCCTTCCCCAACCCCCTGTCTCGCCGGGGGACTATCGTGTCAGCTCTGTTTAGAGTCCCACGCTGCCACCAGGACGTTGATCAGCCGCTCCTAACGTGATGATCAGACGCTGTTTTGAGCCGCACCATCTAGGTGAACAGACACTCGGGTTGGCGAAGCATTTCATCTACCGCCGGAATATGGTTTACGCGCCAATGATCGTATTTTTTTCAGTGGTAATAAATTAATAAGCATTGTAATTTTTGACGTAGAATCACGCATTACGGCAACATATGAGCCGTTGAAAGCAAAAGTGGTACATTCGCCATTAAGTAAATTTTTCAGGAGACGCGATAAACGAAAACACTCAAATAGTAAATTATTTTCAACAATTTTCCCCAACATAACTGCACTAAATCATTGCTGGAAAAATATCAAAAGACGGTACATGAAAGCATAACGAGTTCTGGTTGAGAAACTTACACAAACTTCAATGGAAAAACATGTACCACTTTTGTTCTATGGGAAAAATAATGACAACCAGAAAACGTTGAGAGCAAAAGTGGTACATTTCCAGTCTATGCATGAAGGCAGGGCTGGAATTCGCCTCAGTGCAGACAGAACCACACAAGTTTGTACACAACACATTTGCCACCAAACCGTGCGTGCCACTCCCGATATTTCGTTTGTGTTCTCTTCTCCCCATTCGCTCTTTTGTATTTCTTTTGCACCAAAAAAAAATACGACTGAGTACTCTTAGTGCATTTGCCGAAATGTGTGACACCACACATTGTGTCTTACTTTTTGTGTGTATTATTTTTTTTTTTGGTTTTTACACTACATTCGACTCCTACTGAAATAATTTAGGAGCTAATTTTCAGTGCTGCTCAATGAATTTTGTTTCAAAACTAAAAATGGTTTCTTCCCGGAGATAGCCGCAATATGTCTCGTACATTAACAGTAGGGTGGTAATAGAAATCGACTTTTCGAATTTCGTTTAGAAGAAGGGCTCAAAAGTTTTGTCTTCGAAAAAAGTTTCCATACTAAACTTCAGTTTAATCTGACTTAGGGAGCACGAAAGCATTATTTTGTGACCAACGAAAAAAATGCACAGGTAGTTCATAAATTTCTGAATATCAAAAAATTCTGATGCCAAATGTCTTAAAAATACATGAAACATCGAGATCTGGTGTTATCCAAAAACAAAAAATGAAACAATCGATTGGTTAAAGTTTCTCTTTTCGACTGACCGAACTTCTAAATGCGACGGAGGATAATTTTTTTCCATACAAGTCATTACCACCCTAATGAACGGAATAAGTGAATGCATGAAGCGATTGCATATGAATACCGGGGCAGAAACATGTCTGGACGTGCGTAATATGTCCTAAGAAACACGCCATTGAGAACCGTGTGTAAATAAATTCTCAAAAATGTATATGGTCCTTTCTTGATTCCTTTTCTCTGCTATTTTCTCTACCCGCAACGCAACGCAAACTGCTCAAACTGAAGCTCTTTGTTATCACGCAATGTGTCACAAAAAGCAGCACAAAGTGTTGTTCGTTCTCCCTCTCTTGAAATATTTATCACTTGGTGATATCTTTCATAGTCATTTCGTTTTCGCTCTTTTTCTTTGTGCCTGTTGGTTGTCAAAATGTGTAAGTACCGTTCTCGTTGTGCCTTGACGTAAAATTAACACACTGAGCGCAATGAGTGTGCGAATGACAGCCCTGCATGAAGGATGCATTTTAGCTTTCTAATCTTAAAACATAGAATATCCATGTCTTCAGCAGAGTTGTTCAAGTGATTGAGTACTATAGAATGATGATCTGTTTGTTAAGGAATTCTGTCACTTTGTGGCGCTAGTGTATATGTAACAGAAGACATTTTAAATAATCTAGATCGACTGGGGCCAATTCAAAGGAATATACCCTGGTATCTTTAGAATTGCTATTTGGTCGAAAATAACTACACGATGGACCCAGGTTCGACTTTCGGTATACTACCGGTTGCCTTCCGGATCCAGAAATACTGTAGAAGAGGAAAATTGAAAATATTTTGGCTATAACTCTGGTATAAGTTATCAGTTCTCGGCTTTTCTTTGATATTATGGTATATTTTTGCATGTGATAGTTTTGAAAAAAAAACACGGATAATACTAGGACCTGTTCATTAAAGCAGACAGTGTATGTAGTTAGAGGAGCGACAAATGAATGAACTGAAAATATGATACAGTCTTGGAAAAATATACACCGTATCCAAATGGGACTAGGACCTGTTTTTCAAAATTAATCTCGTTTACTGTAACTCCGGATCTTTTGGAGGGCTATCTGATGGTAAATTTGAGTAACATTCTGTCATGAGATCATTTATTTTTGTCTGGGAGTGGTTTAGAAAAAAAGTGGGACTTTTCTTAAAAATTAATCTCTTTTATGGTAGTACCGGTGGATCACGATGGCCACCACCGATGGAGCATATTTCGTTAAAAGATCATTTTCCTTCTAGAATTGGTCTCGAAAAAAAACAGGAAGCCTTAGGAACACTTTTGAAAATTGACATCTTACGCTAGTTCCGGATCTGTCGGTGAAATCATTTCGTTTCAAGTCAATTCCACAGAAGCAGTTTCAAAGAAATTAGGAAGCTCTAGGATCACTTTAGAAAATTGACCTCAATTACGGTATTTCTTGATCTTCCGGAAGGCTATCGATGGCCTGCATAAAGCCAAACCTGGGTCCAGTGTGTAAATATATATCTATATCAAAGACCTCAGAGGTATCTTCTAAATTGGCCACAGCATACGAGTTGATACTGAAATAGATAAAACTCTTTCTGTTACAAAATAGTCACAGGAACACTAGCCCCACGTAGTGAGAAAATTCCAAAACAGACAGATCTTCATCTGAAAGTACTCAATCACTTGACCAACTTTGCTGAAGACATGATTGTTCTATATCCTAAGATCTTCGACTTACAATTCATCTATTATGCACAGACTGGACATGTACCACTTTTGTTCTCAACGAAATGGTGATTATGTTAATTACCAAAAATTTTTCTGGCTATAACTTTGGTTTAGGTTATCAGATCTCGGTTGGATATTCTAGTACGTTATTGCGTTCTGCATCAATTTATGCAAAACACCCAAAAGGTGTAAAAATGGCACATGTACCACGTTTGCTCTCAACGGCTCATATATAGGGGCACAAATTAAAATAACCAAAAAACATCGAAAGCGTCACGAAAATTTTCCACTTTCAAATTTTCAAGCTTTAGTCAGTTTCCAACCGACTTCCTTCATACTTAAAGAAATCGATTGAAACATCATCTGTAGACCCGCTCAAATGCAGAATATTGTAGTATTATTCGAACTCTTGTACTATTGAAAATTGTCAAGCCTTGTAGAGACGCCGATCCAATACGTTTACTATTGGATGTCCACTAGGATTAGTCCTAACCAAGTTGCAGCAGTAGCGGATAGCAGCAGCGCACAGTGGTCCACTAAGGCAAAAAGTGGAACTTAATTCCATAGCGCCTTTTACCTTCATCCTAGCTTAAAAGTGTCATCGGAACAAATATTTGTATGAATGACCCGCATAATCGCAAATTGTCAAAAAGTATGAAAAGTTTACTATACTAAAAATAAAAGAAATATTTTGTTTGGTATGAGAGCTAGAAGAATAGTTTGTTCAGCAAAGTTGTAGAAGATTCAAAAATATGAAACTTTGTTGAACAAATGAAAATCCTATCTTCTTTCAGTACAAAGTTATAAAGTATATTGCATGGAACTTACTTGAAAGTTAGTTTTTTGTACTTAACTTTTGTTAGTTGCATTTTACACGAAAGTATTGTTAGGAGGAATTGTTTGGGCACACAAAACACACATTTTTGCCAAAGGTCATATATCACCAGGACTTTTCTTTACAAAGTAATATCATATTTTAGCTTATTTTTTCGATAACTTCAAGAACGTATAGGTTAAAAAGGGGCAAGTGGAATCATGATGTGAATACTTTTCCTTGAAGTTAAGCTGAAGTACTATAAACTCCTTCAGGTTCCATTTGTCCCAATCCACCCATATTAGAGTACGGCGAGCATATGTTACAGTAGGTTTTCTTATATCCAAAATACTAACTTTCTTGTGTTAAGAGATAGAGGAATGGTTAATTCGGCAAAGTTTTAGAACCAGCAAAAATATAATTCTTTGCTGAACAAAAAAAATTCCTATCTTCATTGAGTACAGAGTTACAGAGTATTTTCTGTAAAAGTTACTTAAAAGTTAATTTTTTGCATTTAACTTTTTTAAGCTACATTTTACAAGAAAACGTTGCTCTAAAGAAGCATTTGGACATACAAAACACACGTTTTTGTTGAAGACCACACATCTCCAGGACTTTTCCTCACAAAGTTATAGCACATTTCAACATGTTTTTTCGATAACTTTAACAACGTATAGAATAAAGATTAGGTGGATTGGGACAGATGGAACTTATAACAGTTCTTATAACAGTTTGACTCGAGTGAGTCAAACTTCGAGAAAAAGTATTAACATCATGATTCTACTTGCACCTTTTCACTTTATACGTTCTTAAAGTTTTAGAAAAAATAAGATAAAACATGCGATAACTTTTTAAGGAAAAGACTTGGAGATGTGTGGTCTTCAACAAAAACGTGTGTTTTATATGCCCAAATGCTTCTTTAGAACAACATTTTCTTGTAAGATGTAGCTAACAAAAGTTAAGTGCAAAAAATTAACTTTTAAGTAACTTTTACAGAAAATACTCTGTAACTCTGTACCCAATGAAGATAGAAATTTTGTTTGTTCAGCAAAGAATTATATTTTTGCACGTTCTAAAACTTTGCCGAATTAACCATTCCTCTATCTCTTAACACAAAAAAGTTAGTATTTTGGATATTTGAAAACCTACTGTAACATATGCTCGCCGTACTCTAATATGGGTGGATTGGGACAAATGGAACCTAAAGGAGTTCATAGTACTTCAGCTTAGCTTCAAGGAAAAGTGTTGACATCATGATTCCACTTGCCCCTTTTTAACTAATACGTTCTTGAAGTTATCGAAAAAATAAGCTAAAATATGATATAACTTTGTAAGGAAAAGTCCTGGCCCTTTGGCAAAAATGTGTGTTTTATGTGCCCCAACAATTCCTCCGAACAATATTTTCGTGTGAAATGCAACTAACAAAAGTTAAGTACAAAAAATTAACTTTTAAGTAAGTTCCATGCAATATACTTCATAACTTTGTACTAAAAGAAGATGGGATTTTCATTTGTTCAACAAAGTTTCATATTTTTAAATCTTCTACAACTTTGCTGAACAAACTATTCTTCTAGCTCTTATACCAAAAAATTTTTTTTCTATTTTTAGTATAGTAAACTTTTCATACTTTTTGACAATTTGCGATTATGCGGGTCATTCATACAAACATTTGTTCCGAAGACACTTTTAAGCTAAGGTGAAGGTAAAAGGCGCTATGGAATTAAGCTCCACTTTTTGACTTATTGGACCACAGTGCAGCGGTTTATCCGATCACAGTTGCAAGAGGTTGACGTACTGCGAACTGCATCAACTAACTGAAAGCAGAGCTGCTGCAGGCGGTCATTTCAAATATATCGCTGTTTTCCATAGAGGACGGACCAATAAAGTATATAGGATTTTATACAGCGCTAGATTTTGGACCTTTCTTCTGTGTGGGAAGTACCGTTGACATACATGTCACCAGTTTTTTGAAAACTTAAACCAATCGTCCTTTAAGGGAGGATCACGGATTACTAAATGTTTTATATTTAGTATTATTTACTATCAGATGAAAATGTCCGCGCCAGGACACTCTCTCCGATAGTCAGAAAACCAAACTGACTGTAAGCTGTGGACTGTATAATAAATTCAAACTCTTCTAGTCTTGACAAAGACTCTTTCAATTAACTCTCCGCTGGCTACTGCTTGGCTGTTCGGTGAAATAGGGAACACTGTGCGTCTCGAGTAGATTGTTTATTCCATCGCAGTGGAGTTATTGTTAAGAACTGATAACTAATTGTGTGCCTTATGGTACGAAAATTCAGCACCCGTGATTAGTTCGCTGTAATTTTACAAAACTAATAACGAATACGGAATTGGCATATCGTCCTTTTCGTTCGAAACTTGTACAACTTATAAATCTCAGTTTCGAGATGAGCGGGTTTAAAATTCAAAACTTCGCATTCTCATTGAACCCATTAATATTAGGACACGTAACAGGTAAACCATGAGTTATGCAATAAGTAGATCCAAATTAAATTTCAAACCAAAATCAAATTTTGTAGCACTGTGGGTAAAATTAAGTTTTTGGCGTGCTAAGAGACTAATTTCTCTTCATTGCAGATTGCCATTGTTGTTGACGTGTGAGATGACTCCCGTTCTGCTGTTATCTCGGCTGATCTAATTTTACGTTAACCTAGCAAACAAATTGAAAACGGAGGATGTTTCTATGCTTGAGCAAATTAATAACAACATAATCGTGAACAGACGCTGCCTTTACCTTTGTTTTGTCAGTACTGAAGATATCTCCACCTTGGTTAATGTATGTTTCAGCACCATTGATTAGATTAGATTAGATTAGATTAGATCTTGTTCGTACTATTGATTTTAGTTATATACTATCATAAGCCAGTCTCGTAATAACCTCAGGTGAGCAGATTACGACATCCCACAATTGTCTATTTGGTGATAGATAACTTCCTCTTCTTCATCATTGGATGGATAGCCCGCTTTGTTCCGCCAGCGTGAGTGTGACCCCGGATGTATATCTTCCCTGGCCATCGTCAGAATTACAACGTTTTCAAAGAATTAAGAATGTTGATTCTTCGTACGCATCTGTTTCGCTTGTCTATAATCACAGTAAGTTTCTCTTTGGGTTTGAAATAGGCGTTAATGTTTCCCGTTCTCGAAAAAAGGTGATCGAAATGTTTTCTCATTGCCAACCCACAATCACGGGGGACTGCTGGCAATTTATTGAATTGGCTAAAATTATAAATTTCGGGATGGATTTCCATTTATATGTTCTCGTCCTTTGTTTTAAATAAACTTAATTTTTTTTACGCGGGGGATACGTACCTCGTAAAAAAACCGCGTAAAAAAACGCGTTAATTCGAAAATCCGCGTGAAAAAACCGCGTTAATTCAAAAATCCGCGTAAAAAAACCACGTTTTTTTTAAAATCTGCGTAAAGTAGTCCAGCAAGAAGAGCTTTAGAAAAACCCGAGACGCTCTAGAACCAGTATTTAAAATTGTCCTCTTTGACTGTCATTCCGGATCTTTCGGTGGGCGGAGAGTATTTTTTGAACTAAGTCTTTTACTAGATGAACACTTAAACGTTTCTGGTTCCAAACCCACGTTAATTCAAAAATCCGCGTAAAAAACCGCGTTAATTCAAAAATCCGCGTAAAAAAACACCTTGTAAAAAAATCGCGTAGAAAAAAAACCCGTAAAAAAAACCTGACTGTAAGTAAAGTGAAAGTGGGTATAATAAAAACTTTATTTATTGGAATGTATACAAAATGGCATCAATTTGATAGTATTGCAACAACAAGCGTCAATAACTGAGAGCAAATTATCCTAGTTATATGACAAGCAGTAATTGCACTCCGAACTCGGCTCACGAGGTATTGTTGAAGGTCTAAGTAATGGTAAACAATACAAAGTCATGTAATCCGTCAAATCCATCATTTGAACTCCATCACGTCCATAGGATGCCATAATATTTGTTCAAGTTTTTAGCGGCGAGTTAAATAATGCAGTTAGCACTGGGCCGCTACAATCCTACATAATATTGCTACTGAATTTGAAACAACTACGTGAGTAAAATTCTACGAGCAACTTTCCAACCAAATACTGGCACCGAATTTGAAATTCACTTTGGTGCACAGCACACACAAAGGAGGACAATGTAAATCTATAATAAGCCCAACCAAGGTTGTTAATCGATAATTCATCGTAAACGCCGATAACGATACCGTCTGTTATCGTTATTGACGATGACGCTTACGTCTTCAGACATTATCGTCATTGTCAATGACGATAGCTACTGGACGGTATCGAATCAATAACGTTTGTTTATTACCATCCACTGCAATACCATCATTTGCTATATTAGATATATCATTTAGATGCATTTTAAATGCAAATATGAGAATGCTACATACCTTACTATTCGAATTTGTGCTTTAAAAAGCGCCTCATAAGCTAAAACAATCAAAACTGAGAAATTTATTTTTCTGATGAGAAGCGAAACATAAACAAATAAAGAAAAGTTTCTTCCTGTTGCCTAGTGATGTTTCGTCTCTAATCCTCCGAAGTGAAAAAAACGTTTCCTCACCCCGTGCCTGCTTTTTGATCAAGTCGTACACCATTCACTACCACAGCAGACAAAACTGGCATAAGGCGTTAGTGAGCTGATAACGTCTAATGACTATCGTTATCGCCGATATCGTTAATGTTTGAAGACGGTATCGTCATCGTCAATAACGATACCATACGTTATCGGTAACGGCGATGACGATTATCGACGATAATCTATCGTATTAACAACCTTGAGTCCAACGATATGTGAATGTCACTCCCAAATGAAGTTTCTGGGTTTCCGTGTCACAACGTTTAGAGTCCACTTGAGATGAATCAACCAGCAAAGTGAATGTTCGGACAATTTGAAGCGTTTTCTTTACGTGAAATGTTCATTGCGTCAGTCTCATGAATTATAAAAGTGCATGTGGGTCACTTAGGTGTGGTTTTCAACGAAACTGACCAATGATACAGAAAGAAATGAATTTTGATTGAGTTTTAAAATGACATTAGCAAGAAGATTTGCTGCTGGATAATATTTTTGAAGTGTAGATTACGTCGCTACTGAAAAGGTAAATACTAAAATAGTATGTCTCCGTAACATACCAATCGGACTGGTGAAATGCTTACCATTAAATTCCTCTAGTACGTATGTGGGGTAGTTATGTTGTGACTGATTTATGGTGTTATACCATTTCTTCTATTTCAATTTAATTCCACGTGCAAGAATGGTATGTAACGCTGTTCGCTATTATGTAACACTGATTTCCCATCTTGCTTGCACAGTTGTTTTACTTTTGCATCATTCATCACGAGCACTAAAACTCCGGAATAAGCCGGATCAATTCCGAGCTCGTTAAACGCGGTGGCATACATTTCCTGGTGCTGGACACGCGCCAAACCTAATTAGGTCCCAACAAGGAAACCGTGTATGCAGCCTGCTAATCGAAAACCCCCATCCCATTTCGCGTTCGGAGTTAAAGTGTAAATTATCAATGTCCAGCGTACAGAATCTGAACGATGAATGCTGTTTCCCTCTTGCTCGATGCAGTGGTTTGGAGCTTGTGGCCACCGCACTGACCCAAGCAACATCGCGACCGGATAGAAATGGAGTGAAAGTTTGCGATACGCACACCTGCTAAATGCCAAACCGGCTCTCCGGCGACCGGGAAGGAGGCTTTAACTGTACGCCGCAGAGTGGTCAGTCAATCTTTCATCGATTCGTCTCCGGTTATGTCATCCGTTAAATCACACGCGTTCGTGGCCTAGTCGATTGCCATGGCGCGCTGCTTGATTGATGCGATTGCATCTACGACGGGGTTGCGAGCCCGCCGCGGGCTATTTGCTGCTGCAATCAGTGTGGAAGTTGGCCAACATTTTTGGCATTCATGCGGGCGCCAAAAGCACGTCTCACAATTGGAAGCTGGCTATGGCTGCGAAGAAAGTAATTATCTTTGTTTCTCTTTCCATGTGGAGCGAGTCGATTTCGTAACAAGTGTGTGTGTGTTTTTTTTTTGTTTTGGTTTATGTGTCTCGGACGATGAGCGATCGGCCTTTGATTGTAATTATCGGCGCCGACTCGAGCTATCATAGGTTTGTGGGCAAATTCCGAAGTAGGTCGTGATGCAAGAGAGAGCACGAAAATGATCGATAGTGTTTTTTATTGCCGTTTTGCGTTCAGACGATTCAGAATTCAACGCACTTTCATGAACATTGCTGAATCGTTTCTATTACGAAGATTTATTTCAACCGGCGTGAATGTGCATGAAATGGAATCGTCTACGATCACTTGATAATTATTATGAGGTTTCGATACGT
The DNA here is from genome assembly GCF_029784165.1 of Wyeomyia smithii. Lineage (NCBI taxonomy): Eukaryota > Metazoa > Arthropoda > Insecta > Diptera > Culicidae > Wyeomyia > Wyeomyia smithii. The sequence goes on from NC_073696.1 coordinate 78,731,609, forward strand.
TCCAAAGCTTTTGTAAAATTTAAACATCACTATACTGTGGCTGAAGTGGTACGTGTACCATGCAAGATAGGAGTTTTTTATTCTAAACCGAAAATCCACTTAGTTCTGGATTAATCACTGATAAAAATCATATTATGAGATGACTGTCCATTTTGTTACATGTAACATATGTATATAAATATAATAAAACCAGACCCGAGGTCATTTCAACATACGAACGAAGGTGAGTTTGTCATACATTTAACAACCAGCAATGTTTCACCGCTCTAGTGTCGATAAAGCAGGACTTTCGTTACCAACGGTAAAATGACAGACAATAAAACTGAACTGGCTGATGTTGATGAAATGCACTTTTAATGTGTATTCGTATCACTTGATATGAGATTGGAGACAAGCTTTTGATTTCAAAAAATTTATACTTCGCGAAAGCTAATTACTCTTCACGGCTCTTATAGACAAATTTCAAGCCTCTTTAGCTACGACTGATGGACTGCACAACTCAGTACAGATGTGGCGAAAGCTTCTGTGTTTCTTTGTTCAATTGTGAGCAAACACTGACAAACCTCTGGAGGAAAATCATTAGCAAAACAACATCGTTTAAAGGATTACTACAAATCCCCTTCAAGTTTTATTCGGCCATCGAACAGATTTGCTCTCGTAACACTTACGAAACAAGGAAGCCAACCCCGTGGCAGCCGGCCGTAAAAACCAGATTGTTAACAGTGCTGTAGCCAGCTGTAGCAGATCGGTGCCCAGCTATTAAAAAACCCTCATCATAGAAACTAATTACCGACAACATTATTAGATTTATACAAAAGTAAAGCGGTGCCTCGAAGACACCTTTCGAGCATTGCTAAAGTGATGATCCACTTTTCCGTCTTTCGTGGTTTACTGTACCCACTAGTAAAACAAATAACAACCGCCGGAGTCGTCTTAAGTGAATGCACTCGAACTAAGTTTCATCAAAAAAGCTAATCGCGGTAGCGTAGCAGGAGCGAATCAATTTGTCTCTATTGCTTTGTGCTTCCAAGCAATGAATTCAAGCATCTATGCTAAGCTTTGAAGCGCGTCAAGCGTGAAAATAAGCACAACCAAGTCAAATCTAGATTAACAGAAACTTCAAAGAGAACAAATGACACTCCGAAAGAAACCCAGACTAATAAGAAAAAGCAGAACTAAACCAATTAGAGCGTACTTTTTGTTGTCTTTGTTGGCGAAGTCGACGGGTAAACTTTTGTCAAAGTACAAATATTAATCGCTAACACACCATATATAATCAGAAGTGGAAACAAAAATCTGCAATTGCGAATTTTTGAATGCAAATAAACACAACTGAAAAAGAAAATCACAGTAAACATGAAAATGAAACGAAAGTGAAAGACATCGTAACACGGTCAGCAGTGGAGCGAGCGGGAGCAGTAGAGAGGATAAGTGTTGGTGTGCGTGTGTGCGAGAGAGTAGGCTTAAGTGAAATGCCAAATAAATGACAGCGGTATTACAAGTGGTGAAGGTGAACGAAACAAACAATAAAAATAAAACATAAAGCAACACTCGAATCGAGTCGAGTCGAGTAGCAAACGAAAGCAGCAAACCACCCACTTACCTCGATCTTTGCTGGTTGACGACGGGTCGTCGATGATGTCATCGTCCTGGTTGAACTCGTTTCGCACATCCTGGATCGCTGCCAGCTCGTTGAGGCCGAAATTTTGGTCCCTGCAATTGAGGGGAAGAGAGAAAGACGTTTTAGTACCGTTCATTGCTTTTTTTCTGCACGACTTATTTTGATCGCGTTTTTGGTGTAATGATAATCTACTGGTATGTATAAATGAATGGTAAATAATTCATGACTATAAGTACCAGAGATTCCCAACCAGAAAACGACAATGCCAGTAAATCTGGCGTAACTATTACTCATTCTAACAAAATTCGCTTCTTTTTACATTTGAAAACCAATACATTGTAAATACTGCTCCGTTAAGCTACTGCATATGAGCTAGAAAATAAATAACTTCAAAACTATAAGTACCAGGAAATATTGTTGATACTGCAGAAGTATTTATGTTACAAAATACTGGAAACGGTGCGATTTTTAACCTACTGAGATTTGAAGAAAATTTAACTAATATTTTGGCTTCTTACAAGGATGCCATTATTATTAGTTATCATTGAGACCCCGAAAGTACACACCAAATTTTCATTGCTGGAAACCAGCAAAATTTTGCTGATTTTTGGTGTGCTGTGTTTCCAGCAATCTGTTCAGCAAAATGAAATTTGCTGATTATTCAGTAATGCTCAATTGCATAAAAATGACAGATCGTTTGCTGCATGTTCAGTAAAACAAAATACAACTTGCTGGTTGTCAGCTATGACAATTTGCTGTACATTCAGCAAAGCATAAATCAATTTACTGGTTAACCAGTTAGTTCAAGGGAACCATGTTTCCCTCAGGCACCAACTTCCATCCGCCCATCGGATCATAGCCAAATTACTGTTGAACTAGAGATGTACGATTATCATTTCAAACTTTAAGTTCATCTAGCCCAACAGTGACTTAGCTATGGTCCCATATCCGCTATCAGGAGCTTAGCGATGATCCCGTACCAGCTGCACAGCGATTTGGCGCGTTTTACTAATGACAGCTTGACGTAAAATATTTTGACATATTAATTCTTTCGCTGGATTCCAGCAAACATTCATTTACTGTTTTCTGTTCAGCAAATAGATTTGCTGTATTTTTGCGAATCACTGAATCGATTACTGGTTTTTAGTAAGTTTATCGATGAAGTACTGGTTTACAGCAAAAATAAAATTACTGAACGAAATTCAGTAAATTGTAGAACTGAATTACAGTAAACTTTTGGAAAAAAGCTGTGATTCAGTAAACAAGTGATTTGCTGATACACTTTCAGCAATGTACTTTGCTGAACCATAAAGAGAAAATAATAAAACTCTCATTAAAAATATCACAACATGAAAACTAGAAATCCAATCAAAACAGATGTCAAAGACAATATTTAATGGATGAATGGCATGTTTTCTCTGAAAAAAGTAACAGTTTATAGAACACAGAGTTAAGACGAAGTTTGTCAACCTCTTGACTGCTTGCTGAAATTTCTATAGAATGGCGCTGAGTTCTGTTTTACTATACATTGGGTCCCATTTCGGTAAGCTAATGTAAAGTTGAAGTAATGTTCATACTTATGGCGAGTAAAAAGGAGCATGCTATGCCTGAAGAACTCCTGACTAATTTGTATGGAAATAACGTTCTGAAGCTGATAGAGCAATTCATGAATAATTACATCAATTTTGGGAAGCTTTAAATTGCGTGAAAAGTGCTTAAGTAATTTAATTGGACACGAGAAAACCTGTAAGTGAAAATATGAAAACGGAGAAAACTGAAATTCAAAAGAAAATCGACTTCTACTACTTAAAAAACCTCTCGGTTGTTGAGCCTCTAGTCCCCAGTGCCGCCTTTAGACGGTCTTCAGTTAAACCTCTATAAAGCTTCAATCAATACTTAAAAAATGGTTATAAAGTTTCAAAGTGATTTTTTCTAAGTCTGTCTGAAAATTAACTTGGGCACTAGAGGGTTAAACAACACCTTTCATGATTATAAAATATTATCATCACAGAAAAAAATGAATGAATCAGTTAAGCAATTGGTTTTTTCTCGAAAAAAGTAAACCAAACATCGGAAATAGTACCTCCTCCTATTTTTTTTCGTAAGACTTCAGATTCCGCAGAACACTTTGTTTATGGAGTTGCGTATCCGCATTACGATGAGGTTCCTTTAGGACAAACCAAACGAAATTTAAAAGCTAGTTTCAGAGAACATAAATAAGAACTCACGAAAGCTGTAGAAGACTCCAAAAAAGGAATGGCTTGCCATTCTAAGATAGACTAACTTATTTTTCAGGAAAAACATACTTTGACTACCAACAACATCGTTTACGCTTCCTAAGGAAGAAGCAGGCTTCAACTAGAACCCGAAACACGTATCAGTTCATAGATGTGTTAAGTGAAAAGTGGTGGCATTTTAAAGTGAAGAATGAACTGTATTATACAGGGTGCGTAAGAGATTTTTGCAGTAAACTAAAGGTTTCAAAAATTATAAATTAATACATTATGAATAACTTCATTTGAAAAAAATCGCCTCGCTTTTCGATGAATATTGACAGAAGTTTCCGGAAATTGCCGCAAGCACGTTTTACTATAATTCGATTCAAAGATGTCATCGCCTCAATGACCTTAGCGTTGAGCGATCTAAGTGTGATGTGAGACGTTTTATTGGTATCCCGCCTACAACACCACACAAAAAATTATCCAGAGGATTAATATTAGGACTGCTAGGGGGCCAAATTTTCTACTGGGTAAAATCACGGCCAGCAGCAACTTTCTTCATCCTCGTGACCTGCAGAATCGGCTGTTACTCCGAGTGTTTGAAAGCAAAACGTGGGTATTACATTCCTCTCGCTGTAGACTACGCCTAGAACCATCACATGGGTCTGAAACTTCGTTCACAAGACAATAGAAACCTGACTAGGATCTGATGCAAGCCACCTGTCATTTTTTCGGTTTACATTTTGATCTTGATTGAAGATTTTTTCTTTAAAGACCCTCGCCAGATTGAAAAGTTAAAACATCAGTTTTTCCGAACCACGGACCGCATTGCAATGGCCTAATACTTTTCAATATTTTTTCTACTTTTTTGCTCCATTCAGCGCTAATGAAACGATACTTTTACTTCCTTCGGGTAGGTGTGCATGATAGTTCATTACTTTTCCCAGATTTTTTATATGATACACTGTTTTTTCCGTTCATTTTTATCGACCATGCTATCTCCTTTACGCTTGCTTCGGCGCGCAATAAAACGGCCGACATCTTACATCTGATCTGATACCTAACAGTACAAGCTATCCAGTGCTACCAGATCTATCTGAATATTGTTCCGCAAGCATAAGAAGTAATTATTTAAAATTTAATGCAAAAACTCGCCACACTCCCTGTGTATTCCATACCAAGGCATAATTTTCCTCAACCGCATATAAAATTCTTTCTTCTTTCCCTGATTCCATAGACTAAGGCCATTGCAGGAAGCCTTTGTTGGTAAATGCCAGTACGGTTTTCTAGCGCGATGATCTACAACCTTGAGACAGATCCTCGACAAGTTTCGAGCTTTCGATCTGGAACTCGACCTTCAGTTTATTATACACAGGTTTTGCAGTCAACTGTTAAGTGTACAGGACAATTGCGGGGCTAGCGCTACGATCCTACTGACACTAACAGTCTCTCCCGAGACGAGTCTCGAACCTACGACGACTGGCTTGTTAGGCCAGCATCGTACCTCGAGACCAGCTGGGAGGGTTTTTAGCAGAAATGATTAAAAACCTTCAACAAATGAAGTTTTTACGCGGATATCGGAGTATCCCTCGCGTAAAAAAGATTTAAGTGTACTTTTGCAGTGGTTGATGATCTTGTTTATCTTGGTAGATTCGTGACGTGTTATAATGAGGTGATGAAGAGGGCTTATTATGGATTGCGTAGCTGGGTTAGATCCCGCGGTGTACTGATCCACATGAAATTTGCGCTCTACAAGACGCTGATACTGGTGTTAGCACTCCACAAACATGAGTCGTGGACGTGAAATAATTAGGCTGATCGGTAAGCGCTTGATGACTTTGAGCGTAGGATACTGCTATCAATACTCGGTGGCAAAATAAAGATTGGTGGCAAAATAAAGATTGCAGCCTTATAAACTATGAATCGTACGAAGTATACAAACACGTTGATATGGTCAAGTCGATGAAACACGACAAGTTACAGCGGGCTGGCACGTATGACGAATAACCCAAAATAATATTCAGCAGAGACCCGAAGAGAGGTTTACGACTTCGAGGCTAACGTCGCACGCGTTGGATATGTGCTGTCTACGACGATGCCCGTGCAGCGGGTGTTAGGGGAGACTGGATAGGAGCAGCCGTAGAGAAAGTTTTGTGGTGGCGTATTCTGGATTCGACATAGGATCTCTACGATATGTTGCCGTAGTAAAAAGTAAAGTAAGTAATTATACATATTCTATCAACAGCTCAATATTCGCTTCTCTGCTATCGTTACGAAAAGAAGCATTCGAATATAGCTCCGTTATTCTTTCGCTCACTTGAACAAACAATACCGTTGGGTGTGCAGATAGTACGTGTCGCTTGTGTTTTTGGGTACAGTGCTTATTAGACAATAGACGTTCAGTAGCCGGAGCGTCGCCGCTGCGCTGGTTACCTCTTAGCGGCACAGGAGACTTTGTGCATTGTATGCGGACGTTATGCGTGCTACTTGTGTTCGGTACCGGTACTGTGACAACAAAATCCGTTCAGCAGAAAAAAATACCCACTAGGGGCGTTGACGATCTCTGCAGCCTGCCGACGGAGTATGTTTTATCCTACTAGGCGCTTTGGAATGCTTAATCCAACTAACAGTCACGAGGATGTGTAGGCAGAAATTACAGAAGATCGGTGAAGTATTCACTTTATTATTATTAATTCTTTTTCAATACGTCTGTCTTTTTTCTTTGTTCAATTCAAAATTCATTTTGAAAAATTGTTTATTGCTTGGATGTAGTAGAGCGTAAAACTTCCGCAAAGATGGACAACAGGCAGGTGAAGCTCTTCCTAGATGTGAACCCAACGTCTCTCCCATCAACTCACCTCTACCTTCCCCTGTACTCTCCTGTGTACCTAGTCCAGTACCGAAAATTCCGGAGATACGGATAACAGCTTACCCGGATGCCGCTAAAGGTCCCTTCTTTGCTTCCTTCCGGCCCATAAAGAAGCTATTAAATATCATCCAAATTCGCAAAGACGTGGCAAAGCAGTTTTTGGACGTAACCGTAATTAATAAGATTAGATCGAACAAACCGCGAATTGTCGTGAATAGCTTGAAGCAAGCAAACGCGGTAACCGAGGGGAATCTCACTATTGATGACATTTGCGTCATAGGGTTGACTGTTTTAATAATTCTCTGATTCAAAATGTAAAGATACTGGATTTCAAGCAATTGCAATGATCCACACTGTCGAGCTACGTCCTTTTGGACATGGTTCGTCTGCCTGTACGCCTGTTTATACCGCGAGTCATGCATTGTCAGAACTAAAGGCAGTTAGGTCACACAGCCTCCTACTGCTGCAACAAGGCACGCTACAGCAAATGCGGAGGCAATGATGCTGAGACCGCTAGCAGTGAAGATACTGGAAAGTTTTTTTATTGCGGGGGAGCTCGGTATCATCTCTTGGCATGTCCCGCGTATAAACAGCGCGAGAAAAAACTAGGCGTTTCCGTAAGAAACGATCAAAGCGCTCTTATGCGAAAATGCGTGGGCGGCTGAGTCACCCTCGACAGGAAACATCTTTTTCTTTTTAGCAACCGATGATAATACATCTGACGATCACGTCGATGGATGTTTTATGCTATGTCAGAAAAATCTAGGAAGACGAGAATTATAAACTTTTCTAATCTTTCTCGCAAAGGTCGTAAGATATGCCTAAGCGGAAGCAGTAAGTACGTGCCGGTTTTAATTCAAAATCAAACCAGGAGTACCCATCGCTTCATGGGGCACCAAAAACCCCTCGTACCCTTATTTTTTCGATAAGAAGATAAAAAGAAACAGGGTTTATAAAATTCTCTGATATTATGAACTGGATATTATAAATATTCAATATACGAGATCCCCTTCAAAACAATCATCATGTCCTTCCCCTTCAGTGAAAACATTTTTGAAGCAAATCGTAGCAACTTGGTCCCTCATTTCACCTATCATGTCATTCAATGTCGAAAACATAGAAAGAGGATAGAATTTTTGTCACTGTATTACAGTGGAATTGTAGAAGTAGCATTCCCAAATTCGATCTATTTTCAAATTTGATAGACACATACGATTGTGAGATTGTTCTCAATTCAAATGACCAACTCAATTTTACCGACTTCAACAAAATTCGAGGAGATCGAGCCTCTCTCGGTGAAGCAATACATTTACCCTCGATCTCGAATATCGAAGTCGTTGCCATTCAAACGAATATGAATGAGAAATCCTGTTTCGTTATATATTCCGCCATCCGTGTGGATTGAACAGAGGAAACTTACTGATATTGTCGGCTTCGTGCAACACTGGCACAACTCAAAATTTTGCATTTATGAGTTTTTGATGGCAAACGATGCTAAATATAGTTAAGTTTCATCCCACGAAACCCCGTTTCAAAATTCTCAAAAAATTCAGAGTTATGAGTAGAAGTGCCTTTGCTGCATAAATCGAAATTTCTCCATAAAGATAGTAAAAATAAGGTTTTAATTTGGAAAACGTACTTATAATATGTGCATAATAGACCTAAAAGTGTTGAATGAGGATTGGTAATCTTAAACTTCAAAGTTTCCTTGAAATTCGAAAAATTCATTTTCGACGCAAATTTTCAATCGCGCTTTTCTCGAAACTATTATTTTTCAGTTGTGCCAGTGTTGCACTTAAACGACGATATAACATTTGCGAAAAAAAAATGGACAAAAATTGCCGATTTTTCATGGGTTTACTATTATTCGCACCGACGAAACTACTCATGCATCATCAATCATAGTAACTCATGATTTGAAAAATGAAAAATTTGACAGCTCCATCAGTCAAACTCTAACTGAGATGGTGAAAAAAGTGCAGCACCTCCGTTCAGAAGTATGCGCATTCAAAGAATGGTACCCCGCCGCGTCAAAAACGGACATAGTGCGGCGCTTTGTGGAGGCCGAGTATGCCCGTTCCGGCATAAACAACATCTTGACACTATGATCAGAGCATCGAATGAAAGCTCGGTTCCGGACGGCCGACGACCCTAAACGATAAGAAGCTTCGAAGCATACTGAAGAGGAAGACCGAGGTAAAAGTGGCTAAATCGCTGCGTGCACTTGACTGGGAGGTTGTTGCGTGCGGTAAAACAGTTAAAAAGTATCTGGAGAACATGGACATACATGTCAAAAAGCGGCAGTCCCGTCCACTGGTCTCGGAGCTACAGGCAATGACGCAGCGATGGCGGTTGAATAACATGGTCAAGTCGATTTTCCCGGCGAATCGCGACGAGGTAGTGGTGATGGACGACGAAACCTATCTCACCCTGGATGGCAACGACTGGCAGGGTACTTCGTATTTTATTTCTCCAACAAAGGGAGTGAGCTCCGAGATGGAATTTATTTCACACACCAAGTTCCCCAAGAAGGGGCTGCTGTGGCTGACTATCAGCGAGAAGGGGATATCAAAACCGCTTTTCTTTCGGGCTGGCCGTGAACGGGGAACTTTATAGTACGAAGTGCCATCGAGAAGTTGCGTCGTTCATCAAGAAATACCATCAGGGCGAAGACACGGTGTCCTGGCCAGATTTGGCGTCGGCCCACTACTCGAAGCGATCGTTGGAGGAGATGGAGAGGCTGAATATAGATGTGGTACCGAAATCGGCGAATCCGCCCGACGTCCCCCAGCTGCACCTCTTCGAGAATTTCTGGGCAAACTTGGAGCGCAAGATCTATTCCAACAATTTTGTTGCGAAAACGGAGGAGGAAATAAAAAAAAAGAAGTAATAGAGCTTAAAAACATGCCTACACGCATGTTTTCGTCCGCCATGGCGAATGTTCCGGTTAACTGCCGGAAGGCCGCTCGACAAGGGAATTTTTTCGACGTAGAATTTTTTGCAAATGAGATAATATAATTACCATTAATGGGAAATTTATCCATCTCAATTACTGCCGTTCCAATCATAGTAGTCCCATGTTCTATACAAACCTTCTGTACGCTGGGACAACTATGGTGGGAAGGGCTGATTATCTGTCTTAGTTATGTTTTTTTCATCACCATCTGAAAAAAGTCCATTTTTTACCGCAAACGTTAGCGGGATTGTTTTCCGCGCGATATTAGATATTAGGAGACTTTAACTCTCACTGTTAGCTATGTGGGTCGCTGTACGACGACAACCGATCTTCTTTAATCTGTAACTTGATCTGCGACTTAAATATGACACTTTTGAATTTTTCCGAGTGACACGTGTACCTAACCCTCCTGCACACGAAAACGTGCTTGATCTGTCCCTTCGCTCTACATCACTAGCGTTAGATTGCCGGTGGAAAGTAATTAATGATCCCCACGGTAGTGATCACCTAGCAATCGTTATTTTAATTTTTATTGGTTCAACGCCAACGGATCGTATGATCTCACACATATCTATTATAAGAATCGAGTCCCACGAGAAACTTCCTCTGGAAGAAGTGTACACGTTCCTATCTGACTGGATCATTGACGCCGCGACTCAAGCTCAGACGAAAGTGCGATATAATGGATAGACCAATGAAGAGCCTAATAAAAGCTGAAAAAATGATATCGATGAATGTTTTGCAAATTCATGCACGCTAAAGCAACTTTCAGACTATAGCGTTGTATCCATTAATAGAAGCGAGGCTAATGATCTACAAGGACCATTGCAAGATACCTTGGCTAATTTGTCTGAATGGTCTCTTAAGCTGGGTATCGAATTCTCCCCAAACAAAACTGAGTTTTTTTTTCTGGGAAACATGGTCCAGCTCAACTGTAGCTACTACTAATGGGTAAAACGATCACTTAGGTTTTAGTTGCTAAATATCTCGGGTCTGGTTCGACTCTAAATGCACCTGGCCTTGTTATATGAGGTATCTGTCACGAAAATGCCCACAGCAAATTAATTTTCTTCGTACGATTACCAGAACCTGGTGGGGTGCCCACCCTGGAGACCTTCTAAGGTTATACCAGGCAACGATACTGCTGGTTTTTGAATACGATTGTTACTGCTTTCGCTCCGCTGCGAACATACACTTCTAAAAATTAGAAAGAATACAATATCGTTGTTGGGATCATCGAAACCTTGCCCATAGATCACTACTTCATCTTCACAAACTGTCCCAGTGCCATTGACGCTCTGAGATCGATGGAGCCAGTAACGTACTCCCCGAATTCCCTGGAGAAAATACGGTGGTGCTTTGAAGTGCTTCAACAGATAAAAATTATCCGGCTACCTTAGCGTAAGTCCTATTCTATTGTTCTATTCCAGGCAATAAAAAGGCGGACTCTCTAGCTAAGGTGGGTGCTATTGTTGGCGATTTTTATGATAGATCAATTACTTATAATGATTTTTATAGTATTCTGCGTCAGAATACTCACAAAAGTTGGTAATCATCAACCGAACAACCGAGTACCCGTTAGAGACATTACGGGAAGCGGTGATCTCCAGTATATGTCAGAGCTCTACTGTTTACTAAAAAATGTCGACATTAAAATTTAAACTTTTCTGTCTATTTATTAGATTCCCATCCCATTATACGCAAACCGACGGTTATACCCTATGTTGGAGACACGAAAACGGTTATCCGACTTGAATACGGGGCGGGTCCAGTATAAGAAATATTTTAAAATACAAAACGCAGTGTAATAATTAAACAGATAAAATATCATCCTATTATTTACCGCAAATGAGCTAAAAAAGAAACAAATTTTAATCCTAATAGCTTGATAAATTTTAATCCCTGCCTTTTTTGTAACAAGTATTAAGCATGTAAAATTATCCACCCGCTGTGTTAATTTTCATGTTCTTGGTTCTTAGCATTAAAGTAAAATTTAAGTGAATTGATTCAATGGCTTAATCATTTTGGTCATATCTAATATCAACTGCTTATGACTCGGCTAGTTTTCAACGAATTTCCTCCGTTCTTGCAGGAATCGATTGGAAAATTAGCTACTTTTGTACTATTAAAAATTGTCAAGCCTTGTTAAAACGCAGATCTCGACCAATCAGAGCTGAGCTACTTTCCCTACCACGGTCTACCTAATGAACCGGTGATACACTTTTTGGGCAATTGAAGAGTTTGCTGTCGGCTCAAACAAAAACTCAGTGTTATCGCATTGCACAATGGGCCGGTAATAGAATCTAGCAGAACGAAATTATTAGCGCTCTCATGGTTCAACCAATCAGTTTTCAATCTTCTACAAGATTTCTTGGTATAGTTTGGGCTTTTAGTTTGATGCTTAAGGTTGCAGTGTAGAAGCCACCACGTGGCCGACAACGAATTTTCAAAGGCACAAGGATCGGAAATAATTATTGCGTTACTCGTAAAAACAATTTATGTTTTCATCACCATAACAAATATGTGTTTTCCTGGTGACGCATTACCAAGTGGTATGAATTTGAAAATTCAAAGTCGATCACGTGGTGTCTCGAAATCGGCCATTTGTGGCTTCAACACACCTTAAATTAGTTTCACCTTGAATCAGTTTGCGTTTTGGCCGCAAAGAAAGTGCAGCGATGCTAAGATCTTTTTGTTACACGTTAGCGCTTTGGGGTTTTCGACAAGGTTATAGATCATAAAATTCCATGAAACTTTGTAGAATATACAAAATTTCTATTTCTTCTTGTTGCTGAGATGAACGAGTTCTTGTAAAGTTTGTTTAATTACACGTTTTCGTGTAATGATCATATGAGTTCATTCAGAGCAATTGCATACACGCAAAACTTTTCCTTATTACTTTAGAAGCAATAGCGCAAAATTACCTTTTAGGTAACAAATCCATTACTAAAAAAGCAATAAAATTCTTCCCCAGTCAAGTAACAACACATACTGTCATATATTTAGCACGTGTTATGAGAGTACAACTATCTAATAATGGTCGTTTCAACCACATGCAACGTTTTTTCTGCCGAAAAATGCTCCCTTTCCACCTCAAGTCAAAAAAAACACACACCGTCGCATAAGTTGCACATGTTACAAGTTTTTTCAATCTCCAATTCATCCGGTGGGCGTGTATTAGTTCGCACGTTGTATGCATACGGAGTAGCGAAAAAATATGACAAGAGCTGCCAAGCAACATTTTCCCCGTCATAGAGTATGCAAACGTTGATGATTTCAAAGACTTGAAATGCGCCTTAAAATGACACCACGATCTGTAAACTGCGTCAGAGAAAAATAAAAACATGCGCTTTCTTGTAAGCTATTTACAGCACATAATCATTGGTTCATGGAAACTCATTTGGACCTGTTTGAATATACAAAACTCGTGCCCATCCAGAACAATATTCGCAACTTCGGCAACTCTGGTCAGACAGTATTACATATTTCCATTTCAAGTAAACACTGGGGGACGAAACGAAAGTGTTTCTAATTGGACATTTGAGGTTGACGGTTAAGATTCTGATTATGTATGGATGAAGGGAGACAAAAATGAACCAGATCGTTGCATCAATACAAATGCAGCGAGTGAAGTCTTGCCAACACATGCATTGCGGTGCTTGGCTGTATGTTCTCCTGCAGAAACACAAACAAGCGTGTGGCCGTCATAATTTTTATTACTTTTTGTTTGTTACTTTTTGTGTATAATGCGCAGTCATAAGACACAAAAAGTAATAAAAAATTGCCCAAAAGTAAAAAAATATTCCCCGTTTGCGTTGGGTGTATAAACCTTTCGTCAAGTTGCAACAACTGCTTTTATAACAAAGCACGAGAAATCAGTACTTGAGGTTTTAGGTGATTCTTTTATGTCAAATCCGTTCCAATGAGACGTATCATTTTCGTTAACATATTTGATCCATTGGTAAACAGTTTATTTTTAATTATATAGTGATTACTTAAGAAATCCCTCAAGCAGGTGTTAAAAAATGACTGGAATGTCTAAAGTTTACGATTGTGCTGATTTTGTGATGTTCCAGGCTTTTTCGCTCTTCAAATGTTTCAAAACGACTAATTCAAAGCTTTAAAAAATTTTATACAAACTTTTATTCTTCATGCATTCTTGTAGATGTAACGTTATAATTCATTATCTGTTATTGATTTTGTGATTTTGTGCTATGAAGATAGGTCAGGAAGAAATATTTTAAAAAACCCAATCTGTTACTACTTTTGAAATGAGTTGAATTAAAAATCATTCAAATCCAAGTTTGACAAACATTGTAGCGAAAAACGATAACAAAACTCACCTGAAAACAACATTATCCACGCCGAACCCGGACGGGCCGGAAAAATCCCCCTGCGGGAACACAACCCTGGGCGAACGGGATGATTTCCACGGTTGGTAAATCTTCTGGCTCGATTCGGTGTACACCTTCGCTGGGAAGTAGTGCCTGTTGGTTTGGTACGGGCTGTCCACGTAATAGTTCGGATCGTACGTTCGATACCGTTTTCCGTCACCGTAGTCAACGTATGGTCGCTGCATGGCCGTAATCGGACCGTTTACGTCTCCAAACTTGGTAACATCGTCCCGAAATGGCTGCTTCACGTTGACCACCCCAGGAAACTCTACCAGTCGGCTGGGACGCACGTGAGATTCAGCTGGCCGCAGATCTAGCGCCGAGGTTGGCTGCGGTCGCGGTAGATCACCTCGAAAATACCGGGTGGCGTAAATGTTGCGTGAAACATCTGCTTGGTCGAGTTCTGGAGTAGGAACGACCGTCGGCGCTCGGGGTTGTCGGGTGTCGTACGCTTCCGAATCTTCGTAATCGTCAGCAGTCTGAACTGGTCGATGATAAACTCCTAGTTGCTCATTGAAAGCAAAACTTTCCTCGTTGTATCCTTGGGGAGTGAAAGTGCTGGCGACCTGATACGGTCCGGGGGGAAACTGTATCCCGGAACGGCGCGCACCCATTGCGTTCGGGTCTGACTCTGTGTCATTCGCTTCCAGACTTGAGTTATAATCCCCGGACTGAGAATCATCCTCTTGATATGATGAATCATCTGGTTCGTCATTTTGGGTGATTTTAGGAGGTTGGGTATTTTGGATAGGTGTTAATTTTGGATTACTAGTAGGTTCTTTGTAGAAGTATCCAATAGGGATAAACTTGTAGCGATGCTGCCGTGTTCGAGTGACATTTTGAAGTGCGTTTGGAGTAGCTTCGGTTGTTGGAAGCGGGCTTGGAAAACTGTGCTGTTGTGGAAGTAACTCGGACTGTGATGCTGCTATCCGAACACCAGGTTGTTGTTGTCCCTCATCTGAACGTCGATTCTGGAAGTTTCTCGCTCTTCTTTGCTGTGCAGTGATGGGATACTGCAAAGGCACCGGATATGGTTGCGGTTGAGTGGATTCAGCAAATCTAAATGCTCCAAAAGTATTCCGTAACAGACGACTGTTGGCTGATCGGCTGTCTATATATCTAACGTTATCTACATTGGAAAATGTTTGATGAGGAACAAGCAGATTCCGGGAAGTGATAGTGCGACTGCCCCAGGGTTCGATCTGTTCTATCCGTAGGCCAAGATCGGGGTTTGTGAATGTGTGAACTTGTCCCTTGAGTTTGTTGCTTCTGCTGTTTGGCGATTCAATTGCATGTGCGAGTAATATTCCGGCGACTATCGTTAGGAGTCTCCATTTGGTGGGACCTAACATCTTACTTCATACGGAATGCTTGTGATGATTGGTGGGCTCCTTCCAAGAGCGATGCGAGTGATTTCGGCGATTGATGCTGCTGTTGCTTGGAACTAACGTGTCAGAAAAACTTGCCAGCCACTTCATGAATGTGCTTCTAGAGCTAATGAAGAAAGAGAACAAAACAACTCCTTTAGGTCATTCCAACCGGACTCTACGGGCTAAACGGTAAAAATTAGTAGCGACTCCGGAAGGAAAACTGCACGAAGGAAAGTGTCCCAAACTAAAGACTCAACTAAGTACGTCCGAAGTCAGTATGGAAAGAAAAACATTCACTAAAGCACTCAAACTGTACGATCATTCACCCACTGGTTTTTCACCTCTTTTGTTGGGTGCTTTTCTTCTGCCCAGACTCACGTAAACACACGCCTAAGATTTATCGTTACCTTGGGTTCGCTCTCTTACTAGCATTGGCCTCACACTTTATCACTAGCATATGCCTGGGCTTGGGAAAAGCATGTTTTTGCAGTTGATATTTATTTCCACACTTTGCCTAGATTATTTAAACCGCGTTTTTCTTCCACTTTTTTTCTTCTGCGTCGAATTCCGATTTCCTCACTTCACCTTTTTGCATCGTTTTTCAAGCCCAGCTGGAAATAAAATTCAATTCACTTTCTTTTTCATATTTTTATTTGTGCAATTTCACTCTTTTTCTTCGTTTGCGGCTTTTATGCTGTTATGATTACCATCACTTGCTATATTTTTTCCCCGAGCACTCTTCTGATTACTATGTACTACGATTTACACTGTTGAAGTTGTTTCGTGGTTGTGTTTTGCCTACGGTTCACTCGATACTAGAGCGCACAAAGAGCCAGCAGCGCCGCGCGATCGGTGGCTCGTTGCAAGAGATGGGCGCGGTAGGCGGCCAAACGGCGTGACAGAAAACAAACTACTGTCGGCGAAGTGGGAAGGGTCTCGGCTTCGTCGTCGGTTTGCAGCAGTTTTGGAGGGAACTGTCCGCTGTCCGCTCACGCCTAACCGGTATAATGGGAGCCGCTCGTGTGCGTCTCAATCACGCCTGCAGACTGATCCGCTGTCCGGTTCTCCCCTGGTTGCGGGCGCTTTCTTCCGCAACTGTTGCAAATTTTTGGCACACTTTGCTTTGGTGCATTCCAAGTGACGTGCCCACGGGAGAAAAGTACCGCTTCAAATGAATCGGAAGGAGGTGGCGAGCGATCCGGTTTGCCCACTTGTTGGCCTTCCTTGAAAGAACAGCGGAGAGAAAGAGATGGTTGGCAGATGATGTGTTCCTGGAGGAGAATGCAAACAAAGATAATGATTAGTTAGATAGTAATTTGTAAAGTCATAATGATATACTCGAATGAACATTCATTAAGCGTAGGACTGGACAAGAGTATATATCTCATAGAAACTGGTGGATTGTTATCTTTTATGCTTTTTTCTTCGACGAAAACAATATGACAAAGTCTTGAGGAATTTTTCTTGCAAGTGTAAAAAAATAAGAATAAAAAAATCACTTTCACCCAAAGACAACATGATTAGTAAGCTCTGTTCACCAAGAAAATAGTGGGAACGAACTTTGTCTCACGCAAGCAATATTCGTTACAAATTATTGTTCTGAAAACAAAATCACATAGGAGTATGTGTAAATGGTACTTATTGATGGTATACTTCTAGTTTGAAACGAATACTATTTCTGTAATGACAATTTTAGATTTCAATAAAACATTGCTGATGTGTTGGCTACCATAAAATTATCCTTCAGAGCAATTCTCAAAAAATGTTCCGATTTTATATTTTTGTATTGTCATTTCTAATCTAGCTGAAACGTTGCACACATGTTCGTATGGGCTAAAAATGTCACTTTTGCTATCAATAGTTTTTTTTTTTTTTTGAATCATGACAAATTTTTAAAGGGAGTTTATGTAGAGAATGTATTGATGATAAACATTTTCAGACCCAGAACGGTTCATTTTATCGCTGTGATGAAGAATGATTTTGTCTTTTCAAATAAAAAATATGCAGTGTAAAGCTCATATTTCAAAAATTTTATTGTTTCAATGAAAACTACAAAAGGTTGACTAAACATTGATAGCTATCCAATCAAGGAGAAATGAGAAAAAATAATAAAATGGTCAAAATAAGGAACTGTATTATATCGAACATATATTTCAATTAACCTATGAGCAATTCTCGCTGAACCCGTCCCACGTCCGTGACACGAGGTCTTTTAAAAAGGATAACAAATGTGTCTAAATGACTGAAATTGACAGAAAAAATTGAAAAACCCTATGGTTAGTTTATATCGATGGACTTTTCGGGCACCAAGGGGTCAAACGATTTAAAAAAAAATTCGGAATGTCTTAGAAATGAACAAATTGACAAGATCTAGTTTTTTTTTTCAAAAAGCGTTTTTTGAGAGCTGGGAGACTCCCAGATAGTTAATGTTTTGCAAAAACTTGTCGAACACATTTGACTTAAAAAAATCGCTTTCGACAATTGCATGAACTACATCTGTGCATTTGTAAAATGTTGACCACTTTGAGGTTCCACATCCCGAATCCGATTTTAAGTTTGCTTGAGGCATTTCTTCGGGGAGACGAGCCCAAAATGAAATTCAAAGGTTATTTTTTTTTGTACATATTATTCAAAAATTTCTAGTCGATATCGAACATTTTATGAACTTCTTGTCCTTTTTACCGTCGATCAAAGGGTGACACTTCGACCAATTTGAGGCACGGCTTGCCAAAGTCCTATGGAGCTTGCTCAAACAAACCAAGTCGCCGTCAAGCGTCAGCGGTCCGACGACTTGGTGTCCCCAAACACCAGTACTAAGTGTCCACGGCCTAAAAAACTGCGGAACAGCACTGGTTTGGGGTCATCGGGTCCGAAGCCGCTTCCGACGGCCACGTTTAGCGACATGGCGGGAGCTATAAGCCTTGCGGGTACTTCTGTTACCCACCCCTGCTCCCTACTCTCAACGGACCAGCTTCAGACTGTCCGGACCTCAATCCTCGATAACATTGCTGACCAGGAAAATCCAACCATCAAGCCCAAGTTTAACGGTTGCCATCTAAAAAATGGCTTCCTGCAACTTGCCTGTGCCGACACCGAAACAGTGCAGTGGTTGGAAAGGGAGGTACCTTCCCTCGTACCATGGGAGGGAGCACAGCTTCGTGTATACCACATGAAGGATCTGCCGAAGGCCAGACGCTATGTCGGTTACTTCGCGGACAGTGCGAACTCTCCGGACGAGAAGATCCTTCGTTCACTCAAGAATCAGAACGACCATCTCTCTACCAAAATGTGGCAAGTCTGTAACCGCAAATTGGTAAAGATCTTGGTCGAGCTAGTTCTGGATATTGACGAAGAATCGGCCAAACTCATCGAAAGTGGAAACCATGAACTGCACTACGGTTTCGGCAAAGCACGCATCCGAATGGTAAGCGGAAGGCCGAACGTCACAGGCAGGAAAGACTTCGTCGCAATGTCAGGGAAGGTACGTGCGGGTAACTCCTCCGGGAGTACCCTGCCACCACCGAGGCAAAGCGATCCTGCGAATGGGCTAAAGGTTCGCGTGGGAAACTCCTCCGGGAGTGCCCCACAGCCACCCAAACGCAACCCTGCGGCTGGGAAGGTACGCGCAGGATGCTCTCTCGGGAGTGCTCTGTCACCACCCAAGCAACGCAACCCCGCGGCTGCTCGGATGGTTCCGCTGAAGACTCGCAAGAGTGTGAAACATCAACCACCGAACAGTCGCACCCCCCGGAGTCAAAAACCGCCACAGAGTGCGGGACGACCTTCTGTTGCCAATCGACTGCTACAACCGAAGCCGAACAGTGAGGAAGAGCAACTTTCATCAACCAGCCAAACCGCTGTTGGCAGCCGTCAGCCAATACCCGGATCATCTTCCGATCCGGACAAAGATGGCAACTTCACTGCAAAGTGAGCAGCCTTCGCTGCGTGCAAGTGAATCTCCATCACGCAAAAGGCGCCTCGGGTGTTCTTTGCGAGAGATTCGCCTAAGAGCAGCTAGCGGTTGCATTCATCCAGGAGCCGTGGTTCAACGAATCCAGAGTTCTCGGACTCAACGCTCCTAACGGTAGGTTAATCTACTGCGACACGCAGTCCAAACGAAGGACTGCAATTCTGCTAAATAGAGAACTACAATTTTTACCTATTACAGAATTTATCCAACGCGATGTCGTTTCCGTCACGGTTGAAGTTCCGACAACCAGAAGAAAGCAGGAGATGGTTGTCACGTCGGCCTACTTTTCGGGCGACCAAGGTGATATACCGCCACCCGAAGTTGCTGCGCTCGTGCGGTACTGCAAGGCCATCAACAAGCCGTTTCTGATCGGCTGCGATGCCAACGCCCACCACACGATCTGAGGCAGCTCGGATACCAACACTAGGGGTGAGTACCTACTTGAATACCTTACTTCTAACGATGTCAATGTATGTAATGTAGGGAATAACCCCACTTTTATCAACGCTATCAGACAGGAGGTCCTTGATCTCACTCTGTGTAGCGCCTCTGTTTCTGAAAGGATAAAAAATTGGCATGTCTCCGATGAACCTAGTTTGTCGGACCACAGACGCATTGTTTTTAATATAGAGGCTGACCCTCTGAAAAGAGAGCTGTTCAGAAATCCTAAGAATACGGATTGGGAATCCTTCAAGGAACACCTGATCGATTCACGAACTTTCAGTTACAGCAACATTCGAAATTCAGTTGACCTGAATTCTGCAGTAAATGATCTACAAAACAGAATCATGGATGCCTTTAATGCAAACTGTCCACTAACACAGCGGTCAGTATGCCGTGATGTACCCTGGTGGAATGATCAACTCAGTGGCCTTCGTCGGGAAACTAGGCGGTTGTTCAACAGGGCAAAAGTCCCATCTAACTGGGATGACTACAGAGCGTCCCTCACTAAGTACACCGAAGAATTAAATAGTGATGGGTCGCGACGGAACAATTCGAGACATATGGAGTCTCGAAAGTCTATCCTGCTCGTCGACTGTTTGGGCTCTAAGCTCATTCGATTCTATAAAGTCTCCAGGTCCAGACGGCATACTAACCATCTTTCTACAAAAATCGGCCGCAGCTATCATGTTCGAACTCATAAACCTATTCAGAGCCAGCTTTATCCAGCCATATTCCGGATAACTGGCTGAAGGTAAAGGAAGTGTTTATCCTCAAAGTTGGAAGAAAGGATAAAACCGTACCTGAGACTGTCAGACCCATAAGCAGGGTTGCCAATATGTTTCGGAATAAAATCTGGCAAAACGAAAATAAAAAGTCTGGCAAAAATCTGTCACTCATTTTTGGATAAAATTCCTGGCAGAATTGAAAGTGATGACCCTTTTTTTTTTGCTCGTCGGATGTAGGTAGGTAAAGGCCAGACACGACCCATCTCGCAGTGATGACCTTTTTGCGAGACGACGCGGATGAAATCTGGCAAATATCTCGCTCATTTACAAATATCTGGCAGATTCTGAGGTTTATTTGTTTGTCTGGCGCAAACAAAAATCTGGCAAAATCCAGATTTATCTGGCACAATGGCAACGCTGCCATAAGTCTGACTTCATCGCTTCTCAAGTTGATGGAGAAAATAATGGATAAATATATCCGTGATGAGTTTCTTAAATACTCCCCGCTGAATAGGAACCAACATGCCTATCAAAGCGGCAATTCAACAGAAACTGCTCTTCACAGCTTAGTGACGTTGATTGAAAAGTCCCTGAGTTATCAGGAGACGGCGCTATGCCTTTCTTGATATTGAAGGGGTCTTCGATAACACGTCCTTTGCATTAATTAATAAGGGAATCGACCACACTTCATGGAGCTGGATACACGCAATGGGAGATTCGTCTGTAACAATGTCAGTGATCAAGGGATGCCCGCAAGGAGGAATTCTCTCGCCTTGTAATGGTCACTAGTTGTCGACACACTTTTAATAAGCTTTCACAGCTTGGATACGAGGTCATTGGATACGCTCATCGTCAGAGGTAAAGATAACGCAACTCTGTCGAGCCGAATACAAGCGGCTCTGGATGCCACCACGTTATGGTGATCTGGATCATGCCGCTAAGGACGCGATCTCGGCGATCTGGGCCTGCAGAACTCTGTTTGGTAAGACCTGGGGACTGAAACCAGACTTGGCACTCTGGTCTTACAAGACCATTGCCCGACCATAAATCACCTATGCTGCCCTTGTGTCCATACCAATTAGGGAGCTCTAATCCCAAGCAGGTCATTAGTTTCATCAACTAAAGCAAAGCCTTGGTGCTACATTCCGATTCGGAACTTGACCTTCTGTTTGTTATACACAGACTTCGCAGCCGACTGATTAGTGTACAGGACAATTGCGGGGCTAGCGCTACGATCCTACTGACACTAAAAGACTCTCCCGAGCCGAGACTCGAACCCACGACGACTGGCTTGTTGGGCCAGTATCGTACCTCGAGACCATCTGGGAGATACATCGGATTCCATCAACTATGTTTTACCTAATTGGGGTACAGGTTTACAACAAAACAGTTCTACTCCATCAATGAGTACGAGCAATCCGTAACCTGTGCACAGCAATCGGGGCCAGCCACAAAAGACAATCAGCAAGACTGTCGCAGTGGCATTTCAGTACCCAGTGCCTTCAGGCATACAGGAAACACGAATGGAGCTGAAATTTTGCACGGAGTCTTTTTCGAGGAAATGTCACATTCGAGCTCTACCGCTATGTAGAATTCGAAGGTCAATTTTTTTCCCATGCCTTCCATGGATTCCCTAACACCATGGTACCGTAACACAGTAATGCAGAACCCTGATATTGAAAATAAACTGAATATCAATGGCACTGATACTTAGGATTACGTTACTGGTGTAGGTTATTACATTTCTAGCGTAGTGTCCCAGTTTACAGATCGTGATATGATTTTAAGAAGCATATGAAAGCCTCAGAACCATTACCTTTTGCAAACTGTATGATGGAGAAAAAAATTTACCTGGCAGCTATTGTCACATCTAATACACGTACACGGGACAATTTGAGATGCAAACATGTGTGACAGTATGTGTTGTTATTGCAGGTTTATCTTATAACTTTTTGAATAAGCAATTTTGTTACAAAAAAGAGTAGTTTTGGTTATTATTTTTTGAATAACAAGGTAAAATTTTGCGTGTAGAAATGAGACTGAAGGCTACCAATAAGGTTACTATGAAAATAATATTACGGAGTAATGAAAGAGATTGCACTCATACCGTAAACATGCAGTAAAAGTTCCAAGAAGTTTGATCAATAAATTTTGCATTTTTGTAAAGAAAATTGCAAAAAGCAAAGTGTTTTAAAAAGTTTTATTTAGACTGACCCTAAGTGTCTGATAACAATATTAGGCCGCTTCTGTGTCTCATAGATTTTCTGCAAAGAGAATTAACTTGACTATCCTAATTTAAACTGTGTTTAAAATGTCTCCCATGTTAATCGCATTTTTCACGTGTTCTATTGATTCACAATTAATATCGATACATAGTTATGAGATAAATTAGTCCTCACGTTTTATTTATCAACCTTATCTTAGTTTATAAAGAATTCAAAACTATCAACATGACAACACACCATTATTGAAGATAAAAAAACGGTTCAAGGATAGAACTTTGAGGTACACCGGATTCAATTGGTTGAAACAAATGAAGAGGGTTATCACAGAACACAGATTAAAAACGGTTTTCTAGTATGATTCGTGTCGATTGATAATTATTTACACAACAAAATTGACATGCGTAGAATTTTATTATCATAAGATCCACTAGATATACAAAAACTTAAACGGAATTGAGTTCACAGCCATGACAAACTATGTATTAACAAGGAATCCTTCTACAATTCATTTTTAGGACATTGATTCGTTTTATTTTATATTGCTAGCTACAGATACAGGTCGTATAACAAAATGCTTTATGTAAGGTACACCTTGCGCATGGAATCAAATCTCAATCATTCATGAATAAGAAAAGGAAGGACACTGCCGTCCAATCATAGTAGTCCCATGTTCTACACAAAACTCTTGCACGCTGGGACAACTATGCTTGGAATGGCAGAACAATGGTCTACCAACTACAGTTTTTTTTTTAATGATGAAAAAGCCAATACGAGCGTAGGAATGTGCAACAAAATGCTTCGCGAATATTTTTCCGATGTTTTTTTTTTTTCTGGAATCGATTTCCACTCAGCTGATCGATACTGCTTTGGCGGATGTCCCGCGTGATGTTTCGGACATTGGCAAATTCAGATTCTCTGAACGGGACATCTTGGTGGCAATCAAAAAATAAAACCCTCAAGTGCTGTTGGTCCAGATGACATTCCGTCTCTAATTTTGATAAAATGCGCCGAATCGCTCAGTTTCCCACTCACCGTTATCTACAATAGTTATTTACAAAATGAGACAAACGTAATGTGGCCAATCACCGGGGAATTACATTGTTTTGCGCAGTTTCCAAACTACTTGAGATTCTGGTAGGTGATATCATATTTTCTACTTCCAAATCATGCATTCCGCCCAATACGGATTCTTTCCCGAGCGTTTTACTGAGACGAATATTGTTCAGTTCACGTCATATTGCCTGAAGAACATTGAAAATGGGGTTCAAATCGACACAGCATACAATGATTTGAAGGCCTCTTTCGACCGTGTTGACTATCGAATACTGATTGCAAAACTGGACCGTTAGGAAGTCCCATCATTTCTCACACGTTGGCTAGAATCATACCTGGTTAATCTTCGCCTTTGCGTTAAGCTAGCTGCGGCGAAAACAGATTATTTTACAAACAGCTCTGGCGTTCCCCAAGGTAGCTACCTTGGTCTACTATTATTCTCGATATTTTTAGCGACATATCCCGCTTTTTTTTCATATGGAGTAAGATTAGTGTATGCTGACGACTTGAAAATACGGAAGATTGAAGACTGCAAGGAACTTCAGCGGATGATCGATCTCTCTCAAAATTGGTGCCTGAGAAACCGCATGACTATCAGTGCCCAAAAATGTTGTATTATATCGTTTACCCTTAAAACTGCACCAATCATATGAAACGGTATCTTAATTAGAAGCACCAGGAAAGCAATTTGTTGCTGTTTCTCAAAGGGTTTTATGATTTAATCTTACCAAAAGTTTGGAAAAACAAACAACTTGTGTAAACAGTTACACAAATCACCAAGCAAAAACATACACCAGCTCAGATCGGTTCAAGACATTTAAAGAGTATAAAAAATTCGAAAAAATTATGAAAAACTAGAACCTAATTTTTATGCTGCTGAGCTGGGCAGCACTGTAATAGCTTGTCATGTCAAACGATACATCAAGCCCAACCCTTCGACCACATAAAAATTGTTAAACCTTTCAAAAAAGGATCTGAGTACTTATACTGGACTGGATCATTTAAAGCTAATGGGAAGGCTTGAAAATGAAAATTGTCACTTCTGTTGCACAGAGAGTGAAAGTGTTCATCATTTGTTATGCGAATACCCAGCAATATTCACCAAACGGCGCAAATTTCTTCATAAGGGACTTCTAGAACTTTGGAAAATATGGCCTAGTCCTCCGAACGATGTTTCGAATTTTATTCGGTACTACATTATATCACATTGAGATAAAGCCTTCAATCACGATAGTGACTAACAAAATACCTAGTACTTCTTTATACAAGCAAAGACATAAACAAAAGAGGACACACCAGAAAAGATCTGAGTACTGGTCGCAGTAATGTACCCAACAAGGAACACACGCTGTTTTTGAAAGTGAAGATATGCCTGCCTTGAGGAAACAAATCCTTTTTCGCAGAAAAAATAGTAGGAGGATCGATTTTTATCAAATTGATCTTAAGTCAGGATCTAGCCACTGGCTCCGCAACCATTCTATAGTCCAACAGGAAATGAAATCTCAAATGGGAATGTAGTTTCGGGCCTTGCTATTTAGGTCGGTGCTCAGTGAAAAAGATCAAAGAAATCCACATGTGACATTTGTTGCATTTTTGTAGGAAGTCCTAGAGTAAAATAGAGTTTGATGATTTAATTGACGACCTCTACAATTGTTTCTCTTCCTCTTAACAGTTGGCAAACAAACTGGCAAGGAAATAATTTTTAAACCATTTCCGATTGTATACTAGTTTCATTTTTACAATATAAGTATGCAACAGAATGACGTTAAGTCTGATGAGCAAGAAATTAGCTACGCGTTTGAAGGCCTATTATAACTATTACAATTATGTATCTGATTTATAGATCGAAAGTCACTTTAAGACGACAAACTTTTGTTGACATACTTTCTCCGATCAAGGGAAGAATGACATTCCCTCTTGTGTGCTTTTGTTGAAGAGAAATTTATGTCCGCAGTTAATTATACGTCTTGGATAATAAACAGATGGAGTCTTGGAGACAACTGAACTAAAAACCTTTGTTAGTTAAAAAAAAAAGAACAACTATCGTCACGTTTCTGTTAATTACACGGTTTATTACTTTCTATTGTTGGTGGTAAACATTCTGTTATTTAGAAAATCATAATATCCTTCTACAATTAATAGTGAAAAGTAGGGAAAACCGATCAATCTTTAGTTTCGTGGCTGTTACACAACAAAATTATTTGTCGGCCGTTCATAATTACCGCTGTTCATTCATACTTGAATACAACTAGCACATGTTAAGTAGAAATAAAATTTTCAATTAAGTTCGCTAACCCTTTCGCACCTGTCACTTCCGTCTTGTTCAAAGAGACAACTGTTTTCTGTTCACAACTTCCAATTAAGCTGTAATATAAACGTGGTTGGATCTCAGCACTCCCGGCCGAACCCGATAAAAAATTTACGATTATTGATGTGGGCAGTGCGATAAGGAACCGGCAGCGAGTGTCCAACTTGTTCCCCAGTGGGTCATAAAGGGTTGTGTGAAAGGTAGCAGGCCCATTTGCATCGATGTATTGCTGACTGTTCCGAAAATACTGAAAAAATCTCTGAAAAATGAAAGTTTTATGGGCAATCAATGTGGTGTTTATATGCCCGGACGGCTGAGCCAACCGTGCCGGACCGGTCCAGTACAAGTGCTTAGTGATCGGATAAAATCAGAGCCACTGACAGACGATTATTAAGTATAATATAGACTGGCGCTACACGGAAGCTGCGCTGATGCCATTTATGATAAGCCGATTAATTTGTGCGTCCGCTGCTTTCTGCTCTCGATTCCGGTGCTTGTCCACCGAGACAACCGGAAAGTTGGCTGGAGTGACATGATGAGTTAAATTGCCACGACATGATGAGTTTTCCATTGAAATTTTAAGTTTTCGACAACAATCGAGTATTTTATTCCCACTAACAAAGGTCAACAACCGAGGGTACTTAGCATTTCAATAAACCCCTCCAGCCCACAGAAACATCATCTTCGGCAGCAGCTTACCTGCTCTGTTAAACCCAATGATTATGCTCCACCTCTTCGTTAGGCACAGCGCTGCACGCACTCACGTTCGTACAGAGACGTTCATGAGGTAGAAGAAGTTATCAGCTGTTCCCAGACCACAGAGCGAAGAAGCATGATGCGTGAAGCGTTTCGAATTTATTTGCCCGCAGATGGACACCGGAGTCTCGATTACGCCATTCGGACCAGAAGCGCTCACGTAATCTTGCTGATCTTGTGCCCGCTCCCCCCCACTCTCCGAATGCCTTCTCCATCAGGGCCGAGGGAAATTTCACTTTTGTTTAATTGTTTCGCTTCAGTTTTAGTTTCATGAAGCTTTGTGCTTAGTTTTTTTTTTCGATCTTATTCATGCTAGGGGAAATGACGCTTCAAATAATGCGAGGAAGTTACAAAGGTTTCTTCACATGCACACATACCGTTAGGTTGAAGGTCGATAGCCGCCGAATCAGAAGATTAATTTAGAAGACTACGGCGGCTGTCTAAGCTACGAAGAGTTTTTAGTTTGAAACTAATATATGCAATAACCTTCCAAAAGTTTATGGCTTTGTAGGGAAACAGTCAGATTTTGATGAGTACTGCGCGCCCACAAAGTTAAAACTCGGTCACCTTTTGTTGAGTTAAATTTTTTTGCTCACAAATAACATTTTAAAATGATTTAACACAGAAACTTGACTCGCTGATTTCAACCGAAACGAAAATTACGTTTACTTCAAATTAATCTGTTTCGTGTTGGGATCCCTATTACTAAGGTACCTACTTCTCGAGTGTATGGAGCATGCAAAAATTTATTTTTTCAAAAAATTTTCACCCTGAGAGGGGTTTTCTGTTAAACATTATTTGCAATGTTTTGAAACTATTTACAAATCTATTGTAATAAATGTTGAAAAATATTTTCTGTTTCTCATTATTGTTAGATTATTCATAGACTGCATCGAAAACCATGGGCACACTGGAAATACGCTGCCATTTAACCGTGCACTTTTGTCTGTGCGTCACACTGGCTGCGTTCGTTTGTTTACATTTGCTTTGCACAGTATATTTTATCATTTAGTTCCAAAAATCGAGGACTTTCTTCTAAACGTTGTGAAAGTGTTGTGCACAAATCTGCCCATAATTCAAAAATTGGCTAATATACCATTTTTACCAAAATCGTGAAAACAGTTTCTCGAGATGGTACACACCCTAAACAAGGTCCCTACGGATGCCGATTGTCGAAAAATGCATTTGGGAAGGCAGCAAACGTGAAACAATTTTGGCTTATATCCAAAATAATTGAGAAGTTGGCTAATATCCAACATCCAATATGAACCTGTGGCATGTTCACGAACCAGTGTATTATTACTGAACTGTGTTTCTTCTAACTTTCGAAAGTGTGTTGTAGCTGTTGGTGGTCACTGGCGACAGGTGAGCGATCGTAAGGCCCTTGCATCAAATTTGACTTTTCACGAAGAATATTTGATGCTACAAGAATTTATTTGTTGTACTGCGAAACCCAATGATCAAAACGTGTGACTGTTTCCTTCTGTCATAAATCTTTATATTTAAAAAAAATGATATTTAGCTCTTTGATTAGGAGTAACATTAATAAAGAGAAGATTCAGTTTTTATTTTGGATTTGATGAGAAAAAATAGGAAAGTGGATTGTGAGATTACCATGAATAATAATATTTTCGTTATATTATTATATTGCTGCATTGTCTCGTCGTCCTTTTCATCCTCACTTGTGCTTCCGTGTTGTTTTATTAAATTTAAAACCATTTTCATCACCAACGAGTACGATATAATTCACATCGTATGGATATTAGCCAAATTGCACACCGTTTTGTCAACTGACCTTTCGTTTATAATTGAAAAAACGGCTACTGTGTTAAAAATACGTGGCGGATGGAATTTTTCCTGCAGATTTCTCTGTTTCAACTGAACGGCAAGGTTCCAGGATATATGAAGGGTGATGTACTCAATAAAAAAGTTGTCATGAACAGTCAAAATATGTTGTACCGACAAAAAACTTTCAAATGCGTTTTTCTCGATTTGATGCCTATGGCATATTAGCCAATTTTTGAATTATGGGCAGAAATGGTGTATTGCATGAGGACTATTACTGATAAAATAGCCAAAAGAATAAAGAGTGAGCGTCAAACCAGCTCGTACTTCAATCCGTAAGTTCTGCGATGTAAACACTTTCGAGAATCTTCCAAAATGCTGAAAACGTTGTCGAGCATAGGTTGAACAAACGTTTAATCGCCAAAGTTCAACACGTTTTAAGAAGAGACTTGGTTGAAGACATACAAGATGGATTTCGCGCTCGGAATTCAATGCCATCAATACCAGCATCTCAGAGTTCAATGAATCTTTGTAAAGGTGTAGGCCTCACTGAAATAGGCAACTTTGCTTAATTTTTTTTTTCAAACGTTTTTGTATGCTAACAATTTAAAAAGTAGATCAGTTTTACTGTTGAAGAGACTTATTTTCGTTGAGAGGAAGTCTACAGGGGTACTGTAGAATTCAGCTTGAAAGAAGGATATGTCATGGGAAGCCTGAGAATAAACATATTTGAAAGTCACTCGACAATCAAATGGCCGCATTCTATCAACACTCGAACCTACGACCATCCACTTGTCGAAGTGTATTGTGTAACATTGCGACTACGAAGCTTTCATCGTACTCTATTATATTCTGCTGTTCATCATCATTTACCATTATAAATCATCACGTTTTATCTCACACTTTTAAATATTTATAATGTGTTTTGCTCTTTTAATATTTTATTTCAACATAATCTCGTGATCATTCTGTTAATCACTTATCAGTTGAATTATATTTTATCACACTTGATCATAGCTCAGTCTATTTTGTTGTACGGCATCATATTTAATCATCCTCATCAAATTATAACTAATTGGTTCATACTCAAACAAATTGTACTAGGCTCTATAACATTCCTCATGTCCATTATAATTTAACTCCTTTGGATTTTTATGAGGTATTTTCCTTCTTTTTAATATATTGTTCAATTCCTCCTTCATCAATTGCTGCAACTTCTTGCTTTATAAAAATATTTAATGAGTATCATGGGCGTAAGAAACTGTGCCAATTAAAGGAATCATGATAAACACAGCGATAATTGAAGAAATATCTCTGTATTGTGAACAGTTAGGTAACAAGCCACATGCAGAAAATCTCATGAAAAGGTTACGTAAGAAAGAAAAAACATTAAACACCTCATTAATCTGTTGAAACATGTGAAAATTGGAGCAATTCGAAAAATTACGTAGATAACTTCGCTTCTTTGCGTTGATCACATAAAAATGGCTCGTAAAAATCGATGTAAAAAAGACTATACAGTTAGACTGACCAAATACGTACCGTTTTGATAGGGACTGTGCCATGTTTTCGTACATTTTTAACCATTTTAAAATGTTTAAAAAAATCATTGAACAGAGTCTGTGACAGTTGAAAACCGTTGGGTTGAGATATGTGCCGACCTTATTTCCAAAAAACGCACAAGTAATTAACGTTTGCGTTAAAAAAAATGGACAAATATTGCCGATTTTTTATGAGTTTACCTTCACACGCACTGACAAAACGACACACAGTGCGTTGAATGTATGGGAATGCGGGTCAAAAATCAAAACAGTCATTCAGGCCATTTTTTCAATTGATGTAATACGAAAAATGGTTGGTACTGATGAGAGCTACTATTTGCATAAATGACGAATGTAAAATAAGTAATCGCAAAAGTGTTTCAAACGCCTTTTTTATACAGAAGCATAAAATAATAATTTTCTTATGATATTATCCATTCCGAGATAGAAGGCTTAAAAAGCACGTTTGAATAAGTTTCAGGCGACGAAAAAGTGACCTAAACGCCACCACAATGAGTTTTCATTCCTATTTTTATTTAATTCCTCATTAATTATGTTTATATACGGTTTACTATTGCAAAACATCTAGATATTATCCATCCGGGAATCTTTTATGTGTTTTACACATAAATTACGTGTTATACATAAAAATTAGGGACAAATGTACGATACATTGCTCATTCTTGGTTGCAGAGGTATCATTCGAAAACGTAAATTGTGGGTAAAAGAGCAAACTTGAGCAATGGCAATCACTTCCAGAATGTTAAGGATATTCCAAATAAAAGAAAAAAGTGAAATTCAGAGCGGTACTTTGAGGTACTTTTTTGACGATCGATTTTAAATCAAAATTGTCTTATTTTTTCTAAGCATAAATAAGCATGACCAAGAAGCCTTTAACTACCACATGCGCTACGTTATGTCTCATTAGTGATATGTAAAATGTAGTAGTTTCATGCCTCTACCGTTGCCATTTTGGTTTTTACTGGAAAAGATAGAGAGTATATTTAAAAATATATTTGAAAACTAAGAAGATTTTCTGAATATAACTTTTCTTTTAGATAGATGAAACTACTTCACAGTAAATGCTTTTCATGATCGTATAGGTGAACTTACGAGGTTAATAATATCATTACAATATGTCTCAAATATGCATAAAACATATCAACATTAGAATTGGTTCAATAAGAGATTCACTTGTTTAATTTTTGCCTATGGAACGATGCACTGTGCGACGCCTGCAGCATCAATCATACTTACCCATGAGTAGGGTTGCCACCCGATAGGAATACCTAACCCGAAGATTTTCAAAGTAGCGTGAGGGGTGGGGGTGGTCTTGTATCTACATTTAGGCCCGGATTTGAGGAGGGGATAAAGAGGGCAAATGCCCCGGGCCTTCCGACGTTAGAGCCCCCTCTAGACCTTAGCCATACGTGAAGACAGAGTGGAGACCTTTTTTTTGCTCGTCACCTTCCAGCGAAGTGTGGATTATTTCAAAACTTAAGAATTTCCTACCTCTAAAATTTTCTAGAAAATAGGGCCCCACGAAAATATCTGCCCCGGGCTCCCCAGCATCTATATCCGGCCCTGTGTGCATCGACATGTTTGTTGTGATTTATTTTCACCAAATGATCTACACCATTTACTTACTTTATTTATTTTAGCATTTCTTAACAGCCGATCGAATTCGACGATTTGGTGACAATTGGGTCCTAAAGCTATACCAGTTTTTATATATCGTATGATAAAGCGTTTTCTGAGCAAAACGTGATTTTTAGAAAATGTTTATCGTTTTTTTCGATTTTTAAATGAAGATTAAAAAACTGCTCGAAAGGTCTTAAGTGGCATTTCGCCCATCTACGGTATATGGGAGAACAGTCATTTAAGGTATTTCGAGCAGATTTTTTTTCTTCATATAAAAAACGAAGGAAAACGATAAACATTTTTCAAAAATCACGTTTTGCTCAGAAAATTGCACTCTTTCAGCTGATGTATAAAAATCAGAAAACCGGGTAAAACTTTAGGACCCATTTCCAATAAAATATTTAAACGACAAAGATTCACTGTAAATTTGACAGCCTTGAAATTTTTTAGGAAGAAATTCTTAAAATCAATGCCGAACATACGTAGGATTTGAAAATAAATTGGTCAATTTATGACTCCAGAGCGAGTTGAAAATACTTTCGCTGGCTCAGAGAAATTTCGCTTTCACCCAGAGACCAGAAAATTACATCCCAGACCCGGAGAAATTTCGCGTTCACCCGGAGACCCAGAGATCACCTCCCAAACCAGGAGACTCCGGATGAAACCCGGAGAGGTGGCAACCTTACCCATGAGTCAGCAGAAAGCAGTGGTGGTGATGCTGGTGAAGCCTAACGCACCCTGGATGGCAACGGTACTTCGTGTTTTGCTTCCCCCACGAAGGTAGTGAGCTTCGAGGTAAAGTTTATTTCATTAACCAAGTTCCCCAAAAATCAGCAAGAAGGGGATGTCCATGCTGCTCCTTTTTCGCTCCGGACTGGCCATGAACGGGGAAAGTTGCGCCGTTCATCAAGAAATACCATAAGGGCGAAGAAGCGGTGTTCTGGCCAGATCTGGTGTCGGCCCACTACTCGAAGCGATCGTTGGAGGAGATGGAACGGCTGAGTATCGATGTGGTACCCAAGTTTGTGAGCCCGCCCAACGTCTCCAAGTTGCGCCTCATCGAGGTTTTCTGAAGCGTAAGATCTAAAGTTTAGGAGGAATTGATAAATAAAACGAAGAAAAACTCAAAAACATGCCTACATGCATGTTTTCGTCCGCCATGGTGAATGTTCCGGTTAACTGCCGGAAGGCTGCACGCAGAGGCCACGATTTTTTTTTGAGCAAGCCTACATAATTACCTTTCATGTAAAATTTTTTTGGAAGTAATGACTCAAGCATTGGCACACTGTCAGGACAAAAAGGGTTGAAAATTGAAGAGTTGGGTTTCTCCTTTTTATAAGATAGGTAGGGGAAAGTTATGTGCTGAATATGTCGTTACAATGTGATTTAATGATATTAAAACCGTGATCAAATTGAAACCAATGACTTTGTCAAGTAACAATTAGGGTCGTGGTAATTTTAGTTTTCTACCCTCTTGTCCACTCTGTTGTATGTTATCCTGAATCAGCCCAGAATTCCCCGTGAATATTTTACTTGTTACAACTTTGAATAGCTACTGCGTCCTCGTAAAACTAAACTAACTTGATGTGATTTTTTCTTCCAAGTGGAATCTATTGGTGTTCATAGAATATTTCAAAATGATGAAAGTGTTATTGAATTTTTTTGAAGTCGAGAAATGTTCAATGTGTCAAATAATATATGGCATCACTAGGTGGATTTGGGGTTATGAATGATCCAAGTATAAATGACAGCAGCGTCACCGGAAATAATTGCCAGAGCATCAAAAACCATATAGGGTAAATTACCAATTCTCGTCAGTTTATGTCGATTGTAACGTTTTGAACTGTCGGATTCTTTAGGCGTCGTACACAAATTACGTAACGCTAAAAATCTAGATTCCAGACCCCCTCCCCCCTCATGGAACGATAGGTAGCGATAGGGATATGACTTTCCCCCTAAAATTACGTAACGTTGAACAACCTGATCTCCTTCCGAAATTTTCAATTTCGAGCAAACATTACAGTTACGTAACTGTCTCTACTACCCCCACCCCCTCCCCCCTACGTAACAATAAGTACCGCAGACTCAACCTCCCCTTTCGCCTGAAGTATTACGTAATTTGTGTACGACGCCTTAGAAAGCTGGCTAATTTCATCTATTATTTTTTTATCATACTTTCCTACTTTTTATCTTATTGGAAAAATTAAGAAAAGTCACAAAAAGTTCAACGGAGCTTCTAAATATAATTGTAAAAAGCCACTCTTACAGTTTTTGGCCAAGCCATTTCTATTTCAGTCAGCATTTGGTTTAGTTCGTCAGTAGCAGAGAAAAACATAGGCTCATAAAACTGTAATTTTTTCTTCTAGTTTCATTGCTATGAATTGCAAATAAACGTTCTTTGTTATTCCGCCATTCGAAGTATAAGTAGAATTCTGACGCCATAAGTTGTACGAGCAAATTAATACAAGTGATGTCATAATTGTTTTTTTTTGTACATGTGTCTGCTTCGCTTCTGTACACACGATTGTCGAGGGATTGATACATTTTGTCGTTTACTGTGTGAGAACAAGAGGGATCGAGAAATTTGCACAGTGCCCAGCGTGTGCAGTGGCGCCAAATTTACCGCGAAATATGTTTTTCGACGTAGAACTACGTTTTTCTTTAGCCTACCACATAGGGATGTAAATAGGAAAACTATTAACGAAAAGGGGACGAAATATGTCCCTTTTTAAATGCTTATAAATCGGTTTGTTTTCCACCGATTTCCTTCATTTTTGCAGCAAATGTTTGGAAAATTATACACGCATCCACCCAAATGTAGAAAATTGTTGATTGATTATGCAAACTATTGTACTATTGATAATTGTCAAGCCTTGTTTGAACGAAAATTACGTTCTCTGATTGGTCGTTATATGATTGCTTCCCAAGCACGGTCGACAGAATCATATACCTTGCAATTGAAAACATGCTATATGGCCTATATAAGAGCCTGTTTCAGCCGAAGCCGCTCATAATAGTTCTGGACAGCGACAAGTTGTCAACAGCAGTCGTCCTTCCTTAGCAGCAGCATTAGCCCTGTGGTTGGTCACCACGTTTCAGGAGCAGCGCGGTTCTTCTCAGCGTGTGTCGCCAGACTGCCATTATTCCTCCGTGTTAGGGCAGCATGAAGATCGTCATCACCAAATCCAATCTTGAACAGCAAAATGCCTTTTTTTAAGGCAAATAAACAAGTAATTGAAGGGTGAAAATTTCCTAGCATCAACACAAGCAAACATTCTTCTTATTTAGTTAATAACCCCACTGT
Source organism: Wyeomyia smithii (assembly GCF_029784165.1). Lineage (NCBI taxonomy): Eukaryota > Metazoa > Arthropoda > Insecta > Diptera > Culicidae > Wyeomyia > Wyeomyia smithii. The sequence continues at coordinate 78,766,790 of NC_073696.1, forward strand.
TGGAACAGCACAAAGGCTGCGATCAACATAACCGATTTTGAATAACAAACTGCCCTGTTAGAACGCATTCACAAAGGCAGGTAATTCGAATATGCAGAGCTAATATGAAGTCGATTCAATCAATCAGCATTAACAGAATTTCGTCGTCTCCCAGCTGCCAAGTTGCAACATGATGCAACACGCAACAACGAGCAAACGAAATCGCTTGATGTTACAAACCGCAATAAAATACGGGTTAAAACCGATGCGTGAGTGAGAGCACCATCGGTGTTTATTCGCTGGAAACAAATATCGAATGCGAATTGTGGAATAATTCGTCTAAAGAATATTAGAGAATTAGACAACTGAACAGAAAGGCGTGGCCTATTACGTAGCACCCTTCGGCTATAAAAGAGTGTTTCTGGGAAAACTAGCTACGTTCATTAGTCGGAAGGTGAGCTGGATGGACCGTCCACAACGTTGACAGCAGTAGAAGCAGATACAGCACTCAGAAGTAACAGCGGGTTGCGCCTGTGGCTGCCTTCAAATTAAATAAATCACTTGCGCTGTGGTTGGTCACCATGTCTCAGTAGCAGCGCGGTTTTTCTCAGCGTGCCTCGCCAGACTGCCATTATTCCCCCACTGTTAGGGCAGCTAAAGATCGTCATCACCAAATCCAATTTTGAACATCAAAATGCCTTTTTTCAAGGCAAATAAACAAGTCATTGAAAGTTAATAATTTTTGACAACGTAAGCAAGCATTCTGTGCGGATTCTAGCAGTTACATCTGTCGCGGCCGTCTATTTTACAGATGGAGAGATAACTCCCACAGTGCATGTTGTCCGTGTATCTTAACTCCCCCACTGTTGGGGCAGCACAAAGGTTGCGATCAGCAACCGATTTTGAACAGCAAAATGCCTTTTGACGTAGAATTACGTTTTACTTTAGCATACCACACAGGGATGCAAACTGAAAAACTGGGACGAAATTTGTCCCTTTTCAAATGCTTATAGGTCGGTTGGTTTTCAACCGATTTTCTTCATTCTTGCAGCAATCAATTGGAAAATTATACACGCATCTGCCCAAATGCAGAAAAATGTTGTTTGAATCTACGAACTATTGCACTATTGAAAATTGTCAAGCCTGGTTGAAATAAAAATAACGTCCTCTGATTGGTCGCTTGCTTGCTGTGTGTGTATGATATGGTATCATGTGTGTATGTGTGTATGTGTGTATGATATGGTATGATGTGTGTATGGTATAATGATATGGTATGATGTGTGTGTCTGTGATATGGTATGATTTGTGTGTGTGTGCTGTGTATGGTTTTCAACTCGACACGATCTGCTAACTGCTGAATCCGGTTCACGAAATTCACAACCCTTCATTAGTAGACATTAGAACTCATTACCCAAGTAAAAATATTGGTTTTATCAAAGTTTTATAGCGCTCAATACAGCCAAAAATGTGCTATAAAACTTTGATAAAAACAGTTGTGTTACTAGGGTAATGAAACACTCAATGCATATGTTAAATATTTGTTTGTAAATTAACAGTTTATTCTTGAGACAAAGTCTAGAATTTCTGTTGATAAGAGGATACAAACATTTTATATATTTATTGCACTTTGTTTGGATATTCTCAATGTGCTCCTTGAAGGTAAAACTTTTATCATAGATTAGCCCTAAATATTTAACTTGGTCAGACCAATTCAAGATTGCACCGTTCATCTTAACAATATGATTATTGGTGGGTTTGAGAAAAGAAACTCTTGGTTTACGGGGAAAAATAATTAATTGTGTTTTTGATGCATTAGAAGAAATCTTCCATTTCTGCAAATATGAAGAAAATATATCTAGACTTTTCTGCAGCCTCCTGCATATGACACGAAGGCTTTTTCCTTTTACGGAAATACTTGTATCGTCACAAAACAGAGATTTCTCACATCATGGTAAATCAGGAAGATCAGAATTAAAAATATTATATAAGACTGGGCCCAAGATACTTCCTTGAGGTACACCAGCTGTAACAGGCAATCTATCAGATTTACTATTCAAATAGTTAACCTGAAAAGTGCGGTCAGTCAAGTAACTTTGTAGCATTTTTGTGATGTAAAAAGTAGAACGGAAATTGGACACTTTAGCTATCAAACCTTTGTTCCAAACACTGTCGAATGCCTTTTCTATGTCTAAAGCAGCTCCAGTGGAATAACCTTCAGATTTGTTAGTACGAATCATATTAGTTGCTCTAAGTAACTGATGAGTAGTCGAATGCCGAATGTCGAATTTTCATTGATATGTGTCATCGCATTCTATTAAGAATCATTCTTTCAAAAAGTTTGCTTATAGAAGAGAGTAAACTAATTGGACGATGACTTGATGCTTCAGCTGGATTTTTTTCAGGTTTTAAAATTGGAGTGACTTTGGCATTTTTCCATTTTGAGGGAAAATATGCTAATTCAAAGCATCTTTTAAAAATTATCACCAAGAAATTTAAATAAATACTTCATTTTGAATAGGACTCATTACATTCAAATTGAAATTATGAACACTCTCGAACTGCTGAGCAAGTGTTTGAGCTTTTTGTTCTTTCGTAATATCTTATGTGGTCACCATCTTTAAAGGTTTGGGCTGGCTTTAAAGGTTTCTTAAGGTTTCTTAAATGGGCTTTAAAGGTTTCTTAAGAACCTTCGAAAGCTCCCAGAAAGGTTTGGAATATGGTTTTAGTTGTTCAACTTCGCTCATGAAATTTTCATTTCGCAAGAAAGTGAATCTATGTTTGATTTTCGTTTCGTAAATTTCGTTTCGTAAATCTTCAAAAATAACTTTCAAAGCAGGATCAGGAGTTCTTTGATATTGACGTCTCCGTATGTTCTTCAAACGTATAAGAAGTTGAAGCTCATTGTTAATGGTTGGGGTTATCAATTTCATTCTAGCCTTAGAAACTGATAAGTTTCGGCATTGAGTAGTAAACTGCACAAATCATACAATGCTCCGTCCATGTCAGCACTGTTTTGTAAAACAATATCACACTTCAAGCTTTCTTCGATCGTGGTACGATATCGATCCCAATTGGCCTTGTGATAATTAAACACAGACCTAGTGGAATTTAAAATAGTTTTACGGGATATGGAAAAAGTTATAGGAAGATGATCAGAATCAAAATCAGCATGAGTTAACAAATCACCAAATTCCCAAACTTTCAATAACCTTTGTTTCCAGATGGGGCATAACACGATGTTTTATTCGACGGAGGATAGCTATTACAACTCCACCTCCGACAACATCAATTCTATCGAACCTGTGAACTTTATAGTTGGGGTTTCTTTTTATTTTAATATTAGGCTTTAAAAGCGTTTTAGTCACAACTGCAGTATGCACACCATGGACTGTTAAAAAATAAAATATTCATCTTCTTTCGCTTTTAAAGAGCGAGCATTCTAATTTAGAAAATTTACAGCATTATTTAAATTCATTGCTGAATTTCAATTTCATACCTTCTTGAACAGCCTCGTACATCGAGTTACAGTTCAACAAAACGGTCATTAGCTGCAGCATGGATTGTTGTAGGTATTCAATCTTCTCGGGAGTTGGACTACCTAAATCAATACTGGCTGACTTTCCAGCACCAAACACGAAAGACTTGTTGCTGTTTGAATTCGAAATTTTACGGCAATTTTTTTAAAGGACACTAGCATATGAAATGCCTGGTAATGCCTGAACAGGATTATTTGTTTTCAATTTGTTGTTTGCTAAATTTGAATTATTACCTACAGACACACTAGCTACAGGAAAGGCTGGTGTTGCCTGAACAGTATTGAAAGTCTTTTGATTACCCGTATTAATATAATGGACAACAGGTTGTTTTGAATACCTACGTATTCTTGAGAAAATAGTTTTCGACCTAACAGGACAATCAAAGAAATTTGGTTTGTGTTTACCCCCACAATATACACATTTGAAATTATTAGTGGTCTCTTTCACAGGACAGATGTCTTTTGTGTGGGAAGAATCACCACAAATCATGCATTTTATTGCCATATGGCAGTTACGAGTTCCATTACCATAAGCTTGACAATTCCGGCATTGCTTGATATTATGGATACCTCCATGTCTTTTGAAGTTATCCCACTTTACTAGCACATTGAATAAAATACGTGCTTTTTCTAAAAATTTTAAATTACTTACTTTGGTACGATCAAAATGTACCAAGTAATTTTCCTGGTGTATTCCAGTATTGTTAAATTTTGCGTTTGATTTACGTTTCATCAAAATTACTTGGTTGGGGGAAAAACCTAGTAATTCCGTCAAACAATCTTCGTCAATTAATCTTCGTTGCACATTGCTTGAAATATTGTTGCTAATATAAAATATCAAGAGACATATATGACAGATGTAACGTATAAAATGATGCTTTAGTTTAGGTTCGATGGTAAACTTAAGCTCGTGAGTTTTTCGTTTTCGTCTTTATTTGACGATGTGATGATTTTGTCAGCATTGATCTTGTATTTCTTCTCATTTCGCCACTTTATCCCACTCGGTTTTATTACATCCTACTTAATTACACACCATCATAATTCAACAAACTTCATTGTACCTATTTGCAATTTATATTTTTTGGTCGTAAACTTCCAAACTCTGTCATATTCATTTTGGCTATCATAATTATTGCCGCATAACGTTTTTTTTTGGATGGGCATTGCTGTGCAAATCGTAGATTATGTAACATGATTTCATAAATAATAGTTCAACCGATTCAAATAAACTTACAAAGAAATTATTTATCCAGTCATCATTTTCATGCATATATTCATGTTTTGGTTGGAATGTATGTACTTTAAACCATAAAAAGAGCTTATCCCAAAAACCAAGATTGGTTATATCGCACTAACAAACAACAAACAAAACAAAAACAATTGAGTTTGTAATGTCCATAACAAATAAGTACAAATATACAATCACGACATTGGAACGACGGCAATAATTTTCCTCAGTGATTGAAAAACATTTAAACGTCTTCAAAACACATACCTAAATTTCTTTAAAATTTTAAAAGAATATTATCTCGCAGTCACTAGATTCGGTTTGTCAACAGTGTACGTATGTATGTACCGTGTTCAGCAGCAAATATGTATTAGCAGCATGATTTCAATACTAATTGTCATTAGCTAACAAACAGTGATCCGATAAATGTAATCCATTTCTCGTGAAACAACTCAACCTTGCCACAAAGTTAATCCAAGTTTAACAGTTGGTCTGGGCAGTCTAATTACCCAGCAATTTCCCTCAATTTACAATGTTTTGTGTACACTGCCGTCGGTGCACCTCGGGGCAGGAGCTTCCATATTACGTATGCTTTCGAGTTTCCACTTATCGCACTTGACATTTGATGCATTGCGAAATCGAACCGTGTCGTGGGGCAGCCCGGCACTCATCTGGTCATTCGATGCACGATGCTTTCGTAATCGAAACCTGACACGGCCAACATATGGCGATGACCAGCGGTCGTCATAGTCACTCTCAGCGTCGTCGTCATCAGCTGGTTGGTTGAAGAAATGGAAAAGAAAGGGCAACCTATGGTTATCTACTGTGTACCTTCCATTCTTCTTCAACGCCATCATTGCCATGCAGCTTGGTGAGCTTGGGTAACCGCATAATATGTATATGTTTCAACTTTTATGCGATGCGTCTCGCTTGATGAACGGACCCACAAGAAGAATTTAGGGGAGCCATGGGGGGAAATGCCGACCGACGGATTATGTTGTTTGATAATAGTTCGACTTGTCTCGCTGGGGTTTTGTTTCCATGCGATTCCATATGAGTTCGTTACTCGCTTCAGGCGATAAACTGTTTTACGTTTGTTCGTTTTTGTAATTCAAGCCCTGCTGCTATTCAAGAATGATCTGGCGTGTTCTCTTCGTCAGAAGAAAATGAATTTCTAAAGATGTTTTAGAAAACTTTAAATCCACCAGCAATGGATACTTTAATGTACGATCATTCATCTTTCTTCTTTCAGTGCACGGCCGGAAACTTTTAAAGATTCATTAAATGTTTGCATAAAAGAACGATTTCACTCACTCGGTGCCATTAGTGAGAGGTCCTATCGCTCAAAGCTCGCTAATTCAGCCGTCAGGTCGCACCGTCCCGCCTAAACAAAATGGGCATTCAATTAGCGTAATTTCTTCTGACATGGTCATTCCCAACCAAGAGACAGCGTTAATTTTCACCAGCTCTGTGGTGCCTCGGAACAGTCATTAACTCATCCATTCATTGCCGCGGAATGAAGCGTGGAGTTCATAAAACGGCGCATTGTACGATTTTTTTCTTCAATTCGTCCGACAGCGTCTTTTGAGCGTGTAAAATTGTAGATAAAAATGAAAATTATTGCTTTTCTAGGAGTGTACCCTGCCATTGCAAGGCGGGAGGTAGCTTTGAGCTGACGCCGTCTCTCCGGTAAAATGACTTCACAGGGACTTCTTCGCAGTGAATGTGTTTTATTACTCCATTAACAAGTGAATGCAAAACCGTAGTCGGAAAAATAAACAATGGCGCTTGCTGTTTTTCGAATGCATACTGGGTTTTGTTGTCCTCAAACTGCGTAATTAGAATATTTGCTTCGTTATCGTATTAAATCTGGAACTGTGTGACGTAAATGATGACTAATACATTTATGGTTCGAATAACAAAACCACATTATTGTTACATGGCAACAAATTGTACGATCATTTAATAATCGACCGGAGTTGAATTATGGTTCACATGAACTCGACATGAAAATATGGCCAACCTATTGTGGGTCAAGTTAAAAACGATTAATTGGAACAATTTTCAAGGGTAGCAGCCATCGCTGTGAATGGTAATGAGGCACACCAGTGTTAGACGATGGGAAAACGGATGCTGAGATTTGGCAATCCATTGTAAGGTTCCACCGCATAGGAATCCACTAAATGTTGCCGTCTAGGACATGCTTCAGCAGTTTATGGTTGAAACGAATGCTGAAATGTACTATATCATGCTATGAACTCTTCAGAAGCCTCAAATTTAGTTTTATTGGAGGAAATTTCCTCCAAGATGGTCTCGAGGTACGATGCTGGCCTAACAAGCCAGTCGTCGTAGGTTCGAGTCTCGGCTCGGGAGAGACTGTTAGTGTCAGTAGGATCGTAGCGCTAGCCCCGCGATTGTCCTGTACACTGAACAGTTGGCTGCAAAGTCTGTGTATAACAAACAGAAGGTCAAGTTCCGAATTGGAGTTTTGCTTTGCTTTGCTTTTGGCGGAAATTTCCTAAAATTTACTATATTCTAATTAAAAAATTAAAACACGCTCGGTACACTCGTGAACAAGCCTCTAAAATATTCAATTTTTTAAATGTAATTAAAGTACCCTGGAGAAGTAGCAAATTATTTTCGATTAGCTATTATTATTGGTAGAGAAATCTTCATAATTTTGTACCTACTAACACTCAATAAACAAAGAGCTTCCCAAAAAATTTTGATATTTATGAACATATGCGTACTGACATGTCATGGACCGTTTTGTACTCAGTCAACTCTTGGTGGCTAGCGCTGTTTTTGTATCTAACTAGTAATAAATTTGATTTGACATCTAAAAAATAATTAATTGCTCTTAGTCACGCAAGAGAAAGCATACTCCCTGTCTGTTGGAGGTGAAAAATTAACGCAGAAAAAATGTCCAACGCGAGCTGTGCGACCCAAGTTACCCAAGTCATCATTTTATTTTGACAAGTTGATGCTTGCCCTTTTTATGAGTTACTTTTCTAACATGGGTTTATTTTCTTGGACTGAAAACATTAATTAGTAATCAATTACCCGAGTCTTTGAAAAACCAAGCAAAACTGTTTTGAAGTAGTAGAAATAAATGAGACAGATTTCACCTTCGTTTTTATTTCTGTCATGAAATCAAGATTTCCAGAAGCACCCACAATAAACAACGTAGTTAGTCATAAGAAAACCATCAACTCGTTTAGTAAGTGCTCGTTTAATTTGGCCATGTCACTATCATTTTTTCACTTCTTGCTAACATAGGTTCCGGTCACATCCGTTTTCAAATTACGGCCCGAAAGTGACCAAGTAGTGTCTGCATCGCCATCGACGTTTGTTTTCCTTTGTTTGTTTGGTATACTTCAAAGTGGGGTTTTACCCGAGAACCCGTGTGTGCACCATGCACCATCCAGCTCCATCAATTGAACTGGCTGGTACCGGTAAAAACGACTTGGTCATGCAAATGGACTTCAACGAGCGATGAAAGACCCTAAGCGACGAACCAGCGAACTGTGTGGATAGCGCGAAAGTTTACTGTCATTGTTGATAATGTTGTTATAGCTGATGTTGTTGCTACAACTACTACTGCTCGAGTCGCATTGGTTGACAGACTGTGTTGAGCAATATCCGGTAATCTTTGTTGACCTACCAGTTTATTATGTGTACAACTGTACTCTTCGTGCATAAACCGTGGCAGTCAAGGTTTATATTAAAACGAATTGTTGATCGAGCGTAAAATTGCGGGTTTCGAACAAATCGCGCGTGTGTAATCAGCACATCTTAGCTTGACATTCGAAACCATCACTGTTAGTTCTTAATGCAAGTATTGTTAAGCATATGAACTTTTCTTGGTGGATGCTACATCCGCCTGCCGAGTAAAATAATGAACACTTTCGCAATATGTCACACACTCGCGCATATAACAAACTGGTACCGTGAAGTTTGCTTCAAGGGCTCAACGAGAGACAGCGCTGTCTATTTAAACGTGAAGAAAAATAAAAACTTTACCGAACACGAGCAACCACAACCCATAGTCTACATTTCGAAACGACCTTGCGGTTGAACATCCATCATTCGTCGTCGGAGGTTGAGAAAATTACGATGGAAGAAGTGACTGCCTTTGGCCCGGTCGAAGACGTTTGGGCGCTCAGTGAAACCTAAGGTCTCATGGTTTGGGTCTGATGGGCTCAACCACAGTAACCAACAGTCGGCGGGTGACAGCATGACAGACCGTGCGGTTTTGCCCGCGCAGAAAACCATAAGCAGCACAGTATGATCTTATCGTCATGCTGTTGCTGCTGCTGCTGTGCCTGCTACAATTGGACGTACCGCGGTTAAAATCCTACCCCGGTGAAAGAAGGGAAAGTTAAGTGACGGCCAACATAATCTGTGGTTTACAATGTAACAAAAGTCGGCTGGTGGACTTAATTATCGTAGACGTTGCGGGAATCGTCTTATCATCGAGTTTCATCTGGGGAAGCTAAACAAAGTTGCGTACTGGAAGGCGACGATGTTGAGCTTTGTCAGAAGAAATATGCTCGAGTTACCAAAAAAAGGTTGTTTTTTCCTGTCACTGGCGAACTGTACGAGACTGTCACCGGTAAACTGAAAAGGTTCGTTAAGTTTGAGTATTATTGAATCATCAGTTTATCAATCAGATGTGTTGTAAGAATGTTTAAATGACTCGTTACTCCTCAGAGTGCCCAGCCAAAAAAATTAAAACATCGTATTTTTCAATTCGCATATGCTCGACAATAGGTACACTTTATTATTGTGTACCTAAACTCTTACAAATTTTGATCTCATTTGCAATATCAATATTTTGAAGAGACTAATAATTACGATGGCGTCGTACGATTCTGATGTGGCTTCGCACTATACGAATTTTTCGTGTAGAAAACTGTGCGTAGCAAACTTTATTATTTTAATACTTTTTTTAATTAACCCGTAAAGACCCGGGACGGAGCTTGTTTTTTGAAAATGCTCGTTCTCAGCACTGGAACGGCCGATTTGGGAAAACTTGGACTTTCATTCAAGGGGAAAAGTTGCTCTAAGTTTTGGTAAACGTGCCACCCCTCTGGACCCCTCCGGACCCCTCCCCGTTTTTGTGAGACGCAAATATGTTTGTGTTTTTTTCTAATTTTTCAAACAGATCTAGCAAACACTGGTAATTTTCATACGTATCAATTGCTCCATGTATCAAATCATGTCAGGTGGATGAAATATGGTATGTAAGAGTAAATTTTGGAGTTTTCAAATTATTTCAGTACAAAATCGCAAAACTACGTATTTTTATATTATTGCGCTCGTCTTCTGGATCCAAAGATGCTGAAAGATTTATTCTAGCATGCACAGATTTAGAGAAAATCAAGTTTTCATAAGAACTCGTACTTTAGTGAATTCAAACTCGTTTTTCTCTAAATCTGTGCATGCTAGAATAAATCTTTCAGCATCTTTGGATTCAGAAGACGTTACTATAATTCGTTGTACATCTATAGATGTTAATAACACAGTGCAACAAAAATTTACGTTTTCTTCTTCCTTGGCTTCTATATATAATTTTTCTGTGTATTTTTATGCAAAACTGAATTTCCCGAGTTTGGACATATTTCAACTTAAGGGGCAACAATGGCGCCATTTTGAATTTTTGAGAAACCGGTAATTTTTTATGTTTTTTCAACGCCATTTTGTTTTAAGACCATATATCAAAATTCTAAGAGTTTGTCCACATATTAGCATCTTTTTACCCATCTTTTGAAAAAAAAATCACAGGAGGGTTGTGTGCAAAGCCACGACCGCAAGGTTGAAGTAGAATACCTCTACAAGAAAGATAACCCGGTGTCAGTCATTTTTCCTAGCAAATAAATGTTGACCGCTCATTGGCAGTATTGAAAATTTTGTGCTAATGTAGTTGAAGTACTACTAAATTTCAGTTTGCACATATAAATACGACCTCACTGAACAGGAAAAGAACAAACTCTTTGCGGCGCAAACAAGTTTCAACAGTCAGAGTATATGTACATGTGAATTCAAATTAAGATAATTAACTTTTGGTTAAAGCTCAGAACGAGAAAACATTAAATCTTCAATTCATTTGTTTGGTTGTCCTAAAAAAGACAGTTTGTTGTTGAATTTAAAATATGATATGGATATGACGCTGATTGCATCTCTATGTTACGCCGATAGCGGGAGTTATGGTGAACTTGCGTATGACGAAGGCATCGTATTACCTGGTTCATTGAATGGGAGAAAGAGGAATATTGTAAAATTTTGTAAACATTTAACTCAAACAATATTACCAAATCGTAGTCAGGCACTCTGACAACAAAGTTGAAGGCTGTTTCCACACTGAAAATCAGATAGCCAGCAGAAGTTTTGATTGCCAAAATCCAGAATGCCGGACAGTCGTGAAGAGAGCTGTTTATTTACCTACGGCAAGTTTCTCGCCCGTTCGCGTTCACCATGGCAGAAGCCTAACTGTCTTTGTGAATGCGTTCTTACAGGGCAGTTTGTTATTCAAAGTCGGTTATGCTGATCACAACCTTTGAGCTGCCCTTACAGTGGAGGGTTTACTAAATAAAGCAAGAATTAGGCAACTACAACAGAATTTTGTTGTATCCCGCACAGAATGTCTGCTTGTGTTGATGGCAGAAAATTATTAACCTTTAATTACTTGTTTATTTGCTTTGAAAAAGGCATTTTGCGGTTCAAAATCGGCTGCTGATCGCAGCCTTTGAGCTGCCCTGACAGTACACATACACGGACAACATGCACATACACGGACAGCATGCACTGTGGAAGCTATTTCACATTCAGTAAATTAGACGGGTGCGACAGATTTAAATTGCTAGGATCCAACACAGAATGCTTGCTTGCGTTGTCAAAAATTATTAACTTTCAATGACTTGTTTATTTGCCTTGAAAAAGGCATTTTGATTTTCAGAATTGGATTTCCTGATGGCAATCTTCATGCTGCCCCAACACGGGGGGAATAATGGCAATCTGGCGACACACGCTGAGAAGAACCGCGCTGCTCCTGTGACGTGGTGACCAACCAGAGGGCTAGTGCTGCTGCTGCGGGAGGACGACTGCTGTTGTCGCTGTCTAGAACTATTATTAGCGGCTTCAGCTGAAACAGGCTCTTATATAGGCCAAATAGCATGTTTTCAACTGCAAGGTATATGATTCTGTCGACCGTGCTTGGAAAGCAATCATATAACGACCAATCATAGGTCGAATTTTTCGTTTTGACAAGGCTTGACTATTTTCAATAGTACAATAGTGTGAATAATAAAATTACAATTATCTTCTTTTGGGAAGAATCTTAGAAGATTTTCCAATCTATTGCTGCAAGAACGAAGGAAATCCATCAAATACTAACCGATTTATTAGCATTTGAAATTGGACATATTTTTCACTTTTTTCGGTTTTAGATTTTCATTTCACATCCCTATGTAGCCGAACTTCCTGAGAGAAGTATTCTACTTCAAAACAGAACCTAAATCGGACAAAAACTGAGCTCGAAACGGTGATTCTACGAAACCGGTTTTGGCATAGTTTTAGTATACTTCACAAAGCAAAATAATATCGATTATTTCTAAGCATTAATAGTAATTCGCTAATATCTTAAAGTGGTAGTCAAATTATATCTTATTTTGAGTAAAAAAGTCTCAGAAATCGAATGGTAGGTGTCTGATTTACGTAAAATGTAAGCAGATAAATTTTTTTTTGTATTGTAGGGGAATTGGGGCAAAATCGACATTTTGCTGACATTTTACGTAGATCAGACATCAGACATAGGATCCGCACTGGTTCAGGCATATCCGAGAACCTTCGATTTGTTCGTCACACACAAAAAGAGAGCGCAACAGAAAGTTGGAAAAGGGAGAAAGGGATAGGAAAAGAAAAGAAAAGAGAGCAAATTGAGTGAAACAAAGAGAGAAAAGGAAAAGAAAAACAGGAAGGGAGAGAAAAGGATATAAATAACAGAGTTCCAGGAAGTAAACTGGAGTCAGAATGAGGGAAAAGGAAAAAACAGGGAGTGGATGCGTTCTGATTGGGAGGCTTCAATAATGTATAGAAAGTTGAATATGAAAAACGGTGCAAATGTCGCATGGACATTTTGTCGGCTTACTCTCTTTTTAACATTTTTTTCAAATTTATAATACATAATCTATTTTAATTAACATTCGAGATAGGCCAGGTTTCCATTTAACTTAACTACAAAAAACCTAAATTAATCCACCTAGTGGTGCAGAAACCTTTGTTATACTAACTATTACTTTATACATATTTGGCCAGTCATTAACAAATCGTATACCATCATAAGTCCAAATTCAATTATGAATGAAATGAATTTGAAAGATAGTTTTCAGAGAGTTAACCAAAGACGATCATTGAATTAAAGCTTGACGTGGTTTTTGCAAATAATATGAATGTTATCACTGGAGTACATGAGTCTTAGTTTTTCGATCACAAACCAATTTTTAAATGCTGGCTAGAAGTAATTGAATTTTTTTTTGTTTTTGAGATAATCGAACGTGGGAAAACAGTAATAGATAACAATGATGCTGATTTCACACTAGAACAGCAAACATGTATGTGAGTTTAATGCGGTTCTACTTATTCGCTTTATTTTCAGAAATCGCAGGACCGAGATTTATGAATCAGCATCAAGTTTTTTTTTTACGAATTGAAACAAACTTCTACAAACCTGCTCTCGAAAAACAGTTTAGAATTATACAGGAAAAAAATATAGCTATTGATGAAAGTTGTCAATTTAATTCTATCTCAAATGCATTATCTGAAAATGCAGGTTCTCCACGATCTTTGAGAATTTTAGATTGTAGAGTGTAGGATTGTAGAGTGTAGGCGAGAGCATTATTCTTCTCGAAGGCCTAGGCTGTATGAAAAAATCCGAAATAAAGACTTATTAATCTTGCTGCGATAACGAAAAGTGGAATAACATGGATACTCTGTTTGCACTTAGTCTTAAATTAGAAAGCAATATTTATATCTTACATGAGCATAGTGTATCATATCATAGAGTTAAGTAACTTTTCACCTGCGCACACTAGTAAACGTGTATAGCCATGTAGAGTTGCTTCAACACTTTGCCGATGCTTCCTAATTTTGCCGATTACGTTCACCAGCTACTTTAGGTTCCTGGTTACAAATTTAATATATAAAATAAGTATTCAACTGAAAAATTTTCCAGCTGTTCAAAACGTAGCATTGCAAACAAAACAGCGATTTATTTGTGTTTTTCTCAACGGGTGGCACATTCGTACGTAAATAGGTCTATACATCTTTGGTAAAGCTTTTCAAAATATCTGCATCGCATGCTTCCATTTGAGCATGCGAACTGGGGGATCAGATTTTGCTAGAATGCTTGGCTCCCGAAAGCTGTAAATGTTTCTTACTCTTCGTAAATCTAGGTTTAACGTACAATTTAGTATATATTTTATAAGAAGTGAGGACGGGGGCTTCAGAAGAAAAGGAGCTAAGTAAGCATTGCAGTTTCTTCGAAAATCTGATTCAAATTTCCAAGAAAAAGCTTAAGAGTAATTTATTAACACCAGTTAAGACGCACTACGAAGAGTGTAAAGATTATGAAAAGTTTTTTTTTTCCTCATCTATAGTTTATTTGACACGGCACAAATACAATTCAATGTTTAACGGCGCCAATTATATCTGGTAGCTTACTTTCTAAAGTATCTTAATAACTAAAAGCAAATTTTTTATCCTCGCTGCCGACTACGAGCTGAAACTAAATCTAACTTAAGCTAGAATGTTTTGCATGAAAAGCACTGGTTTGTTGTTTGATGGTTTTCCATCGCCATAGGTAAGCAGCATATTGAATATGTTCCGCTGCTGGGCCAAGATATTACGGACTGGCATATTGGGTTGTCTCCCTCGGGGCCTGAGAGTATCGTGCGGGTTTAGTTGCTGTTTCCGGATCCGGGGTCTTAACGTGTTCTTGTCGTTTGATTGGATGTAGGCGGAAGGGGATAGGACTAAACTGGGGCGTGGATGGATTTCAGGAAAACGTATATAAGGGACATGTAGGATAGGTCACGGCTCGCCAAGACATCACGAACAGGAACAGCCGGCTGCCTACCTTCGGCCTGCAGGGAAGCTATTAATCTAGACCTGGCGTCACGGTGTACAGGGCATGACCAAACAACGTGCTCTATGTCGTGATAACCTTCACCACAGGCACAGATACCACTCTCCCCGAGCCCAACACGACGGAGATGCGCGTCAAATCTATAGTGATTGGACATAAGCCGGGACATCACGCAAATGAAATCCCGACCTACATCCAACCCCTTGAACCACGGGTTCGTCGATACCTTGGGGATTATGGAATGTAACCACCTTCCCAGTTCCCCCTTGGTCCAAGAATTTTGCCAACTGATGATCGTATTCTGACGTACAAATGCGCTAAATTCATTAAAGGCAATTGGTCTTTCATAAATATCACCGTTTGTTGCGCCCACCTTAGCCAAAAAGTCCGCTTTCTCATTACCCGGTATCGAGCAGTGAGAAGGGACCCACGCTAAGGTAATCTGAGTAGATTTTTCGGATAAAGCACTCAGATGTTCCCGTATTTTCCCCAGGAAATACGGAGAGTGCTTAACATCTTTCATCGATCGGAGAGCCTCAATGGAACTGAGACTGTCCGTAAAGATGAAATAATGGTCCGTGGGCATTTTTTCGATAATCCCTAGGGTGTACTGAATTGCAGCTAATTCTGCGACGTAAACAGAAGCAGGATTATCGAGCTTATGGGAGACGGTTAAATTGTTATTGAAGATACCGAAGCCAGTGGACCCATCAAGAAGTGATCCGTCAGTGTAGTACGTATTGTCGCAGTTGATGTTTCGATATTTATTGGAAAAAATTTTGGGGATCTGCTGCACGCGTAAATGATCCGGGATTCCACGAGTTTCTTCTATCATGGATGTATCGAAAAACACAGTAGAATCAGAAGTATTTGATAAGTCGACACGATTTGGAATATTCGAAGAAGGGTTAATATTTTGGGACATGTGATTGAAATACAATGTCATAAAACGGGTTTGAGAATTAAGTTCGATTAACCTTTCAAAATTTTCAATCACGGGACGGTTCAAGACCTCACATTTGATAAGAATACGAGAAGACAGGCTCCAGAAGCGGTTTTTCAATGGTAGTACTCCAGCTAAGACCTCCAAACTCATCGTATAGGTCGACTGCATGCAACCTAAGGCGATACGCAAACAACGATATTGTATTCGCTCCAGTTTGATCAAATGTGTGTTTGCTGCGGAGCGGAAGCAGAAACACCCGTATTCAATAACAGACAATATCGTTGTTTGGTAAAGCCTTATAAGGTCTCCTGGGAGGGCTCCCCACCATTGTCCGGTTATTGTACGAAGAAAATTCACTCTTTGTTGACATTTTTTCATCAGATACCTCACGTGACAACCCCAGGTGCCTTTAGAGTCGAACCAGACACCAAGATATTTGTGTACCAAAACCTGAGAAATCGTTTTACCCATTAATTGTGTTTGAAGCTGAGCAGGTTCATGCTTCCTAGAAAAAACTACTATCTCAGTCTTCTCCGGAGAGAATTCGATACCTAGCTGTAAAGCCCAAGCAGACAAATTGTCCAAGGTATCTTGCAATGGTCCTTGCAAATCGGCAGCTTTGGCTCCTGTAACAGAGATTACACTGTCGTCTGCAAGTTGTCTTATCGTGCATGAGTTTGCCAGACATTCGTCGATGTCATTCACATAAAAGTTGTAAAGAATGGGGCTTAAACATGAGCCCTGGGGAAGACCCATGTAGCTAATGCGAAAAGTTGCCAAATCGCCGTGCGTAAAATGCATGTGCTTTTCGGACAACAAATTGTGCGAAAAATTGTTCAAAATTGGAGAAAATCCTTGTCGGTGAAGTTTACCCGAAAGAATGTCAATAGAAACGGAATCAAAAGCCCCCTTAATGTCCAAGAACGCAGACGCCATTTGTTCTTTGCGAGCATACGCCAGCTGAATATCTGTTGAAAGCAACGCAAGACAATCATTCGTCCCTTTGGCACGGTGGAAGCCAAATTGAGTATCTGATAGTAGACCATTTGATTCGACCCAATGGTCTAAACGACGGAGTATCATTTTTTCCATCAATATCCGGATACAGGATAGCATTGCAATCGGCCTATAAGAGTTGTGATCAGAAGCTGGTTTCCCTGGTTTTTGGATGGCGATCACCTTCACTTGCCTCCAATCCTGCGGTACAATGTTTTGCTCCAGGAACTTATTGAACAAGTTCAACAAGCGCCTCTTGGCATTGCCGGGTAGATTCTTCAACAAGTTGAATTTGATTCTATCTAACCCAGGCGCGTTATTGTTACAGGACAGGAGGGCAACTGAAAATTCTGCCATCGTAAAAGGTGATTCAATCGCGTCGTGGCCCGGAGACGCATCGCGAACAATGTTTTGCTCAGGAACAGAGTCCGGACATACTTTCCTGGCAAAATCAAATATCCACCTACTTGAAGACTCCTCGCTTTCGTTGACCGTAACGCGATTCCGCATTCTTCGGGCTGTGTTCCAAAGAGTGCTCATTGATGTCTCCCTCGACGTCTCGTTTACGAACCGACGCCAATATCCGCGTTTCTTTGCCTGAGTCAAGCTTTTAAACTTGGTATCAAGCTCCGAATAACGTTTAAAGTCGTCGGCATCGTCTGTATTCCGGAAGGTCAGATACGCGTCGGATCTTTGCGTGTAGACATCGGAGCACTCTTGGTCCCACCACGGAGTGGGAGGCCATTCTTTGATCGTTACGCCGGGATATTTCTTCGTTTGGGCTTGCAACGCGGCGTCGAGAATCAAGCCCGCGAGGAGGTTGTATTCTTCAAGTGGTGGATGATGTTGAATCGACTCGAACGCTTTTGAAATCATTTCCTCGTATAACTTCCAATCGACATTCCGTGTGAGGTCATACGGAATGTCAATTGGTCGCATGCGAGTTGACCCGTTATTAATTGAAATAAGAATAGGCAAATGGTCGCTACCGTGAGGATCAAGGATTACCTTCCATGTGCAATCCAACCGTAGTGACGTCGAACATAAGGATAGATCCAAAGCGCTTGGGCGCGCTGGAGGTTTCGGGATACGTGTCATTTCACCGTTGTTTAAAATAGTCATGTCGAAGTCATCGCAAAGGTTATAGATTAAAGAGGAGCGGTTATCCTTGTATGGGGAACCCCAAGCCACGCCATGAGAGTTGAAGTCTCCCAAAATCAAACGTGGCGAGGGAAGAAGTTCTATTAAATCAAAGAGCAGCCGTTGCCCAACCTGTGCTCTGGGAGGAATATATATTGAGGCAATACAAAGCTCTTTACCTTGTATTGTCATTTGACATGCGACAACTTCGATGCCTGGAATCGAGGGGAGGTTAATACGATAGAAAGAATAGCACTTTTTAATCCCTAAAAGTACTCCTCCATATGGGGTGTCTCGATCAAGGCGAATAATATTAAAATCATGGAAGTTGAGATCAATATTTGAAGTAAGCCAAGTTTCACAAAGGGAAAATGCATCGCATTTGTTTTTATTTATCAAAACTTTAAACGAATCGATTTTTGGTAAAATACCTCTACAATTCCACTGTAAGGCAGAGATAGAATCCTTCATATACGCAGTTGAATTAGGCATCGAAGGATACAATCGCTGCAAGGAGGGGCCATTGGGCAGTCAACTGCTTCAAAAATGATCTAACTGCTGGGAGGAATGCAGTAAGAAAAATTTTAATTGGATCGGGTACATTGAAATTTTCAAAAATCCAGTCCACAATGTCAGAAAATTTCACTAATCCAGAGTTTGTTTCATCAACTGGATGTGCAAAAGGAACAACTGGGGTTTTAGATGTTCCTGGCAGTGCTGGGAACTCCTTCTGGGACTTTAAATTTGCAAGCCCAGGAGGAGTTTGCTTCGGTTTTTCCGCAGCACTGTTTGGTTTGTTCGTACTTTTCATTACACTTTGGGAAATCTTAGGACCTTTACGGGGAAGTTTAGGAGAAGAAACATTTTTCCTCTTCCTAGACTCCCCAGGATTGGCATAAGATGTTCCCGCTGATGAATCGTCAGAATCGGTTTCATCAGAGGGCAACAGATCAAAGGGGTTCGATGTTATGGTAGAAGTGGTCACGGTCTTCTTCAGCATCTCAGCATAAGAACGCTTTGAACGCTCCTTAAGTGACCGCTTGATTTTATCTCTGCGCTGCATGTACACCGGGCATGTGGAGAGCTCATGCTGGTTTTCCCCACAGTGCATACATTTTTCAGCATTAACACTGCAAGAATCTTCCGCATGAGTCTCCCCACACTTGCTACATCGTGCCTTATTGCAGCAGTAGGCGGCTGTGTGGCCTAACTGCTTGCAATTGGTGCAATTCATAACACGGGGTACATACAATCGCACAGGCAGACGAACCCGGTCGATCGAGACGTGGCTAGGGAGTGCAGATCCGGCAAACGTAACGCGAAACGAGTCTGACGGAGTGTAAACTTTTTTACCGCTGACGAGAGACATGGACCGCAATTGCTTACAATCCAAAATCTTCGCCTGTGTTTCGGTATTTTTGAAGCAACCGGTTGCGCTTTTTAGGATACACTCGACAGACAGACTCGAATCGGTTATGACACCGTTGATCTCCACGTCTCGTGCGGGTATGTAGACGCGATACTCGCGTGTGAAGAGCTCAGAGCAAGCGATAGCATTGGCCTGTGCCAGATCACTGACCACGACACGGAGCTTGTTAGGTCGGACCTTGGAAATTTCGGTCACGGCCTTGTACCCCTTCGTCAGGTCTTTAGCAATTTGCAGTATGTTTAAACGCTTTGAATTCACTCCTGCCTTTGGACGAAAATAAACAGTATAGCTGCCCTGTTGAGATCCGTCCGGGTAAAGCCTGGGGCGAGGGGGGACTGGAGAATGAACAGGGGAGGGGGTAACAGAAGGGTCAGGGTCAGGGGGGTTCGGGGATGGTGGCACGGGAGGCGAGGGATCTATATCCATTGTGCTAAATGTAGCGCACTAGCGCACTAGCGCCGACAAGAACACGTACCTCTTTACTTCTTCCTTCCAGCAGTGGTTGTCCGATCGTTCGAAGCTGCACCCAAAGCAGCCAGCAGCACCAGTACAGCAGCACCAATACAGCCACCAGCAGTGAGCCGGGTGTGAGATCACTCAGCACAGCGACACGGACTCGACTGTCAACTGATTGGCTTGGATTAAAAAGATCTATCACGGTGCACAGATCAAAACTGCAGCTGGTATTTTGCACCAATACAGCCAAAGTTGTGAGCCGGGTACAGAACGTATCGACACAACTCACAATCTAGTTGGCCTTTAGCGCGAATAATACACTCTTTTGTTTGGCTATTCGTACACACGGACCGGATTGTGATAGAACGACCACTTTGCACGTCCGTTTCTGTCGAGTGTTCGACGCGGAATGAAGATTATGAAAAGTTGTCCATGATTGTTGATTTCCTTTGAGAAATAAATAGCGATACGAAAAAAGAGGGATAGAGAAGAGGAGAGAGCAGTGAGAGAGAAAAATTATTTAGAAAGTAAAATATCCCATGTCTTAAATATACTTTGGTCAAAACTCTACAGTTCAAGCAACCAATAAAAGATCGCATTCAGTATGATTTTCAGAGATCTCTGGGGCTTTCATTTGAGCATGCGAACATCAAAATCGGAATAAGCGTTCTGTAATGAGAGTTTTTTTTTTTATCTTTAGTTTTTGGGTCGATTTTAATATACTACACATATAAACAACATATTTACACATACATACGTACAGGCACACACACACAAACATACATAAATTGTTCAATTCGTTGATTTGAGTAAATTGGTATACAACACATGGCTCTCCGTGCCATTGATTTTGCCTTAAAAGTTTAATTTCTTATATAAAAAATACTCTTTGATCAATATTTTAAAATCTAAGCCACTAATCCAAAATCCACGCGGTAGCAGTCTGGGGACCACAGTAGCTTCCGTTTGCGTATAAGATCATCAAAATCGGATATTGCGTTCTATAAGAAAGGTGCGTTAGTATTTTGCGGCACATACATACAGACAACATACATACACACACACATACACACACACACACACATACACACGAACAGACATTGCTCAGTTCGTCGAGCTGAGTCGAATGGTATATACGATTCGACCCTCCGGATTATGGATCTATTTTGCGTTTTTCGACCGATTTTATAACCTTTGTTTAGTATAACAAAGGTAAAACACCCACTTAAATGGTCCACTGATACATATTATGGTTAATACTTATTACCATCAATAGTCCCTATATAAACTGCAGCAGAATTTAATGGAAGCCATGCCAATTTTCACAATTAAATTTCGTTCTATTAACACGCTCAGTAAGAAATCTCTTCATAATTTATGATTAATAAGAACTATTTCTCAACATAAAAAAGCACCGAAACGAAGTAGTTTGTTCTGAATGTATGTAACTGTGGAAAGGTGTCAATAATATGTTATAACTATGACTGTTATAACTAAATAAAACATAGAAAACAAAAAAACAGTAAGCGGAAAAAAGGAGAAGGAGAAATAGAAAGAGAATGAAAAAGAGAAGGAAGAAAAATAATTAGAGAAAGAGGCAGATAAAAGAGGAAAAGAAAGAGGCAAACAACAAAAATCACAGGAGGGTTGTGTGCAAAGCCACGACCGCAAGGTTGAAGTAGAATACCTCTACAAGAAAGATAACCCGGTGTCAGTCATTTTTCCTAGCAAATAAATGTTGACCGCTCATTGGCAGTATTGAAAATTTTGTGCTAATGTAGTTGAAGTACTACTAAATTTCAGTTTGCACATATAAATACGACCTCACTGAACAGGAAAAGAACAAACTCTTTGCGGCGCAAACAAGTTTCAACAGTCAGAGTATATGTACATGTGAATTCAAATTAAGATAATTAACTTTTGGTTAAAGCTCAGAACGAGAAAACATTAAATCTTCAATTCATTTGTTTGGTTGTCCTAAAAAAGACAGTTTGTTGTTGAATTTAAAATATGATATGGATATGACGCTGATTGCATCTCTATGTTACGCCGATAGCGGGAGTTATGGTGAACTTGCGTATGACGAAGGCATCGTATTACCTGGTTCATTGAATGGGAGAAAGAGGAATATTGTAAAATTTTGTAAACATTTAACTCAAACAATATTACCAAATCGTAGTCAGGCACTCTGACAACAAAGTTGAAGGCTGTTTCCACACTGAAAATCAGATAGCCAGCAGAAGTTTTGATTGCCAAAATCCAGAATGCCGGACAGCCGTGAAGAGAGCTGTTTATTTACCTACGGCAAGTTTCTCGCCCGTTCGCGTTCACCATGGCAGAAGCCTAACTGTCTTTGTGAATGCGTTCTTACAGGGCAGTTTGTTATTCAAAGTCGGTTATGCTGATCACAACCTTTGAGCTGCCCTTACAGTGGAGGGTTTACTAAATAAAGCAAGAATTAGGCAACTACAACAGAATTTTGTTGTATCCCGCACAGAATGTCTGCTTGTGTTGATGGCAGAAAATTATTAACCTTCAATTACTTGTTTATTTGCTTTGAAAAAGGCATTTTGCGGTTCAAAATCGGCTGCTGATCGCAGCCTTTGAGCTGCCCTGACAGTACACATACACGGACAACATGCACATACACGGACAGCATGCACTGTGGAAGCTATTTCACATTCAGTAAATTAGACGGGTGCGACAGATTTAAATTGCTAGGATCCAACACAGAATGCTTGCTTGCGTTGTCAAAAATTATTAACTTTCAATGACTTGTTTATTTGCCTTGAAAAAGGCATTTTGATTTTCAGAATTGGATTTCCTGATGGCAATCTTCATGCTGCCCCAACACGGGGGGAATAATGGCAATCTGGCGACACACGCTGAGAAGAACCGCGCTGCTCCTGTGACGTGGTGACCAACCAGAGGGCTAGTGCTGCTGCTGCGGGAGGACGACTGCTGTTGTCGCTGTCTAGAACTATTATGAGCAGCTTCAGCTGAAACAGGCTCTTATATAGGCCAAATAGCATGTTTTCAACTGCAAGGTATATGATTCTGTCGACCGTGCTTGGAAAGCAATCATATAACGACCAATCATAGGTCGAATTTTTCGTTTTGACAAGGCTTGACTATTTTCAATAGTACAATAGTGTGAATAATAAAATTACAATTATCTTCTTTTGGGAAGAATCTTAGAAGATTTTCCAATCTATTGCTGCAAGAACGAAGGAAATCCATCAAATACTAACCGATTTATTAGCATTTGAAATTGGACATATTTTTCACTTTTTTCGGTTTTAGATTTTCATTCCACATCCCTATGTAGCCGAACTTCCTGAGAGAAGTATTCTACTTCAAAAAAGAAGGTGGAAAGAAGGAGAAACATGGAGAAGGATTGGTAGAGAATGAGAAAGAGAGCTCAAACAATGTTCCAAAAGTTAAATATTTAATGTCAAAAATGTTCCTTGGTAAAATCTTCAATTTTTAGCAACTAGTAGAGATAATTCTCTACTCAGTATAGTTCATTAGCATTTATTTGCGCCTGAGAATACCAAATCAGATCATGCGTTCTTCAAGAAACACATACTAAGAACGCGTATGCCAGCGCAGTTAGCAAAATAAATTTATCATTTGTTTATCCCTACCTAATGCTTATTAACGAAAAGTGTACATTTTCTGTTTAGCGAAAGTTAGCCAACTGATTAAAGGTCATTCAGAAATAATAGTGCACGTACTGACTGTCCATCACATCACAGGCTCGGCATATTACGTTGATTTAATATTGGCCACACGAAATGCGTTGAACTGTTTAAAACTTGATTTCTAGAAGTGATCTGAATAGCAATGTAAACTCATTTTTTTTCTCAGCTTTCCAATGGTAGTGTCTTTAGAATCGGTTATTACGAACTTGCTCAAAAATATCTTTATCTGATGGAATCCAAAATGGCGGCTTTTTTTTCTATCATTCCTTTTTAAAACATCGTGCTGGTTGTAGGGAGCTCAATGACATATTCAGAAGAAATAGATCAAGAATTGCTCAAAATATAACTTTTCTAAAAACGTTTGACCCCTTGCCGGAGGGTTCCTTCAATATGAATTAACCAAACTGATTTTCTCATTTTTTTACTACTATCAAACATTTAGACCCAAAATACCCCTTTCACCAGTCACCAGTGGCATGGTTTCAGCGAGGGGTTGCTCACAAAATACATACAAACTTACATACACACATATATACACACGAACAGACTTTGCTCAGTTCGTCAAACTCCGAGCCTCGGCTGTGTTTTGCGTTTTTGACCAATTTTATAACCTTTATTTGAGCGCAACAAGAGTGCAACTCATAGATGAAGAAAATAAAAGTGCAACTTGAAAACGAACGCTTATAAGACCGAGGTTCTGGATAAGATTGTGACACTTCTGCACCTCTACGAGAAGAATTATTACGTCTCTCAACAGGACGGCGCCCAAATGGCGAATATCGTCCAAACGTGGTGTCGGGATAATTTGACTGATTTTCTCAATGAGACTTTGTGGCCACCCAGTTCCCCGAACCTTGATCCCCTGGGCTTTTATGCAGTGGTGTAGTGTGACTGGGTGACACCCGGAGCGGAAAATTTTGGGTGTCACCCTCATAAGTCGCACATAAATTATCTTGCAACCAATTGAAGAAAATGTAGATAACCTTCATCTCTTAAAAAGGACACGCATGATAATCGATAATTATTTTCTCGGATACCACCTTTCTAAAGGTGAGACGCATGAAAATATTCTCATGGGTCTGCCCCCGATTTTATCACATTTTTCACCCGATTTTATCATCATAAAACATTTCATTAAAAAAATGTCAGGGGGAACTGATTTTCTATTACGCTTCAGTATTTTAGATTTTTTTTCATAATTCTGTGTAGAATAACATCATTCTAGATGTAGTTTACATTAAAAATTCAACCGATGCACAATGTTACATTTTGCTGTTTTCGTGCGAATAATTGAATAGTGATACAAATGTTTATTATATCCGTATAATATGTTCGGAGAAGTTTCAAAATATTGGAATACGCATCTTTTGATGTAGAAAGCTGGTACTGCGCTACAAAAAAGCAAGTAATTCATTTTACCAATTCAAACAAGAACGAATAAAAAACTTAATTGTAATTTATTTGCAACTTTACACCGATTTTTTTTAAGGTTTTTTATTTTTTTAGGTTTGTTCAGAAAAGTTTTAGGCAACTGAATTATCTATCTAAAAAAATGATGATCGATATTTTATAGTCACTATTTTTTGAAATTTTTTTAGTACAGGATCTCAAATTGAATTTTTTAAATATTTTTTATAAAAACTCAGACAGTTTTCTCGAATTCATCCCTTGACAACTTTTCTCTTTCTTTTGTCATTATTCAGATATATCGATTTATGAAAAAACAACTGCAGCTTTTTTCATATGTTTGTACAGATAAGTTTTCCAAAAAAAAAATCGCTGGTTTTACGTATTTGGTTATTGATTTAACATCTATAATAAAAAAAAAAATTAAAAAATATATCCCGATTTTATCACTTTCCCTATTTTATCACGCCAAATATCATCAGGGTGAGATATAATCGGGTAATAGTAATAGTAATCACTGTAATAGTAATAACTAGCGTATTACAAAATTGTCCAACATTTTATCTATCCAACAACATATTGGTTATTGTTATCCTTCATGTGGTTATACTGTTATTATCGCTGGAAATCTGACGCAAATATGTATGCCAGTTTCATTTCCTTTTTTACATAATGCATCCCAGTATAGAAAACAAAGACGTAGTCTCACGTCAAAAATTTGACGCCCTATCTCACCACCATATGCCGCAGTGCGGATATCAGGATTCTTATAGTGCTTTCTTATTGAACTTCTCTATTCGTTTGCTTATAGAGACAATTGACCCTGCACACACTGGTAGACGTTTATGGCCGTGTATGGTTGTTTTTGTTTTCCTCAAATTATGAATTGTTGCATCTCGTTGTTACGACTTTTAGTCACTTTTTTTCAATAACGTTTGTGATTGGTAGCGGGTTTATGACATTGGTAAAAAGTAGAATGTTTGAACACGTGGATCTGTTTGGATGATTTTATACGGTGAATGATTGTAAAAGAGAGCGACCACGCCTGAGCAAATGCTGTAATGTTGTTTCGCATAAGCATCGAGTAGTATTGGTGTTTCAAGCTTGGCTTCAGTAAACGACAGGTGTACTTTGTGGTAGTGCGTTGAGGTTTTTTTCAGCTCAGCTGATCAGGGCAGTACCACATTTCATGTTTTTGTCACATGTTGGCTCATTTTGTTTATTGTAAATGTAGCTACGCGGACGCGGTATTTCGTAATTCTTTTATTATATTTGATACATGTTCAAAAATAACAAATTTTATTGTGGAAAACTAACAACCAAGATCTTCTTATTCCTTGATGCATTTTAAAATGCATTTTATTTGTATTACATTATATGAGCATGGTCGTAATTATGTTGCAAAACTAATTACCATAACGCGGAGAGAATCATGCATTTCTTCAATTTCAGATTGTTAGGAAATTCGCAATCTTGTGACATAATTTCGCACCAAAATTTTGGTTTTGGCCATATTAAGGCTCAAATCTATAACGAAAAATCCGCAGCTGTTGAATTAATGCATTCGTGAGCAGCAAAACCATCAGCAGAAAAAAATCTGAATATTGTATCATCGGTGGATTCAAGGCAAAAATAACGATCGTGGAATATTGCTCCAAGCAATTCCAATTGAAAATTGCTTATTTCCAAATGGTCCTACACGTTTTTCTTCTCTCCGGAACCCATTTACAATTAATTTGGTATTACCAAATCAAAGTCATCCATGCGTTGATCTATTAACCCATGCTGATTTTGATTCTGATCATCTTCCTCTAACTTTTTCCATATCCCGTGAAACTGTTTTGAATTTCACTAGGGCTGTGTTTAATTATCACAAGACGAATTGAAATAGATACCGTACCACAATCGAAGAAATCTTGGATTGTGATATTGTTTTACAAAGTTGTGCTGATATTGACGGAGCATTAGATGATTTGTGCAGTTGAATTCTCAATGCCTGGAACTAATCAGTTCCTAAAGCTCGAGTGAAATTTAATATACCAATTATTTACAATGAACATCAACTTCTTACACGTTTGAAGAGCATCATTACCAGAGATCCCGTGATCCGGCTTTGAAAGTTATTTTCAAAGATTTACAAAATGAAATCAAACATAGATTCACTCTCTTGCAAATTCAAAATTTCATGAGAGAAATTAAGCAACTAAATCCATATTCCTAACCTTACTGGAAGCAATTGAAGGTTCTTAAGTAACCTTCAAAGCCTATTCCTGTCCTCAAAGATGGTGACCGCATTTTTCTTACGAATGAACAAAAAGCTCAGCAGTTCTAAATTGTTCATAACTCAATTCGAACGTAGTGAGTCCAATTGAAAATAAAGTATCACAAAAGTATGACCAGATCAATACTCAAGAATAGCACGGTGCCCCGCTGGACCATTATTATAAATAAAATTGTCCATCAAATCCAAGTATAGGGGTCAATTCTTGAGGTCATTTTACACCTCTGGTTAAATTTTCAAAATAATCCACCGACCGGATCTCGAGAAATCTCAATTTTAGTGTGTTAGTTAATAAATTTCAAAATAATTCTTATTCGATTCATGCAATATCATCGAAATTTATCCAAAAACTTGCCCAAATCATTTTATGCCAAAATATACTTGTTGGTGTTGTTACAATTATGATAATTCACCACTGACTTTAACTCTAACATATAAACACACAAATTTTGAAAATTATGAATTATATTTTCTCTATTAGAAATACAAGCGCTGCTAAATGTTTGGCTTCTACTACTTTATCAATTCCCAGGTTCTGGATAGTGAAAGAACAGTGTATAATAAATGGTTTTCTTTTTGTCTCGAGCATGGGTTTAAAGAGACGACTTCTGATTTTGCCAGCAGCTGAGAAAAGCTACAACTTCCGTTCTTTTTTTTCAAAATATGATAAAGAGCTGGCAACAAGGCCAACTAAGTATAGTTTTGTCTTAACGCGAAATTTTAGTAATAGGGCTGTTTCCCGCGGAATAATAATGGTTCAATTAGTGAAACCGCAGAGTTCCAGTTACCCTAATGTCCGGGAGAGTGAAGAGGAGAATTAACGGACCGCTCTCGACATGATAACATTGATAAGTATCGTTATGTTTTCGAGGTTTTTGTTTGTTTTGCAGTCACTTGAACCAGCCACAAAACTCATCGACCGAAAAGTTGAATTGGATACGCTCGCAGCGCCACCGCAGTTCACTGGCGGGTAAACGAATTAAATGCCATGAAAAAGTCGAGCAGATTTGAATATAATACTAATATCGAGGATTTTTTTTTATTCCATACTCAACGCGATGGTTAGAGTTAGATGCATAGCAGAAGGAGGGGAGGAATAAAAGTTGGTAACACTAGAGCTGTCACCTTTTCTCTTCAGGACTAAAAATATTTGCATCTTTATATTATGTAATATATTGAAAAATAGAATATATATCAGCTTCAAATAGAAATAGATGCAGATAGGTTTTTTCCATAAAAGCACTGCCGGTCAGTGGGAGATGAATTGTAAACACACACACACACACACAACTTCCGTTCTTTTTAAAATACCACATCCCTAACCCTAGAAAGATATTCTGCGTCAATTTGACTCCTCGCTTGACACTACCCTCTTCGTTTTCAAATAGTGCGAATATGTTCACGTTTTTCAAAAAACTGAATTCTGGTACTTGTTATGTATCGATGTGTTACCACCATAATGATCACTCAATATTAAATTTGAAACAAAAACTTGCATTTTAAATGATTTGAAATTTATGCATCAATTTCACGTCAAAATAAGATAATCTTTCCAGGGCTAAGTAAGTACCCTGTACCAGAGCTCTGTAGAGACACTGGAAGAAGTCTTGGCCATCACAATGAACAAGCTTCCGAGCCTATTCATTTCAACGTGATTTGGCAGCTGAACAAAACTCCAGATTTACAACGATCGCTTATTGAGTGCCTTGATTGAGTATAACAGTAATCACATGTGTTAGCCTATACTGCCTTTCTTGCATGGTTGACGTGAAAGCCAATATGTCCAAAATGTACTTTTTTGTTGATTCGACTTTCTTGTTCTACAATAAATAAAATAATACACACTAAAAGAAACTTTTTTGTTCTGAAACATCCGAGAAATATTGAAAATGCGTAACTACCAATTGGTTTTACTCCGTGCGAAATGCAATTGTTTAAAAAATCGTATTATTCGATACACAAGCTAGGAAAAGGAGGCTAAATTCTTTTAATGTATATATATTTTTTTCAATCACTCTTTCTAATTAGGAAAATATAATACATAATTTTCAAAATTTGTTTGTGTAATATATATGTACACGTGTGTGAATATTTGTGTGTGTCTGTGAGTGCGTGTTTGTGCGTGTTTGTGTGTGGGTTTGTATGCAACACAACAAGTTTAAATTATTTTTTCCCATTCAATTCACAGAACGTAACATTTAAATTAAACTAGAGCCACTAAGCCATACAAATAACACTTAAGTCAATTTGGAGAGTTGAGTCAGGGGTGAATTATCATATTTGTAGCAACACCAACAAGTATATTTTGGCATAAAATGATTTGGGCAAGTTTCTGGATGAATTTCGATGATATTGCATGAATCGAATACGAATTATTTTGAAATTTATTAACTAACACCCTAAAATCGAGATTTCTCGAGATCCGGTCGGTAGATTTTTTTAAAATTTCATCCAGAGATGTAGAATGACCTCAAGAATTGACCCCTATACTTGGATTTGATGGACAATTTTATTTATAATAATGGTCCAGCGGGGCACCGTGAATAGAGTTACTGAAAACTGAACTTTAATGAAATACGATCTTTGATCAAGAACTCAAGAGATGATGAGATTTTCTGTATCCTCATCAAAAGACTTACCTAGAACTCTTAAAATTCCATTGTGAAATTTTTAAAGGATACTTTGAGTCAATACCCACCAGATGGAAAAACGCCAGAGTTATCGGCCAATCAGTTGACTTTTTTCTATAAGCAAACCTATTGAAAGAACAATTCGCAATAGAATGATAACACATTATAATGGGAATTAAATTTTTGCAAATGAGCAGTTTGGTTTCCGCCATTGGTATTCGACTACCCATCAGTTACTTAGAGTAACTAATATGATTCGAAGTAATAAATCTGCAAGTTATTCCACTGGAGCTGCTCTTCTAGACATAGAAAAGTCATTCGAAAGTGTTTGGCATGAAGGTTTAATAGATAAAATGTCTAATTTCTGTTTTCCTCTGTACATCACAAACATAATACTAATTTACATGACTGACCGCACTTTTCAGTTTACCAACTTAAATGATAAATTTGATAGATTGCATTTGGGCCCAATTTTATATAACAGTTTTGTGTCGGCTGCAAGAAAAATCTAGATATATTTCCATCATACTTGCAAAAGTCGAGTATTTATTTTAATGCATCGAAAAAGCTTTCATTTATTTTTCCCCAGAAATCAAGAGTTTCATTTCTCAAACCCACCTATAATCACGTTGTTAAGATGAACGGTGCGATCATAAACTGGTTTGGTCAAGTTAAATACTTAGGACTAATATATTATAAGAATTTTGTTTTTGTATTTATCAGAGAGGACTCCAGCTTCAAGTTAATTCGCCTCATGATAAGAATTTTGATTTTAAGAAGCACATTCAGGAAGTGCAATAAAAGTTCAATAAATATATGAAATGTTTATACCCTCTTATTAACAGGAATTCTAGACTTTATCTAAGTAATGAACTGTTAGTTTTGAAACAAATATTTAGACCAGCAATGTTATATGCATCTGGACAAGTTGTTGTACAACCTGGAAACAGATGCTTCGTAGGATTTTAATTAAACTTTTGGAAATGATATTGAAGCGTCCTCCCCGATTTAGCACAATTGAACTACATAGGCTTACTAATGTGGAAACAATAAAAAAATGTCAAACCAAATTATCAATAAGCTCCGACAAAAATCGTTGCGATCTTCAATTACAACGATTAGCTCACAGTAAGTTAGGTGAAAGCTTAGGTTTTAGTTATATTTAATTTCATTTTTTGCGTGACAAGCAGGTTTATAATATTTCTAAAATTTTATCCTTTCAACTGCGATATTTGCTATCGAAATCAATTAAATAAATTCAAAATATATGTAATAGTGCTGATATGTCACTTTCGTGACAGATCATACCATATAAATTCTGATTAAATATTAGAAAATAAAATCATTCTGTACAAAAAAGTTGCCCTAGAAAGGTTATAGTTTTTAACCATCCCTGCGCATGTTGGTGCCTATAATAAATGCAGAAGTGCGTTAGAAGGCCGCAGAGTAATTGCTCGTCGGGTTCTTTGCTTCTTTGTTTGTTTACGGGAAAACTTATTTTAGTCTTTGAAAAAGTTATTTTTGCTATGGGCAACAAAATTCACAAGAGTAGATGAAAAGTTATAGTCAAGTTATAGTCGCTCATTTTTTTCAGTTTGAGCTCTAGGGTAAAACCTGTGTTTACCAGTGTAATCGACATCTGTGGGATAGCTCTCATTAAATTACTAATTTTCATTGGTTGACGCTTCATTCTGTTACCAGTATTATTTTAATGCATAAGTTGATGTTGTAAAAACCCGTTGATGTATTTTGTTTTATTGACAATCAGAGTTCAAATAAAATTTACCCAATTGCGAAATGCATATTTGTTTAACAGGTGCAAAATAAAATGCTGTCGAATATGATTTATTTTTCCCTTCTTGTGAAATTTCTTTGGGAACGATTATCGAAGTATAAATGTTCAATGCCAGATTATTTTATACAAGTTTGCGTATTTATGTCCATCTTAGGACTTTAATCAGTTTCCTTATTACCAACTGAACCCAAGTTAACTAAGTAGATATTGGAAAATAGTTCGAGCAAGGTTTTATTGAAAAAAAAAAAATAGATAAAATTCAGAGAATTCAAATAAATTCGTGTGATGTCAACAGTTTTCTCAAATGTTCCAATTAAGATGTCTTGAGCGGCCAATATAAGAATATTTTAGCCAAAGCAAGAACTCAGAGTAGTTTGTTTGACGATTTTTTTATGAAGTTTCAGTTGATGTAGCTTTATTGTCTGTTAAAGGAAATTACGATCAAATCTCTTTTCCAATAACTTTAATGATCATCCTGATTCCATGATGAAAAATATATCATGTTATTGAAATGATTATACTAAGGTTTTGCCACCCAAAACTGCATAGAATCACATTTTTGGTTCGAGAAACTTTTCTGTTTGGTATGTCACAGAAACCGTTTTAGTAGAAAAGCTAATGGTGTTTATTACGAGAGTCACTTCACGCTGAAATCAGAGTGAAGGGAATGAAACCCTATTACGGGACTCACCTAAGTGAGCAAAACTTCGCAAAGTGGCATCTGCCCTGAATCCTGGGTTACTATGAGAGTCATATCACTGAAGTGAAAACTGAATAAGCGACGTTTCACGTGGAATTATTTCACGACCATTTTGATTTCATGAAGATGGAATAAGTGTGAAACTGATTGATCTGTATTATTAGATATATTACATTCATATTTCAGTAACGAAAGAATCAGAATTTGATCTGTGCCTCTAAGCGGTCAAAATTTCAACAACCTATTTGACCGATGAAAAAAATGCACAGTAGTTCATAAAATTTTCGATACCAAAAAAAATTTTTTTCCCATGCTAAAGCTAATTCTAATGTCTTAGAAATGCAGAAAACGTCAATATCTGGTGTTATCTAAAAAACGGAGAAAATCGACTTTCTGGGACTTAGAAATTTTTCAGCGGGGAAACATTCTCATTTCACTTGACCTATTCTCAGTTTCACTTTACTGTCAATTTTACTACACATAGGTAATTCAGGTCACCTCACTTGAGGTGAAATCGGGCATAGGTCTCAAAAAGTGAAGTGAGCGTGAGAGTGAAATATATTTCACCGTGAAGTGAGTCGCGTAATAAGAACCAATAATAAACTTGTTTATCTAGAAAATTTGTTCAAAACATAACAAACAACAATATCGCACGCTTAGCCTTGGGGCTAATAGGGGTCTCGATCAACTAGATTAGTTGAGAGAATTCGTTGTCGATATTGTTTTTGGCACATTTTGTATGTGTAGGATAAGTACAACGATACAGCGTGCCCCAGTACTGAGTCGAGAAAATTTCCAGCCAGCTCGAAAAGATCCTCGACTCGATCGGGAATCGAACCCGATATCACAACCGTGTGGGTTAGCCAACTGACCGACATCGCTAACCACAGAGCAACGGGGACCACAAAACATGTTGTAAAGGATTTGTAATAAACGTATAAGTAAAATTTCATTTTAAAGTTGCATGTTTTGCATGTAATTTCATCACATATAAAATTCTTACATTCATATGGTTCTACAAACTGATCGTTTGTTTAGTAACATCGGTGGCACTGGCTGATTAATCGGCTTATCATAAAAAGATTCTTTCAACAACTCACAGGCTCAGCGATCAGTCAGTAAATCCAGGGCGATATTATTCAGCTAGGCAGTATGTACAGGTTAATCAACTTTCATCGCAGGCCAGAAATGGCTTCACCACTAACGTTTTCACTTTAATCCCACAATAGTAAGAAATCACGCAGTCCTGGAATAACTTTGGCAGAGTCATAGTTTTCTTAGTTACACTATAAAAAATTCACGTTCAACTTCATTCATTCTACCGAAACTCTTCGAAATTTCATTCAACATAAACCCACTGTTGTTGTTTGCACTCTATTTTTCACTTTCGCTTATTTCTGCCTGTTCTTCATAGCCAAGAAAGAAACACAACACCTCATGTAATCACCCTTTTGAATTTAAAAATTGCTGCTTCTAGCGTCATGAAATATCCTGTTAATACACTATAATCCTGAAAGACACCTGAAATCCCACACGAATCACCAAATTGGGGGGCCCGATCATAGACACAAAATCATGGATGCTTACTCGTAAAATTCCAGCAGTTCCGCGATCGTAGGCAAAAACCTGGTCAACGCTATATTTTTCGTCTTCCTAGCACATCACCGTAGGGGAACTCGATACGAACTGAACGATAAAACATAAAGCAACGCAGGTAATCAGGTCCCGACTGGTGTCGGGCGGTGGCACCCCCAATCGATCCACCAAAAAGAAGACGCAGAGCAGCGAAGTGTGCCACAAAGCGCGGAGGCCCCCCGAAGCAGAGAGCGAAACGATCGGATGGAGCCGGAGAAACCGCGGCTGCAGTCCGCTGTGATCGTACGGGTAAAACGTAACGCGTAACGAACGGAGCTCGGAGAGTGACCCAACACCCCACGGAGAGGGAGAGAAATGGAGAAAAATGTTCGCGATCCATTTCCAGCCAAACGGAGACCCACGCCAGCGGAAACAAACACTTCAAGTCAACAAGAGATCCATGGCGCGGAGAGAGAAGAAAAGTTGCAGTGAAATTCGACTTTTTCTTGTTTCAACGTTTTGCTTTGGCTCTTACAATGCAGGCTAGCAGGCTACAATTGCATTGTGAGCCGCGATCGAATAGAAAAGAGGGTCCAATACGCGGGTGAATTGGGAGAGCATGCTGCCTAGACTTTTCACTCTCCATTTCACTTAGCATAGTGAGACTGAACTGTCTTGCAGTGGGCCAAGTTTTTGCGTGACGAATTTCAGGTTGGTAGCAGGAAATAGATTAACACTGTTCCTGTTTGAAAAGTGATTGTAAACAGGTGAAATACATAATTGAACTCTGCGATGTACAGTGGTGGAAAAAATAATAGATGTGAGCATTGCTTTTAAATTTATTTGAATTTTATACTATCATGTATGAGGCATATTTGAACGCAATATCTGTATGATATTGCATACTTTAGTATTAAACAGTGCAATGAAAATTCATCTTTTCTGGTGCCTTGGATTCTATGTATGATTTTTCTGAGTATTTTGATGCTAAAACACATTTCCCCGAGTTTGGACCCATTTCACTTTAAGGGGCAACAATGGCGCCATTTTGAATTTCGAGAGATCGGAAATTTTCGATGTTTCTTCGACGCCATTTCGTTTTAAAGCCAATTTTAAAAATTCTAAGAGCTCATCTACATATACCTAAGCATCTTCTTACTCATCTGTAAAAAACAGATCTTAAATTGGACAAAAACTGAACTCAAAACAGTGATTCTACGAAAACAGTTTAAGCGAGGTTTTAGTATATTTCACTAAGCAAATTAATATCGAGTATGTAGAGCACTAATGGTAATGCGCTATATCTAAAAATGGTAGTCAAATTATGTGTCATATTGAATAAAAATGTCTCGATTTTGCCCCAATTCCTCTAAAATACTAAAATAGGTTTATCTCGAATGATTCTGTCTAAAAACTGAAGCGAGATTTCTATGTTTTGACCAAAAATGAGACTCACTCCTCGCAAAAGGGGGAGGATTATGTGAATACGAAAGGTTATTGTATCTTTTAGTATCGCTGACATTCGATTCCTGGGACGTTTTTACTCAATATAAGACTTAAATGGACTACCACTTTTAGATATTAGTGCATTGCCATTACCCGAGTGAAGTAAGATAACAACTCTCAGGGCATCTGAATAACAATTCTTGGCAGTTTTGAAATCATTTAGTTTTCTTCTGTTATCTTAATATAGAAAATCAAGTTATAGGATTTAGCTTACTTGATAACTGGGCATCACATCATGTTATCATTTTGTTTTCTAACTTTATTCGGGTTAATGCTTAAACATACTCGATATTATTTTGCTTTGTGAAATATACTTAAACCATGCCAAAACCGTTTTCGTAGAATCACCGTTTTGAGGTCAGTTTTTGTCCTATTTAAGATCTGTTTATTTTTAAAAATGGGTCAGAAGATGCTAATATGTGAACAAACTCTTAGAAATTCGATATTTGGCTTTAAAATAAAATGGCGTCAAAAAAACATCGAAAATTGCTGATTTCTCAAAAAATCAAAATGGCGCCATTGTGGCCCCTTATGGTTAAATGGGTTCAAACTCGGAGAATTTTATTTTTGCTTCAAATTACTCAAAAAATCATACATAGAAGCAAGGAAAAAAATTGTTGCACTGTAAACAAAGGTATGACGTGTTTCAGTAATACTCCAAACAAACTCTTCAGTTTATTTGGATAACAAAATTGTCCTAAAGACTGACTCGTTTAAATAGATTGTCGCTTTATCGTTCCCAATTGAAAAAAACTTGTTGATAGTGAAATATCCAGCTCGTCTCAGATAATGGCTGATCCAAAGCAGGTTAATGGCATTTTGTAATGTATATGTTACTCGGGTGTTAAATGAATAAAAACAATTTGATTACATAACGAGACATTTTCGACGTTCAATGTTAGGTTTTGGAATTCGTGCCAATTCTAATTGACGGCAAACGTTTTTTATCAACTCTCCGTTTGGCTCACAACAAAATTTTCACCTCTTCTTCTCACATTAGCGATCAAATTGCCGCATTTGAGCTGCGCGATAACACAGCTTAAGTGGCCATGATTTCTTCGCCGTGTAACGAGAAACACACTGTTAACACATTTTCTACCCCCAGTCAGCAGACAGACAATGAAGACCGAATCGGTAATAGCTTAACGACGCATCGCTCGCACCATGCAATCATGTTCAAATAAAATCATTCAATCTTTCGGTCGGAGTTAGGATGAATTGGGTAACAGTGAATGCGCCAAAATATGCACACAATCGAAAACTATCGCACGGAGCTGCAGACCGAGAGTCTTTTTCTCGCTCACTCATCGTTGGACCACATTATGACCGCTTATCTAACCAGCAGCGAATTCACGATATAAATTTATGTATCTCCGGTCCGGGGTGGGGAATTTGTTTTGACTAGAGCTAGAGGAACGAGATATTTTACTGCATAGGCGAAGATGACGACTGACGCTCGTCGGTTTTTGTCTTCATTTAAGCAATTTGTTATTGGATTTTCCAGCCACTTGAAGTGTGGCCTCCATAACCGGATCATGTCTTTCGGCTACTGCTTGGTGATTGCCATAACATTTGCATCTTAGTACAACGCTGTTAAAGCAGCGGTGTCCTTCACTCTTCACTGGAAAGCCTTCAGTTGTCGAGGTTCGACAGAAAAGTGAAAATTCCCATCTCCGGTCGGGTGTAATGCAGTCACCCGAAAAAAGTGGTTTCAAAATATAACTTTAGCTGGAAAAGGTAACGTGCGATGACTCACTTTCTGGTTCAGATTAAGCTCAAGCTGACTGAACCGGAATCGAATTATTTTTGGCCTTTTCACTTGAGCCTATACCGTCACCGTCACTGTCTGATTCGTTCACTGCGGCAAGCGTGAAGGTTCCGGGACAATTGTCTGATTGCCAGTGTAATTGTTCGTCGAAACATTTAAGTGCAATTTGCGCAAAATACATTTGGATGGCTCTCTGGTTTACAGGAAGACATCACGCCAAGCGACTCCGAGGAACGTGGACAATGTGGTTCAAGCACTTCCGCTACCCACCAGCGGCCGCTTTTCGCCAACCTCGTATGCATGCTGCAGAATGTAATTGTGCGAACCGGCGTACTTTGGAGCACCCTCGAGTGGGTGCTTCACTGAAGATTTATTTCGACTCTATTTTGTGGTACGACAAAGGGACGCTAATTTTGCATTCGCCCCGAGCGTTACTTGCTGAGAGAAAATCTACCGACCTGAGCCACCCTAAAAAGCTTCAAGTTTGTGATTTTCGTAAACTATGCGTGGGTGTTTGTACCAAAAGAACGAACGATGAAACTGTGAATAGTCTTTCTTCGAGCCGTTTTCTACGGAACAAAGCATAACAAAACAAAAAACAACAACAATTCTTTCACTTTCGTGCACAGTTTATTGCACTGCTGCTAGCCAAGTTACCAGCAAGACGTTCCTTCGTGGAGCGGAATCGCTATCCAACAAACAACGACTCAACCACCAACACTTCGAGACGTGAAAACGATCGCGTGCCTTCACTATGGTGTACCGCATTCATTTTAATTCAACCCTAGTCGCAACTATGCAGGATAGTGATACAGAGTTTTTCACCG
This sequence comes from Wyeomyia smithii, assembly GCF_029784165.1. Classification (NCBI taxonomy): domain Eukaryota; kingdom Metazoa; phylum Arthropoda; class Insecta; order Diptera; family Culicidae; genus Wyeomyia; species Wyeomyia smithii. The sequence continues at coordinate 78,804,836 of NC_073696.1, forward strand.
GATTTATTTGCTATTTTATTTCGGGAATCAAAATTATTGGTTCTCACTTTTCTCTAAGGACAAATACAGGCGTGGCCCGAAAGCTCAAACTAGAAAAAAAGGAAAGGTAATAGGTTCTTAGCCATTCCTGTGAATTTCGGTGCCCCAACATTTTTTAGAGACCTTAACGGGTTTTCTCGTGAACATAACCTTTAAGCGACGAACCCGGCGAGCAATTACTATGCGAACTCTCATGTAAATTGACGCGTTTCGGTAATGGCTAAAGGAACCAAAATTCACAGGAATGGTTAAAAACCTATAATCTTTCGATGGCAGGTATTTCGAGCTTTAAGGCAGCAGTTTTTTTCTTTTGTCGACCAGTAATCTTTATAGATAAAAACTAATTTTCATTAGTCACGCTTTAAATCAAAACGGATCAATGAATTTGAGTCAGTTTTTTTGTGCTTGTTTTTTCAGATGTTCCTGGCACTCCCCAGGAAATATTTATATTAAAAGGCTGAATATTCACATGCCTAACTAAATGATAAAAAAATGTTGTTGATACAAATGCACTCTTTTAAGCATTCCACAAATTACACCTTTTCCCAATAAACGTGAAATGATTATACCAGGATGAAGAAGAATTTAATAATATTCCTAAATAGTTGAAATCATTCACTTATTCGATTGAATACTGGAGTATACTGGGGTTATATGTAACGGTAGATCGGATTTTCAAATAATTAAAAACCGTAAAATAACTATTTCGTAAACTCAACAATAAATCAATCTGAAACAACAATATCGTACGCTAGCCTGTGGGCTAATAGCGGTCTCGATCAACTAGATTAGTTGAGAGAAATCGTTATCGATATTGTTTTTGGCACATTTTGCATGTTGTAGGATTAATACAACAATACACCGTACCCCAGTGCTGAGTCGAGTAAATTTCCAGCTCGAAAAGATCCTCGACCTGATCGACCCACGCCGCCAACCACAGAGCCACAGAGACCATACAAATCAATCTGAAATGAAAAATACTTTTATTAACATGCAGCCATTGTTTTTTTATACGTATTTACGTGAGAAACAACAGTGGTGGCATGTTGCTCCTCTGGTGGACTCCTTTGTCGATCAATCACGAAGAACATCAATTTCAACACACATTTTTTTGACAAACATATTCCAATCAACTTTCGTATGCCATAGTGGTTTATTAAATAGGGACGTGCCATGGTGGAACTAAAAGCTTAAAAGTCTTGAGCGTAGTCGGAAACTTTTAAATAGAGTAAAACGTACTTCAGGTTGGGCTCAATATAAAAGAGCCTTAACTGAATATGACAATGAAATACGGAAATCTAAAAGGAGGTCTTGGGTTCAAATGTGTGAATCTATAGAAAGGACTCTAGTTGTTTCCCGATTACAAAAGACTCTTGTCGAAGATCATACCGTTGAGCTTGGCAATCTAAAGCGACACGACAGAATAAATACTAGTGGTCTCGTGATACCTTAAATTTAATGATAGAAACGCATTTTCCCGGTTCTATTGAAAAGACGGACTTAGCCATCTCTGATTTAGGTGAAATTTGTTCTACGCAGACTTGCTCTGGGTCTACTAGAACGGAAAGTACTGTATCAGATGTGGCGGATGAGATTTTCACGAGAACCAGGGTGGAAAGCATGCTTGTCATTCTCCTCAGTGTGTGAAAGGAAAGGAGAAAAAATTCACCGCGCACTTCCCTTCCAGTATGTGCCTGCGTGTAGCAAATGCTTTCACCACACTGCTTCTTTCTCCACTCCAAAGTGTCTCAACCAGCTTACAGAGAGACAAACACACTTCCAGCTCACCCCACATCTCATAGAAACAAGAGGGGTGAATCACTCTACAGAGAAAACGCAGAAGTACACAACAGTGTCCACTGGCGAGTAGTCCGGATGGTGAAAAAAAACCTACCGGGCAAAAATGTAGTCCTCGTGTAGCTACACTGCGAAAACGAATTCCACCAGAGTAAATTCGACCGGCACGAGCGGCACGAGCAACGCAGTCTATTTTTTTCTCCCAATCTTTTTTCCTCTTCTGCCATACTCAAGAAACCAACTGTGAAACGCACCGCAGATAGCTCTGCAGTGTAATTATTGTGCGTGATGTCCACACGTATGAGAAAGTACAGTTCATTGTCTCGTAAGAGAGAGATTGCAGGTTTCACCGCAGTACTTTCAGGAAGCTCAGCAGATAAAAATCGTTCGTCGCTCTCTTCTAGCATAAGCGTTGATTTGCTCTTTAGTGTGAGAGCAGTTGTTTTCGCAGTGCAAGATGTTCTCCTGCACTCTAGAGGTTCTCTGAGGAGAAAAGACAAGCGTGGCTGCAAGAACTGTTTTTGAAAATTTCGTTTTTATTTTTGCTTTCAAAATATCTGAAGCGAAAAAAAAGTATGACTGGTGCTGACTGTCTTCGAAAATAAATTTTAAAATAAGGTTAGTGGTAAGTGAAAATGTCTGAATTATCAGAAATTATACTAACAAAAGGTCAATTTGAAAGTTACTGTTAACAAAAGTAATTGTTTAGACTTTATTTTGCGATGAAATCACAGTGTTGTTTAAAAATAACATGGTAATATTTGCACATTAAAAAGTAAATCTTACATTTTTTTTTATGCATATTGGTTAGTTTTAGAGCAGTGAACCTGTTTAACAAAGATTGTATGTTTCTAGATGATTTTTTAACGTCGTGCGCATTTAAGGGATAGTGTCATCCTAATATAAACAGATTTGCTTTGCTCTATATGTTCGAACAAATGTATGAGCTAGTTGCTGAAATAGAAAATTATATCTATGTAAGTTTATTTGTTATTAATGTTTGTTATGTCTCGCCAACGACACCCATGACAACCGCAGGACTAGACGTTGCGGACCTAGTAAGGCAGCATGCTTAACCCTCTAGTGCCCAAATTAATTTTCAAATGGACTTCGAAAAAATCACTATGAAGCTTTATGAACATTTTTTAAGTTCTTATTGAAGCTTTTTAGAGGTTCAACTGAAGACCGCCTAAAGGCGGCACTGGGCACTAGAGGGTTGAACAAATTTATTACGAACATACAGAGAATAAGGCGAATCGAAACAATCTGTATAGACCAAGGTGAACGAAATAGGACAAATATTAAATATTTAGCACTCGCAAGGGCAGGACTCTACAAGAGCCGGCACGCACGGCCGGTAGCAGTCATACAAGAAGTGCGTTGGCCAAACAACCGAAGAAAGTGAATTTCGGGTGGTGGATCCTAAAATGGGCACTTCCTTAAAATAGGGTAATCGCTCCATTATTCATCCCAACAGCTTTGTGCACCTATATTCATCTTATTTCTCTCATTTGTCCAGTTTACCGTCAAATTTCTATAAACTTTTCAAAGTAAATCTGTTTGCTTCTCGATTTTCTCAAATGGCTGAAAGATTTACGTTAAAAATATGGTTAAATTTGACGATAAATTGATCAAAAAGGCGTGATGGAAGAATATAGGTACTGAGATGAATATAGGAGCGGTTACACTATAACATCTACTACAGTGGCGGCGACACAGTGGAACAGGATAATCACCGTCTGTGCACATTGAGAATTGCAAGTAGATTCTTCAAATAAAACCTAAATTAATCCACCTAGCAGTCAGACTCAGCCTTTCTCATTCAAACTTATTTTTTGTAAAAATAGATTTACATGAATGCTTAAATCCAATAAAGGTAGGGGGATTAGGGGCATAATGAGCACACGGGGCGAAATGGGCACCTTTCTTTTATGCGAAACTACGCATTTTTTAATACAATATGGTATGTGGAACTTACCCGTAGTTACTACAGTATCTCGCTATGTAGAACAAAAGTGGTTTGTCTGTTTAAAATATGGAAATATAAGGAAAAAATCAATTTGTTTTCCGGATGATGGAAAAATTATAATTATTGTGCACTACAAACTTAGCTTCTACGTTCGTTTAAATGGTTCAATCAAGTATGTAGACACATCGATATGACGTATGGGTCGTACTCCAAAATTAACCATCATTGAAGTTTTGATTTTAAGTTATCGTTAGTATTAAAATCTCATGTTAACTTTAACTAATTCGATAGTGGCGAAATGGTCACCATTAGGTGGGGTGAAATGAGCACATAAGGATACACCTTGTTACATAAACTTATCGAAATTCATCTCAGTAGACTTGTGAGTTTGTCTGTTTGTTCACAGTGATGGTGCGAACATATATTAGAAAATCTTTGAGACCGAATCGGTCAGAAAAAGGGACTGCAGACAGAATTGGCCACCATAAGGCGCGACGGAACATTCACGAAACAAGCCGCCAAGTATCACGGCATCCCGCGAAAAACGTTGGCCCATTAGTTGTACTTCTACACAGTTTCCAGATATGTTCTATAAGAGTGCTCATTATACCCCGTAGGTGCTCATTATGCCCTAGTGGGGTGCTCATTGTGCCTCACACAGCGACTGGTTGCTAGTTTTTGATGCATGAATCTAATTTGTGTTTTTCACCATTATACGATAAACTTTTCAATTTGTGAATAGTGTACCTTTAATTATAGATAGTTAATTCAAGTTTTGCACTGAAGACAGCTTAAATTTTTTGTCGTTTTCCATGCTTAAATCAGCAACCAAGTTGTGGTGCTCATTATGCCCCTATTACCCCTATACTCACTCTTTGGGTTCTAAAATATTGATGTTGTAATTGAAGTATAAAATATGAAATTTGACGTTATGTTAGTGCTTAAGAAATATCGAAATAAGAACTATTTCATCACGAGCGATACCGGGAATGTTCAAATAGTACGAAACCACATTTAAATTATGTTGAGGCCACATATATTGATCAGAGCAGGTATAGTTTTAAATAGTCTTTGAATTTTTTTTCGTTCCATTACCTTTGAACCACATATCAAGTTGTTATGAAGTTAGTTATTTGCAAGTTTAAGAGATAACTCGTTCGTATGACACTAGTTATGTTAAATAAGTCGTGTAATCTGTGAGATAATAGACTTTCGTTGTTATTACAATTTAATACATAACGGTTGCTTAAGTTCGGTTATAATCGAATGAAATGGGAACGTATAGAGCAGCCGAAATATGAAACCACTTGTTCAATCATAATTCATCAGTTAACCCTTAACTAGCCCGTTTATTTAATATCAATACTGTTCAAATCGGTTGTGTAGTTTCTGAGATAATGAAGTTTCATGATTTTCACATTTCGATACATTACAGACGAAGTTACAGTCCGATTACAATTAAATTCAATTGGGTGTTATGAGGCAGCTGGAACTCTCATTTGACACTAATTTAGTGAAAATCGGTTCAGCCATCTCTGAGAAAAGTGAGTGAGTTTAAGTAGTCTAGCAATTTTGTTGATTTATAGCTTGTTAAGCTGCTATTAGACGGACTTTGGCTGAAGTAAAGCTTAACAAGCTGTTATACGACAAAATTGTTTGTTGGGTTGTGAATATTTTACTTTTCATAGCTGGATTTCACATTTTTAAACATAACAGGCAAAGTAATAGTCCGATTGCAAAAAAAATCAATTGGGTTTTATGGGGCAACTAGACCTTCCATTTGTCGTCGATGTTATGAAAATCGGTTCAGCAGGGCCGGATTTAGACGGCGGGGGGCCCGGGGCAAATTTGTTTGTGAGGCCCTCTTTCCTTTAATCATTTAGAGGTATCGTTCTGGAAGGTGATGAGCAAAAAAAAAGAAAGGTCGCCTCAGGACTAGGGGGGCCCCTTGAATTGGGAGGCACGGGGCATCTGCCCTCTTCGCCCCCCCCTGAAATCCGGGCCTGCGGTTCAGCCATTTCTGAGAAACATGGGTGGGATTAAATAGTCTTGAGAACACGTTTCTTTCCATAACTTTTGAACCGCATGTCCAGTGATGAAATTCGAAAGTTAAGGGTTTTTTAGGTAGCCCGTTCATTTGAAATTAATTTTGTTCAAATCGGTTGCGTATTTTCTGAAATATTGATGTTTCGTGATTTTTACATTTGGATACATAACCTCTAAACTAGAAATCCGATTACAATAAAATTCAATATGTTCCTATAGGTCAAATAGACCTTTCAAATGCAATTAATTTCATTGAAATCGGTCCAGCCATTTCTGAGAAAATCGAGTGAGATTGGGAGAGCGTTACACAAACACACACACACACACATACACACACACATACACACACACATACACACACATACACACACATACACACACATACACACACACACATACAGAAAATGCTCAGCTCGTCGAACTGAGTCGAGTGATTTACGACATTCGGCCTTTTTAGCACTTTTGTACCTTTAGTTTTTGCAGTGATTGCTATACCTACGAGCTTCTTAAGAAAACGTATGGAGAGTGTCCACAACAAGACATGAAGATCGTCACTACAGCCCTGAACGCGTAAGTCGGACGAGAGGACTTTTTCTTCCCGTTATTGCTGGGAAAAGCCTTTACTCTACTACCAAAGACAACGACTTAAGGCTAATGAACTTTGCTGCGGAGAATAGTCATCTGTAGTACCTATTTTCCACGTCGGAATATACGTAAGCACACCTGGAGACCGCATGCTGATCAACAGCCGGCACTTTTAAGCTGTCATGAATGCGCGGTCTTTTCGGGAGCCAAGCCACGATTCAGATTACAATCTCATGGTAGGTATGATTCGCGCCCAACTGTGGAGATCAGCAAGGAAGATACGTCCGAACATCCAGAGGTTTATATTGGAGAAGCTGCAGAGTACACTCAGAAAGTTAATGGACGAAGCGAGTTGAAGTGGATCTGAATGAGGAGTGGCAACACATCCACGACGCGGTCAGTGAAACAGGTCGTGAGGTAATAGGTATAACGGGGGAAACAATGCCTAGTGGGTGGTTTGTGCCATGTGTAGCGTCAAGGATGGAAACCTGATTATTGATAAAACGCAGGTGGCCAGGTGTTGGATACAACACTTCGAAGTGAGGAAGTTCAGAGAGTTGTCGAGGATGACAGGAGCAAAATTGGGGAGAATGGACAAGCTGTTGATCTACCAACCTAAGACGAGGTGTAAAAAGCTAGCAGTGAGCTGAAGAATCACAAAACCGCTGAGGAAACCGGCATACCAAAGTGGCGGGGAAATCAGCTCACAGACATCTGAGAAAAGAGCTCAGGGGGGTGAGGCTGAAGTTATGAAGAGTGGTGTTGGGAAAGTTGAACTCTCCTGAAGCTTCTTCTCGTTGCGTCGCAATTCACTAAAACCCTTTTAGTCTCAAACATTTATCTCCCCGGAACGACGGTTAAGTATTACGTCGGGGAGTAACTTTTTTGTGGCTGGCTCACCCCCTTTATTTCTATTCCTCCTAGTTAAATTCCTCGTCAAGTTTTGAGAACACAACTGGCAGATACATCATCTGTTTAGAGACTTCAATGCAGCGTACGATTCAGTAAAACGAACGAGCTGTGGCAAATTATGCTTAAACATGGTTTCCCAACAAAATTGATCATGCATGCTGCAGCAGTATTGCTAGTAAAATTCAATGGGGAGCCGTCCGTCAGACATTCAATCAGTTTGGGGTGAATAGCTGTTTCTACAAGCATCGTAGCGCCTTACGGTCTTCAAAAGAGTTTTTTCCAGGAAAATTTCCTACAAATATCATGTATTGATATGTTTTTAGGACCCAACTGAGAATTTATAAGGAATAAGTTTTGAAAAAGTGAATTTTCCCATATAAAATCGTATGGAAACTTTAAAAATCGGGCGCAAATCGGGCGTTTCACCGATCGATCTGAAAAGTTACACAGTTGTTATAGGATCCATAAGGAACACAAAAAGTGCATGGGAGCGAAAAAATAACACCATCGCTTTTTTCCCATATAACCGTGTCCCAGTCTAGTGCACATGTTCTTTCACTGTATGCATGTTTTCTTTGATAAAATGTAACTTTTTACACTGTCGGTCCATCAGTTGGATTAATTTGTTATCAAGATGTGTTCGAACTGAAATACTCACAACAACACAATTCCGGATCAACCAATAGAGCCACAATTATGTTTTCGGAAAACTGTGATCAAGTTTCAAATCTGGAACAATGCACATTTTCCTTAATTTCACCGTTTCGCGAAACCGGCCTCGTAACGTGATACCGCACAAGGGTTGTGCTATTATTAACCGCGATTACGACTCTGTCCATAGAAAAATTAATAAATCAACGCGTAACCCGGGGTGGAAAAAGACACGCAAACTACAAACTGAATCAACAATCAACAACGGTCGGGGCGAACTTCCAGCAAACAATCAGCAAATGCCATTCGGAAGCATCGCGCACCAAAGCAAAGTGGTGATGGCGCAACATGGAAGGATGTAAACTCACCAATCATCACATAAGAGTAGCCATCACCAGGAGAGGCTGACTCTCACTTTCGTCCGTCGTCGTGCGGTCCGAACGTCGTCGCCGCCTCGTGCCATGTCGAGTTGCAGCCAAAGCCAAAAAGTCATATTGTAGTATACCTGGTACGGTTGCATAATCGTACGCGATGATAAAACCATCGTAAATAAACGTTAACTGTTTGTCAATAGACGAGCGGTGAGCGGCGGTTGGTGGTGCTGGTGGAGATCAGTTTTGTGAAGCATTTTCTGTGGGTCTTCGGTTTATTTTTGCTCTTCATCTATTTTTCTGATTCCCGGATGGTCTGGTTTGATATTACCGTGCATACTTTCCATCGCTTTTTTTCTGATGCCAGTTAACGTTGCCTGCATTAGTTCAACTGTCTTCTCAACTGCTTAGCTGACTGACTGGTTGTCATAGAAGATTTACTTCACCGTGGTCTATCCACATTGGACGTATGAGAAGAAAAATATATTGGAAGATGGTTGGCATCACACCTGTCTGATCGTTGAGCCGATTCCGTTTCATCGATGTCATCTCTCGGTTGACAGTTTGACAGTGACGTAATCATCAGGGCTATAAATTTATAATTTAGTCTAATATCATTATTGTTTATAGTGGTTTTAACTAAAGTTCATAAAAACACTATTATTTCGGTTGAAGAGTACAATGTGAACACTTGGACTTGGACTCGGACTTGGACTTGGACTTGGACTTGGACTTGGACTTGTACTTGGACTTGGACTTGGACTTGGACTCGGACTTGGACTTGGACTTGTACTTGGACTTGGACTTGGACTTGGACTTGGACTTGGACTTGGACTTGGACTTGGAATTGGACTTGGATTTGGAATTGGACTTGGACTTGGACTTGGACTTGGACCTGGAATTGGACTTGGACTTGGACTTGGACTTGGACTTGGACTTGGACTTGGAATTGGACTTGGAATTGGACTTGGATTTGGAATTGGACTTGGACTTGGACTTGGACCTGGAATTGGACTTGGAAATGGACCTGGAATTGGACTTGGAAATGGACTTGGACTTGGACTTGGACTTGGACTTGGACTTCGACTTGGACTTGGACTTGGACTTGGACTTGGACTTGGACTTGGACTTGTACTTGGACTTGACCTTGGACTTGGACTTGACCTTGGACTTGGACTTGGACTTGGACTTGGACTTGGACTTGGACTTGGACTTGGACTTGGACTTGGACTTGGACTTGGACTTGGACTTGGACTTGGACTTGGACTTGGACTTGGACTTGGACTTGGACTTGGACTTGGACTTGGACTTGGACTTGGACTTGGACTGGGACTTGGACTTGGACTTGAGCTTAGATTTTGGTTTGGACTGCCAGTTCAACTTCAACTTCACTAGACTTTGTGCTAGATGCGTGCTTTGCGTTTAAAAATTAAAACAAGAAATATGTTTTGTAAATATAGGTACTGAATTTTATTTCAACATTATTTATGCAGCAATAGTTCAAGTTTCCTAAATTTTGTATTGCAATCAGTTTAATTGATGTAATTTATTTTGATATCATTTCATATTTTTATTTTATCAAGGTTTGTTTGAAATCTTTTTCAACTTGTTCTGTGTTTTGTTTTTTCTTTTCAGAGTTTTGTCTCATGTTTGTTCTAATTTTTTTTTTTAATTGTTGTTATTTTCTTAGATATATTTCATTGAAACGAACCAATGGCTAAGAATAAACTCAAACGAATTTCCAACAGAAATTCGTTTTCAAAACCAAACTCGAATAATACGAAATAAAATTATTCTATGAATTTTAACCTATAATACAAATAAAAATGCCGAAACTGTTTTACAATTTAAACAAAGTTTAAAGAAATGAGAAAATTAATAGCGCACCAAATTGATAAGAAAATTAAAGAAAACTCGAACACGGCTCATCACCTATAAAAATTACACTAATCAAAGCACCGAAAAGAAATTAAGAGATAATAAGTACAAAGTTATTTTTCGCTCTACAACGCATTAGCTATTTATTGATTTGCGCTTTTACTTCAGTCAAAACTTCAAATAAAGTAAGTACCTGTGATGTATTGATTGCCCGTAAAATCGAAGGGTTTGGCATTCAAAATACACTAAGGTCGCTTTTTACGCGGGGGATGCGTTCCAAATTTGTATGGGCCCGCGTAAAAAACGACTTTTTTGAGTTGCAAATATAACAAAGAAAACCGTCCTAAAACGTTAAAACCTCGTTTGAATATGATAGTGGCCAATCTAGAGACCAAAATTCAATATTTAAAATTTTGAGTATTTACACCAAAAATTGTGAATTTTTTTGAAAACTAATATATGATCACTCATGGCCTAAAACGGAAAACGTGATTGGAATGAGGTCGATATCTTGTACCGTTTTTGAGTGATGGAGGAAAGCAACCCACGTAAAAAAAACCGCGTAAAAAGCGACCTTACTGTACTCTCGAGAGTGAAACGTGCAGCAACCGTCCATTATCAGCGGCAAACTTTGTAACAACCAAAGTTCGTTTCAAGTTTCATGGATCTGTACTGATTTTCCGCTTAGCGGGAGGTTTCTCGTGCGCATCATACGCATGTTCAGGTGTTGATGAATTTCGGCTCCAACCCAAAATGTTTACTGTGAAGATGCGTTTTGTTTCGACTTTCGGTGGGTATTCTTTACGTGTACTTTCTCAAGTTACACAATCAGGGCTAGCAGCTGCTAACTATTCCATAATGCTGCTGTTAGAGGAAGAAGAGGTAAAGCAAAGAAACGAAAACATCACGATAATGACATCAGCATCTGCTTCGCCTGCGTTCGACCTTAGAGGAAAGTGAAACTGTCGAGGTTGTTTTTATTTTCGACCAAAAACTAAAACCAGAAACAACCAAAAGCGAAGACACCGGTGAAAGAACCGGATTCATAACGGTAAATGAACGATGCCGTCCATGGTGGCCAATCAACTGTTCTTGAGCTTATTTTTTTCGGGAGACTTCAACCGAAAAGGGCGACGAACCCTGCGCTTGGGAATTCTTGAAAATACTATAAATTAGACATGTCATTAGCTGGACGGATTTTTTTCTTCTTCAGTCCAGCCCACGTAAGCCCTAGTAACAATTACATATGGTTGAAAGTTTGGAAAGAGATTATCCATTGGGGGTCCTAATTGATGTGTGGTATTTGTCATTTTGATTACGATGAATGATGGAAAGCATAATAGCGTGAAGAAAAAAATGGTTCTGGATTGTAGATTTAGTCAGCTTTCTTGAAAGATCTTAAGTTGTTTGAGCAATGGCGTTCAGATTTTAATTTTAAAGACAAGGAATGATAAAGCTGGGCTGACGAAGTAACTTTTCTCGACACTTTTGTTCATTGTATTCAAAACATCAACCATAAACAAAAGTGATTGCGACATTTCCAGTTACGCGTCAACGCACAACCAAAAAACCCGTACTAACCGAAACTTAACTTTCGCATATCATCCGTCAGTTATCTTTTTTTTTAGGGGACGGAGATTTCTACACCTCATTTAGCCACAGGCTAGCTAGTCTGCTGCTTTGTGCTTCCGAGTCGGATAATAACAACGACAATCAACGATGGAATCAGGCGCCACTTCACAGGCGCGTTTTACAGCCGGTCGACTTGCGTCGCCCCTACTAGCCTGTGGCACACAGTAATTTTCGGTAATAATTTTCACATGCCACTCTCTCTTTTGATAACAATGTAATCTTAGTGGTTTCATTAACGAAGTTCCTTTCTCCGCGCGTAGTAGTTCAACGCAGTACCGATCAACCAGTTTAAATTTGGTTATGGTAAATAGCATTCTGCAGCATGGCATATCTGATCGTCGGTGTACCGCGCGTCTTTGATCAAAATCAACTAAAATTGCGCGAAGCATTGTCAAAATGCTGTCTGGGAGTTGCAAGTCTGCAACTGTCTTTTCTTTTTATTACCGTAATTGTATTCAAACCACTTTTATTTGAATGAAACTTTGCATACGCATTTTGCTTGGCAAAACGAGTATTTTTTGCGGATGGTGATATTGTTTTTAGAACCATGAGAAATTTTTTGTAGGGGGTGTATACATTTTTGCACACACTTTATTCAACATATTGAAGCTCAAAAATCGAATAACCCGAATAATTTATAAATATAAAATATTGTTCATCAAAAATAAATTTTAACTATTAGAAAGCTTTGAGTTACGCTGAGTTGAATTTTTACTTTATTTTAGTTTGGCATATCATATTTGACCGCCCGTGTGCATAATGAACCACCAAAACGATGTCTGGGAGTAGTAATTCGCAAATTAATTAGAAAATGGATTTAAAAAATGCTACCTTGATACTTTCTGCTTCTAGGAAATGGGAATTTCTGTGTGTCAACCACAATTATCATAGGAACGAACTAGTGTTAGTGGAAAGGTACTGCTCGGGATTCACCAAGTATCAGTATACCGGTCGTTAATTTTTTTATCGCATAAAGCTCTGCGTTTCTCGAGCACATTTTTGTTTGCTTATTCACAAATCAATAAATAGTTTGATTTTATAAAATTTAAGCAAAACTTTAAACGGCAATCGCAATCCAAGAGTAATTATATGAAATTGAAAATTAAAAAGTGTTTTTTTGTGATATTAAAAATTTTGTGCCCGTGATGTTTTGCGAAAATAAAGTGGGCGAAATCTCTAAGAACCGAGCTACCAAGAGAAGAAGATCACACTATTGCCTCAAGTCATTGAATGTTAAAGCTATTGTGTTGAAATAGTCATACCGGGCACAATCATAACAGCACGAGCGAAATCGCTAAACTGCAAAAACAGGAACTGGGTCTGGTGGTTTGAACTGAATTTGACTAGCAGGCAACAAATTACTAAATTAACGATGAGAAATCAAACCCATTCCAATCACTTTAGGTGTTCCCTCAAATTCCCATTTAGGACCATATTTCTATATTGTATGTATACGACATTTTCTCCATCCTTAACCCGTAAAGACCCGGGACGAAATTTGTTTTTTGAAAATGCTCGTGCTCAGCACTGGAACGGCCGATTTTGGAAAAGTTGAAATTTTATTCAAGGGGAATAGTTGCTTTTAGTTTTGGTAAAGGTGCCACCACTCTGGACCCCTCCCCGTTTTTGTGAGACGCAAATATGTCTGTGTTTTTTTTTTCAAATTTTCCAAACAGATTGAGCAAACACTGGGAATTTTCATATGTATCAATTGCTCCATGTATCAAATCATGTCAGGTGGATGAAATATATTATGTAAGAGTGAATTTTGCAGTTTCCAAATTATTACAGTACAAATTCACAAAACTACGTGTGTTCATTTTATTCACGTCGAATGACTGATGGATGCACCTATCAACAACTAAATATACCTAAGAAGTGTTCTCACTAATTTTGAAAGTATTCCGAGTTATCTGTTTCATAAATTCACAAATTATCGTTCATTAATCAGATATTTGGTACATTTTTGTATAGAAAACCCCAGAAACATAAATACCTAAAAAATCACTCTACTCGTTCATTTATGAATTGTCAAGTATCAAAGTTTAACTAGCTTATAGTACAACGTCTAAGCTTTAAAAAAACTATTTGATGATGTGCACCGGTTTGCCTCTTTCTCCCCTATATGCATTTAAAACTGGGAAATAATTTAATGAAAAAAGGCTCTAACTTAGTATAGAGCGATTGTAGCAACTTGCTGTCTTCGAAAGAAACCTGTATGAATTAAGTTCGTCAAATTGCCTTTTCCGACCACTGTGCAATGTACACACCGATGATCGGGCTAGATAGCCTGCACGCAGTGTCTGATGATGACGGCCATCGGTTCGTGAGCTTTGTAGCCACCCGTGGTATGGTAGTCCGAAGTACCTTCTGCCCCCGCCTAGATATCCACGGAACCACCAGGAGATCACCTGACCAACAGACAGATAATCAAATCGGTCGCGTTCTAATCGACGGCAGGTTCTTCTTCGACATTATCAATGTTCGCAAACCGAAGTGCGAATATAGATATGGACTATTACCTAGTACCTGTGTGCATTCTCTCAAAACTCTCGACAGTGTATAACACCCGTCGAAGTCAACCGCCGCAACCTAATATTGAGCGGGACGCCGGGGTTACCCAGGTTATCCACGGAAGGGCAGCTTGGAGCAGCTACTCTTGAAGATGGCTGGAGGAGCATCCGGTCCGCCATAGGTGTTAAAATTATCGAAGAAATAAGCTAAAATGTGCTATAACTTACTAAGGAAAAGTCCTGGAGATATGTGGCCTTCAACAAAAACGTGTGTTTTGTATGCCCAAATGCTTCTTTAGAATGACGCTTTCTTGTAAAATGTAACTAACAAAAGTTAAGTACGAAAAACTAACTTTTGAGTAACTTTTATAGAAAATAATTTGTAACTCTGTATCCAACGAAGATAGAAATTTTGTTTGTTCAGCAAAATTTCATATTTTTGCATGTTCTAGTACTTTGCTGAATAAGCCATTCCTCTATCTCTTAACACAAAAAAGTTAGTATTAATGATATATGAAAACCTACTGTGACATATGCCCGCCGTACTCTAATATAGGTGGATTGGGACAGATAAAACCTAAAACAATTTATAGTTTTCAGCTTAACTTCAAGGAAAAGTATTCACATCATGATTCCACTTGCCCCTTTTTAACCCATACGTTCTTAAAGTTATCGGAAAAATAAGATAAAATATGATATAACTTTGTAAGGAAAAGTTCTAGAGATATATGGTCTTTGTCAAAAATGTGTGTTTTGTGTGTCCTAACAATTCCTCCGAACAACACTTTCGTGTAAAATGCAACTAACAAAATTTAAGTACAAAAGACTAACTTTTAAGTAAGCTTCATATAATATACTTTATAACTTTGTATCGAAAAAAGATGGAATTTTCATTTGCTCAATAAAGTTTCATATTTTTGAATTTTCAACAACTTTTTGAATAAACCGTTCCTCTATCTTTTAACACAAAAAAGTTAGTTTTTTTATTTTTAGTATAGTAAACTTTTCAAATTTTTTGACATTTCGCAATTATGCGGGTCATTCATACAAACAATTGTTCCGAAGACACTATTACGCTAGGATGAAGGTGAAAGGCGTTATGGAATTAAGTTCCACTTTTTGCCTTATTGGACCACTGTGGAGTGGAGCGGAGACGACTCTTACATACAGAAAAGGCTACAACACGGCTGGTAAGTTAAGTAAGAACTGCTAGTCACTCAATTTTTGTGGGAATACCCACAGTCTTCTCAATTCAATAAGGATCCGCTAGACGGCTGAGGTAGCACTCCAGCGAATCACGCAAAAGTTGGATGGTGCGAAACCAGTACAAAGTTGTGCGCAGTGCTGATAAAAGTCATTTTCCCCAGCAAAATTATTCGAAAATTACAGCCAATCATTTTCAATTTTCTCTTCCAATGATCGCAGCACTCTTTCATATACACTAGATTTTCGTCCTAGTAACGTGCTGTTATACTCAGATAAAATAGATCGCGCGCATCGTTCACGGTTACGGAATAAAATTTGACGACAAATCCAACCAAATGATCTTCACTTCAAAGCGAAAAAGAAAAACAAACAGTCCACTCAACCAAAATGAACCTAACCGAGACACTTTTTCACTGACACCGACCGATGCCTTGACAATCTTCGTTAACTGATAAACTGATTTTGTTGTCTTGCTTTCATCGCATGAAATATAATGAGGTGTTTTGACAGTTCACTTTCATGCAAAAAGCGGGAAGGGAGAACTCTGAAAGGATTGCAAAATAAAAACGTTTATGGATGCTTTTTTTCACTTTCACGCAAGAGTGTCAACAAATATCAACCCTGGTTGTGCGTTTCTAGCGCAATTGTTGATGTAGTTTGGAACCAGTACCTACAATGATTGCATGTTGTGCATAAATGTTTCCACTGGTGTTGGAATCGTCATGTTAATTTGTACTGGTATTGATAATGTTTATCAGAAGGTTGCTCTCGTTAAACCGGGCAACCAGCAATCAATACTGATAATTTGGGTACCGACTAGATTAATGAAAAATTAACTGATCGGTTCACTTTTATGAATCCGGTCATTCAAAAACATCATTGAATTATCTTCTATTTATATAAAAGAGAAGTTTTGTATGTATGTATGTATGTAGGAATGTTTCAGCATAACTCTCGAAGGCCTGAACCGATTTCAACCAAACTTGGCATACGTGTTCTTTGTACAAAGGAAGTGGTCATAGAAATATTGGATAGGTGGAGGGGTCACCCTTAAAGAAAGAGGAGGCCAAAAGTAATAAATTTTCATACATGATGGAAACCTTTCATTGAAATTTGATGATTTTCAAGCTCTTGGTCATATTTGGAGGCCAGGAGTTGATGTCCAGAGACCGAAACATGATGTTCGATGCCATTTTCAATCCAAGATGGCGACTTCTGGTTTCTGGGAAGCCATTTAAAACTGTGGAAAACGCTCACAAACCCCCCAATGTTGGTATTTTCTGAGCAAAAATGACTCTTAAGAACCGGTTACCGGTATCTGACGATACTTTGAAATTGGGGTTGCCGACTTCCGGTTTCTGGAAATCCGCGAAAATTAATAATTGAATTATATACAGTGCTTTTTCGCTTTTATCAACAGTCGTTTCACAGACGATATCTCGGAATTACACTACCTTTTCTGATCGAACCAGCTTCAGGCGTCTCGGAAAGTCGTCGCAAGCGGCGCGCACGTGCTCCATCGGCATCTCGTTCAAGATTTTCGTGATAACTCGCTTGAATTGCTCCAAATTTGTTATTTTATAGTCATTCAGCTTCGACATCATGTATCCCCGCACGAAATAATCCAGTGGATTCAGATCCGGAGACGACGGAGGCCATTTATTCTTCGAAATGAAATCGGTCAAGTTTTCCTCACACCACGCCTGAGCAACCTTTGCGGTGTGGGATGGGGCGCCATCTTGCTGGAAGCAGTAGTAATCGTCTTCAAACAATAGTTCAGCTTGAGGCAGAACATTTTTATTCTAAACCGTGTCCAGGTAGTACGCTGCGTTGAATTTGACCCCTTTATCGATAAAAATAAGAGGCAGTTTACCTCTCTTGCAAATGGCTCTCCAAACCATCACTGACGTCTTATTTTGGAACCGGGAAACGTTCAGCTTGTCCGCAGGAGCTTGCTGAAGGCTCACACTCCAAACTCGATCATTTTGGCGCTTGACTGTTTGCTCCAAAACGAACAGCTTCTCGTCCGAAAAAAACAATCTCGTCATCTGCGCGCCAACCGAGCAACTCCCGCGACCGTTGGTACCTCTTGTCCTTTGTAGCTTTGGTAACCCCATGAACCACCTGTTTTTTGTACGGTGTAAGTTTTAAATCCTTGCGCAGAAGCAGGCGGATTGATTCTCGGTTCATTTTAAGGTTTCCTGGCCAGCTTCCGTGCAGATTGGGCGGGATTCCGGCGAATCCGGTCTCGTATAATCTTTTTCAGCCTTGGAGTTCTCACAGACCTTGGTCGTCCAGATCGTGCCTTGTCCTCGGTGCCTCCGGTCTCTAGGTACCGATTTATGGTCCGGTACACGAATTTCCGGTTGATTCTGAGCGGTTTTAGGTGTTTGAATATGTGTCCGGGTTTGTACCATTTCACATATTCAGCGATAACAGCTGCTCTTAACTCTGCCATGGCTCACAACACAATGTAAACAAACTGCACAGAAACGAAACTCTGCCACTTTGGGCAGCAAAGTTAACCCTTTCATTTGACATATAGATGGCACCAGAGAGATGCAACGTGTAGGCTACAGGCGACCCCAAAAAAGTGTGACCGGCCTTTTTTGTCACCGTGTAGTTTTATGAACTCAATTTTTTTGATCAATTTTCTGAGGCAACCAAGTGTCACATCTGTTGCAAATAAGTTGTGACTTTAAAGCAGAAATTATGTATTACTCGAGCAGTTGAGAAAGAAGATCTGTTAACAACTCAAATAGCCCTACGGTTTGGTCCTCATAGAGCGTGGATTTAAAAACTATAAAATCTAGCGGTTCCACAATTTCACATAAACAAGCATTAGACTCTGCTAGCTATGCTAAAAAATGAGCGATACAAATCATATTGATATTGCATGTTAAGTCCGCGAAAATTCAATAGAGAAAAATATCATGAACTAACCTTTTCTTGTTTATTCATTTGTATCTTGAACTTATATTCCATTCAATTATGACAGTGCATCATTTTACTCAAAACATCATAAATTTCGATTGAATCCAGCACAAAAAATTTAAATTTTTATCATTGCGCTAAATTCACGGTTTCGCCAAATTCACGGTTAATTTTTTTTTGACGTTATAAAATCGAAAAAGCACTGTACTTGGCAATATGGGTATTTTCGAAATCGGAATGATGTCGTCATACGAAAATCGATCATATATTTCCAAATATTGGCATTTTTTGAAACGTAGTGACGTCTGTTTGGAGCCGAAAATCGGCAAGCAAATGTTTCTAGAGAAGTGTTTCAAAACATCCAACCTGCTTTGATCCGTTTTTGGAACGATTTCTTGACATATTTCTTGCATAATTTGATAACGGAGCGTCCAATCCAGCGTTTTGGATAAAAAATATGTTTGGAAAAGTTGCAGAAACTCTACTATTACCGAATTAAAATTTGGTTAAGACCACCGATCAAATAAGATAAGAGCTCCTAAAATCCAGCTATTTATCTAAAAAAAGTTTTGTATGTATGTATGTATGTTCCAGCATAACTCTCGAATGACTGTACCGATTTCAACCAAACTTGGCACACGTGTTTTTTATACAATAGAAGTGGTCATAGAAATATTGGAAAGAGGAAGAAGCAACCCACAATGGAGTAGGGGGTCTTAATTCATCAGAAAATCAAGTTTTTTTCATGCATTATGGAAACTTTCTGATTGAATACGATAGTTTTTAGGCTCTTGGTCATGCATGGAGGCCGGAAATTGGTTTTCAGAGACCGGAACATAATGTCGAAAAGAGAAAGAGGCAGCTACCAAAGAGGGAGAGGGTCTCAATTTTGAGAAAGTCAGGTCTTTTAGCCCTATGAGAACTTTTTGAAAAGGTACGAAAACTTTCATGCCCTCGGCCGGTCATGGCCAGAAGTTGATGTCTAGGGACCGGAATATGATGTCCGATGTTTTTCTAAAACAAAGATGGCAACTTTTGGTTTCTGCAAAACTGTACACAACTGTAGAAAACGTTTACAGATCTCCAAACATTGGTATTTCCGAAACTAGGATGACCTTTAGAAACCAGAAATAAAAGTCCAACGACATTTTCAAATTCAATATGGTGACTTCCGGTTTCAAATTTTTGTGAAAATCGAATATATGCTTTGCAATATGTATATTTTCGATATCAAGATGACGTCCAGAATCCAAATATTCATGTTCGGCGCAAATTTTTAAATCGTACATGGCGGATTACATTTCCTAGAAAGGCTACTAGAATACAGAAGAAGGCTTGGACGTAATATTGAAACGTTGTTTTGAAATCAATTCCGCGATTTCTGCTTTCTGTCAAGCTGTGTAAAACCGAGCGGGGGCCTAGTGTGGTTGGTAACGTCTCCGCCAACCACGCTCGACGCCTGGGTTCGAATCCCACCGCCGACATAGGTGTCGATGGTTGTGAGGTGACGTGATCCACTCACAACCAACCCAACTGGTCTAGATTCAATCCTAGCCGACACCGGGAGATTTTCTGAGGCGTAAAATCTCTGGGATCACGCCTTCCATCGCATGAGGAAGTAAAGCCGTTGGCGCCGGTCCGTTAAAAAAACGGGTCGTGAGTTAGGGACCTGGGTGTGGAGTCGCCTCCCTGGGCGTCGGTAATTGGCCACAACAGTGGCGGAAATAGACCGACGGAAAATAAGCGAGAATAAAAAAAAGCTGTGTAAAACTGAGTAAAATGGTTAAATAATGTCAATATTTCTAGAAAGAGAACTATGTTCAGAAAATGACGACACCCGTTGTCAAAGCTATTTTCAAATTCAAGAAGAAAAATATTCAAATACTCCATGATATTAGGTTCATAGGTCAGAGAAGACATAGCAAGCAATATTTCTAACTATCAGAGGTGAGCTTAGGCTATTGATTATGTATTTTCAGTCTAATTTGAGTTTATTGTAAGTTAATCGATACCGTCGAAGATGCTGATGAGGCAATCCATTTTCCAACGGAATTTTTGAACTCACTCGACTCAGCTGGAATGCCTCCGCATCGATTGTTAATCAACGAAAAAGGTGGTATATAAGCAAGTTTATAACTAAAATAGAAATATTATTTGAAATGATGGGTTGGAAAAAATATATGGAAATATTGAAAATTATATAAAAAGCAGGAATTTTTACACGAGCAAAGCCGGGTATATTCGGCTAGTTACCAATTAAAAAGACATTAAGTTTGTTCAAAACATTTTGCATTTAACTATGACTCTGGTTTTGTTCATATGCATATGATTCCACTCTAGGCGTCGTACACAAACCACGTAACGCATGAAGAGCAGGGAGAGGGTTGAGTTTTTCGTTACTTATTATTACTTACCGGGGAGATGGGGGGGGGGGAAATTAAGTAACTGTGATTTTCTTTCAAAATCGAAAATTTTGCAGGGCTTAGAGATACATAAATTTAGGGGAGGGGGAGTCAAATTGAACGTTGCTAATCGTTACATAGCGGGGAAGGAGGTCTAAAATCTGGATTTTTAGCGATACGTAAGTTGTGCACGATGCCTTACTGGCGCCAGCGTCACTAAGTTGTGTGGGGGAACATGCGGGGCATAATCTCCAATTAATACAGCTAGCTCATGTGCTTTGCTGACGTCGTCAAAATTATTGGAAGGCCGTTCCAGGCGGTTAATGAACAGTATACATACAATGAATATAGTATACAATGAATGAATATAGTATACAATGAATACAATGAATAGTATACAGTATACCTAACTGAAATGTGAAGCGAGAAAGGTCGGGCTGAAGGTAAATACGTCGAAGGCCAAGTGTTTGTTAATAAAACGTACCGAGCACGGTAGGATTCTTCACATAGGCAGAAACGTAGTACACGACGGAGGCACAAGACATAGACGAGAAATTAGTTGAAATAAATGACCTTCAAACTATAATTTTTCATCAACCACATGCATAATAGGCACTCATTGTAATTGTAAGATTGTAAGATTTAATATGATTTCAGAGAGACGACCTATCAATTCACAAAACTTAGAATAGTAAACTTTCTAGATGTGTCAACTTTTGAATTACTTCTTTCTGACTCTCCCCACTTTAAACTTTACATTATGGCTTCAAGTTTTCTACAACAAATTCATAAACACATTGCTATTTTTTTTTTGCTCCAAAAATAATCATTTGTCACTTGCTGTGAAATTATTCTCTATGTACAGACATTTCTTCAGCATCTGGTAAAATCTTAAATAAAAGCTCGAAAACTTAACAATATTCCAATAAAATATATGAAACCAATATTTCGGTTAAATGAACGTTGGAAATACCGAGAAACATTGATAACAGTTAATTCGAAAACATTGCAATTCAATGAAACTAAACTGTCGAACAAATCGTACGCACGCACTTAAAACGCAACTTTATTATGATTCTGCACAAACCTTATGTTGCATGTCTTCGGGTATGCGCTCACTTTGAAACGAAAATAGATGTTTTGTAACCCGCTGTTATTCCAGAATTCAGTAATTAAATTATGCGATAATATTAATCTTGAGCAATAAAATCAGTCAAGCTTCAGACGGTATCATTTCTATTTCAACAAGCAATCCGTAAAAACTTACTTCTATTACATATTAAAAATATTCCATACAACTTCGCGTTAAGGGTAGATAACTTTTATACTGACGTCAATCAAAACCAATCACTGACATGATAACACCTTGAATGGAATTCCACCGAAAACAAAAGAAAACACCCACAGATATCGAGCAGCCCGGGTTTTACGTTCGGCCTGGTAATCCAAAATTTCTCTAATTGCACAACACACAGCCATTTCTATGTCACACACGTGTTGTGCCAGGCTCACTCAACAGACTCTCTGCTCTTCATGTGGCCAAACATTTACCATCGATTATCGAACGACGAAGTTGGTGTTCATTACTTCATTTCACAGCCCGTTGCGGCGGCTCCAGATATCCATCGTCCATCGATCAGCTGATTTGTTGTTGCGTTGCATTCATCATAATTTTTTGGCACGTCTTTCTTCCGCTCTTCACGTCCGACGATCACACGACGGAAACCTACAATTACAACCGCTCTGGCCGGCTAAAAACAGCAACCGCATAACAAGCGGATTGTGTAATACCAAAAATAAAAACTACCTCAACTGCCAGAGGTTGAAGGAGGTTGCGTGAAAGCAACAACAGTTGGAGAAGGCTATTGTCTGCCAGCTGCCAAACCATAAGGATTTGGCCTATTGTAGTGCCGAAGGATACTCGAATCGGTAGTTGTCAATCTTTTTTATTGCAGTTGGATCACACAAGCAGGAGGTTCCAGTTGCAAGTTCCGGATTATGCCAATTTAATTCAATCGTATAATTTTTAGAATATCGAAACCGATCGTCTCAAGTGACCTCTCAAAACAAACAAGCATTTACTATGGAAATGAAACCAAAGAGGTTCCGGAGAGGACGGAGCGACCGGTTGAAGCGCACAGCAAATCCGCGTCTAGCCAACAATTATCCGGTCGAGATGATGATTTCCGCTTCATCCGGGGGTCTTCGGAATGCAAGTGGTCTTTGATCATGTAACCGTTTGTGTACGCACAAGTTGATTTTTTTTCGCTACCCGTTGTCTGCAATTGTAGACGATAATGATTGATGGTTTTTAGCAATGCGCTTCGAAGCATTCGATGAGCAGCGAAGATTTTGCCTGCACCAAGCTGGGATGGGAACAGATCGCACGCACCGCCCGGTTTGTTTTCTGCCTGAAGTGAACCACAGATGGGCACATTGCGTAAATCGCTGCCTGTAAAGGTTAGGCTTGAACCTGCTAATCATTGTAGAGTGGCTTGAATTGGTTGCTGCTTGCCAGCATAACAGATTAATGGTTGATACGCGATATTATGACACGGGACGTTTGATTGAACAACATTTGTAAGTGAAAAGTTTTCTGTCTCTCGTTCAATCTAACGTATGATCCATTTATCAGCCAACAATGACAGAATCAAAACATTATCACTTACAACTGTTTTAAAGCACAACCCAGCGTAACGCAGCTCGTTCGGATGCAACAGCCTAACATGATACAACTTCCATTGAAATTTATTCCGGAAGATTTGCTGTTTTGTATTCAGCCGGTTACGATATCGTGCACCCGGCGAGCGGCGACGGTTTGGCAAAGGATCATGGAAAGTGTGTCATAACGTCGCGAAGCTGCCAGCACACAACCAAAAACAGACACACTCGAAGAAACCCAAACGGAGCTGAGAGCCTCCTCTAGCGGAGAGTATACATGACAATGCAGTAGTCCGGTGTGGCCCGGCACGGATCACCGCTAGAGAGCCGGAAATTTTTATTTTACGTTACGAATTAAAGTCACGTTACAGGCGTACACAACACGAGTTTAGCTACGCGCAAATTGTGGTTCCGCGCCGCAACTGATGAATGCGCATGCTGACGCGCGGTTACGAAACTGCGAAATTCGGCACATTAATTTGTGGCGTCTCGTTCACGTAAGGGGGTGGGCTAATCGATGGAAGTGGGTTGCCACTAGCCAGACAGCCTATTTGAGATGGCTCTCAAAGAAAATGCCGACTAGCATGACTTGAGGAATGGTGTCGTGGTAAATAATCCGCGACAAAGTCGTTCTCAGCCGAGGATTAAGTTCAAACGGTTTAGTAATGCTAATTTGTACTGTTGTTACAAGCTTTGTTAGATGTATTTGCATCATTTTAAAGCTAGCATGCTGTATTTAAATGAAAATTTTAATTGTGCCATCATATATTATTTGACACCGGTAAATAAATTTTTTGCGTGCTTAGCTCAATTTCCAAATTTTCCTGCCCCGTGTGTCACTTAGTTAGGCTACGCAACTGCCTGTCGATTATAATCAATAGAGTATATAATTTTCTTTATTCAAATACTCCAAATCTTTTTTCAATTACTTGATTGACAAATTCTTAATTCCATTATGTTTGGAAAAATTTGTAAAAAACTTAAAGATCTCTCGAACTAAATATATTTAATTACCGATCACAGTGTTAGAGAGATCAATTCTAAGATTATAAAAAAATTAAAGATTATAGAACCGAAGTTGTTCGAAAAGAAATCAGCGTATCATTCTGAACGAGATGAGCAACAAATGAGCAAAGGAATAACGATGCTCATGAAAAGATTGTGATCCATATTTTTCGAGCTCAATATTTTGCACTTTGGAATTGTGTGGATCAAGGGCGAGCCAACGTAAATAGTCTGTCTATGTGATGATGACAATGGCAGAAAATATTCAACATTTCAAAAATTATCTTATAAAAAGGCACTTAAATGTATTGCTGATAGCATACATTTTGCCCGCGTAGATTAGATCTCAGCTTAGGATTGAAACCTTTCTAATTAATTATTTTAGATTGATTTTAATCTTTGCTTTTTGTAACATGGGTTTTATTCCGAAGAGTTCGACAGCGACAAATTTGGTGCAGTTTACTAGTTTATTAGTTTTATGTGGTTGGCAAATGGATGGACACATGTAACTTGAGACTCCATTGTGGTCATCACCTCTGTTCAGCAATTCCTATCCCAACCTGTTAATGCTGATTGATTGAATCGACTTCATATTAGCTCCTCATATTCGAATTAACTACCTTTTTGAATGCGTTCAAACAGGGCAGTTTGTTATTCAAATCGGTTATGTTGTGTGTCTTTGTGCTGTCCCAACAGTGGGGGTATTAACTAAATAAACTACAACAGAATTTGATTGCTAGGATCCCGCGAAGAATGTTTGCTTGTGTTGATGCTAGGAAATTTTCACCCTTCCAGGATAAGAGTGACCTTAGCGGAGATCGGGTAACCAACCACCAGTGGAAACTACGGTCGAATGCTGACTGGGAAGGGGGCCGTACGCGACTGTATCCCCATATTAGGGGCGGCGTACAACAGCATCTGACCCGGAGCGGGCGGTTGAATTATGGAATGCTGTATCCCGCCAGCTACACCTAAGATGGCTGCTCCATCTGCAGGATGTAGATGTCGCGACCCTGGTAAGGTGGCATACCGAAACCTTTCTTCAACCACGAACAACGAAATTAGAAATACGGAACGGATCAATCGGCAAAGACCTAGGCTACGAACACGGAAAAAGATTAAGGTAAACGGTTGGAAATTGGGTACTTGGAACGTCCGATCTCTCAATGAACCGGCGCGGGCTGGATTGCTCGCTCGAGAACTACAATGGCAGGGAGTCGAAATCGCAGCGATTCAGGAGGTTCGGTGGCCAAATTCCGGAGAAAGAGAATTCCGTGCAGTAGACCCTAATGCACGCACTTCTTTCAAGTACCACATCTACTACAGTGGCGGTAAAGCAGCGGAACGGGGCGTCGGTTTCGTAGTGCTGGGAAATCAGAAAACAAGAGTCATCCGGTGGAGGCCTGTAGATGACCGTATATGCGTTTTAAGGATTAAGGGCAAATTCTTCAACTACAGTTCAATCAACACCTTGTTTTATTTGGTTCGGATTCTGTGATACACAACAGAGAGTTAATAACTTCCTTCTCGCGTGCCCGTCTGGACGGGACTGACTCACTTCTTTATTTCTTTTCTTCGCTTAAACTATACCACTGGCGATGACCGGCAGCATAACGCGGGGTCAGCAAAGTGCTTGATCGCATGATGGCAGTACAGTCGCTTTACGCCTACGTCGGCATATCACGCTGAACCATCGCTTGCTCGACCGAACTACACGCCACACACCGCGCAGCTATCCGAGCCATCTACCACACGCCCTATTTATTTTTTTTTTAAATTTTCACTATAGTTACAAATTTTATATAATTTCAGATTGAACAATTAATGATATTATATCCGAAAATTCGTGTCCATCTACCACACGCCTTATTAATTGTATAATCCTTACTCACTATTGGTTATAAAAGGTTTACATCTAGTTTTATGTATTATATCTATTTTGTCTCCTATTCTTATTTCTACATTAGGACCCTTATCTGCGGTTACTGGATATGGTCCTAAATATATTTTACTCAACTTAGATCCTGTTTCATTTTTTACAAGAATTAGTTGACCTACATTATATCTTATATCTTTTGCATTGACATTATATTTGGTTATTCTTTTCATTTTAGAGTTTATTAATTTGTCTCTTGTCTCGTTTTGTGTTTTTTGTAATTTATATCTCAGAAGTTTTGCATAGTCCTCTACGTTGTATAAGGTATCTGCCTTGTCGTTTTCGCTCAGATTAGATGGTAATCTACACAATTTTCCAAAAACTAATTCAAAAGGCGTCATATTCGTTTCTAAGTGTGTTGTTGTATTATATGCAAATTGGTAATACTTTATCCAAGATGCCCAGTTTCCTGGTGTTCCTGATGCGTATATTCTTAGAAATTTGCCTAACGTTTTGTGTGAATTCTCCAAAGCTCCCACTGTCTGATGGTGGTATGCCGTGGAATTCAGCTTTTTAATTCTTAGAAGATTGCAAATTTTTTGAAATAGCTCAGACATGAACTCTGTTCCTCTGTCGGTTGCTATTTCCTCAGGAACCCCATAATTTAAAAGAACATTCTCGACGAAAGCTCTTGCTACAACATTTGTGGATTTATCTTGTATTGGTGTTGCAGTTACGAACTTAGTCAGTTCGCACTGGGTTGTCAGAATGTATTGACATCCCTCGTTGCTTGGTGGCAATGGACCAACTAAATCCAAATATATTTTATTAAATGCACTTGTTGCAGTTGTTGTTTGCATCATGGGTGTCTTGTTCGGTTTTACGTGTTTGTTCTTTTGACAAATTTCACATGAACGAACGTAATTCGATATGTCTTTCGACATGGTCTTCCAGTAGTATCTTTTCTGTATATTTTTTAATGTTTTATTTATTCCTGCGTGCCCTGCCGTTGGCAATAAATGAAAATCATTTATTATCAATTCTTGTTTCTTTGGATCTACGATATGCTTTACTTTATTATTTACCAATCTTATTGGTGGCATGCCTTTCATTAAATTATTAGTGTACACCTCATTATAAAATTTTTTCGCGCGTTCATTATTTTTTAATATGAGCTCAATAATTGATTTTTCTTGGCATATCTTTTTCAGCTTCATAACTATCCGCCCTAGCTGGATAAGCGTGCTCGCTGGTTTCAAAATTATTTGATTGTTTTTTGAGCGATATTCGGCTTCAGGTGATTGTTGTTTTTCGCAGATTATTATTTCGATGTCTGTTCCGTCTTTAGAATGTTGGCCAGGCATTTCATTGACTTGTTTCAAACTAGACTCATTATTTTTATTACTGTTGTTATCAGAATATCTTTGTTGACTTTGTTATTTATATCTTTCAACTCGGAAGACGAAATACGTGACAACGCGTCCGCTATCACATTCTGACTTCCTTGTATGTAGGTGATATCAAAGTCATACTCTTCAAGCGCCAATCTGAATTTGGTTAGACGGCTTGAAGGATCCTTCATCGAGAAAAGATAAACCAAAGGCCTGTGATCAGTGCGGATCGAAAACCTCTTTCCATATAAATATGGTCTGAAGTGTCTGATCGCCCAGACCACGGCCAAAAGTTCCTTCTCGATTGTCGAATAGTTATATTCTGCACTGTTTAATGCTCTACTGGCGTACGCCACCGGCCTTCCGTTTCCATTTGATAAAACGGCACCTATAGCGCAACCAGAAGCAACAGTGTGCAGTATAAATTTATTTTCTTTGTTGAATTTAGGATAATCCAATACTGGAGGATTGACGAATATATTTTTTAAAAGTTCGAAAGATTCCTGACACTCCTGTGTCCATTCAAACTTCACATTTTTTCTCGTTAGTTTGTTAAGCGGAATGCAAATTTTTGCGAAGTTTTCAATGTGTTTTCTATAATAATTAGCGAAAGCTACAAATCTTTTAACTTCGTCGCATGTAGTTGGTATTTTCCAGCTTTTGATCACTTCGATCTTCGAGGAATCAGGCTTGATTCCTTCCGAAGAGATATAATGACCTAGGTTCACCAACTCCTTTTTGAAGAAATTACACTTTTCTGGGTTCAGTCTCAAATTAACTTTCCTTAAACGTTCGAAAGTGCTAATGAGGTTTCTATTGTGTTCCTCAATCGTTTGTCCAAAGATGATCAGATCATCCAGATAGACTAAACATTTCTCCATATTTAGACCTGACATAGCAATTGTCATTAACCTAGAAAAAGAGGATGGGCTTGTTTTCACACCCATTGGTAACCTTTTCATTTGGTATTGACCTGTTGGTAAAAGCTGTTATAAGTCTGTCTTCGGGTTTAATTTGGCATTGATAATAACTTTGTGATAGATCAAGGTGTGAGAAATATCTTGCGCCCGATAATGAGTTGATAACTTCTTCAATATTTGGCAAGGGAAATTTATCATCTTGAAGCGTTTGGTTGACCTTTCTATAGTCTATGACTAAACGCCATTTTTTTGTATCATTGGCCGATTTTTTTGGTACCAATAATATTGGGCTGTTCCACTCAGATTGTGCACTCTCGATTATATCGTTTTCAAGCATAGTTTTTATTTGTTTGTTTATTTCATCTTTTTGAGAGTGTGGTATTTTGTATGGTTTTGTGTATGAAGATTTAGAACATTCTTTTATGTTTATGGAAGGTTCATAAATTCGAGATGTCGTCATCCTTTAAAAAATATATCATTATATTTTTTACAAATATCGGAGATCGTCTTTTTCTCGTCCTTCCCCAAATGATCTAGTTTTAATTCTTTGAACAGTTTATCAATCCTGCTCTGTTCATGCTTTAGTGTTGTGATTTCAATGACGTTATAATCCGTTAGTGGTTTGGTTTCCACTTGCAAATTTGCAACATTCACAGGTTTATTATTTACGTTTAATATTCGTACTGGTAGTTTATTTTCAATTGGAGTAGCTACCGAGTTAGCTACAAAAACGAATGGTGATATTTGCTTGTTTAAAATCACGCATTCACCTTTTATCTTTGTTGGAACGAATGTTAGGATCTCAGTTCTCGCTGGTATTGTTACGCTGGTAGTTACGCAGTGGTAACTATGATAATTGTTGAAAGGAATCGTAATTTTACACTGTTGGTGAGCTAATTTTAGTTTCATCGTTCGTAAGTCTATGCTAGCTTCATACTTTCTCAAAAAATCTGTACCGAGCAGTGCCGGTGCGCTCTGTGGTAAATTTTCCGATACATGCAACGTTACGGGGAAACAATAGTCGCCGAAACAAATTTCAGTGGCTATTGCCCCTAAGGACTGTGATCTTCCGTTTATCCCTGCTATAGTAATAGTAATATGGTAATTGATCTTAACATTTCTGGGTACCAACTGTTTTGATATAAGCGAACAACTGGTTCCGCTATCGTTTATGAAATTTACGTCCCTTTGATAAAAATAAAATTTGGCACGTAGCAATCCTTTGTTTGCGTTATTCACGAAAAAGATTCGCCACGTTCACCTCTTCGTTATTTCCATTTTCTTGTTCTGCCATATTTGCGTGACGATTATTTTGTTGTCGTCCGCGGTCATTGTTTCTATTATTTGCGTCATCGTTATTTTCGTTATTATTATTGTTGTTATTGAAACGTCTATTGTTGTTTCCTTGGTTGTAATTACCTCGTTGGTAATTGTTTCTGTTATTTGGATTTCCTTGGTTTTGGTAAAATTGTCCTCTACCGCGGTTACCGCCTCTATTCCGGAAACCACGGCCTCGTCCCCGCCAGTTTCCGCGAGGGTTGTTATTATACCTCCGAAACCTGGGTTGAATCCACATTATGGATTCGTCGCTGGTATCATTCACTTCCAGTGCATCGCTAATTGCTTTTGTTAGGGTGCCTGGGTTTCTGGCCTTTAAGAAAAAAGCTGTTTGATGATTTTTTAATCCATTAATAAATGCTTGTACAGCAATGGGCTGTACTATATTAGCTGCGGCTGCTTCCGTTGCGAATGTGTCGTTCGAAACGTGCGCCGATGCTAGTTTTGTAGCTAGCTTTTCTATTTCCGCACCAAACTCGGAAATAGTTTTATTAGTTTGTTTCATTTGGTTTAGTTCATTCTCTACCGCCTTCGGGGTGATTCGGACTGAAAATTTGTCCTTCAATATTTGTTTCGCTTCGTCGATCGACTTGGCTTTCTCGATCACTCCGTGTGATGCCCCAGTCAAACGAGTCTGAAGGAAGGTTAATAGAGCTGTCTCGGGAACATTCTCCGAGTACGCTTTGAGGAGGTCTACGGTTTCTAGGGAATGTCCTAGCTCTGCGCAGTCTCCTGTGAATATGGATACAACCTTCAGGGCTAGCGAAAGGTCGAGTTTTGCTGCCATTTGTATTTGGTCAGAATCGAAATTTTCCGATTCACTAGTCGTCGTGTCTTCTAAATTGCCTTGAAGTATTTCTAGGCACTCCGTTGCCTTTTCTTTTAGGGTTTTGTACCGTTTTCTGAACTTTGGATAGTTTTGAGTCCCTTCAGACTCCAGAACTATCCTTCTAATCTTCTCTAGTGTTCTATTAATTAATATTACCTTCTCCCTCTTTGTCGGGGCTGTTAATTTTTTAAACTTTTTCAAATTTACAAGCAACTTATTTAAAGTGTCTACCGCTTCGAAGAATTTTTCCATATGAGAAAATTTGTTCCATATGGCTATTTGATTATTATATAGGTATTATCAAATATTTATTGTATATAGGTAGTAATTTTATTTTGTTATTTTATTATTATTATATTTTTTTTTTACTTACAGTTGCCTACTTTAATATTTTGAGAGGTACTCTGTGGTACTTTAATATTTGGAGAGCTATATTTCTGCCTAAAACAAAATATACTTTAGTGTTTTTTATTTTTCCTTGCTTCGAAATACTTAGCTTAGTCTTATCCGAGGTCGGCTTGAGCAGGTTCTGCAGGTCACTATTGTTGGACGGTGCGCTGCATTCGGCTGCAGTCCGCACAAACGAGAACTGGGCATTGAAGGCTTGTTTGACCAGCTCCGCTTGGGCAGCAACGTCTCCTCCGATTTTGTTCGACAGCGCTGTGAAGTTCGCGAACGAACCCAGATGGATGTCTTCGTAGGCGTTAATGCTCATGATTGCCTTTTTAACGGTGTCTTTCGGGCAGCCGAAATCGATGACCCTGGTGCATGCAGCTGTTTATCCATTTGTTCTTCGATATGCGCCAGGACTTTGTTACAGAGTTCTAGCACTCGCACATTTGAGTCGTGCCGACTTATTTGGCTCATTTGTGTGTCTTTTTTTTTGTATTTTGTCACTTTTCACTTATTGTTTGTATATTCGCGGCTTATTACTTATTGTTCATATTTGCGCGACAGTATCATTTAACCGCACCGCACGGTCAGCTACCCGCTCGGTTTGCTGCCGATGCAATTTGGCTAGCAATTTTACCGCGATATAGCTCACGGCGACGGCTGCTAACACGCAGGCGGCTACAGCGATCGCGGTTTCGTTACGCTCGCTGCTAGTAGTGTTGGTTACGGGCGCGATAATTTCATCGGCCGAAAACCAACCCATTTTAACTGTTCGTAACACTGAAATGTTTTATTGGTTTACCATTTGCGCTTGCATTTTTGTGTTTTTTTACGTCAGGATTTTTCTTTTATTGGCTCACTTTTTTTTTCTCAATTGGTCAGCGTGCGACTAGACCGAACCAAGCGCCACTCTTTGAGTTTTTACCACTAGCAGATGTTAAAACTGATAATCTTAGTGTATTTTTCTGCCAACATAGCTTCCCAAGAATTCGTTCCTTTTTGCCAAAACGATAGCTTTTCATACCATTAAAATAGATTTTTCTTCATCACGATGAACTTCACTAGCTTCACTAGCTCCTGGCAGGATCGCCATGTTGTATTTGGTTCGGATTTTGTGATACACAACAGAGAGTTAATAACTTTCTTCTCGCGTGCCCGTCTGGACGGGACTGACTCACTTCTTTATTTCTATTCTTCGCTTAAACTATACCACTGGCGATGACCGGCAGCATAACGCGGGGTCAGCAAAGTGCTCGATCGCATGACGGCAGTACAGTCACTTTACGCCTACGTCGGCATATCACGCTGAACCATCGCTTGCTCGACCGAACTACACGCCACACACCGCGCAGCTATCCGAGCCATCTACCACAACCTACGCACCGACAAACGACAAATCCGATGAAGTCAAAGATGAGTTCTATGACAATCTTGAGCGGATCTATGACGAGTGCCCAAAAACACGACGTAAAAGTCATCATCAGAGACGCACAGGTTGGGAGAGAAGACTTCTTCCGTCCGGTCATTGGAAGGTACAGCCTTCACTCGTCAAGCAATAAAATCAGCCTTAGGCTGATAAACTTTGCCGCGGCTAGAGGAATGGCCATATGTAGCTCTAATTTTCGATGTTTGAATATTCGGGAACACACCTGGAGGCATCCAAATGGAGAAGCCTGCTCTCAAACAGATCACGTACTGGCACTTTTTGGATGTTACTGATGTTAGGTCTTTTCGGGGACCAAACATTGACTCTGACCATTATCTCGTCGTTTGTAAGATCCGCGCACGGTTGTCGAACGTGCTGAAATCTCGCACAGAGAGGACGATGCGTTTCAATATTCAGCGGTTGAAGGTTGAAGGCGTAGCAGAAAAATACACCAGAGAGCTGGATCAACGGATCGCAGAACACCAGGAGAAGCGAAAGTGGAATAGTATTCACGGTGCCGTTGAAACGACTGCGAGAGAGGCAGTGGTGGCCTGGTGGGCACCATTTCGCTAATTCGCTAATTCGCTAATTAGCGACGCTAAAATTCAGTTAGCGATTTAGCGATTTCACTAATTTTTGAACTGGTTAGCGGAACTGTTAGCGTCGCTAAAATTTTGGCCTTCGAAACGCTAATCGCTAATTCGCTAAATTTTGTAGAGAAGCGACAATAGAAAAATTTAGAAAAACTGTGAATAGCTGATGGAGTACTTTTGTCAGTTTTTTACCCTACAATGGAGTTCCAGTTATCGTACAAGCCACAGGAGCATTTTGAAGAACAAGCACAAGGTCTAGATTGAATTTTCGGCACACCAGGAACTTTGGTAAATTTCAATGCGCTTGAAATTATGACAACTTTGGTTCTACTTTTTCGATTCAGATAATAATTGAATTTTTATGAAGACATTCCTAAGAGTATCCATGTTCAATGCAAGCTAAATAACGTTTGTTATTCTTGTTTTGGTCCCCGAGGATCTTTTCGAGTTGGAAATTTACTCGACTCAGCACTGGAGCACGGTGTATCGTTGTACTTATCCTATACATGCAAAATGTTCCAAAAAAACAATATCGACAACGAATTCTCTCAACTAATATTTATAGTTGATCGAGACCGCTATTAGCCCCCAGGCTAAGCGTGCGATATTGTTATTCTTGTTTTTACAAAATCAAATATGAATACCGTTTCGTGAACCTCTTGCTGTTAATAGCTTTAGAGAGTAATTGTTTTCGTTTGTTTAACCAAAAAAGACCAAAGTGGTCTAAATCTTACAAAACACGAGCAATAAATATAGCGATATGACTATTTACATATTAAAAAGTTAGCGATTAGCGATTAGCGGAAGTTCCGCTAATGTGGGTTTAGCGTTTAGCGTTTAGCGATTATCGAGCTAAATTTTCCGGTTAGCGACTTAGCGATTAGCGTCGCTAAATTTTCGATTAGCGTTGCCCAACACTGGAGAGAGGTGGTAGGTACGACGCGTGGAAGACAGCCTACGGATGTCACAGGAAAGGTATTTGTGTTAGTATGATGGGGTAGGAATTATCAGGATTTGCCGTGGTAGGCAATACGATCAGATATTTTCTAATCCCGCGAGAGAAGAATAATTTTTTTAAACCAAATAATAAATCGTCAGATACAAAGCTGATTTGCAGGCACGGATTTTATGTCCTGTGAGAGTAAGCTACGCGATACGAATTTGCAGACCACCAGCCACCGCAAACCGACCACAAACGATTAATCACTGTGCTAAAAACAAAACTTATCTTTTTTTTTTTTGTTATTTTAGAATCAATAAAGTTGATATATTTAATAATAAAAACCAATACAGCAAACAATTAATATATATCGCGATAACGTTGTTTAGCGCAGCTACTATATAATATCCAGTTGCTGTCTTCATCATATTTGATATGTTACTTATATTCGAATGCGAGTTGTAAAAAGTAAATTATGTTTAAACGTATGGTCGCATCCAGCATCATGTGTTAAACTATATGAATATTCGCCGTTAATATCAATCGTTAACGCAGAATATACCTGATAAAAAAAATAGCAAAATTCCACGCATCCAAAGCTCTACATAAATTAAAAAAAAAGGAGACACACACACCTAAATCAAAACCTCCTAAATTAATCTATTGCTCTATGAATATATAGCAATATATAGTCTATGAATATATAGCAAAAATTTGAACTGGAAAGGAAATACTACAAGGTATACAGCCATAGAGGTTGTATGAAATGGTGACGTAGGACTAGATGTATATATTATATGCTGCGATAAACTGTTCATAGGCAACACTACCGTTTATATTTAATGGTCGTTATTGTAAAACTAACGATGCATGAATACATGAAAATTTTACCTTAGAAGTAGTTGTGAAAATTCTCATAACTATTATCTTCCAGCATCTATAGTTCTGAAAAGAACCGATTCCATAATCTTCAGTATGAAATTCGTGCTACAGAACGCCGATGATCGCACCACCACCGGTAGTATTAAATATTTTGTTGGCCGCGCATAAAATATGCTCTCCGCTGTGCCCTCCAGTAGATATGGCAGCAAAATATCCTGCAACGTACGATGGTAACTGTTGCTGCCGTATGCAAAATAAAGGTAACAAGCTCCGCGGTGCCTGGAAGTTGACTCGTATGCAGCTCTCGTTTCTCAATGTCGCGTACCTCTAACAGCTATACTCCACTCGCTATTTTGTGACAAACTAGACTGAAGCTGAATTTTCTACACGCAATCATTTGTACCGAGTAGATTTTTGCCATTAGGGCGTGGCCACACAGCTTAGAGAAAAACAAACAAACCAAAACACTTTGTTGAGTCAAAATATGTAGGCAGTGGAATTTATTTCGTCCATGTTATTGTTATTGTTATCTTGCTCGGGAAGCAAGCCAATAACGAGGGAAATGTAAGTGAAAGCTTTACCTTGAAACTCTACTCCTTTTTCCACCATTAAGCAGTAAAACAACAATGTTGAACATTATATCAAAAAATTGTTACACATTTTATCTATCCACCGACATATAAATGACTTAGATGCATGAAAACAAAGACGTAGTCCTACGTCAAAAATAATGCGTATCGAAACAAAGTAATCGGACAAGTTTTAAGTTCAAAATTTCAAAATATTTTAACAATTAAAAAATAAACAGACAAACGCGTCGGTTCTCAGGTAAGAAATATACACTGTTCCGAAAATTATAAATACATCTTCTTTCTTGAATAAAACAAAAAATACAGGATTTTTCGGTTCATTTTATTCTGAAATACCGTACTGCATCAAATTTCGAACACTTAAGCTATGTTGTAACTTCATTCATTGAGAAATGTACCCAAAATAATGTTTTCTATCGGTTTGAAAGGTTCAACACCTTGGTAATTTTATTATTATTGCAATGAGACGTTGTTGAACAAAATTTATACTGGTTTTTACGTAAAAATAGGGATATAAAAAGTTCTGATTTGATTCAAACTTCGAACACTTTTTAGGCCGTGATTTAAACTCCGAACACTTTTGTCTCAAACTTCGAACACCTTTGCTATGTCGCAAAAAAGCAAACATTTGTCTCGCAATAAAATTTCATGGGCCTATTTTTGAGTACTTTACAATTAAAAAATTAGCGTTTCACAAATTAAAACGTACATCGAAAGATCTAACTTACGAATGGAATTAAATATTAAGAACAAAGTCAATATCAGGCCTAATGAGCCTAATAGGATGTTTGAACTAAACCATTCATTTTATTTGACAGACATTGCACCCAACTCTTGGAATGAATTGCGAGGCTAATAGATTTTCATGAAATTCTAGGAAGCAGTGATGTAAATAAATTGATAAATTAAATAATACAATGATTTTTTTTTAATTTTAGCTAGCAATCAGCACATCTTTGAACAACAATCAAAATTTGGAAGATATAAATCATAAGAGAACAAATTACAATTTCAATCTTTTTGATTGATTCTTCTTGCTGAGTTTTATGACTTCCTTTGCCAATTTTTTCTTCTCTTTTGTTTCAGTCTTTTCTCTTTCCTTCGTTACTTTCAACAATGCTTTAGCCCTTTTTTCTTCCTCCTTCTGGATAATTTTAGCTTTCCTTTTTTCCAACCGCAGGCGTTTGTTCAATTCAATTTGGTTTTTGATTTGCTGTTCATTTTCGTAATAGTTTGTCCAAGCCTCACTTGTAGCAACGGCCGGTAAATTTCTCCGTTTACGATTGTTTTTATCGCAGGGGAACTGTTTAAATGTATAGCTATTATCGTGATCGACCGACTCGGATTGATTATGGTGATTCGCTGTTGTATCCACATTTGCTAAAAATGGATCATATCTCATGGACGTCTTACATATTTATTATTGTAAAATAGAAATACCTAAATCGTAAATTGGGTCATTATCGATTAAAATTAAATCCGATGAGGCGTGATTTACTAAAAAGTTATCTACATGGAAACATTGAGTAAATTATAATCATCGAATAAAAGTTGTTTTTTTTCTTACAATTACAGTCAACTATACCAACATCATCCTGCATGTTCTCTGACAAGCACAACTGATCATCAAATCGTGACTGATTTCCATCGTTTATGTCAATCGTCTGAGCTGAAATAAATGCACAATTATGATTGAATGCTTCCAAGAAAAATTGTCATAATACCTGTTGCTTCAAGTGTACAATTTTTTCTAAATTTGAAGTAGAGCTTTCGTCGATGTCAACTGCTAGATCCAAACCAATCAACGTAGGATCAATTTCTTAATACTCTGGTAAACCTTCGGCTTCATGCTTGACCTTTCTCCAAAAATTGAACAAATGTGTTGTTTCAGGGTCGCCAGTCCAAAAAAGATTATATTTTTGTATCTCAAATTGATGGTAAGTTTCTTGTGAAAGTCTGCGGTTCATTTCTTTGAGAAAAATTGACGACAACATATGTTCTTCTGTTGATTGAGGAGTATCCATAGGAGCGACTATATCTCGTTTTCTCTGCTCAGTTAAATGATACGGATCTGGAAATGACGCGTAATTTATGCATTCAGCGTTCCAAGGCACTAAGCCACACTTTCTGAAGCCATTAACTAGTGTGGTACCAACATGATCCATCGAATTGATAGATTTCTCTAGAAGAGGCGCAAAATCCGGTTTTCGTGATTGTTGCTCCACCATTGTTGAACCTCCATTTGGTAAGTTCAGTATCCCATGCTGCTTTCATTGGCTTGAAAAATGACACATCTAATGGCTGAATAAAGTGTGTTGAATTTGGCGGTAAACATATCAGAATGATTTGATGCTCTTTACAGAACATCACGGTTTCATAAGTCGCATGAGAACGATGGCCATCGACAAAAATCACAACAGGAAGTTCAATTTTTGATTCCTTCAGCCAAGGGTAGAATACATTTGCCATATATTCATAAAAGGCTCCAGAATTCATCCAACCACTATCTGTACGCCCAACGCCCCATCCTTTTGGTACACTTCGAACAATTTCCTTCGACAGTCGTTCTTTGAATGGGAACAAAATGAGAGGAGGAACCAAAATGCCAGCAGCTGATCCAGCCATAAGTACGGTATAGGACTCACGAGCCGAGTTTCCCTGGACTGATTGTACATTTTTGGTTCCTTTCTTAGCTAACACTTTCTTTTTTCTGGCACTTGCTGCCATTTCGAACGCGCTTTCGTCCATATTAAAAATACGGTTCGGAGAATTTAATATACACATGTACCCATTCTTCGCCATCTAATCTTCGACCTCTTTGAACCAGCAACGCACTTCCCTCTCCGTAATTATTCGTGTTTTCGAAATGTGGTTTGCAGTTCGCTTCGAGATTGTTGGATGACGTCTTAAAAATCTTTGTACCCAGCCTCGTGATGGGATTCCGGATTCGAATATATTTGTTCTACTCACCCGTTTTGCATATTGTCCGACGCTTATTTTTAAAATTTCTTCACAAATCGGAAGTCCTGCTGCAGCCATCTCTTCCACCCAATCGACGATTTCAACTTCCTCTTCAGGCGTGAAAATGGTGGGTTTTCCAACAACATTTCTCCGCTCAAAATGATGTTTACATTCAAAGAGTTTTGTCGTACTCACATTATACTGTTTTGCAGCAGAACGCAGAGACGCCCCAGCTCTAATCGCACTCAAAGCATGTTCAATACATTCAGATTTACGATCAGGAAACCCCATATTTGCGATATATTGTCCTAAAACAGAAATGATTGTTTAATGTTCGAAATATGAATCATTGCCTTTGAATGTGATTCAAATTCCGAACACTTTAATGTTCCTTAAATTTCCGAAATTAGGCATGAATCACTACATAAAGTGTTTTGTGATGTAGTGATGTAGTGATGTATAAAATTGCGGTCCTGGCAGAGTCTTATAGTCCAGTTTTATGTAGGTTTCGTCATCCATGGTAACACACCCCATTTTTTTGGTCAAAAGTTTGTCATAAAGCTTCCGAGCTCTCGGTTTCACAGATTCAGCTTGTTTTTTTTTTTTTTTTATTCTCGCTTATTTTCCGTCGGTCTAGTTCCGCCACTGTTGTGGCCAATCACCGACGCCCAGGGAAGCGACTCCACACCCAGGACCCTAAGTCACGACCCGTTTATTAACGGACCGGCGCCAACGGCTTTACTTCCTCATGCGATGGAAGGCGTGATCCCAGAGATTTTTCGCCTCAGAAAATCTCCCGGTGTCGGCTAGGATTGAATCTAGACCAGTTGGGTTGGTTGTGAGTGGATCACGCCACCTCACAACCATCGACACCTATGTCGGCGGTGGGATTCGAACCCAGGCGTCGAGCGTGGTTGGCGGCGACGTTACCAATCACACTAGGCCCCCGCTATCAGATTCAGCTTGTTGTGGATTTCGTTTTGGCTGCTTCTGCTTCCGACGGGTCTGCAGACCCATTCTTTCCTTGGCACGCATAACGTTACTCGCCGAGGTTCAAAGCTTTCTCGCCACATCTCGTACTAATACTGAAGGATGCCGCTTGTAGTATTCCTTAACCTTTTTGTCCATTGTGGGATCAACTGGCCCAGGTTATCTACCACGTTTTGGGGCATCAGTAAATGTGCACTCTTCACAATACTTCCGCAATACGGTTTGAACTGCTCCGACACTTATACCTTCTTCTCTGACTAATTTTCTTATAGAAAGACCACTCACGGTGCCCCATTTGTGCACAATTCGCTTTCTTTGCTCGGGAGAAAGGCCACGCAGTTTCAAAATTTCGCACTAAATGTTAGAAAAAATGACAGCATCTGTTTCTTTTGGATGTAAACAACAGGACGCAACCAACGTTTGGTTGAATACTGTACGTTATTTGAAATGACGGTTGATCGTGAGTGTATTTATAATTATCGGAACGGTCTATATGAATATCAACAATGAGAAAATATATAAAAACGCTGCGCTTTGCGCCGTCTACCCTCAGCACACAATCAGCCCATGAAATCGCGGGACACAAAATACACACGCGGATACCAAAAAATAAGTATTTGATTCATGTCGGTGAAAACCACCAGCAGTTTAAATAATCATGTCTGAAAATGTATGCACTCATTCTAGACACCGAAGCAGCATTCAGTGATTCAAGCATGCCGCCGAGCTCGCACCCGAGCGAGCACAAACAAACTGTTTCCATGATTACAGTTGCCGCTCTCTCGGCTTCTGCCTCTCGGCAGAACTTGCCATCGGCGACAAGCATATGTACAGCGTAACACTAGAGAAAAGATTTCACTGCGGTGGAACACATTCGACTGGAAAAAGTAATCATTAATTTCACGATTACATTTTCCAGTCAGTAGTTTTGCAGATTGAATGTTTTCTTTCAAATTCTTTCTGGAAAAGTCACTAACGTCAACTTGGATAATACATTCAAGGTAACTCGAGTTAATTCGAACGAGTTGTATTGGAAGAACAATGACCACCGAAAATTCAGCTATACTTCTTGTAAATGTCGTCCCGGGAAGAAAAACAACTAGATCTGGTAGTGCTTGAATTCTAG
Organism: Wyeomyia smithii; assembly: GCF_029784165.1. Taxonomy (NCBI): domain Eukaryota; kingdom Metazoa; phylum Arthropoda; class Insecta; order Diptera; family Culicidae; genus Wyeomyia; species Wyeomyia smithii. Next base: position 78,845,692 of record NC_073696.1, read on the forward strand.
CGGTAGTTAGAAAAAACTGCTGTTTTGCAATATTTAACAATGAGCTTATTAGACACCCTGTTATCGAATACTCTCAAATCACCATGCAGCTTTATAAGCAAGAATGATTTGAAGTGTACAATAAAAAAAACATTATGGAAATGAAAAATCCTGATTATTTTATAAGCAATCAACTTTCAAGCATCAAAGTGCAATCCATCTTTCGAGAAACAATAATTATGGATTGCACCATTGGTTGAATTTCGTAAACCGTCAGTAGCACAAACAGTGCAATTAATCCACATGGCAGACCACGCAAAAACATCTCTTCCTTACCACCGTGTATGAAACATACAGATACACTTCCCGATTGCTTTCGTATATTGAAGTGACTTTTCGGAAATGAAACATAACTCAAACAATACCGCGAACAGTTTTTGTTTCGCCAGTAAGCATAACACTTCCAGCAATGCCCGTAGACACAATCTTACTATAAGTTCCAACACACATTGGTTCAGCTACATATGTGCTGGCATGTCATTGGTCTGCTGACCACGGAATATATCCTTTCCTATCGTCTCCGACTGCACAGCCACTTGCTGCAAAATACTAATAGCTAATAAAACGCTCGTCCAAACGCGTCGAGCGGCTTTACACGCATCAGGAAATGTTTCGTGCTCATAGTGATTAGCGAACGATAGTGAGTTTGTTTTTGCCACAGCTCTCTTTAAATTGCTTCAATTGCACAATCTATGCTATAGTTTTTTTTTTATTGTTGTTTTCCATTTAACAATAATTTGCTGCTTGCAGTCGCTCATCTGCCTGTGAGTGCAGTTTGAAAATTACAGCTCGGAAGCGAAGAAAAAAATCAAAACAAGCACCCAAGCTTATTCCAACGCGCGCTGCTGCACTATTCGCTAGATAAGGCAATTGAAGTCTGAACAGGGGAGTTGCTAGGTTTGTAAAATTAAAACAGGGTGAATACTTGTACCCGTTTGAGATCCCTTTCCCACGCCACTGAAGTGGTGTGCATTTCCAGCATTTAGTGCAAGTTTTCCTCTGTTTGGCGTCCTTCTACCATGCTTATCCGGTGGACAACGACGTAAAAGGAAAAAAAGTTTACCGCATTATCAGCTGTCCAACGAACTCTAATTAGCAGCATTCAATTGGTGGTGGTGCATGCAGGTGCAAAGCAACGGGGACGGACGTGGGTTGGAAACGCAAAACGGCACCCGCAATCGGTGGTCTACTCAGTATCACATACGAAAAGCGATCTGTAGGCTCAACTGGATGTAATCTTGATGCGAAATCGACCGGCGTGTTGTTAGTTTACCGAGCTAAAATATTTATGATTATTCATTTGATTTTTTATTCAGACACAAGAACAAGCATTCATGACGTAGGGCATAAAATTATTTTTGAAAATATTTTATATTTAAACGTTTAATATGATTATAACAGATAAGAATTTCGTTCTTAAGTCCCAGTTTCACCTACTATTGGATAAAAATATTTCAACCACTAGAAATTACTGAGGAAGGAAAGAGCACATATGTCCAAAATGTTTTTTTTTGCGTTCCTTTCGTGGACACCAACTGTATTGATAATGTAATCCAATCCAAAATGATAGCCTTCGTTTAGTACAAGGGTCAAAGCTAGGTCTACACAAAGAATTTACTACCGAGTTCAATGATCCAGTTGTGTCGGAAAACAACCGACCGCAAGAGTGGTGGGTGGCTTGATGCTGAATTGCCTTGCCGGCACAGGCTGCTGTACAGTTTGGATGGAACGCATAGCGTTTGGTGGTTTCAAGGCAGACAGGCTAATCGACTAATCGGTCCATGGAGCCACAATGCTGCAGTAATGCCGGCCTGGTGGGAAGAAAAACAAAAACAATGAACCGAAAGGAGTTTGTAAACAAATTTCCATACAAAGTTTCGCATTTTTCTCAACTGATTTCTTTTTATCAGCGATATAGCATTTCGAATACTTAAACGCCTAACAATGCACATGAAGGATAGCTTGAATTGGCAATGCAATTAGCACTCGCTATGATCGATGAGCGCGATTTTTCAGTGTTCAATGAGTATTATCGATTTGCTTATCTGAGCAAAATTGCATACAGCAAATGTAAAAGCAAAAGTTACGAGAAATAATGTAAAAAAATGAATTGATTACAGAATAACTATTAAAATGTTGAGACGTTGAATTAATAGATCAGCAATAATAAATAACCTATTTTATGTGTGAGGACATTTCCCTGTGGTATTGTTTGAGACAATTGAACAGCTTTTGACAGTTCTAGTTTCGCAAAATTTTCCCATCACATCGTTGAGTACAGTAAACGTGTACACTTTCACAGATCTTGTGTCACGTCGTGGTCCGACTCCGACTGCACATCGGCGGCCGGCAGAGAACCGCAAAAAATTGCTGCATGCAATTTGCATTTACCACGCACTTTCACTCGATCTGTACTATTGCGTCAACAGTTTGGCTAATTCATCGCGTTGTCGCATACATCTGCAGAAACTTAAGTTATTTTTATATATAAAATATATTATACCGAGGTCGTTACTCGTAAACATTGTAAATTCATTATACTTTGCTCAATCTGTCTGGTAACCCAAGAACATATGAGACTGAAAAGTCCTTCCTGAAGCCCAGTACAACATGTGAAGATTCGATTTGCTTTCGAAGCTGAAAGGAATATTCAAAAAACTAACTTTTGCTTTGATAGAGACTTTTGAAGTATTATTGAAATTTAGCGACCAGATTTATTCATATATCGGTGTTATCAAATATATTTCATATTTTTTTATACCTGAAAGTAAAAGAAAAAAGTTGAAGAGGTTGTTTATAAGACACGACCGCAGAGGTAACGTAGAATACGACAGCCTGTCTCATGCCAATGTATTTCTTGGGATAGGTTTGGGAATACACTGAATTGGGGTTAATTCTTCAGATAAACTTTGAGGTTAATTGTGTTTGTCAATCCATTTATTGACAAGTGAATATTATTTCAACATGGCAAATTTTTTTTTAGTTTTGAATGATTCACAGTGATAATCAAATTCTGCATGAGGTGATTTGTTAGAAATTACACTACCCGTCTTGAGTTTGGAATCGCTTTACTGAGTATTGCAACACCCAGTTTGAATATTGCAACGCCTCCCGAAAAGTTTAGCATCACCTGGAATAGGCGCTACAGGCATGCATATACACACGCTTTAAAGCAAGCCACACACCTTATGGCGGTGGCGGTGGTGGTGGCGGTGCCGCACGCGCTATAAACATGCACACACGCGCTACAGGCATGCATACACGCCATAAACATACACACACGCTTTAAAGCAAGCCACACACGCTAGCCACACACCTTATATATTAGGGACACACGCTTCAAATATTCACACACGTTATGTACATACACCCTGTTTATACATACGCTGGATGATGGTGGCTTCTCAAACCACCTGGCGGTGCGAGTCTCTTTCAGTTTCGGGTTGTTTTTGCCCAACGATATCTGAATCGGATTACCGCTGGTGGGGTACAATTCAGATCGAAGGGGAGCCGAACTGAAAGAGGTAGGACTGCAGTTAACCACTACCACCGCCGCTGTTGCCCGCTGCTGATCCACGCTGCCTTCGCCTACTGCCATCGGTGTTGATGTCCGATGCTGCAGCCTGCTGCTAGTAAACTGATTTGCTTGAGGAGAAACAGTCTCTTATAAAGCCCAAAGAGTGCATTCCCGGCTAACTAGGTACTCCATTCTGTCGTCCTATTTAGGGAAAGGCAGCAAGCGACCAATCAAAAATCGACATTTGCGTTTCGACATTGTTCAACAATTTTCAATATAACAATAGTTTGAACAATCGGATTACAATTTTCTGCATTTGGACGGGTGCTTAAATGATTTTCCAATCGATTGCTGCAAAAATGACAGAAAACGGTTGGAAACTGACTGAGTTTAAAACGTTTGAAATTGGACAATTTTTGTGACGCTCTCGATGTTTTCGGTTTTGAAATTGGATCCCTGTATTGAAATTGGGTCCCTGTAATTGTTGCCGTAAGACGTATTCTACGTCAAAAATTATTGTTTGCTAGAAAACTATTGAATGAATTGTTCATTTCGATTCCTTACATGACGAAAACAAGAACAGAGATAGTAAAATTTATTTGGTCGAATACGTGTTTAGTTCACGTATGTAATTGATTGAATAAAACAAGCATCGAATTTATTCTTGCTACAGCTCACCTACGTAGGAAGAACATTATTGTCTTGTTTGTTCGAAATAAAAGTTGCAAATAACATACTACCAAGATGCAATAAAAACGGAACTAATCAACGAAGAAATTAATTGAAATAGTCTTTTACAAAATTAGAAGGGTTTAAATTATTACTAATTAAACTAACGACCGGAACTTTGGATAACTGAATATTGGACTCCACTCATGAATTTTACTGTTCGAGAATATTAAACATTGAATATCGATGGTAATGTGAATGTTAGACAATTAATGACAACGTTGAAGAATCGTTTCTGATCGGCGGACTTACGATTGTTTTAAATTTGGTTTGTAGTGACTCCAGGTCCTGGGCGAGAACGTGTCGTATCCATTATTACATGTTACGTTCCGAAACAGCGGGGTGATCTGTTTATCCTTAATCTTGAACACCGTAGTGACCAGGTTTCCACATAAAAACAGTGTTTTTAAGTAGCAAATTCTGCATCCATTGGATGTACGAATGCGTAGATCTCTCATTACTGAGCTCCGATATAACGGTGGCAAAGTCGGTGAGGATTACACTGGTCGACAAAGTGAAAATAATAGCGTTTCCATGCCATGTGATCTGGAAATTCATGAAAATTTTAATCGACCATTTTTTATTTGAATGAAATATAGCACACGTGTTTAGTTTAGCAATCTGTGTATTTTTCTCAAATGAAGGAATTTTTTAGACTCAAGACTAATTTCTGAAATGGCATATGCGTTTTGGCATAGGTTACCATTTCGAAGCATTCAAAGCATTGTAGCTCAGAAAGCTTCGTACAGAATCGTCTAAGAGAAAATTTTAGTGAGCAAACGTAACTTTGTAAAAAAAATATACTCGCCGGAAATTTTTTTTTTCAGTGTATAAACTAGAGATGTAACGGATATCCGCATCCGCAAATGCGGAACATCCGCATGAAAATTGACATCCGCATCAACATCTGCATCCGTAATCACATATCCGCATTCGCATCCGCATCTGCATCTGCAGATGTCTGAAAAATCACATCCGTAACATCCCTGGTATAAACTCCTGAATAAACACTAAAATTTATTTTATAGTAGTCACGTATAAAAGCTAGAATGCACAAATTTAGCATTCATTTTTTTTTTTCGATCAATGGGATTTCCGAGCTACGGCAAGTCGCAGAGAAGTAGGTGGCGATTTCAAATATAATATGTTTGTATGGTTTTTGCTGCAAGACCCGCTTATTCGATTGCAGCCTTCCATAGTGGACAGACCAGAAGAGGAAATCAGCGGACTGTACTGGTGATAACCTTCCACAGCACCAAATTTTGGATCTCCCGTCTGTGTGCGAAGCACCGTCATACAGGAATGTTTGTAGCATTGCTGAAGTTATCTGCACATGTTAATGATACTATCTGGGTTTAGCGCGTTCACTTTTAGCTGTTTGGGTATTGCTGAAACAGTAATCACTCGATTATATCACGCCCCGATTTTGTTTGCCCTCGATTTTATCATCATTTTCATCCGATTATATCATCATATAATATTCCATCAAAAAATGTCATGGATCGATTCGATTTTTATTCAATATTTTAGTACTTTGGCACAACTCTGTGTAAAATAACATCGTTCCAGATATATGTAGTTTACCTAAAAAACTTTTTCTATTGTCATTTTTGTGCGAATAATTTAATAGTGCTTTAAGTGTCCTCAGCAAAGTTGTAGATGATTTCAAAACAAGAACTTTGCCGAAGCCCTTATGTTTCTATCCCCTACATATTACGAGCCATATAATATGTTTTATTAAAAAGCACAATTTACCAGGTTATTTTCGAATTTTTAAACCTTTTAAAAAGTTATCAGCCACCCCAAAATGCATGTTGTTTGCTGAACATTGTTTTTCATCTATTAAAATAAAAAAGTTGTTCGACATGTTTCATTGTTATCGATATTCTTCGTTAGTATAGGTTTTTGATAATTTTGATAATTCTTACATTCTTACTTAGAAAAGTGCAAAGGCACATATTTGTATTTTTATGAATGAATGTTTGTTAAAATTTTGCAACTAGCATACCACGGCTAGAAAAATATATTGGAATATTGCTCTTTGGGTCAGTTATATGAGAAATATATGATTGTTGGAGTACCTTAAAAAATAGTTAGAGTACCGTAGTTGGAGTTGGAGTACCTTAGAAGTCACGAAAAATTGTTTTTTCTATCAGCCCAGAATCATAGCTTTATACAAATAATAGATTATAACTCACGAATTAATAGTGAAATTTGTTTTCATTTGTATGGAAGCCTTTTCTCGAACTACCATTTCTTGCTCTCAAAAATTTCCACATGTCAAATTTGGTTCCATTTGCTTGATAAGTTCTTGAGTTGTGCAGAAGTTTGTGCTATGTTCATATAGGTGCCCTCTCTTCAAAAAGAGATAGGGGTTTTGAACTATCTTAGTGTGAAAGGTCACTAAAAGTGAAAGGTACTGCATTGTTATAAGTTTAAAATCACTAATTTTACGTATTAAGTTATTGGTTTAGGGGTCATCCACGTTCCACGTGGTCTGTTTAATGTCCACGATTCACACAAAATTTTTCAAATTTATATGGGCAGTTGTCGACGGAGGGGAAGAGGGGCTGGTAAAATTTTTTGTAAGCTCTGTCCACCTCTGTCCTGAAATGTGGATTGCCCTTTAGCATCTTCAATGGCAAAATAGTAATAAACTTTTCGATTTTATCACTTTCCCCATTTATCACCCCAAATTGCATCAGGGGGAAGATAAAATAGGGTGATCACTGTAGTTGGTTGTGCGTGTGCTGCTGGTGTGTATTCACTTTTAATATTGGTTGTTTTCTTGCTGGTTGTTTTCTTGTTTTCTCTGTGTGTGAAGAAATAGTAAGAGAACTAGAATCATCTCATGTCATCGGCAAATGACAATCCATAATAACGATGAATTCAACAAACTTGTTAAAGTCCCTATTGTAACACACCACTGGCACTTTTAAGCGCCCTGAAATTATGTAAGCGAAGTAATTATTATTGTGGTATTAGTTGTTACAGAAGAGTTGTTTTTGAACCAATTTCCTTTTTGAAAGCTGCGCTCATGCTGTTTAACAACTTGAAATAAATGACTTCGGTGTGAATTCAATTCAACCCACGCTGTTTAACAACTTCAAATAAATATTGAGAATAGGTTATGTTTCCATTTAATTCTACTACAAAAATTTAGTAGATTTGTAGTAGAATTAAATAGAAACATAACCTATTCTCAATATTCAATTCCATTCTACTAAGACGCTCAAAAATAAATTTATTTGAACTTCAAATAAGCTCATGCAGGGCGCTCAGTAGTGTCAATGGTGTTTTAGCACCACTTTCAGCACCACTTTTTGAAATCGTTCGGAACTGCGGTCACACATTTAAAAATTTTTATAGTAAGAAATTTCAACATTGCTTTAAAAATTGTAGCCCGGAGAAGGGCCGATTGTAAATTGTATTTGGCAGAAGGAATGAGACAATCAACCTAGAGCTAGCGTATTTCGTAACTGCTTTAGTTTAGCGTTAGCTTTGGACCCAACGTGTTTGGCTAGATCTCTTGGCAGCAGCAAACGTATGAATGTCGGGAATTGACTATTTCGCCTCTTGTCTTCGATGACATCTAGACGGTATGCTTGACGGTTAAGCAGTTGACGAAAAGCTAATGTACTTTACGTACAACGTTCTTTTATATCTACAAACAGTATACAACGTAGTTTGCCCTCTGTTTTACATTAATTCATTCTATCATTTAGGTGGAGCTGTTTGGTCGTGATGTTAGTTGTTTTCGTAGTTATTAAGGACCACACGAGTTTTTTATCATACAGGTAGCAGTTTTGTTCATTGTCACATCGCTATTTCGTTCAATTGAATTTGCAAAGAAGCAAAACGAAGGGTAATACAAAGTTCCGTTTATCTTATACTGGGCTGCAATTCCTGATAGGTCAAATTTATTGTCTGCTGCCCCAGAAATTATGTGCGCAACGCCAGACGCAAAATTTAAGAGAATAATTGGGCGAGTTGTATTAGAAGTAATAGCAAATAAATTATATTAGTTAAAGCAAAGCAAAGCCTTGGTACTACATTCCGATTCGGAACTCGACCTTTTGTTTATTATACACAGACTTCGCAGCCAACTGTTAAGTGTACAGGACAATTGCGGCGGGGCTAGCGCTACGATCCTACTGACACTAATAGTCTCTCCCGAGTCGAGACTCGAACCTACGACGACTGGCTTGTTAGGCCACCATCGTACCTCGAGACCAACTGGGAGGGTAAATTATATTAGTTATGCGTGCATTAATTGTTGTAATCTTAAATGTTTCTTCTTGATGTTTTGTACTAAGCGCTAACTGTAACTTTTGCATGTTCCTCTGAAGGTTAAATGAACTGCTTGTTTTGGACAACTTCGATCATAACACAGAAACACGTATCTAGCAATCTAAAATCATTCACTAGTTGATCATTGTTTTTTGCACGGTTTCTCGAAATAATTGAATAAAAAAAAGATTTCAAAATCATTGCACACCCCATTTTGCAAAAGTTTTCTTTAGTGTGTCAATAACAATAAGGCGATCTTGTGTGTCACTGAAAATTTTGTGATCAAGCGATTAGCGTTTCGAAAGCTAATTCCTAACCAAATCTGTTGAAAAAATTAGCGAAAAAATTGAGATTAACTACCTAATTATAGATTTAGCAGCATGGTGTCTATTAGTAACGCCATTAGTAACATCCTTCCAGTTGGTCTCGAGGTACGATGCTGGCCCAACAAGCCAGTCGTTGTAGTTCAAGTCTCGGCTCGGGAGAGACTGTTAGTGTCAGTAGGATCGTAGCACTAGCCCCGCAATTGTCCTGTACATCAAACAGTTAGCTTCGCATTCTGTGTATAATAAACACGAGGTCGAGTTCCGAATCGGAATATAGCACCAAGACTTTGCTTTGATTAGTAACAGTTGTAGTGAGTTGAGCACTAGTTCACCTACCTGGCTTTTCTTATATCCATTTTTCAGCTCCAACGCTGTAACTGCTCCGTAGGTACTGGGCGTTTTATTGAATAGTTATGCAATGAAGTTTAAACAGAGATGAATATCAACCTAATTTTGACAATGAGGTTGCGATATCTAGTTTATTGGTTAAAACAATGCATTCAAAATTTAGTTCATATAACTAAACTTCGCGCGATGTGGGTTTTTTTCTCCTAAACTTTTCCTCATTGCCCCAATAGCCTACAGGCAACCTGCTGCTTGCCAGATTCGCATAAGCCGTTTCAGCATTCCGGTATGCATTCGGAAATATTGCATAATACTAGCGATCGCTTTCGTGATGTGATTCGAATGCACGCTGTGAAATCGAACGCGATATAAAGAAACTGTAACGCAACGTGAAAGGAGACAATCGAAGCCGACAATCGGAAAGCATTCCCCAGTTTGCCATCTTCGAAACGTCGAAGCAGACACTTAACCTAGAAATGATTGAAGAAATTATTGTTTTCGTGGGGGAAAACGAATTGGTGTTCATCATTCACTGCGAGATTTTTCTGCAAGCAAACTGAACCATTTCGCTTCTTCTGGTTTATGTAGCTCGAGCCAAAGCTGACAGTGATGAGTTTTTGCCGGAATGGATTTGAACCGCCGCTGGTACTTTCATGTAAGTCACGACTTCTTCTCCGGGTGGCCATGACGAGGGTCTTACTTTGCAAAATGACAACACAATGATTGAACGCGGCGTATAAAAGCACTAAATTCAGAATAATAAAAAAAAATGAAATGGTGCACTTTCATTCAATTGTATCGTCCACTTTAATCCCCCATCGCAACGCTGCTGCTGCCGCTGCTGCCTTTATGAACTTGACTCTAGTTTTCGCGGTAAGTTTGCGTAGCCGGAATTTGGTGCAGCGAGAAACGACACCGAAGAGGAACGTGACGACGAGGACGAAGCGATGTCGACAACGACAAACGGCGGGGGCATGTTTGCAACTTTCTTTTTGTGCTCTAAAAGTGCTATTCGTTTGACACCTTGCTTTTGTGTTTCGCGATGGGGAAAAAAACGTCTCCAGAGTCAGGGTCTCAAATAAATTTTTCGAGCTTCCTGTGATTTGCATGCCGAGCTAACCACTATCGGTGCCACTTCGCTGCATGCGCTGGGAAGTTTTGTTGTTGAATGGAATCAGAAAGTTTCGTTTACCATGGATAAACGGAACAATCTTAATATAATGCGTTCATCGGAGTTCAAAGTTCCCAGAAGTAGTAGCATCATGAGCATTCAAAAGTTTTTAAATTATAAAAATAAGTAATCGAGTTATATTTTAATCTGCTTGCTGAGGATGACATTTCCCGATTTGTTACGTAGGCACTTATACAACGGTTATGTATTCCGAATACGTGTGTGCAATAAAAATCCACTGTATTAATTTTTTTTTGAATTTCAACTCAACTTTTTGCTATTTTGCTTCTGAAAATAATATTGACTCACCGGAATAAGTATTCGAAAAACTAAAATTATTATTGAATGCGCAGTGATGCTGTACACAGTGATTCTGATTATTACACGTCACGTGCATTATTTTCTCATTTAAATTTTAGTTGCTTTTGATTCTGTTTGAAAATTATGTGCAATATCATTTTAATTTGCATAAAATATTATGGAATTTTCTATCATAAGCGATGGAAGTATTATTTTATATGCGATTCGACATAAATTTTGGCATTTTTTTTCTATTTGACTGATTCTTTGGATAGATAGTTCTATGGGAAAAAGATGTCATTTTGTGCTATTGGTTTAATTTTTTGGAAAACGATTCATTTTTAGAAGCTTTCAAAAATGCTAAACATTGAGAATTGTTCGACCATGGAGAAAACAAGAAACAAAAAATTATTTCTGGAAATTATTTTTTTAAATTTGATTTTCGAGGCCATATATATATATATATTTTTTTTTTTTTTTGATGAGACAAAATTATTATCTACAACTTTGCCAAAGACGCTATGCGAGTCATACAAAGCGTTTTGTCTGTAAACATGTTTTTAATCTCGAATAGAGCACTTTATGAGGAATAAAAAAGGTCAAAACGGTCTGTTTGATTGGCATAGTGTCTTTAGCTAAGTTGTAGATAGTAATTCAAAAAAATATACCCCGCGAAAAAAGAAATAAATATTTATTTTTAAATATTATAACTTTTTTCCCTGATTTCTCCATGATCGGACAGTCTCCATTGTTTAGGAAATATGTGCAGTTTTTTTCAAAAAAATGAGGGGATCAGCTCCATTATTCATCTCAGCCCATATATTCATCTCATGAAACATGAAAACACAATTGAAAACAGGAAAAAAACACATATTTTCTTCTTAAACCAATCAACTAATTTATGGAATGGATTCTTCTTAGTTCACTTTAGATTCCTCATAAACTATACACTAAGGTCGCTTTTTACGCGGTTTTTTTACGCGGCTTTTTTTTACGCGGCTTTTTTTACGCGTTTTTTTACGCGGTTTTTTTCACGCGGCATGTATCCCCCGCGTAAAAAGCGACTTTAGTGTAATCCTCAAAAACTCAGTTAAAAGCACTAAATTTGATATTATAGCCGGGCGTCTGCACTCTTTTAACTCAATCGCCTACCTCAGAAAACAAATTCCGCGCATTGTTCTATACGGCTACAACGGGACTCGCTCAGCAGCCAACCAAAGTTTTTTTCATCACTAGCGGACCACTTTTTTGTTTAATCACTAAACAAAATCACTCACTACACTAAGAATACTTTAATCTTTGAAATGTTCACCTCAAATTTCCTAAAACAAACTTGAATTAACAGAAATATATGAGATGAATTTCTACAATTCCTAAATTTCAACTGTATGTATTTTCATCTGTTTTCACTGCGTTGAAGAAAATCAAAAGTTGCCAAATCGGTTTCTGTTAATACGAAAAAATCATACTTAAAATGTTGAATTATTCCGGCATAATTTACATAAATCTACAGCACTGTAGTGGTTACCTAGGTTACCAATTTTGCACGTAAACAACTGCAGCGGATATCTAGGTAACCTACTACGACGGGCTGCGGCTACGTTCATTCATGGTAACGTGATTCATTCATGATTAACAGTGTGATGTATATGGGGGCGTCGTGAGATGAATAATTGAGCAGTGATTCAAGTTTTGAGATTGATATGGAAGCGTTGTGAAAAATGGTTTGTTCTACAAAATGCAGGATAAATCTAGCTAATTTTACTCAATATACAAGGCTAAACGATTCCATAAAAGCACGTAAACATATTTAGTTTATTTGTTCAATGATTTCGTGCAAATTTGGTGTTTAATCCGTGCTTTCTCATTCTTCATATCGGCTTAAATAGATAAATAATGGAGCAGTTGAGAGAATTCGTTATCGATATTGTTTTTGGCACATTTTGCATGTTGTAGGATAAGTACAACGAAACACCGTGCCGCAGTGCTGAGTCGAGAAAATTTCCAGCTCGAAAAGATCCTCGACCTGATCGGGAATCGAACCCGATATCACAACCGTGAGGGAGAGCTAGCCGACCGTCATCGCTAACTACAGAACCACGGGGACCGATTCCCCTAGCTTTCTTCAAAAAAAAAAATAAATATATAATTGAGTGTATTTTTTTTCGTTAAGACAAAAATATTCTTCACAACTTTGCCAAAGATGTCACACCGATCAATCGAACCATTTTAGCTCTGAAAATATTCATAATCATCAATACCTTCCCAAAATAGCAATTTTCAATAGCTTCTCAAAAATGAGTCGTGTTCCAAAAAAATTAAACCAATAGCACAAAATGACATCTTTCGTTTCAGCCAAATCAAAAATCAAAATTAAAAATACTATCAATAATAGGACATTTTATGTGGAACAGCTTTGTAGACAAGAAGAGTAGCAATGTTCTACAGGATAAATTAACCTATGGTGAACCCCGCTCCTATTTTAACCTGTAGTGGACTATAGTGGACCACCCCAGATGGTCTCGAGGTACGATGCAGGCCTAGCAAGCCAGTCGTGGTAGCTTCGAGTCTCGGGTCGGGAGAGTGTTATTAGGATCGTAGCGCTAGCCCCGCAATTTTCCTGTACACTTAACAGTTGTCTGCGAAGTCTGCGTATAACAAACAGAAGGTCAAGTTTCTCATCGAAATGTAGCATCAAAGCTTTTCTTTTGCTTTGAACCACCTGCCTGATGGAATTAATTTATGCGAAAACTCGAGGAATTTTCAGGAAACTTCTATCGAGAAACACCTTATCGTGCCAAACGGCATTGAGCTAAGGCGACTTCCATAAATTACGTTACGTTCATATAGGGGAGGGAGGACGTAAGATCAGCGTTACGTAACAAAAAATCTCTGGAGATACACTCCAAAAACGAACATTTTTATTATGCAAATTCTACTTCAGCGTTACGAAATTTTTATAACGGGTAGGTATTGGCGTATGATTATTTACGGAACTGGGATGATGTCCGAAAGTAGAAAATTAACTCCAGGCGTCATTGTAAACTTCGAGTGAGCGAATTCCGGCTTCTTCGAAAAAAGCCAAAAACGGCAACAATTCAAGACTACGCATAGTTGCTAGTGCTCAGACTACAAGGCGCATACAAGAATCTATCAAAACGATCCTTTGAAATGCGTAAAATCATTGACGCCTGCGTTCCTCATCGCGGATGCCAAACTAGGAAACAATGGAGTTTACATTATTAAATTAAGAGACCAATCGAACAACTTGAAACTCGAGCTGATAAACGAACTACCAGACGAAACCAAAATCAAAATGGCTGACCAAAACCGCTGTGTCGTTTACTGCTCGTGTACAGTGTAGGGTTGAATGAGGAACTGCTTAGACAGTTATGAGAAGGGAGAGAACTGGCACCGTTCCTAATCCAACAATAATTCAAACAATTGACGACGGTGAAGACAACAGGGGCTGACAATTAACCCCTCTAAAACAACCATTATTCCCTGCACCCGGAAAAAAGGTACAACTTGAAGAGGCTGAAACTGGGTGAGACTATACTGCAGTTTGCCACTGAGACAAAATATCTTGGAGTAGTTTTAGTTCAGAAACTCAGCTGGAATGCACATATTGAATATGCCATCGGTAAAGTTACGAGTGTCCTCTGGGCGTGTAGCAAAGCTATTGGAAGAAAATGGGGTCTAAGGCAAAGTATGATTTATTGGTTGTACCAGGCAATAATTAGACCAAGAATAACATATGCCTCGCTAGTGTACTGGCCTAAAACAAAAGAACGATCAACGCAGATCAAGCTTGGCAAGTTCGCAAAGGCTAATTTGTAATGCAATTACAGGAGTAATGAATAGTGCTCCGTCAAAAGCCTTAGATGCAATTCTGCATCTATTACCACTCCATCAAGTAGTACAACTAGAGGCGGAAAAAAGTGCGTTGAAAGTAACACGCCAGAAAGAAGTACCTGATGGAGTACAGAGAGGCCAACTGGCAATTTTCGAAGACTTGATGAATACAGCAGCAAACTTCGAAATACCTTTCAAAATCATAGAGACCGAACGGGAAGTCTGGGAACAAGGTTGCCCGAATATCCGTCAAGGCTCTCTTTTACACAGATGGCTCAAAAATGAACGATTCAACCGGAGCAGGTATACATGGTCCAGAGATAAGTATCTCTATACCAATGAGCCGTTGGCCTACAGTGTCTCAGGCCGAAATATTTGCAATTCATGATTGTGCCCAAGTTTGTTTGGCTAGGAAACGCAGGCATGCTAACATATGCATTTTATCTGATAGTCAAGCAGCACTTAAATAATGCACTAAAAGCCTTTACATGTACCTCTAAGCTAGTATGGGAGTGCATCTTTTCACGGAAAAAACTAACAGAAAGGAATCAAGTATGGTTATACTGCGTTCCTGGTCACTGCGGAAGGCAATGAAAAGCCGATAATGTACCGATTTTGTTGGCCCAGAACCGTTCTGTGGGGTGTCATCAAACACCTTGAAAGCAGACTTGAAAATCTGGGAACATCGGACAACACAGGAGAGCTGGAAATGCTCAGTAGGGCTACGCCAGTCGAAACGGTTCATAGAACCAAGCGTGAAGAAAAGCCAGCAATTGCTTAGTTTAAATTAAAAGGAACTAAGAACAATTACCGGACTGTTTACAGGACACTGTCCAAGTAAGTATCACCTGAATCAAATTGGTCAGTCAAATGACGAAATTTGTCGTCTCTGCGGGTTCGAATGTGTAACCGCAGAACATTTTCTCTGCACCGGAGGGCACTAATACAGCGCAGAATAAGAGATTTTGGAAAAGTAACTTTGGAGCCTTTCGAGGTCTGGTCTGCTAATTCTAATGAGGTAATTAATTTTATACAAAACTTAGTGCCAAATTGGGAGAAAGGGTGCAACATGACAACAACGATCACTTCCATCAATAGTGATATGTCTGCCACGAGTACTTATACTAAAGAAGATGTATACCACAAAAGATCAAATTAATGGTCGCAGTGGTAAAAATCCTACAAAAAAAAAACAATCGACGGAATCGTAGTACCAGAGAGCGTTAATTACGGATAGATTAGGGCGCGCACTCGTCCTTTATCTCATACTGATCCTGTTGTTTCAACCATGGACATTTCAGAAAACGATCGTATGCGGAGTAAGCATAAGGAATCATTCAAATACTGTTGAAACGCCGTGCTAGCAAAAATCGTACTACAAATATTGCCAGAGCAAATGAAGTGCAAATTTCAACGAGTAAACCATCAACATGTACTGAAGTATCTGCCCCGTGCAACCGGACCCTACTGGTGCGACAGTCTACCGGAACTGGTAGACAACCCTCAACGCCTAATGACTATTAACGGATGTATTAGCGAGATGGACAAACGGGATCTTCTTGTATTCCTCACAGGACAGCGTTGGAATCGAGAATTAACGACCTCCCAGATGCGAAATCTATGGATACTCCAACCAGAACCAGGAAATACTCCTCGGTACTCGGTGGCAAACTTCACCTACAAAAAAACGACCCCGACCCATACACGTGGACTAGATCGATTGGTTATGTGCAACATCTTTTCGTTGGATGCAGTATCGATTTTCAAAGAATTGACAGCAAAACTAAGCACCATCCAATCATCCAAAAATGAAACTTCCATCACACCATCTGGATCGTGGTTTCGTCGCCTCTGTCGGCAGCGGATCTTCGCGCACTGCTTTTCAGATAAAGCTCTGGCGAGGTTCGTCACTGTACCAAAGCGCATCGAACTGCGGAACACCTTAAAATATCGAGTTCTATCCAAGCACGTCGGAAAATCCATACCAGGAAACCCATCTTCTAACTTAATAATTCCCTACTAACACCTGCGGTATTTGGGACGAATTTCTGACTCTCGTGTGTCTTGGCAATCAGCACTTCATTCTGGAAGTAATTTTCTAGAATATTGCACAGTGGCATCGGCACTCTTAGACTCCGAAGCGCATAGGCTATAGAGTGCCAGCTGGCACTATTGAATGCGTTTTACACGTCTAGCGTGACATGTGCGCAATAGCGAAAGTCCCTTTTTTACGCTGGATTGCTACCTCGGCAGTTTTGGTGATAGAGAATATCATCCACCGTGGACCTATTTCTACGGAAACCGAATTGTTCGCTTGACATACCGGTTTCACTCTCTATCCGCTCGAGCTGTCGCTTCACTAGTCCAAGAGGAGGAAGTCATCTAAGCATTTCTGCATGACCGACCTGAACAACCTGGGGGCTACCTTTATGACCGTCTTCATGGAGTTTGCGATCTCAAGTAGTTCATCGTCCGTTAATCTTACCACAACCTCTATCTCTGTGCGACTATCGTCCTTCACGAGATTTAAATTCACGAGAGCTATTTTCTTCTTACTTTTCAAGCACTTGTTGCTATAAGTTTGAGACAATGCTTTGACTTATGTGTAGGTATGCTTGTGTGTTTTTTTTTAAATTTTTGGTACTTTGAAAGCATGTAACTTGGCCAATCTCCATGGTTAGTAGATAGATTTGCGGTTTTGCGTCGATAAGTGCAAAAAACTGCGAATATTAAAAAAACCCAAATTAATCCACCTAGCGGTGAGACCCAGCTTTTCTCAGTCGAAGTTATTATTTGTTGAAAATAGATTTACACGAACACTTCAATTAGAAAAAAAATACACTACACATTTATTTTTCACTCTACATAACAAACTGACGGGATTCCGTCGAAGTTTCTAAAAACGCAGATTCCTAAACCTGGTTTCTCCGCTTCAGCATGTCTTCCAGCTATCTGTCACTTCCGGTATTTTCCCGTCCTGCTGGAAATTGGTTTACATGTTTCCGGTACACAAGAAAGGAAACAAACACGATGTGAGCAATTATCGTGGCATCACCTCACTCTGTGCTGTCGCAAAACTGTTCGAACTTGTCATCATGGAGCCTTTGCTCGCAGCTTTCATAAGCACTGACCAACATGGATTTACAGCCGGGCGCTCCACCGCTACTAATTTGCTTTGTCTCACTTCGTACATCAGTGACAGTATGGTGAAACGTGCTCAGACGAATGTCATTTACACTGACTTGACAGCTGCCTTCGATAAACTGAACCATCGCATAGCCGTCGCAAAACTTGACAATCTTGGAATCAACGGGAATCTGTTACTACGGTTCCAATCGTACCTTACCGGTCGTCATCTAACCGTTGCTATTGGGGATTGCCAATCCTCTTATTTTGACGCTACGTCTGGAATACCGCAGGGAAGTCACCTAGGACCACTTATCTTCCTGCTCTATTGTAATGACGTGAACCTAGTTATTAAAGGACCATGGTTGTCTTACGCGGATGATCTCAAACTTTATCTTCAAGTTCACACAATTGAAGACTGCCACTTCTTTCAACGTCAGCTAGATATTTTTGCCGATTGGTGCCATCAGAACCGTATGGACGTTAATCCATCTAAATGCTTGATTATATCATTTTCGAGGAAAAAACAGACCTTACATTACAAATACGCTTTGCTAGGAACTGAAATCGAGCGCGTAAACCAAGTTAAAGACATAGGGGTTAATATGGATTCCCAGCTAACATTCAAGCCTCACATTTCGTTTACCATCGACAAAGCCTCTAGAATTCTGGGATTCATCTTCAAGACCGCTGAGGAATTTACAGATATTATCTGCCTCAAATCGTTGTATTGTGCAGTATCTCGCTCTATATTAGAGTACTTCTCGGCTGTCTGGACCCCTCATTACAACAATGGCGTGGAAAGAACAGACGCCATTGGACGTGGAAAGAATAGACGAAATGACGCCGGTGCTTTTTGAGATTTGCTCTTCGTAAACTGCCATGGACGGATCGTTTCCGCCTACCAAGCTATGAAAGTCGCTGCTTACTAATACGTTTGGAGCCTTTGTCTGTCCGTAGAGACACGGCCAGGGCGTTGTTTACCACAGACCTTTTGCAAGGCCGCATAGACTGCCCCGCTCTTTTGGAACAAGTTAATATAAACGTGCAACCTCGTGCTCTGCGAAACAACTCGATGCTGCGATTACCTGCTCAACGAACTAACTGCAGCATTTTTGGCGCAATAGTTGGTCTCCAAAGATTATTTAACAGAGTATCCGCTCTATTCGACTTCAATTTATCTCGAACGCTTCTTCGTCGGCGATATCGTTTATATTTTTTAAGATCTGACTAGTTGTAATGTCATATTGTTGTATACCTGTTTCGTTACATGTATTGACTCTCTAAAGAGATTTTTTATTGTTAGCTTTAAGCTACACCATTGGGGCACTTGCTTGCCTGTTGGTGAATAGACCAAATCAACTTTTGGTAGCCAACAATGAAGCTATACCGAACATTCAAAACAAAACATTCAAACACATTTGAATATACATTAGGGTGGGGAAAAGTGATCGATTTTCCAGAACCAAGTTTTGTCCCTAAGAAGAGCTATAGCTGTTCAAAGTTGAGTATGTCGATTTAAATGCAGAAAATCTTGTTTTTTGATTCCCATCAGAAGTAACCTGTCGCAACGAGTTTATACACTCAGCTGGATCAAGCAAACAAATTTTGGTCAATATTCTAGGCGTAGGTAGAATCTACAGCGTGTTTCAGAGGTTACTTCTGATGGAAATCTGACTGACGCCGGTAAACTGGCAGTGTTGGCAGAAAAAAAGGATTTGCAACATAAATTTCGATATACACAACACAACTTTGAACAGCTCTAGTATTCTTTTTGGGACTTCCTAGCTCTTTAGTGTTTTCGGCCAAGTTGTTGGGCATAAAAAACACTACCATTTGAAGTTATGGAACCTATGGTTTGAGCCTTTTTGAGCTCTTTAGAATGGAAAATGCAAAAAAAGTTTGTTTTTCCATACAAATCTTTATATAAATTTGAAATGCGCCAAGCGGAGACAAAACCAATCGACTTCCGATAAATTTAGGATTGATTGGGGCCCCAAATAGAACAAAAAAAACTTGGTTCTTGCTTTCTTCTATCAAATTCGTTTTTTCCTTATAGCGATTCCCCACTCTAATATACATTAACACATGCAAATAACATGAAATAAATATGTTTCCAATATATGACGCGAAATTTTTTTTGATCGTGGAATAACCGAATCTTCACTATTCTCATATTAAGGTTGGACTCGATTATATATCATTCGACAAAATATCATTTTAGATCCGGATTTGCATTTATTTCAAATATGACTTTCTTTTCGCAACTTTTGAACCACGTGTCCAATCATAATAATTCATCAGTTAACCCATAACTAGCTCGTTCATCTGAATTGTTCAAATCGGTTGTGTAGTTTTTGAGATAATGAAGTTTCGTGATTTTCACAATTTGATACATTACAGAAGAAGTTAGAAGAAGTTAGTTATGGTGTTATGAGGCATTTGGACCTTTCAATTGAAAATATATTTGTGAAAATCGCTCCAGCCATCTCTGAGAAAATCGAGTGAGATTGAAAAGTTGCACATACACACACACATACATAAAATGCTCCACTCGTCGTACTGAGTCGAGTGGTACAAGATATTCGGCCCTCTGGACCACTTTCATACCTCCGGTTTTGCCGGTGATTGCTATACCTTTCTAGGAGAAAGGCAAAAAATACACAGCTGTGTGTTTGACGCAACAGATATTTTTCACACGAAATTCGCGTTTGAAAATAATTTACATTTTTTCCAATCTGCGTTCCACAATAATTTACATGTGATGAAATAATAAAACAATCATATACCAGCCAGTGTATCTACTCAAAGTAGGACCAGTCGGTTATCTGGATATTTGTAACGCGAAAGTCTGCGGGATTGTGTTATCTAATAGGGCTATTGACAAACAGTAATGTTATGTGGTTTCCCATCACGATTATATTTTTTTGTTGCTCCTTTGTCCCATTTATGTCCTATTCTCCATAATTCCCAGTATACGCTAACTGTATAGATCAAAAATCAAACAACAATTTATCAACCATTTTCACACCTCGTAACTAAAAGTCAACGAAACGAAAACAACACACACCCAGGAAAGGTTCATCAGCAATATTAGCGAATCGTACACTGGAAACGTTTCCCATCATTTTGTGCAGACCGCAAACAAGCTTTTCCATCGCACTCTGCTGTGCACTTGTTACATCATCATCATCATCCCCATCTGCACCAAAAGGTTACTTTTACCCACCGGAAAGACAGGTTTACGCCCGGCGAAGCTTGAAACGTGATTCCCCAAGCGCATAGGTTTGCCTGCCAAGGGCCCAAAAACCTCCAGCTAGTCAGTTCCTATTTACCCATACGGAATGATCGTTCACAGGGAAAAATGGTTGGCCAAAGTGCAGTAGCTGCATTTTGGGACTAGGCACCTCCGAGTGCACGCAAAAATGACATACCATCGAAGATTACCGCAGGCTACTACCGCACCGTTTCGCATGCAAAGTGAACGAACGATAGGCAAGTTCAACTTCCCTAACCTCCTGGTTTTTAGTTTTACCTTTGGGCAAAACAGTGTAAAGTTTCAAATTGTTTCGACTTATTTAGTATAAGATTCATTAATTCCTTTATATTAAGTTTGACTCAACTGACGCGACTGATTTGAAAACGTCTGTGTGCGTTTTATACCGCATTACCACCCCGCCAAGAAATAACAGTAGGTATCGCCTAACTCACGTGACTCTGCATCGGTTTCAAACTAGTGAATGGCGTACATAAAGCTCACTTCAAGTCCAATTGCAGCTAGTACCAACGCTGCATGAATGCAGTGCGGCTGTCACAAGTCGTGCACTCTACCGTCTTCTTCGTTTCTTCTTCTGCACCAGCTTACTTCCTACCAGTTCACAGTGGTTTAAAATAGCAATATCGCGAACTTAATTCTATAGTGCCTAAGTGCTTTACTTTAGGACTATAGTGTCTTCGAAGCAATTGTTTGTATTGAAATTACCTACATGATGGTGCTATGCAACAATAGTCATAGCCTACTATTCAAAAAATAAAATTTCTAACTTTTTTGTTTCTGCATGAAACTAAAAGTTGTCTTCGGCAAAGTTGTAGATAATTTCATTACAAACAACTTTGTTAACAAAACTTTTGCTCTATATACTGTAAATTTTGAAAGAACTTAAGTTTCGTATGACTATGTCCGTAAAATCTGTTTTTTTGCTTCTAACTTTTTGGTTTGATTTTTTTTTATAAACACACTGTTCTAGAGAATTTTAGGCCTTATCATTCTTTAAAAATTCCATGAAGACACTATGCTAAAATTCCTATTGGTTCAAAAGATAAAAGCAACATACGCAATCATATATACATACACACAATGCCCAAAACCGTATTACTTTGAAGATGTCTCGTTCCGCTGAAGGAAAAGTACGCAAAACTACGAAAATGTTTAACGCTCTTTCTCGAAATTGTCGGACGAGTAACTCTTCCACCATTTTGTAGTACTAACCTGAAGCTTCAAAATGGCGGTGAGTATGTACTTCCGGGCGTCCCCCTTTTTCTCTAATCCACAGTTAAAAATAGGGTAAATTATTGTTAATATTGATTTTATCTTTTGAACCAATAGAAATTTTAGCATAGTGTCTTCATGGAATTTTTAAAGAATGATAAGGCCTAAAATTCACTAGAACAGTGTGTTTATAAAAAAAATCAAACCAAAAAGTTAGAAGCAAAAAAACAGATTTTACGGGCATAGTCATACGAAACTTAAGTTCTATCAAAATTTACAGTATATAGAGCAAAAGTTTTGTTAGCAAAGTTGTTTGTAATGAAATTATCTACAACTTTGCCGAAGACAACTTTATGTTTCATGCAGAAACAAAAAAGTTAGAAATTTTTTTTTTTGAATAGTAGGCTATGACTATTGTTGCATAGCACCATCATGTAGGTAATTTCAATACAAACAATTGCTTCGAAGACACTATAGTCCTAAAGTAAAGCACTTAGGCACTATAGAATTAAGTTCGCGACATTGCTATTTTAAACCACTGTGCAGTTACTCGAACAGTAACAGTAGGTAGGTATACTTTGGGTGGGCGGAAAGGGAGGTTGGTTGTGGTACAAAATGTTGCATGTTGCATGCCGTAGCCATTCCCGCCCCCGCGCCAGCTTCATTTGTCGCTGCCCAACTAGCAGAGCTATCACTCGACTTGTACCAGGAAAGTGCTGTAATGTTGAACTTGAAAGCGAAAGTGAATTTTTCATACACATGTTACACCAGGGTAAAACGAAAGAGACCAGCAACCGGCGTAGTTGTGTTTCTGGTGGGAGTTGTTTATGTATGTTTTTTAAGGGTTGTTGTTCGTTAATGCAGTCACTGTCAGCTGATAAAATCGGATAAACTGGAAATGGTAAAATGCGTTCACTTGGCCCAAGCGCTCTGGCCTGTTACACTGTGGCTGAGTCGTTAATTGAATTTTGGATGATCAAATAAAGTTACTATTTCGCTTTATGCAGATTTTCGAAGCAAGATGCATCCTAGTAACACTTCTCATTTCATTCAAATCATTTCCCAGCTTACTTTGAAGAAGTAAATTTCGAATGGTGAAGCCCTTTTTTACTATAAAAGACTTTTGAACAACATGATATAGTTCCAACAACTTATATCAAACTAAGATAAATTCGACATTACGTTAGTCGTAATATACAAAAACCACAATGTATGTTAAACATAATAGATATTAGCCATTCTCAGCGTTGGATTTGGGGGCCCGGGGCGCAGACTTGTGTGGGGACCCCAAAAAAAGTACGGTTTTAAAACCCTCATTTGTCTTTGAAAAACATAACAAAAACTGTCAGAAACTTATAGCACACCTCTTTTTACACTATTCTTCGCCGAAAGCTCACAACGCTTAAACTTCAGTACATCGTATTCGCAACTTAAAGCAAAATGCAATAGCGATTAATTGTTTACAGTCGTACGCAGTCTATGTTATTGAATTTTATCGTTAAAAAACGCAATGCAATTTCAGTGTCTACAAATACAATAGCAATTATTGACTCGACCTGTCTTAATCCACCAAAACCTCTCTTTTCTACAGCCCTTTTATCTTCCCGGAACGACGGCTAAGTATTACGTCCGGAACTGGCTGTCTTATACCTCTTAACTAACTTTCTTGGGACAGATAGTTAGCTTTCATTAGCATGTTGGTGATTAATCCACCACATGCGTTGTAGCTCTAGCTCCTCCGAGAGGAGAGGAACTCGGGGGGGGGGGGTGTACCTTAACCCGTGTAGACACAGTCTGAAACAACCATGCTTATCCTTTTTAATTGGCTTTTTTCGGTTTTCTCACCGAAAAAAGCCAATAAAAAAGGATAAGTAAATACTCACGGTGATCAACCCAACCAATAAACAACCATGGCCTGACAGGGTTTTATCAGGTGGAAGATAACTTCTCAATGGCATCTCCTGATCATCTGAACTACCGGGATAAGTCGGTGCGCTCATCTATTCTTCATGAAATTAGACAATTTCCGCTGCCACTTGACCATCGAGGATGATCTCATTATTCCTCGTATGCTCCTTGTGTCACATCGGCATTTGTCCTTTTTAGACGTCATGCCGGCCAAGATGCAGATTGCGTCTTATGATACTGTACGATATGCACTCTCAATCCACAGGCACCTGAGACTGTAGATACTTTCCAATTTACCACGGTAGTTGTACCCAGTGGTTTGGACTAGTGCAATAGCCTACCGTACTCGAGTATGGATGAAGCCACAGTGTCGAGGAGTTGCTGGCATACACCGCTGAGCTATCTATTAGGCATCAAACAAGGTAATGCTGCAACAGCCGTTGAGACATAGTCAACTTGGTTTTCAAACGTAAGCTTGTCGTCTAAAAGTCGCTTTGAGGCAACCCAATCAGCACGAGAGTCACAAATAAAATAGGACTTTTTTCTTACAATTGTCCCCCGAACGTTTTCAAAATAATATAGAAATAGTTTTTGTATTTGAGTAACCATTACTTTTTAAAGAAAAACTTGTATTTATTTTCTTACAAAAGGCACTAGAGCTATGATCAAAAAACAAATATTTCTTTTATTTTGTTTCCGTGATCATTGAACTACAATTTATTTATTTTTCTCTGAAGAGTCACAGACGAAATCAATTCATTTGTGAAACGAAAGTATTTTTTCCATTATGTAGTCACGGTGATAATTTGAAGTACCAATGGTTTTTTGTCTTAGAATAGTCACCAAGAAATTAAGAGGTACATTTAATTTTTTTCTGACAAATGCACAGTGGCTTTTTAAAGAAATATTTTCCCCAGTTAGTCACTGTGACTTTTGTAAGAAAATATTTGACAAAAGTTTTGTATAATAGAGTTCGTGACCTTTTGAAAAACCCTAAATTAATCCACCTAGCGGTCAGACCCAGCCTTTCTCATTCAAACTTTTATTTGTTAAAATAGATCTATATGAACGCTTCAATCCAATAAATGTATATTCAATCTTTAGGTTCTAAAATATTGATGTTGTAATCTATACATATAAAAATGCAGTCCGGTCTGACTGCCTGTCTGTCTGTCTGATCCATATAGGATCGAAAACTACCAAACCTATCGACGTGAAAATTTGTAAGTAAGCGTTTTTGGTGCCGATAAACGTTCCTATGATAGTTTGAGACCCCTGCCTCTTCTGGAAGGGAGGGGTCCCATACAAATAAAACACAAGTTTCTGCACATCTCGAGAACTAATCAACTAAATGGAACCAAATTTGGCTGGTACATGTTTTACAGGTAGAAAATATGTTCAAAATGTTTTGACACCCCTCCTTCTTTTGGAAGGAAGGGGTGCCATACAAATGAAACACAAATTTCTGCACATCTTGAGAGCTAACCAACTAAATGGAACCATATTTGACAGGTTATTGTTTTTAGAGGTAACAATGTCGTTCCATAATCGACCTCAGGCAACAATTTGGAATGTAAGATGGTAACTTCCGGTCTCTGGAAAACAGCCAAAAAATGGCCGATATCCACCCAATATATAATATCCGGATCTAGAATGCTACACAGGAGCTAAAATCGATCGAAATTGTCTTCAAATGCCATTATGAAATCCAAAATGGTGACTTTCGGTTTCGGAAAAACAACGGCAAACGACCAAATACCACCCAATATGGGTATTTCCGGAACCGTAATGATGCAATGGAGCCACAAATCGACTTCAGACAACATTTTGAACTGTAAGATGGCAACTTCCGGTTTCTTGTAAACGGCCTGAAATGGACGATTCCCATTAAATATGAGTATCTCCGGAACCAGAAAGATACACAGAAGCTAAAAATTGATCACAGACACAATCTTGAATTTCAAGATGGTGACTTTCTGTGTCTGGCAAACAGCCGGAAATGACCAAATACCATTCAATATGAATGTTTTCGGAACCAGAATTACGCCCAGATAACAGAAATTGATTTCACAGGCAATTTTAAAGTCCAAAATGACGACTTTTGGTTTCTAAAAAACAGCCCAAAGTGACCAAAGACCACTCAATATGAGTATCTCCAGAGCCAGAATGTTGCAAGAAGCTAAAAATTGACCTCAGACACCATTACGAATTGTAGGATGCCAACTTCTGGTTTCTGGAAAACAGCCAAAAATGGCCGATTTCCGTCTAACATGAGTATCTCCGGATCTAGAATGGTACACAGCAGCTGAAATCTACCACAGACCCCATTTTGGATTCTAGGGTGGCGACTCTTGGTTCCTGGGAAACAGCCGAAAAAGATCGAATTACACCCAATATGGGTGTTTCTTCAACCAGAATGACGCTCATAGGCCAGAAATTATCTTAAAAACCATTTTGAAATCCAAGATGGCGACTTCCGGTTTGTGAAAAACAGCATAAAATAACCAAATACCATCCAATATGAGTATCTCTGGAACCTGAATGATGCAATGAGTTAACAATTGACCTCAGGCATCATTTTGAATGGCTAAATGGCAACTTCTAGGAAACAGTCGAAAATGACCGAATAATACTCAATATGAATATTTCCGTAAGCGAGATGATGCATAGAAACCAAACATTGACCCTAGACACCATTTTGAATTTAAAGACGACCACTTTTAGTTTCTTAAAAATAACCAAAATAACTAAATACCTCGCAATATGGGTATTTCCAGTATCAGGTAGATGCCAGAAAATCTGCTGAAAATGACCGAATACCACCAAATATGAATATATTTAGAATTAAGGCGATGAACAGAAGCCAAAAGTCGAGGATGTTGTCATTTCGATAAAACCAATCATTTTAAACGATTTGTTATTTGACTTTGATCATATCCTATGGCCGATTCGTCGTGCATTTGCAGACTTTAAACACATCGCAAGGAATCAATGAATTTGGAACGTTCAAATAGTACGATACCACATTTAAATTATGTTAAGGCCACATATATCGATCAAAGCAGGTATAGTTTTAAATAGTCTTTGAATTTCTTTTCTTTCCATAACTTTTGAGCCACATATCAAATTGTTTTGAAGTTCGTTATTTGTAAGTTTGTGAGATGATTGTTCGTATGACACTAGTTATGTTCAAATTAGTCGTGTAATCTTTGAGATAATAGACTTTCGTTGTTTCAACAATTTAATATATAACGGTTGCTTAAGTTCGATTATTATCAAATGAAATGGGAACGTATAGGGCAGCCAAACTTTAAAATCACGTGTTCAATCATAATTCATCAGTTAACCCTTAACTAGCCCGCTCATCTGATAATAATATTGATCAAATCGGTTTTGTAGTTTCTGAGATAATGAAGTTTCGTGTTTTTCACATTTCGGTACATTACAGACGAAGTTACAGTTCGATTACACTAAAATTCAATAGGATGTTATGAGGCAACTAGACTTACTATTTGATACTAATTTTGTGAAAATTGGGTCAGTCATCTCTGAGCAAAGTGAGTGAGTCCAAGTAGTCTTCGGAATATATTCCTTTTTAAAGCTGGATTTCACATTTTTAAACATAACAGGCAAAGTAATAGTCCGATTTCAAAACAAATCAATAGGGTCTTATGGGGTAACTAGATCTTCCATTTGACACTGATTTCATGAAAATCGGTCCAGCCATCTCTGAGAAACATGAGTGAGATTAAACAGTCTTCAGAACACGTTCCTTTTCATAACTTTTGAACCACAAGTTCAATCTTCATAAAATTCAAATTTTAAGGGTTTTTCAGATAGCCCGTTCATTTGAAACCAATTCTGTTCAAATCGGTTGTGTAGTTTTCGAGATATTGATGTTTCATGATTTTTACATTTTGATACATAACCTCTAAACTATAAATCCGATTAGAACGAAATTCAATAGGGTTTTATGGGGCAACTAGACCTTTCATTTGCAATTAATTTCATGAAAATCGGTCCAGCCATCTCTGAGAAAAGTGAGTGAGAATAAAAATCTGCACATACACACACACACATACACACACACACACATACAGAAAATGCTCAGCTCGTCGAGCTGAGTCGAGTGATATATTCCATTCGGCCCTTTGGAGCACTTTTATACTTTCGGTTTTGCAAGTGATCGCTATACCTTTCTAGGAGAAAGGCAAAACTTATAAGTTATTAACATTGTCACAGTGATTTTGGTAATCATCTCTTTTGATTTAAATAAAAATCAGAAAAAGTAAACATCGGGCTTTGACCAACAAATGTTACTATTTAGTCACCGTGACTTTTTAAGGAAACATATGCCAAATGTTGTCATTGAGGAATATGTGATTTTTCTGAAAGTTCCGCGGGATTTTAGTAACCCTATCCTTTTTTAAACAGTTAACAAAAAAAATAGTTAAATTTAATAAGGTTACATATTCCCTGAAACTAACGTTCGATTGGTATTGTCTCAAATGAGTCCCCGTATCAGTTGATCTTTATTGAAGAATTAAGAAATGATCTATAATTGGAGGAATGCATCTTGATTAGAAAAGTCACCAAGAATAATTGATGACGAACACCTGAAGTTTGTTGGCTCACTAAAATGGGAGAAATACTTGCTAAAAGCGGCGAAAGTAGTCCATTACAAAATTAAACCATAATATAATTTAGACGTTTTCCTTGAAAATTTTCATGTATTTTGTAGCAGGATTACAACAGGAGTCACTTATAAACAGACATTTGCCTTAAAAGATCATTAAAATTATTTTTTCGTGTTTCTAAAATATTGAAAATTTTAAGAATTATATCGAAAACCTATTTTTTTGGAGGCGCGTGAAAATTTTAAGGGGTAGGCGATATACTTTCTCCATGAAAATGGGATTGCATTTGGAAATAGCTCATGGCATTTACGAAATTTCCACTTGTTCTATGTTATTACTTACACTAAAACAGCAATGTTCGTGAGTTGGTCACGAATACTATGTTTTATTTTAGAACTTTGTCATGAAAAATATTCATGAATGTGTTGATAAAAATATGTCTCGCGGTGACAATTTAAAAAAATAGAAATGTTTCTGGTTTTTCCTATAAATATCACCAAGTTAAAAAAATGTAACTGTAGAAAGTTTCTAACAAACCACTTTGTGACAATTACTAAAAGTTTGTATAAGGCTCTAAGCCCCGCCTTTCCGACGCTTTTTCAGCATTCCTGACCATTTACAGAACATATTCTTCATACGGATATGAATCTTCTCTTAAAGGTCACCAACATGTCATTTGTGCGGACTGGGAATTATGTAGTCCGTGACGCTAATCACCACCCAACTTCCTATCACCGCCAACTCAACCTCACCAATGATCACTGGGAGCTTTAGCTTCAACACAGTATTTGGAAGTAACTTTTCAGAATATTGTGCAGCGACACAGGCACAAGTCTAGTGTAACGACTGCGCAATAGTGAATTCTCCATCTCGTGCACCAGATAGCTACCTCCGCCGTTCTGGTGACGGAGAAAATAATATCCAATGTGAACTTATCTTTCCGTAAACCAAACTGGTTGCCTACCTGACTGTTTACAACTTCCGTATATCTCACTGGTCTGTTGAGGATGCTCCTCTTCCACGGTGTCTGGCAGACAAATAGATCTTTATGCCGCTGCGTCACCTGGCGCTTTTCCGGCCTTTGGCTTCTGTCGCTTTCACTTCACTGAGAAGAGATTCTATGTTTCACAGTACAAACATGTTGTATACTCCGTCTTGAACGGATGCACGCACTGCGAAAATCCGCTAATCCGCTATCGCATCAGTCCACTAACATACCGGTGATCTTCCATTCCTAGGCTTGCCACCACCAACGGGACGAAGCATAAGAACTACAGTACAACACTCATTTGAGGTTGACACACCCTATTGAAACAAGAACGCTCTTGTTGGCCATATGGGCGTAGGCTTCGGCCTCTCAAATAGCGAAGTCCACAGGGTTCAGTTCCAGTGAACTCGTTGGTCATTCCGAGCTTGAATTGAAATTGAGCTGGAACTTCTACGTTTTGTGTGCTAGCGTTGAATCCTGTTGAAAACCCCAATCCTTGGTACCA
Organism: Wyeomyia smithii; assembly: GCF_029784165.1. Lineage (NCBI taxonomy): Eukaryota > Metazoa > Arthropoda > Insecta > Diptera > Culicidae > Wyeomyia > Wyeomyia smithii. Next base: position 78,875,917 of record NC_073696.1, read on the forward strand.
AAATGAAAACATGCTAACGGCTCGACGATGGACGTTGTGTAGAACTAGTTCCCGATATGTATATTTGTTGACCTACGCTCCTTCAGGGACAAAGAAACCAGCAGAGTCCGGTCATAACGAGTGATTTCGACCCAAACCATCCCTGATACTGGTTTTGGTGGCCTGGTGGTGGTCAGCACATCGACATAGGTTGGTGATCTTTCTGGGAACCAAACAGTGTCGTTCTGCTTATTCACGAACTGTTGTACGGTGGAGAGTTTCTCGTTGATACACGATATTCTCCAACCTTTCTTCTGCTGCCCCTTACATCAGTGCCTTCGCTCTTTTTAACCGTTCTAGTTTTTGCCTCCCAGCTGGTCTCGAGGTACGATGCTGGCCCAACAAGTCAGTCGTCGTATGTTCGAGTCCCGGCTCGGAAGAGACTGTTAGTGTCAGTAGGATCGTAGCGCTAGCCCTGCAATTGTCCTGTACATTTAACAGTCGGCTGCGAAGTCTGTGTTTAGTAAAACAGAAGGTCGAATTCCGAAACGGAATGTAACACAAAGGCTTTGCTTTGCTTAGTTTTTGCCTCACCGAAAGGTCTTGAATATGGTAGAACTAGGTCTGGAGTTTATCTTTCAGGATTCGACGGAGACTTCTAGTAAATACATTAAGATCCAGCGCCAATGTAATGACACCACGTCGAAGATTTCGCCTGAGGCGCCTTTTGACGATCTTCACCATGGCAAGTGTCACCACAGTAGCTCGTTGTCCAACTTTTTACCGTTTTCTGAAACTTCTCGTCTTCAGGTGTTATTTAACCGGCGGTATACAAAACTTCTACACTGTAAGCTGCTCTGCGTTGTTGTTCGCGGACTGCGGAACCATTTCACCTAAAAAAATAGCAAGAAACAAAAAAAAAACGTGTTTCGGTTAGTTTATGTAGGAATAGGATTATGGGAAGCAAAGAAGGGATAATTTAAGGAATGAAATAAAGGAAAATTTTAAGTTACTTACCTGAAAGCGTACCATCATGATGCCGTTCAGTTCACTATTGAACACGAACGGGGAAGTCAAAACAAACCAGCAATCAATGGAAGATGGCCGATGACCGTTCGATACTTAGATCACTTTAGAACTATCCGTATTGCTCGAAATGAACCCAGTCGATGAATGTTGAGGGGAAGTTTGAAAGGAGATAACTGCTGATAACGGATACACTGCTTGGAACAATGCAAATTGATGGTTGAAGAGTAATCCCTGATTTCAGCTCTGAAAAGAGTTTCCGTTTTGAAATTCGAATGCGAAAAAGAAGAGAATGGCGCTATATAAGCGATTGGAAAGCGTCGTCAGTTTTTTTTTGGAGAAAACAAAAGTCTCAAGCTGGCGAATGCAGAAGCATAGCCAATCAAGTAAACATAGAAATATATTTTTTGAAAGTCTGTGGAACGTTAAAAACAAGAAGTATATCTCAAATAAAAATTTGATAGTGGCTTAACCCTCTAACTCTCACAAGGTTTATCATTAAAATTTTTAGCTTCACGAGAAAATTCAAGCTGAACACTTTGTAGACTAACTAAAATTACTGTCAACTGTAGTATTTTGAAGAAAATGCCCAGTGATGCTCTGAGGCAGCATATAAAAGTTTATGGAACAATCGTAAGCACAACAAACTATTTAATGTCAAGATATGATGATTATAATTCTTGGTGCTTTAGAGTCACCATGAGCGGGAAAGGGTTAAAAGCCGGCTTACCGGTTGAGTATTTTAGACTCGTTTGGCTTCCTGTTTCCCAGATATATATCAAGAACTTGGGAGGCTCCCCAAAGTCTCACGCTTGCCTGCATAAGTAACTGTATTGGGCCCCTTGCATGTTCAGAGCTTGGGCTCAGTCCGCTTGCTGGGGAATGTTCAAGAGGCATGCCGACCAGTTAACCTTTAGTTTAGCCACCTTCAGGGCGAATTGGTGGCCACTACCGCCCCATACTGCTCCTTGAAGGCTTGTGCAATATCGCAATGCAATATACCCCTTGTTCAGGTATTTGTGCTAGATAGTCACCTCTGAGGTGAGTACCTCAATTTGCACATCCTTTTCCATGGCCTTTTCAGGTACCGTAGAAAGCACCCTTTTACCAGGCGACCTTGCGCAGCTCCAGAATAATCTTGCCAGTGCGAGTTGCGATGCAAAACCATTCCCAGGTCATCAAACTGGGCTTCGTCTTTCATTGTTTTCAAGACCTCTGAGTTACTAGACTCGTCTGTCTTGCGTAACAGGGCATCACCCTTGATCCGTGCGACAGAGACTCTACATCGCATCCCACTTCGCTGTTTGAACTACAGGAGGTCGATGCTCGTACCGGCCCAGACTCGTGGAGAGAAATGGAACTCAACTCGTATCCTTTCCCTTTGCGGCCAGTTTCTATAGGTCGAGCCTATTAACTCTATCAGAGCTGCTGTGCGGGTTTTTCAAGAAATCGATGAGCTTCTGTCCGAGCCCCACTATAGTCAAAGCAAGCTGGTCTGGGACTGCTTACTATCAGTGGTCACATTCATCCGTGGTAGCATAAAATCGTGGTCCTGTCGGTCCTGTACTGTCTGTATTTTATTTTGCCTGTCCTATCTGTTCTATCTATCTTCTCTTTTCGGTCTGTTTCGTCTGTCTTATCTGTCTATCCATCTGTCGAGTCTGTTTATTCCTGGATCTGGTTCATAGAAGCGAGTCGTTGTGTTTTTCTGTCCAAACGTGGCGCTTCGTAGGAAGACAAGCTATAGTAACAGGAGAATATAATACGGAATCAGTACCAGCAGAGGTGTGGTGCGGCAAGAGAGAAAGTATGATGAAAGGGACTACTTCGGTTGCGATTAAGTTGAATCGAAGCAGGCGAGTATTTTTTGCTGTATGGACTTTTTCACTGCGACCATAATCTGTAACCTATTGTAAGAAATATGTCCGGGTTTTTGCAGTATCCCGCACTTCTATTATTAAAAGAGGGACTTATTTTATTGTTAAGATGAAGTCTCAATAAAATATTATTAAATTCAGCTTGAAGGAAGGGTAAGTGGTAGCGGATCCTGAGAATAAACCCATCCCTAAGTTATTTTTGACATCAAATCACCTGATTCTGTTAGGATTGGATTAAAATTCGGCTCTGTAATCTTGCGGCTACGCAATTCTCCAAGTAGGGCTCTCACTTTCGTCTAATTCGTTTTTGCGACGTTACTTACACCTAGGAAACCTGTACTTACTTACTTACTTACTTACTTAGTTACTCACTTACTTACTTAGTTACTTACTTACTTACTTAGTTACTTACTTACTTACTTAGTTACTTACTTACTTACTTAGTTACTTACTTACTTACTTACTTACTTACTTACTTACTTACTTACTTACCCACTTACTTACTTACTTACTTACTTACTTACTTACTTACTTACTTACTTACTTACTAACTTACTAACTTACTTACTTACTTACTTACTTACTTACTTACTTACTTACTTACTTACTTACTTACTTACTTACTTACTTACTTACTTACTTACTTACTTACTTACTTACTTACTTACTTACTTACTTACTTACTTACTTACTTACTTACTTACTTACTTACTTACTTACTTACTTACTTACTTACTTACTAACTTACTTACTCACTTACTCACTTACTCACTTACTTACTTACTTACTTACTTACTTACTTACTTACTTACTTACTTACTTACTTACTTACTTACTTACTTACTTACTTACTTACTTACTTACTTACTTACTTACTTACTTACTTACTTACCTACTTACTTACTTACTTACTTACTTACTTACTTACTTACTTACTTACTTACTTACTTACTTACTTACTTACTTACTTACTTACTTACTTACTTACTTACTTACTTACTTACTTACTTACTTACTTACTTACTTACTTACTTACTTACTTACTTACTTACTTACTTACTTACTTACTTACTTACTTACCTACTTACTTACTTACTTACTTACTTACTTACTCACTTACTTACTTACTTACTTACTCACTTACTTACTTACTTAAATGGCCGTACGTCCTAAGACATGGCCTGCACAACAAATTCCGCCAACTTGATCGGTCCATGGATGCCCGCCTCCAGTCCCGCGGGCAATCCGTACTTGCCAGATCATGCTCCACCTGGTCTAACCATCTTGCTCTTTGTGCTCCTCTTCGTCTCGTACCAACCGGATTCGAGGTGAGAACCAATTTTGCAGGGTAATTGTCCGTTATTCTCGCCACTTGCCCTGCCCAACGTATCCGTCCAGATATGGCCACTTTCTGGATTCTGGATTCTGTGTTCACCGTAGAGTTGCGCGAGCTCATGGTTCATTCTCTGTCTCCAAACTCCGTTCTCCTGTACATCGCCAAAAATGATTCTTAGCATCCGTCGTTCGAAAACTCCGAGCGCTCGCAGGTCCTCTTCAAGCATTGTCCACGTCTCATGCTCGTGGAGTACAACCGGTCTAATAAGCGTTTTGTACAAAGTGCACTTTGCACGGGAGCTTAGACGTTTCGACCGTAAATTTTTGTGGAGCCCAAAGTAGGCACGACTCCCGCTGATGATTCGCCTCCTAACCTCACGGCTGGTATCGTTGTTCTCAGTTACCATTGAGCCAAGGTACACGAACTCGTCAACTACCTCAAACTCATCACCGTCGATTATCACAACACTACCTAGGCGTGCCCTGTCGCGTTCAGCACCACCCGCTAGCATGTACTTCGTTTTAGACGAATTTATCTTCAGTCCAATCTCAAATGTTCTGCCGGCAGTGTCCACGTCATCCGCAAAGCAGATTAATTGACCGGATTTAACGAAAATCGTGCACCGCGTGTCTATTCCCGCTCGTCTCACAACACCTTCTAGCACAATATTGAACAGCAGGCAGGAAAGACCATCACCTCGTCGTAGTCTCCTGGGTCGGATAGACCACCCGAAATCCTCACACAACACTGCACATTAGGCTATCCCAAAAAAGTCGATGTTGAAAAAGTCAAGGTGCTCAACCCTAAATTGAAAGATAATGTTATTCATAGCATTTTTGTATAACATTTCGACTTTCTCAAAAATCGTTTTCAGGTTGCCCAAACGTGATTTATGAAAAAAAGACTTTTTTAAGCTACAAACCCACTCTTTTGCACTTTTTTCAATTCTGTTCGATTCCTAAATTTTTACATATATGTTTTTATTTGTGTGGGGTAATTTTTTGATATTTTGCATGGTTTAGTTCAGCATTGCGTTCAATTATTTGACTCACAGAGCCCATTGAACATCACAAAAAAGTGAATTTTTCTCAAAGTTTTCAGATAAAACCCATAAAAACACATATAAAAAATGTTTTGATCAAGAACTGAAATTTTTACTGCAAAGCGGGATTCAGGACAAAAATTTACATGAAGAAAGATCGTTGATATCTCATCGGGGGGCTGAGATATTGGCGTTTTTACATGTGATAGAAAACTATGCATTTTGTCAAAAATGCCGCTAAAGCTCAATATCTTAGAATACTGTGCAATGTATTCTATTTTGCTGTTTGTGCGTATAACTTCTTAAATAGTGATTCAAAGGTTGATTATAGCCATAAGGTATGTTCGGAAAAGTTTCAGGATATTCAAAAATGCATCTTTTAATGTAGAAAGATGAGTGATCAATCCACCTATGAGTTAGATAAAAAATTTAGTTTTTAATAAGAATAAGATAGAGGCAAGATGTCTTCAACAAAGTTTTAGGTTATCTTGAAACAAGAAACTTTACCGAAGACATCATGTTTCTATCTCTTACATATTAGGAGCAACATTGAGTTTTATATTAGAAGGCACTAAAAATCACAATTTTGGTTTTAACTTTTTTCGCAGATTTTTCCGAATTTTTAAACCTTCCACTAAGTTATCAGCCATTAAAAAATGCATTTGTTTTCTAAACATTGTTACATTTTATCTCCCAAAATAAAACAATTATTTAACATGTTTGTAAAAATGCATAGTTTTCCATCACAAATAAAAATGCCAATATCTCAGCCCCCCGATAAGATATCAACGATCTTTTTTCGTGTAAATTTTCGTCGTAAATCACGCTTTGCAATGAAAATTTCAGTAATTGATCAAATTTTTTTTAATTGTGTTTTGAAGGGTTTTATCTAAAAATTATTAGAGAAATAATTTTTCTTTCGTGATTTCGACTCGTGGAACAAAGCCTATGCGGGATGCGTTGAATCTCTGATAGAACTTTCGTGTTTCATGAAAGCGGTACAGTTGTTTTAGTTTTTCGCACTCCTCCTCCTCCAGGCGGCACTTTTTTCCTGGGTTTGCTGTCTCCGTTTCTGTTTGTACCGCTCCACGTTCTGACGGGTGGCTCTCCGCAGCATTACTGCCCGCGCTGCCTTCTCTGCATCCCCTAGAGGGGATTTTCCAGCTCGTCCTCTTCTGGCAGTGCAACTTCGAGAGAAAGCGCGTGGTTTTCGGCGACTTCGGGTTACTTCAGCCGCGCGAAATTATACCTTGGCGGGCAACGGTACCGTATGTTGTTCACAATGGATAGATTTTGGCGTATCTTTACCATCACTATGTAGTGGTCCGAGTCGATGTTAGTGCTCCGATGTGTTTTGACGACGATAATGGCTGAAAAGTGCCGACCACCCATCAAAACGTGATCAATTTGCGTTTCTGTTTGGTTGGGTGTTCTCCAGATGTACCGATGTTGGAGGCTATGCTGGAAAAAGGTGCTACGTATGGCCATGTTCTTGGAGGCGGCGAAATCAATTAGTCTTAGGCCATTTTCATTTGTCAGCCGGTGTGCGCTTAATTGTCCAATTACCGGTCTAAATTCCTCCTCCTGACCGACCTGAGCGTTGTTATCCCCGATGACAATGTTAACATCATGTTTTGGGCAGCGATCGTATTCACGTTTCAACTGCGCGTAGAATTCGTCTTTGTCGTCATCAGTACTTCCGAGGTGAGGGCTGTGCACGTTTATAATGCTAATGTTAAAGAACTGGCCCTTGATTCTTAACCTGCACATTCTGGGGTTAACCGGCCACCACCCATTTACCCGCTTCTGCTTCTGCTTATAAAAGCTGTGCCCAGCTCATGTGTGTCATCAGAATTCTGGTAGATGGTGTGTCCATCCCTATACGTACGCACAGTCGTCCCTTTCCAGCATACCTCCTGCAGCGATACGATGTTGAACTTGCGGTTTTTCAATTTTTCGGAAAGTATACGGGTACTTCCTAGGAAATTGAGAGAACGGCAGTTCCATGTTTCGAGTATCCAATCGTTAGTCCGTTTCCGTCACCTGGGTCTTTGCCGATTCTTCTGGTTCGAATTTTTTGTTATAGCGTTCGTTGCTTTAGTTTTTCGCGGGGCGAGCTTGCGAGACCCACGGCCAACCCTATTTTCTCGCAGGAGGACCGACGTAGTGCTACTGTTTTGAGTCCCGAACACAACCAGGACTTGGACATAACGCTTGTGGGTGCGTTACTTAGGGCGCTTGTGGTGGCGTTACCTGTCCAAGAAACTTCCTTCCGAAGAAGGAAGCCCGCTTTTCCTGTCAGCATACGACCGGTAGTCCCACCGGGATTGGTTACCCGATCTTCTTACTAGTTACTCATATCCCGGTTGGCACCAAAGAGAAGGTAGGGGTTCGGTAGCTGGAAGGCTAATGGTTCGCATGTGGGAGCTATATTGCGCTTTTGGTCCAGTCATTCGCCAACCATGGAACCTGCATGTTAGAGAATCGCCAAGGCACTCACCGTTAAGGCAACTATCAACATCAAAACGGATAACGGCAATGCAAAATTATACAGCTCGCCCGTTTTGATGATGTTGACAGTTGCCCTAACGGTGAGTGTCTCGGCGTCTCTCTGGTGTATATGCTGACTACTTACACCGATTCTGCAGTTGAAAAAAAAACACTAACCAACCGAAATTACGCTGAGCTGTTTTTTTTTTCGTACGGTATTTGACAGCATTTGTTTTGTTGTTGGTGATTTCAAACTATACCATGTTTCTTTCGACCGGGCAGCAATCCGGGAAAGAAAAAGTGTAGATTTGCTGTGGTCCGTAAAGTGAAAAAACAGGTACAGGGTAAACCTATTGTCCTGATGTAGCTTCACCGCAAATACGAATTCGACATTCTCTTTCTTGACCAAAAAAACACGATCATCAGCTACGATTTGATTGGGTTTATCTGTTAGAGGCACATTGTCCGAATAACCTAAAATACCGAGTTGTCCATATTGAGAACTATATCTTGTGTTGTAACTACATTCAAAACAAATAATATAGCGCAAGAAGAATAGTTCCAGTTATTTTCGCACCGAAGGAACTTCAAATCCCAAAGAAATCTTCGATTGGACGACGCTGAGGTAGATTCGTTGGGTTGCGTATATGGGGTACAATTGGAGTCGAGTGATTGTTCAAAGGACGTAATGTGATGATATTTTATCTGACCAAAACACATACCTTTTTATCGGTATGGTGTTTAGGCAGCAAGGGAATTGAAATTTTGTTCAAACATTCATTCTGGTATACATCTTAATTGATAACCAAACCACTAGGCTTGAACACTTAGACAAGAAAAAATCTCTTTCTGTCAACTACTCTGGCCGGTGTTACACTATCTTTCTGGCGGGTTATTGTCGGGTCTTGCAGGAAATTCTACACATTTGAAACCGGGAGATTTTTGCTTTCAAACTGGTTTACCGTGAACTTTTTGTCAAAATTATAGCGAACTGTACAAAGCGCTTGAAGAATGCTCCTTGTTTCGTCGCCATTTTGACCAGATGGAGGCATGCATACACAAAACAAAAAACGCTAGCCTGAAGAGGAGAGAGACAGCTTACATATACGCTGGTTATTAGACTGAATTCAAAATTTAAATGTCAGGTGGTGCCAGCTGCAGTAAATGAGTTTAAGACCCAGTTTCGTAGAAGCTTAAATTTTGTAGTTAACCAACGCCGATAAACAAGACTAATAATGGGAACAACGTTTTAGTGCACAACATCATGGCGATAATTTTGCAATGACATCCAACGGGGGTAGGTTTCACCGGTTGAAAAGTCTAACACGAGAAGTTAGCACCCGCTGCATGAATTTTATGATCCAACTATAAAACGTTGCATGTTGAACGAAGAAAGGCGAAAAACAGCGAATTCACAGTAGCGTTGTTGCAAATGCACTTTTCCACCGAAGGTTTTTTTTTCATTTGCTATCATGCGCGCACAGCTTTATCGCTTTTCCACGCCATTTTTCTCTTCCTCGCTTAGTTTTCTGCAACCATAATTAGTGCAACGACTTCAAGGTTAGACCTTTTTTGGTACACAATCCGGAACCGGCACTAGCGGAACCTATACGACTGGCTATTAGCCTCCGTTTGGCGAATGCAAGTTTTGCTAAACAGGCTTATTAAATGGAAGAGCATGCTGTAGGAAAAAAATGAGCTGCAACTGGATGTTTCGGAGTAGAAAAACAAAACGCTGGTCCCAATCCGCATGCTTGCAGTTCAATGACTGCGGCTTATTTGTATAATTGGTTACGATTTGTTTGCTTACAGCCCTACGCCCTCTGCGCACTTTTATGTTGGAGTACCACTTCAACATAACTGACAGACTGATGCGGGCTAGTTTATAGTTTAGCCCTGTGCTGAGTATATCGACAATTGATTAGGAAGTTTGCTTATGGCCTACCACGAGCCTCGCCAACGCCTGTAATTATGCAGCCAAACATTTCTGATGGCTCTTACGGTTGCTGCCGGGTACGATTGAGTGGCTTGCGGTTATTTTACTAATGCAATGTTGTTTTGCTTACTCTATTCATTTTTTACAGCTAAATGATAACACATGTTTGCTGTTTGGTATTTTCATTTCCTACTAGATAACTATTAGAGTGCGGATATATGAAATAACCACTGACTCGCGAATCGAACAAATTGTTGATAGATTTCGCAATCTTATTGACACGCACAGCAGATATTTTGTTTAACGATGTGTTGTACATTCTTGGACTTTAACAATTGGACTGATAATTGTAGTTAAACTGTAGTGACTAGAGACATAGAAAGCATTTAAAAACTACCTAACCCAGAACTAAGATTACACTCTTGTTGAATAATCTCGTTCTCGAACTGAGTCTTCACATTGCTTAATTATTAAACGACAGTTACAATGCATCCTACATTATAATCTAACAGTAAAATGTCCACACTTGCGACAAATTTTAACATTTTCATATATTACCTCATCATCACATCGTGTCCCAATTTTACATTTTCTTCCTGTATTTCGCTCTTTGCTGTCACTCGAAGTATCAATCTGGGGACAAACCTGTTCGAATTTTTCCACAAAGTTTTCCTCAAATTGCAAAGTTTTTCGCAGAATATCTTTCACATTCAGTTGTGGATCGTGATTGTGGTACACGGGATCGAAGTTTATACACTGTCCGTTCTCGTCCGAAATGCAACACTGAAACTTTGGAGCAATCAGATGCAGCTTCTTCCAGTCGTGCTCAACCGGTCTGGTATCGAACAAGGCAACTTCGTCGGCCATCATCTCGTTGATTGTGGAGATTTGTCGACGGAACGGTCGTCTCGCGATGTCATTTTGCGACAGGACTCGCTTGACTCCGCTCGGTGACTTCGGGCACAACATATCGAAACTTTTGTTGTAGAACGCACACCTAATCATGGGCTCTGATTGACGTTTCTCCGGATATGCGTTCGGGACGGTTAACGAAAAAGGCTGGCTGTTGTCCGAGCAGCGACGCTTCGACAATAAACTCGTGCCATAGCTGTGCAGAGAACTATTTTCGTCAATCGAATCCAGGTTAGACTCGAACGATGCCTTGGCCGACGAAGCGTTGGACGAACCCATTGACGGTAGAGTGGAGATTTGATCCAGTGAATCGGATGAGAGATACGGTTCGGAACGTCTGGCGGTCGTTTTGGACAGCAGGCTTTGCAAACTGTTGGCATTAGTTGGGACTTGAATCATGCCGACATCCACACTTTGCGAGCGGAACTGTCGGCGCGGAGTTGAGGGTGGAGTTCGGCAGGGCATCGGAATCGGCAGCAGGAACGAGGGACTGCCCAGTGTCTCCAGTGGTTCTGGAATAGATTAGATACAGTTATAATCAGCGAATGTTGGCTTATGTCCGGACATGCTTCTGACATTTTACACCTACCAATCGCTTTCTGAGTAGTTTTTTTTCTCAATATAAGACATTATTAGAATACCACATTATAGATATTAGCGGATCCATTAATGCTCTACATACTTGGTATAATTTTGCTTTATGAAATATATTAAAACCATGTAAAAACTGTTTACGTAGAACCACCGTTTTGAGCTGAGTTTTTGCCCGATTTAAGATCTTTAGTTTCAAGATGAGTAAGCTAATATTTGAACAAACAGAAAGAATTTTGATATTTTTCATATATAATACCTTCCCACTAGCAATAACTCCTATATAGGAGCCATTGCGGAACCATTTTTTCGAAAATGAGGTTTTTCAGAAACTGCAGCTACTCAAGACGCTGAAATTGGAAAATTAGAAAAATTTCGTAAAAATCGAACTTTAAAGCTAATTTATACCGTGTTGAAATTTCGTCCGAAACAGAATAGCCATTCTGTTTTGGAACAGAGTGGTCTATGAACATAAATCGGTATAATACTATCATGTAACACGTAACATTTAGCATATTACATGTGATAAGTCATTTCAAGTCATAAGTCATTTTAAATCTCCTGGTTGACGGAACCTTTCGCTCTGAAAATGTTGCTCTTCAAACCACATGAACAGATGGCCCGCCACACGAGATATTTCTTTGCAAACTTCGACTTCGAACTTAAGGCGTCGTACACAAATTACGTAACGCATGAAGGGGGGTCTGCGTTACTTATTGTTACATAGGGGGAGGGGGGGTAGTTCAGATCGTTACGTAACTGTGATGTTTGCTCAAAATTGCAAATTTGGAGGGGGGTCAGGTTGTCCAGCGTTACGTAATTTTAGGAGGCGTGTCATATCGTTACATAGGGGGAGAGGGGGTCTGAAATCTAGGTTTTCAGCGTTACGTAATTTGTGTACGACGCCCAATGTAAATTTTTCAAGATTGTTGTTAACCATCTCTGCCGTGGGCTGGCAATTTGACGTAAGCACCAAATTTTCAAATTTCATTTTTTTACGTATTACTATAGTTGGGGCAGTCTCCTTCGAGATACTTATTTCCCTTTTTAAAAAATATGAAAAAATGAGCATAGAAATATCAAAATAAAAAGTGACGTTAGCGCCATTTTGCATAATACACTATAAAAAAATGTCACGATTACTTCAAGTGTTTTTGCACTTAACTCAATTCGTTACATCACACACTGCAAGTTGAAGTGATTTAGTGTTGATTTCTCGATGATTAATACTTTCCAATGAAATGATCTCGCATTGAAAACTGGTTAATGGAAATCACTATCGAATTATAATGAATATCTCTTGTAATATGACCTCTGTTCAAATCAATTGAATTACAGCTGCAATTCCAATTATCAAACGTCAAAACCATGAAACGAAACAAAAATAGAGACAATGGCGAACGGCGCAAGCAGCACATTTACCCAGAGATCAAAAATTTATTTGAGCGTAAGTTTTATTGAATCTTTCAAACTAAAATAACAATACAACGACTCTTTTACATATCCTGAAATCGATTGCATCGCTACAGCGACAGGGATCATCTCTAGAAACATCTTGTTATTAAATTAAAAATCTAAAATAAAATTTAAATGAAAAATCTAAAATAAAAAGAAGTCTCACTTAAAATTTTCAATTTTAGTGCAACGTATGAACTAATGAATAAATATTAAACGGGACACAAACACTTATGGTTCTTACAATGTAAAAATTACCTTTTTACCGAAAAAAAGAATTCTCTTGAATTTATTGTGAATTTATATAATTATCCAACTGACCGACACAGGGCCGGATTTAGACGCTTTGGGGCCCGAGGCAAATTTGTTTGTGAGGGCTTCTTTTCTTAAAACATTTAGAGGTAACGTTCTGGAAGGTGACGAGCAAAAAAAAATTAACTAAAGAACTAGGGGGGCCATTCCAATCGGGAGGCCCGGGGCATTTGCCCCCTTTGCCCCCCCTCAAATCCGGGCCTGGATCGACATTCCGTATCGCAAACATAATAACAACAGAAAATAAAGTGATTCGCTGTTGATTTCATCGTTCTTTGCAATAATATATTTCGAAACACTTTCATTCAACTCTGAAAAGTGAGACAAGTAGTGCGAATTCAACAGTAAATCACTTTACTTCGACGTGATTTTTATTTACAGTGTAGTGACGCTAAGGTATGTATAGAATAGTGTACCATGCCTGTGGAGTGCTGCAATGCTAACTTCTTGCTGCTGACTACAGATCAGTACGCGTACCAATGTCTCTTTTCGTGCAAAACGTAGAAATGGTTTTGCTATTTTGCAGAAGAAGTGACGTTGGCCTTAAAACTCTATGCATTTTGGGTAAGCGCCGGCTTAAGCAGTAGCGCCTATTTTAATCAGTCGCAGAAAACAACCATTCAGGAGCCACTTCGGGTGCTGCAAAAAGAACGCCTGCAAAACAGAAACTGCTTAAAATAGGTTCGGGGTGATTGGAATAGTGTCCCTCGATTGGTAACTTTAGTTGATTATTGTTAAAGTTTGCTAACTTAGTTTTACAATCTGAAAACAAGGTCTGACAGGGAATACGATAAAGAACAGACTGATATACTACTGTTTGAATTTCACCCAACACATTTCGAGTATTTCGTCTAAATACACAGGTGGTTCCAAAAGCTGCCTAAAATATGTTCCCTACCCTACATAAATGAACGTGTGACAGTGACAGGGATCACAAAGCAATATTCACTCAGATTCTATCAGATCAGATTGCGTAATGAAGCGCTTCTGTTTATTTGGGTACGAACTAAAACAAATCGCTTCTGAAGCGGTTTTGTGCTTCTGGCGCTTGCGTCAAAATCTCAGCCCACGGCAGATCTGCCGATAAACACTTAGCAAGCAGAGAGCACTAAACCGCTCTTCAACCATTGTTGACTTCAGCCAGGTTTCCACCCGACGTAATGTGCTGAACGAGCGTACAATCGTGCATGTTGTACATGGTAAAGCAAGTGCAATTCTAATTGCTTTCTCAGTCGCAGGGAAGAAAGAACGGGCTTCAGTAAGCAGGCCTATAAGATCCAGCTCTACCAAGTTCTTACGGTCTGCTCTCTTGCTACAATGTTGATACCAGACTCCCACCTCCCCAACAAAATTGTCAACTTCGTAAAAAATTACGAAAGCTTCGGTTTTACGCTTGAAATCTTCCAACGACATGCGTGTTACGTTAGCGGGATGCAGCAAGGACAACGTGTAGACAGGTTCACCATCTCACCGACACCGAATCGTGTTTCCAGTAAGGTTAGACGAGAATCAAGGTAAGGGGTCATCCACAAATTACGTAAGGGTTTAGGGGGAGAGGGGGGGTATCCAAATTTCTCATGAATGCTTACGAAAGGGGAGAGGGGGATTCAAGAGAATCTTACGTAAGATTGAAAAAATTAAAAAAAAACTGAAAAAAAAGTTTACAAAACTAAAAAAACAGGAGGGTTGTGTGCAAAGCCACGACCGCAAGGTTGAAGTAGAATACTTTTGCAAAACAAAATAACACGGCTGCTTGCGTGTCAGTCATTTTTTCTAGTAAATAAACGTTGACTAATTAGATCAATCGAATTTTGCGCTTCAACAAGGATTGACCATTTTCAATAATATAGTAAGTTGCTTGTCAAGGTTGGGGCTTGACAATTTTTAAATTTTGAGATGAATTTTTTTCGGATGTCGTGCTCATGACTGAAGGAAAAGATACTTCAGTACGTTTTGAGACACGGAGATGAAGTAAAATTCATAACTTTTACAAATTTAAAAACAGTGATGGCATGAACTCGTGCAAAGTTGAACTGAGTAACACTTTTTCAGATTTGAATCCCACTTGAATCTGCTTCCTCTCGATAGTTTGAGTTTTTTTGCACCACAAACTCTGATCGATTGAGTTTAAATGCGTGCAATGCATGCAGTGCATGATGTATCTAACGATGCAGGCGATGATGTGACGCGATGAGTTTTGTTTTTAGATTGAATTTATGCTTTCAAAGGACAATGCAACAAACTGTTGCAGCAGACGCGGCGCGAATTTCATCGCAATTCGATTTTTATGCAATTGTTGTTATGCAGGATTCAAACTCAAATCCAACTCAAGTGTAATGCACTGTTAGTAGGGTTTACGTGCAAACCGAAAATAAATGTGCAATTAAGTTTTAAAACTCACTTGGATACGAATGCAAAGTCACACTGCCTACTCAGTTTAAAAATGTGAATTAACTCCTTAGAAAATATTAACTCTTCAATCAAGTTTTTGTTTCATCCTGAAAAGGATAATTTGTTGTTTATTTTAGTATCGGATAAGATGCCGATCACATCTTTGCGTTATCACTGACAGGGCGAATAAAGTATTCCTTGTGAAAAAGCAAACAATGAAATGCTGATTTAACACTTAAAACTAGACGGCTCACGTGTTGTCAAAATGAGTCAACTTTTCATTGAATGCATTTACTAGTGCCCACTATCGCATAGAGACTGCATTTCACTAAAGTGCCTCACTGCATCAGCCGCTATCGATGCTGACATCCACTGCAACTAGTTCGCTATCCATAGCCATGCCACAGTTGTGGCCGCTATACGCGGCCATTGGTATCCACTGTCTCTGCATCAGCTGGCCCAGTTGCTATCGTTGTTGGAATCCGCTGCAACTAGTGCGCTATCAATTGCTACACCACAGCTGTGACCACTTTCCGCCATCGCTGGTATCCACTGCACTGCTAGTGCTGTTGCTAAGGGAGGACGACTGCTGTTGTCGCTGTCTAGAACTATTATAAGCGGCTTCGGCTGAAACAGGCTCTTATATAGGCCAAATAGTATGTTTTATATTGCAAGATATATAATTCTGTCGACCGTGCTTGGGAAGCAATCATATAACGACCAATCAGAGGTCGAATTTTTCGTTTTGACAAGGCTTGACTTTTTTCAATAGTACAATAGTGTGAATAATAAAATTATAATTATCTTCTATTTGAAAGAATCTTAAAAGATTTTCCAATCTATTACTGCAAAAACGAAGGAAATCTATCGGATACTAACCGATTTATTAGCATTTGAAATTGGACGTATTTTTCACTTTTTTCGGTTTTAGATTTTCATTTCACATCCCTATGTAGCCGAACTTCCTGAGAGAAGTATTCTACTTCAAAAAATAAAATTAATTGAATTATTTATCGCTGCGATCTTAACAGTTGAACCTTGGGAAAGCAGTGAATTCGCCGTCGCTAGGTGATTGCGTGCTTTACTTAATTTCTACTTAATTTTGAATTTTGTTTACTTTAACATAGAACAATTCTCGCTGAAACCGTCCGATGGTCTTTTTCGCCTCTTTTCACCCTATTTTTGCGTATTTTTGAAAATATAGACCCTTTCCCGTGCCCTGCACAAAATGAAAATATCCTCTTTCGATTTATTGGGCAATTTTACATAAGAAATGCTATATTTAAGGTATCCAGCCCAGCGGCTTTTTATTATTGGAAATTTGGATTTATTTTTGCCAGTGTGCGTTGGTCGAAAATTGACATCGCCAACCAGCGTTGCCGGTGCTATCAATGTTTTGACTGGCTGTCGTGTGTGCCAAAAAGAGAAGCACACATTTTCATTTGTCAAGTCTCTGTATGTGATCTTGTGTAGGTGTGAAGAGATTCGTTTGCCTTCGCCATGTCAATGACAGCAGCCGGCAACCGTTGGGAACGGTCGGCGGCAAAAATAGAAAAGATTCTATTTTTTGCAACAACAACAAGCGACGGTCGACCGCTGTGCTCTGATTGGTCGAAAAAGAACGGAACGGTAGCGGTCAACCGCTACAACGGTTAGTCTGATACAGGCTTAAAGATGGTTCTTGAGACCAATCTGTCAGAAACGAGCCGAAAAGGTGCACATCGGGTGAGGTGGATCGATCAGGTGAAAAACATCAACGTTCGCATCTACCGCAGTGCGAATATCGATTCGGACCACTACCTAGCAGCTGTATGTGAGCATGCAAGATAGCTGGAGGATTATTTGATCCGCCATAGATAGCACTGATGTACCGCTTTTAATTACAAGGGCTCCAGATCATAGAAACGACTAGTTTGGAATGATACCGACGAATACGGAACAGTAAAATCTCAGATTTCGTAGCGATGGAAGAGCAGTATCAAGCTAACGACACTCGGAAAAGTACTATGCGAAACTGAACAGTTCAACAGAAATTGATATTAAAGCGAACCAAAAAATTTTAATATAAATAAAAACGACATTTTGTCAAATTGAGTAGGAAGTATTAACAGTCAGACTAAAACGAAGATGAGTTTAATGTCAGTAATAACTAAAATGACTAGTTAGGCTGATACAAATTTCGAATTCTTTTTATGTCCAACGTTATCAAAATTAACAAAGGGGGTGGCAAAAAATAAATAACACCGAGACGAAAAAAAAAGAAATTTCTTTGATCAAAGTTTGTGTGCAAGTCATAGATACAAACGTCAAAGTAACTTGCACTCAAATATATTTTGAAAAATAACACTTTATTATTATTATTATTTACTAGCTGACCCGGCAGACGTTGTTTTGCCTATATTGAATTAATTACTTTAAAATAGCCTTTAATTGAAATTGTTTTTTATGATGATTTGCTTATTGTAATGCCTTATGATATACAATGTTTCTAGTTTTGCCATTTGCTGCGTACACAAACAATGCTGATGGTTTTCCAACGCGAGAACAGGCGGCATACAGTTGTCCGTGTGAAAAACACGGATACTCCAAATTGATTCCACAAATTTCCAATGACTGCCCTTGCGCCTAATTGATAGTTATTGCGAAAGCAAGTCGAATCGGAAATTGAAGTCGTTTAAAACCGAACGGCAAATCATTTGAAACCATAGGAATTCTTGGGATCAAAACGTCTTCGCCTTTATTTCTCCCTTTAAGAATTGTTGCCTCAATCACATAATTCATAAGTTTCTTCACCGCTAGCCTGGTGCCATTGCAAAGCCGTGGTTGATTGATGTTTCGTAACATGATAACTACAGAGCCGACTTTCAACTGAAGTTTGTGTGATGGCAAGCCGGGCAATTCTAGGGAGTTCAAAAATTCAGTTGGATAATTAACCACCTCGTTTTGATATATGACGGTGTCCACCGATTTGTAAGAAAAAACCCGTCCTGGAATTGCATCTTGAATGTCCCCATTTAGAGAGTCAACGTCTTTGTTTTTGGGAGCTTATATAGCGCGTTCACTCAGCCAAACGTGGTTCTGGTAGTTCTGCGCAATATTTGGGAAAACTCTTTGGATAAGTTCGTCTTTTGTTATGGTGAAGTTGCAAAAATCTTCGGGCAACGTGATGTGTCTCGTCAGAATATAAACTGGCATTTCTCCATTACCAATGTCAAACAATTTCTTCGAAAATGTATCTGCGGTTTGATCGTTTTGTAATTGAACACGCATGTTCAAAGTTAGTTTGAGTGTCTTTACGTTCCGCCACAAAATAGAAGATTTCAAACACGCGTTAATTTCGTCGGCAGCTGTTGATCTTGGGATGACGGGGGAGCCCCTTCCTGTCCCAGATAACAATGAGCTCAAAGGCTCTGATGGAGGATTCAGTGCCATTAATTTTACTTTTTCACTTGGCGTTTCGCTTGTAAACTTCAATGCCTTGCAATGAGGACAAACAACGCTCATTGATCCAATAGTGACAGATCTATCTGCACTATAATCAACCGATGGATCGTAGTAGAATGCAGCACGCTGAAGATTTCGCAGAACGTTGACTGGTCTGTGTAGTCGATTGATGTGGCTTTGTTGTGCCCAATTGTGTCTTGATCTTTCTGCTATTTCCCTATTACGTTTCATTCTTATTCTATCATCTCTATTTTGTGTTTCTCGCTCTTCTTCCGTCTGCATCATCCGGACTTGTGACATTCTTTGTCGATTCAACTCATTTTGTCCATGGCGCTGATTTTCACTTTGATTCGTTCGACAATTTGCTGAGGTTATAGCCGTACGGCTTCGACGACCTATATTTCTTCGTCTAATTGGTGGCATTGTATAGCAAATTTAACTGGAATCGATAGCATTATTATTTTCCACTCATTTGGCTGGTTTAATATTTATTGTGAACCGTTTGATGCACTACCAATCAACCAACGTTCAAACACGTAGAAAGGAACCAGCGCAATAGAATTTTCACGCTGAAGTTTTGATTTTTGGCCTTTAAAAGACACCGGAAATAATGGAACTTTTTTTGTACTGCGTTCAAAAGTTTGGGTTAGTAAACAACTGCCGTGACAACGACGCTACAACAGCTTGAATTTGTTGGCTGTTGCACGTATTCTGGAATCATAGTATAGCCTTGTTCTTGCAGTAAGAAGCGGGAATATACGGAAGTTGATTTTTTTGGATTTTTGATCTTTTTTCGGTTAATTTTCTTTATTTTTATGGCATAGTGACCTGCTACAGAACCATACAAACCAAACAAAACTAAAATCATGCAAATCCGTCACGCCGTTCCCGAGGTAAACTATCACACACGATCAGAAATTGATTTTTATTAATTAGTTTTCGCTTGCCTTATGACGACACTCTCGCTGTCACTGGACTTGTTTGTTGCTAAATTAAGCATTGATGCTGTCGGAAAACCAATAAAATGAACAAAACGGTTTGTGCTTTTTTTTCTTCCCCTTCCCATATTCAAGATTTTTGAAGGGGGGGGGGGGGGGGGTTGACATAAAATGAAAATAAAATTTGTAACGGCCTTATTTAGTTAAAAAAAGCGAAGCTGCATTCCGTATCGGAACTCGACCTTCTGTTTATTATACACAGACTTCACAGTCATCTGATAAGTGTACAGGACAACTGCGGGGCTAGCGCTACTATCCTACTGACACTAACAATCTCTCAAGAGCCGAGACTCGAACCTACGACGACTGGCTTGTTCGGTCAGCATCGTACACACCAAAACACCTCTCCATGGTTCAGCAAAATACTTTGCTGAAGGCATATCAGTAAACCGGTTGTTTGCTGGTTAACAGTATTCTTTCCAAAATGTTGCTGTATTTCAGTTCCAAAATGAATTTCATTCAGCAATTTTATTTCTATTGTAAACCAGTATTGAATTGATTAATATACTAAAAACCAGTAATCGATTTAATGATTCACGAAAATACAGCAAAACTATTTGCTGAATACAAAACAGTAAATGAATTTTTGCGAGCAAAACGATGGGTCAAAAATTTTCACGTCAAGCTGTCATTGGTAAAATCCGCAAACTGCTGTGAATATCATACGGGATGGCTGCTAAGTTACTGATAGCCGGTACGGGACCATAGCTAAATTACTGTTGAACTAGATAAAACGTTAAAGTAAATATGATAAAAGCACATGTATAGTTTAACAATGATTTGGTTATGATGCTGTGGCTGTGGGTGAGTAAAATGTGTCGGTTGAGGGAACCATGGTCTCTTTACTGTAACTGGTAAACTGGCAGAATATACTTTGCTCCGCTGAATGTACATTAAAATTACATTGCTGATTATTCAGTACTTGAGTTCAAGTTTGCTGAAGTTACAGTTAAGTGCTGTCAGTCGAATGAAATTTCGCTTTACTGGATAAACAGCAAAATTTATTTTGCTGAATGAATTCCTGGTCTTGCTCTAGCAAAATTTTACTGGTTTCCAGCAAAAATAAATGAGTGTGTACCTCGAGACCAGCTGGGAGAGTTATTCAGTTGAATTTTAGCGAATTAAAACTGTTTTAATTATAGTGAAGAAGTGTGTTTTCAAATAACATGAAAATGTTGGGAGGAATTCTGACGAATTCTAAGGAAATTGAATATATTTTCTTCGTCTTTCACGAGAGAATGAGCTATAACATCGAGTACAACATAGAAACGTCAAATACAATGAGAGTTTGATGTTATACTCTGTCAAATGTACAGCGAGGAATAGGAAAATACATTCCCTCGGTTGTTTACAGTTTCAACTTCTAAAAAATGTGATCAAAATATTTTAGATATTCATTATTTGGTAAGACGGGAATTGGCGATTATGACCAATAGCTCACTTCAGTATAAACAAATGTTGTGTTCTAATAAAATATTTTTTCCAAATTTAATATTGAGTAATTATCTTCATATTTTCGACTTCTTGTCTCGAGTAGAAGAGAAATGAAAGGTTACCTATATCATCAGGAGTCGACGATAATAAGGACCACGCGGCAAGGTAGAAAAAACATTCTAGCAAACTGCTCGAATAGATCGACAAAGCTTACCTTGCTCCGCAACTTCCATCTGCTCACAAGCTGCGCTCGGACGAGGACGATTGCATGAAACAGAAAGCATAACATTCAATGAAAGTTTATTTTGCATACAATGTTGCATACGACTAGAAGTGCTTTCAAAATAAAAAACATGCAAAGCGTTGACTTCACACTCTTCAGAGAGTCGCGATAGGGCATAAAACGTAAGCCAGAGAAAAACATTAGAATGCAGAACTAAAATGACACACGTTTACGACACCCTAGGAATGAAAGCCTACACTACCTTTCCTTCGTACCTTCCCAAACCTCCTCGCAGTCCTCTGTTATGGCTTTGGATTCGATACCGTTTTTAACCTCACCGGGACTGATACCCTGCACCACCAGATCCATGCGGGAGTCCAGTGAGAACTGTTTACCGGACATCAGTATTCCCCGGACGCGACGTCTCATGGCCGGCGAATCTTGGTTCTACAAAATGCATCAAGGTGAAATCCTCTTAAACAAGGAGCAAGAATTACACTTACCGAAATTCGTACCCCCGCGTAAACTTTAGCCAAAAACTCGTCGGCGTCGAAGATAGCGGCAAATGATCCGTTGACGATTTTTGGTGACATCGGTGAGTTTGCAAGCAGCAGACTCGATCCGAATGCTGCATTTTTTTCACGAGTATCTAAAAAAAGTGGGAGATACAAGAGACTGCTCAAATCCAATACTACGACTAGGAGAAAGAACGGGGGATAATTGGAGCATTTCGCCTAGCAATAGGGTTTATAGGATGCTTAAATAACACAAATATCTTACCTCTCAAAGGAACTTTAGAGCGGTCCGCTATTTTAACGTTTAGTTCTTCTAACAAATCCCCAGTAACAGTTTTAATTTCATACCAATCTTTCAGGATATCGTCACTGGACGTGCGGGTTGAAGTGACGGTAAAACGAATAACGTATTTACCCTTCAACGAAGCCGGTACAGCATGCAGATTTCCACGGTGATTAAGTCGTTTGAGCAACTTCTCGGTGAGATCGTTTTCGCCGCGGATTCTGAACACGACCATTCCGAGATAACGTGCGGCAGGAATTTCGAAACGGTGGTCGGCAAGCACTAGGGCTTCGAATTTTTGTGCCAGCCGGACTCCTTCGCGGATGTGCTTCTGTAAGCCCTTTATTCCGAAGCTTCGCAATACGAACCACAGCTTCAGTGCCCGAAAACGTTTGCTTAGAGGAATTTGCCAGTGCTGGAAAGTTCATTAAAATTTTCGTTAGTAATTTCATAATTGAATAAAAGCGGAAACTTTATACCATATAGTCAATGGCTAGTCCAGAATTTTCATGCTGTAAGTAGAGTGGTTCAACGTTGAAGGTCCGATGCAGGGCACCACTATTTTTAACCCTATTGAGAAATATTATGTTGAAATTAACCTTTTTTCTTCTTTTAGCAATCACAAAACTTACCACATAGCAGTACAATCAAAATGAACCATCAACCATTTGGATGGATTAAATGCAATGGAATCTGCTCGCTCAATGCCTTTCAGCCATATTCGAAACTCCGGACAGATGAAAGCGCTTCCAGCGTAGGCAGCGTCGACATGCAGCCAGATTTTATATTTCGCACAAACTTCCCCGACTTCCTGCAGATTATCGAAGGCACACGCTCCAGTGGTGCCTAGAGTAGCGCAAACCTACGATAATTGAAGCATATTAAGACAAAATTCCTTTCCAATACAAAATAATATCAATATTAAATAGGTCTAAACAGGTATCATATTAATGAAACAATAAATTTTTCACATCTTTAAAAGCACCTAAACGTAGAATAAACAGTAGAGATCCATTAAATCAATTTTCTTTTGACCATTTGGTACCCATCACCATTCACCCACTTGTTGCTTTCCATCCAGACCAGTCTGTCTAATTGAATCCTCCGGGAATACACCAACTTTGTTAAGCAGATTTGTCAATCACACCGTTTACTTACTGCTTACTTGCTGCTGTCAGTATGTAACGCTCTATAGTAGCAAACGACCACCAGTAAACTTTCATTCAGCTTTTCGCCCTCGCTAACGGCTCTACTCACCCAGAACGGAATCAACCCCTGCTTGATGTCCTCGTTGATGGCCTCCTCCAGAGCGCGCCCGCCCAGACTGAGACCGTCGTCGGCTTCAATGAATCGCATCCGCACCAATCCGATTAAGGCTGCCTTCTCGACGCTCGAGTGAGCTTGGTCCGAGCAGTATGCCACCAGTCGTGCATTGATTTCCGCGTCCTGTTGACCAGGCGTGTGCTCGTGGAACCTCCTAATAGCCAATGTACGCCCAGCCAGTAGACACACTAGCGTAGCCTCGCTAGCCGTTGTTTGAATTACTCCACCCCCGCGACGGACGCCCGGTATGTGCAGAAACTCATCCGGCAGCCCAATCATTTTCCCCAACCAATTCATGACGATTGATTCCAGCTCGGTGCAAGCCGGGGATGAAGCCTTGGTAAGATATCGTAGAAAAGACAAGACAACATTTTATATTATCTGTCGCTAAGCCGGGGTTAGTAGAAATCAATTGCTTTACCCATGTAAATCCCAAGCAATTTATGGCATCAGCCAACATATCGCCGAGCAGCGAAGGAAACGAGTTGAGCGCCGGAAAGTATGCATGCATATGTGGACTCTGCCAGTGCGTTACGCCCGGCATTATCACTCGCTCGACGTCATCGATGATCGTCTGCCAGGGTTCACCCTCGAGGGGAGCCGAATCAGGCAGCAGATTACGCATGTAGCCAGGTTTTACGTCCGGCAAGACACGCCGCTCGCGAATGTTTTCCAAATAATCGGCGATGTAGTCTACCATCTCCTTGCCTGACAGAGTTGGGTGGGAAAAGATAATAGAGAAGTATGTACGTTAGGATTTATTTGATGGCATAGCATATATTTGGTAACGGTTGTATACTGCCCTTCCAAGCATAGTTGTCCCATTGTGGATTGTCTAGAACATGGGACTACTGTTATTGGAACGGCAGTATAAATGTGAATCGTTTTTCTGAACTTCTGATTCATAGTTAAACGATTGATTTCGTCTGTCGTTAGAATTAGATTATTATTATTTTTTACATTATGCTCGTTTTAACAATTTGATACTTTTCGACAAAGTTTTTCACTGTTATAGACTAGACGCAAGTGAGTGTTTTTGGAAACGCATAAGTGAAGCTCAACATCATCAGCAAACATGTGTACAGAACAGTGCCTCAATACGGACAGCAAATCAATGATAAAAATAGTAAAACGAAGTGGGCCAAGAACAGAACCTTGAGGAAAACCAGGTATAATTGGTTCAAACGAAGACAGGAATCTGTTACAGAACACTGCTTGAAAGCGATTTTCTAGATTAGGTTTGCGGCAGAACTAGATAACTGGAAAAATTATCATTTTATATATCAATTTTAAATGGGGTACCCTATCGAACGCCTTGGCGAAATCAATCAGTAGAGGAACAGCAAAACCTTTTTTATTGATTGTTTGAAAAATAATAATTAATTTAAGCAATGCAGTACGTGTACTATGATTTTTTCGAAAACCCGACTGATAAAGAGTCAAAAAGTTCATTTCATTGATGAAGCTTCAGATCTGAGTAGAGATAAGTTTCTCGAAAACGTAAGAAAATGAACACAGAAGACTAATTGGGCGAAGATTCGACAAGGAATGAGAGTTGTTTTTGCTTTTTGATTTGGAATAATTTTACCACGCTTCCATATGTTTGAATTTATTGCAGTGTTTAGAATAGAGCTGAAAACATGTTTGTATATCGGTGAAGCCAGCGGTAGCAAAACTTTAAATAATCTGATAGAGATATTGTCTATTCCTATAGGATTTGATTTAACAGAAAACATTGCATTTATAATTTCATAATCTTTAATGAACTGGAAATGGAAACCACTAGAATATGATTGCAACATACGGACACTTCCTTATTCGGGAATGAAGTTTGAACAGAAGTGGCTATTTATATCATCAGCACTAAAACCTTCACAGCCATTTAGCGAACTCGATTTACCTTCCCCGAGTCTCTCAATGTTGTTCCATAGCATCTTCGGTGGAGTATTCAAGTTGATAGTACGTTTTTCATAGTTGTCTTTCTGTTTGCGAATTAAAGAATGAACTTTATTTCGACAGCGCTTATATTCTAGATCATTAGCAGGACATTTATTCCTTCTCCAATCTCGATAGGCCAAGTTCCGACTAATAATCGCAAGCTCTATTTCATTTGTAAACCATGGCTTACTCTTGACCTAGTAACGTCTTAGCGGGTTAAAATAATTATGCAGATAACAAAATCTATCATTGAAGCATTCGATTAATGTATTTGGGTTACTAAGGCTGCATTCAAAAATTACGTAACGCTAATAGGGCGGAGGTGGGATCAGCGTTACATAACAAAAAATCTCAGGAGGGATTCTCATAAAACGAGCATTTTTATTGAGCAAATTTTCTACGCATTACGTAATTTTTATTGGGGGGTAGGTGTTGGCGTTACGTTCCGTTACATATCGGGGGTGGGGGTCCAAAAATTGGGTTTTTTGCGTTATGTAATTTATGGGTGTCGCCTAATTGATAAAAACTCATTCCAATCAAATTGGTTCAATGCCGATTGGAATGATGCAATTATAAGGTCGCATCTATTATAAAAGTGCATTTCAACTTTAACTCATTCATATAGTTTGAGCTACCGAAAAAACTTTCACTTGATACAAGTATAATGCTTACATTATTTGCCAATCTCAGATTTCTTTTCAAACAAGTTTTTTGGATAGATAATTTAGTTGTCTGGAACTTTCCCGAACAAATCAAAATAACCACTCCTAAAGAAAAAAAGTTGTTCTAGCAAAAAAAAATTCATGTACAGCAATTATCACGTGTTTTGCTTCAGAATGCGGGAATTGTCTGAAGATTCATTTAAGAATATTGAAAAAAAATGATTTTGAGATAGGGTAGGACAAATTCTATGCAGCTTTAGGACCCGCTTGTGTATTGAGACGAAATACTTGAAATCTGTAAGGTGAAATACAAACATAAGTGTACCAATTTGTTCTTTATCTTTTTCTCTGTCAGCGCTTGTTTTTAGATTCTAAAACCGATTTAGCAAACTTTAACAATAATCAATTTAATTTCCCTATCGAGGGACACTATTCAAATAACCCCGAACTTTTTAAAAGCCAGTTCGCGAGAGCCGCAACCGCCTTTCTGAAGGACGTTGTTTTGCTGTTCTCCGATTGGGCTGAAATTTCAAGCGTTTGTTTGTCTATTCAAGGTAGGAAGTTTTGCAAAATTTCAATTTTTTTCATTGAGGTTAAGTGGGGTAAAACGGCCCTTGAAAATGATATGTCCAAATACTAAAAAGTGCAATTACTCCTGCTAGACTTGATGAATTTTTCCAAAAATTTGTGGTATTATTCTATACTAAGAGTACTTCAAAACGCATGGTCACAATATATGGCAAAGAGGTAACATGACGAAAAAACGCATTTTTCTTTTAAAAATTGTCAATTTTCAGGGTCATCCTACTCTTTTCAACATCGCTAGAAAAAATATCTGAATATAGCGTTTTGGAGAACAACTCAAGAGCCTCAATGTCATGTATAAGCCAAGTGTTGCGAATGGGGTAAAACGGCCCTAGAGGGTTTTTTTTTCATAAAACCGTTAAAATCACTAAAATTACTACAGTTTCTTCTAGACTTAATAGATTTTACTGAAAATTTGGACTATCACTGTACCTTAGGGAACATCCATAAATAACGTAGCTTTCTTAGATTTTTTGACCCCCTCCTCCCCCATCGTAGCATTTCGTCACAAAGTCAGGACCCCCCTCTTAATAATTACGTAGCTTTATAACAACTCCCCCCCCCCCCACATAATTTGTATTTTTTTGCAAATTTTATTATCCAAAACATACCTTGAGTCATTAATGAACAAGAAAAGACAAGGAAGGAATAAAAATGACCCTAAGCAGACAAAACAGTGATAAAAAAGAACAATTAGAAAAAATCCAAATTTTTCTCTTAGTTTCATGTTTGCTACGTAGCTTGGTTTGAACCCCCACCCTCCCCCTCGTCACATTTCGTCACAAAACTGCACCCCCCCCCTTCCACCCCAAAACGCTACGTCATTTATGAACGTTCCCTTACCAGAGCTACCTACCTACTTCACCAGTAATTACGCAATTTGGAGTAAAACGTTCCTTGAAGATTTTTTTTCCAAAAATGCCAACATCACTAATACTGCAAAAACTCGGGCTTGAAAAATGCTCGGCGATTTTCGGGGTGGTATTTTCTCCACAGAAAAGGTCCAGAACTCGAAGTTGGCATTTTATAAACAACTACAAAGCTTTCATTTGGCATAATATCCAGATGCATCATTTGGAAACTGATTTAAAAGGACTAAAGTTTTCCTTGACTTCAAGAAGAGCTTCAAACGAGGTAAAAGATATTATCAACATGACGGTTGCGAAAATAAATAATTCCAACCGAGTTCCTACTTATCCGTGGAGCAATTAAAATCGTTATTTGCACGATTCCCTGCAATATTTATGTAGGCAAATCTTGGCATAAAGGAAGATGGTGCTTTGATGAACGTTAAAGAACACCATGAGTATAAATTGTAAAGCATTAGTGTTCGAAGTCGTGATTTTTTAAAACGATTGTTCATTTTTATTGATACAGCAGCAACCAGAGTAACACGATTTTTTAGCCAACACTCTGGTAGAAAGCGAAGAATGAGACCGACGATAATAAATTTAAAAGTATTCATATTAAAAAGATGAACATGAAACTCAAACCATAACTTACTTCATTTACTTTAACAAAACTCGAAATATTGCAGTCTTTCAGCAACCGTCTCATCGATAATATCGTTTACAAGGATTGATGCTTTTATTGAAACCTAGTGAAAAAGTCAAGAAAAAGTTCAGTCTTTTTTAGTCAGTTTCCAAATGATGCATCTGGATTTGATATCAAATAAAAGCTCTTTAGTTGCTTTATAAAATGCTAAGTTTTTTCCAGGAAAGATATTTTTTCGTTAATCAATTTGTCACTTTTGTCATCTTGCCCTTAAGTTCGTATCTAACTAGAGTGATAATCTAAATTTTCAGTAAATCTATCAAGTCTAACCCGAGTTCCTGCAGTTTTGGTGATTTTGACGGCATTTTTCGAAAAAAAATTCTTCAAGGAACGTTTTACCCCAAATTGCTTATCTTATGGTAAAGTAGGTAGTTCTGATAAGGTACAGTGATAATCCAAATTTTTAGTAAAATTTTTTAAGTCTAGCAGGAACTATAGTGATTTTAGTGATTTTGACGGTTAAAAAAAACCTTCTATGGCCGTTTTTCCCCATTTGGAAGACTTGGCTTATACATGACATTAAAGCTCTTGAGTCGCTCTACAAAACGCCATATTCAGATATTTTTTCCAGCGATGTTGAAAAGAGTAGGATGACCCTGAAAATTCTCAATGTTTAAAAAAATGCGCTTTTTTCGTCAATTTACCTCTTTGCTCTATATTGTGACCATGCGTTTTGAAGTACTCTTAGTGTTGAATAATACGACAAATTTTCAGAAAAAAACATCAAGTCTAGCAGGAGTTATTGCACTTTTTAGTATTTGAGCGTTTTTGGACATATCATTTTCAAGGGCCGTTTTACCCCACTTAACCTCAATGAAAAAAAAATGAAATTTTGCAAAACTTCCTTCTTTGAATAGACAAACAAACGCTGAAAATTTCAGCCCAATCGGAGAATATCAAAACAACATGCGGTTGCGCCTCTTGCGAACTGGCTCTTAAGCAGTTTGCATCTGTTTTGCAGGGGCTTCTCTTCAGCAAATAGCGCCTGAAAATCTGCAACTTTTTTCCTTCGAAGTTTTTTCAAAAATTTTTCTATGTTAAACGGAATTTTATGTATTCGTAAAACAGCTAGTTAATTAGAGTTTTCGTTCTCATCAAAATTCAGGAGATTGAGGCCCGTTTATTTCGACTGTTTAAAATAGGCGCCACTGCTCAAGCCGTTCCTTACCCTACTACACTACAAAAATTAATTTTATATACAAAACGTTATTCAAAAAATCGGTCATCTAAGAATTTTTCAAAATAAAATTTTTAAATTGACAATTCAGTTGTCTAAAACTCTTAAATTTGTTTAATGCCCTCCTAGATGTACAGTAATGACAACAGATGGAGAAAATTTGTCGAAGAATGGCTTCATAGAGCTTTTTCATGTCCATAAAACATTTTCAACGTTAAAAAGTGTTGGAAAAACTTTTTACTTAAGAGCACCTTCTTTGATTTGTTCAGAAGAGTTATAAGGTAACTAAATTGTCTAGAGCTTGCTTGAGCTTGAACGACCGGAAGGAAAGAATGAAATGTTACAATCGTTGTTGCCAGTGACCGAGTTTACGTTTGCATCTCTAACGAATGTAACGAAAAAAAAGATTTTTTTCTCACCGTGATCAGTGACGGATATTTAATAGAGTGCCAACGACATGTATGAAAAACAGGAGGGTTGTGTGCAAAGCCACGACCGCAAGGTTGAAGTAGAATACTTTTACAAAAAAAAATAACACGGCTGCTTGCGTGTCAGTCATTTTTTCTAGTAAATAAACGTTTACTAATCAGATCAATCGAATTTTGCGCTTCAACAAGGATTGACCATTTTCAATAATATAGTAAGTTACTTGTCAAGGTTGGGGCTTGACAATTTTTAAATTTTAAGATGAATTTTTTTCGGATGTCGTGCTCATGACTGAAGGAAAAGATACTTTAGTACGTTTTGAGACACGGAGATGAAGTAAAATTCATAACTTTTACAAATTTAAAAACAGTGATGGCATGAACTCGTGCAAAGTTGAACTGAGTAACACTTTTTCAGATTTGAATCCCACTTGAATCTGCTTCCTCTCGATAGTTTGAGTTTTTTTGCACCACAAACTCTGATCGATTGAGCTTAAATGCGTGCAATGCATGCAGTGCATGATGTATCTAACGATGCAGGCGATGATGTGACGCGATGAGTTTTGTTTTTAGATTGAATTTATGCTTTCAAAGGACAATGCAACAATCTGTTGCAGCAGACGCGGCGCGAATTTCATCGCAATTCGATTTTTATGCAATTGTTGTTATGCAGGATTCAAACTCAAATCCAACTCAAGTGTAATGCACTGTTAGTAGGGTTTACGTGCAAACCGACAATAAATGTGCAATTAAGTTTTAAAACTCACTTGGACACGAATGCAAAGTCACACTGCCTACTCAGTTTAAAAATGTGAATTAACTCCTTAGAAAATATTAACTCTTCAATCAAGTTTTTATTTCATCCTGAAAAGGATAATTTGTTGTTTATTTTAGTATCGGATAAGATGCCGATCACATCTTTGCGTTATCACTGACAGGGCGAATAAAGTATTCCTTGTGATAAAGCAAACAATGAAATGCTGATTTAACACTTAAAACTAGACGGCTCACGTGTTGTCAAAATGTCAAGTCAACTTTTCATTGAATGCATTTACTAGTGCCCACTATTGCATGGAGACTGCATTTCACTAAAGTGCCTCACTGCATCAGCCGCTATCGATGCTGACATCCACTGCAACTAGTTCGCTATCCATAGCCATGCCACAGTTGTGGCCGCTATACGCGGCCATTGGTATCTACTGTCTCTGCATCAGCTGGCCCAGTTGCTATCGTTGTTGGAATCCGCTGCAACAAGTGCGCTATCAATTGCTACACCACAGCTGTGGCCGCTTTCCGCCATCGCTGGTATCCATTGCACTGCTAGTGCTGTTGCTAAGGGAGGACGACTGCTGTTGTCGCTGTCTAGAACTATTATAAGCGGCTTCGGCTGAAACAGGCTCTTATATAGGCCAAATAGTATGTTTTAAATTGCAAGGTATATAATTCTGTCGACCGTGCTTGGGAAGCAATCATATAACGACCAATCAGAGGTCGAATTTTTCGTTTTGACAAGGCTTGACTTTTTTCAATAGTACAATAGTGTGAATAATAAAATTATAATTATCTTCTATTTGAAAGAATCTTAAAAGATTTTCCAATCTATTACTGCCAAAACGAAGGAAATCTATCGGATACTAACCGATTTATTAGCATTTGAAATTGGACGTATTTTTCACTTTTTTCGGTTTTAGATTTTCATTTCACATCCCTATGTAGCCGAACTTCCTGAGAGAAGTATTCTACTTCAAAAATGACCTTCGAATATCGTTTAGCGGTAGGGCTCAAAAGTTTCGTCATCTCGAAAAAAAATCCACATGCGAAATTTCAGCTCGATCGGGACATCGGGAGCACGAAATTTGTTTTGCTTCGTATCAAGAATATTTGAATAAACTCTACTTGATTTTCATTGGTTATGATATATGCTGCAGCGAAAGTTCACGATAGCGGGTAACTAATACACACATTCCCAATTTGATCCCACGACACAGAAGCACTACTTGTTTGCACACATACCTTCCGGAATATCCATTAGGCTCGGCGAAAGCGGTATCTGTGCCTGTGATGAAGGTTATCACGACATAGAGCACGTTGTTTGGTTATGTCCTGTTTACCGTGATGCTAAGTCAAAATTAATAGATTCCCATCAGTCATGTTCGTGATGTCTTGACGAGCCTTGCCCTTCCCTATATGTCCTCTATTCACCAATTTAATCTTATTCCCTTTCGTCTAGACCTAACTCAACGTTCTGACCCCGGATTCACAAAATATGATTGGCTACGTAAAACATTAATTTGTATTGTTCCTTATTGAATAAACGTCGTTTTAACAAACAAAGACTTTCTGAAGGTTCGTAAATTATCAACCCTGGAATGATAATCTTATTCTGGCATTAAATTTATGTATGAATTTTCAATCATTCAAAATGCGAGTTTTTGTACAAATTTTATAATAGGTTATTACGGCGTTAACACATCGATACATAACAAATACCAGAATTTAGTTTTTTTGAAAAGCGAAGACAGACTCGCACTATTTGAGAAAGAAGAGGGCAATGCCACTAAAAGCGAGGAGTCGAAATAACGCAGACTATCTTTTTGGGGTTAGTTTAAGTCATTAAACATAGAAATCGGTTATATCGTTGACGTGGAATGCATTTTTCTACCATGATTTTTAATATATTTTTGTTATCTTTTAAAAAAATCAGAATTTATCCTGGCTGTTGCTCGGACATTAGAGTATCATATAAGCGTGTTAGTAGTGTGCGATGATACGATTTGATTTATTTGAATTTATCAAAATTGCTTTTTTGTCCGAATGTGCCCCGTGTGTAGGGTAGTTTCGGACAGTCCTGGGGCACTTTCGGACAGTGTTGAAAAACTTTTCTAGATTAATGAAAATTTTGTGTTTTTTAACTGTTTCTTCTATATAAACAGAGACTGAATGAGATGCTTTGCAAACTTCGAAACTCATCCTTTTGGTTCGAATTTACACTGGTGTCTTTTTTTACCCGGTTGGTTGTACCGCGTTGAAAAAATCCGCGTGTAAAAAAAACGCGTAATTTTAAAAAATCGCGTAAAAAAACTCCATTCAATAATAAGATCCGATTAAAAATAATGGCACGTAAGTAAATACAAACATGAAAAATGATATAAAAATGGTAACGAAACACGCAAAATAAGTTTTAGTGATTCTAAAATGAAAATTCATTGAAGAACATGACAAAAACTTTTTTATAAAAATTTCGCTACATGTTCAAGCTTTCGTTTCTTAAAAGAAAGTAAATCGAAACGACCCTGACTCGTATCGTTGCACAATTATTAATGTATTTTTGTTTCTTCTTACCGAAACAACGGAAATTGCCTATTTTTTGATATTAACAGCAAATATATTAAAAATATGCATTATTTAGATTAATTACACAGAATATCTTATTGTCATGAACCATATGATGGATTTTTACTTTATTGGATTTACTTATTTAATACCG
This sequence comes from Wyeomyia smithii, assembly GCF_029784165.1. Classification (NCBI taxonomy): domain Eukaryota; kingdom Metazoa; phylum Arthropoda; class Insecta; order Diptera; family Culicidae; genus Wyeomyia; species Wyeomyia smithii. The sequence continues at coordinate 78,909,312 of NC_073696.1, forward strand.
CGTAAAAATAATCTATCAAATCGTGTAAAAATAATCCGCGTTATTTCAAAAAGTCGTGTATAAAAAACCGCATAAAAATAACCTGCGTAAAAAAAGACCCCAAAAATCGAGCAAACGGGCTATGAGGGGAAAAGGATACAAGAACTATGCCATTTTCTTGCCAATATTTGATTGGTTCAAAGTACAATGGCATTCGTGATTGTCAAGCAACAGCAAAATTAGGTCACTTACGCTGCTTTCTGGAACCTTATTCAAGTGTTCCAGAACATTGAGAAACAATTTACCAATCGCCTTGGCATACGGTACGTCAATCCATAATTCATATGGGAACTTTCGATCAAATATTTCTCTAGTAATGTTTCTTCTACGTTCGTAAATACTTGTTGATCTGAGTTTTTGGACGAGAAGCTTTCCGATTTTTTCGTTTCTTTAATTTTTCAGACGACAGACCAAGATTTTTTTTTGTAAACCTACTTGTAAAGAAATAAAAAAGAATTTAAAATTAAACCTTAATCCAACCTTACACCTATCTTACTGACTATAAAGTGAGCTAATCGTTGTAATTGAGGATTGCAACGATTTTTGTCGGAACTAATTGATAATTTGGTTTGACATATTTTCTAAAGTTTCCACATTAGTAAGCCTATGTAGTTCATTCGTGTTAAACCAGCGAGGACGCTTCAATATCATTTTCAGAAGTTTGTTCTGAATCCTTTGAAGCATCTCTTTTCTGGTTGTTCAACAACTTGTCTAGATGGGGACTGCATATAATATTGCTGGTCTGAATATTTGTTTGTAAATTGACAGTTTATTCTTGAGGCAAAGTCTAGAATTTCTGTTGATAGGAGAATACAAACATTTTATATATTTATTGCACTTTGTTTGGATATTCTCAATGTGCACCTTGGAAGTAAGATTTTTATCATAAATCAGCTCTAAATATTTAACTTGGTCAGACCAATTTACACCGTTCATCTTAACAACATGATTGTTGGTGGGTTTGAGAAAAGAAACTCTTGGTTTATAGGGGAAAATTATTAATTGTGTTTTCAATGCATTAGGAGAAATCTTCCATTTCTGCAAATATGAAGAAAATATATCTAGACTTTTTTGCAGCCTACTGCATATGACACGAAGGCATCATAATTTTATCTAATAAATAAGATCTTTTTTTCCCCGATGTTATCGCGTTTTTTCATTGCATATTAGTTACGAACTAAGGTGGTGTACTTAAATTTTTAAATCGTTCACAAAGAAATTAGAGATATACCTACAACTTTAAGCTCAAACGGTTGAAAACATGAATGAAAAATGGCATTGTGTTGTTTTCGTTAGTAATAAATAACCAAGAGCTATCAAACTATATGGTAGATGTAGGTGGAAGGGCTGCCAACTTACTTATATTTTTAATTTGGTTGAAAATTGCACCATTTGTTTTTCTTAAGCTCTGTCCGAAACTGCCCCCCTGTAGCACATTTAGGATGGTTCGAGCTAGCATGTACGCTTGGACAACGTTCAGAACTGAATAACTTTATTTTCTAGCCAAATTGTTGTTCGAGGATCCTTAGGGGCTTTCGGTTATCGACTTATACACACCAGAGTTGTGTTGGGGAATCGACGTTTTATTGATATCAAGACCACTGAACCGAAACATCCCGACATAATGAAAATGAGTAAAAAATGTTTTTCCTATTTTGACTAGAACATCTCAAAAATTAGATTGTGAGTTGTGTCGATACGTTCTGTACCCGGCTCGCAACTTTGGCTGTATTGGTGCAAAATACCAGCTGCAGTTTTGATCTGTGCACAGTGAATAGATCTTTCTAATTCAAGGCCATCATTTGACAGTCGAGTCGTGTCGCTGTGCTGAGTGATCTCACACCCGGCTCACTGCTGGTGGCTGTATTGGTGCTGCTGTACTGGTGCTGCTGGCTGCTTTAGGTGCAGCTTCGAACGATCGGACAACCACTGCTGGAAGGAAGAAGTAAATAGGTACGTGTTCTTGTCGGCGCTAGTGCGCTAGTGCGCTACATTTAGCGCGATGGATATAGATCCCTCGCCTCCCGTGCCACCATCCCCGAACCCCCTTGACCCTGACCCTTCTGTTACCCCCTCCCCTGTTCATTCTCCAGTCCCCCCTCGCCCCAGGCTTTACCCGGACGGATCTCAACAGGGCAGCTATACTGTTTATTTTCGTCCAAAGGCAGGAGTGAATTCAAAGCGATTAAACATACTGCAAATTTCTAAAGACCTGACGAAGGAGTACAAGGCCGTGACCGAAATTTCCAAGGTCCGACCTAACAAGCTCCGTGTCGTGGTCAGTGATCTGGCACAGGCCAATGCTATCGCTTGCTCTGAGCTCTTCACACGCGAGTATCGCGTTTACATACCCGCACGAGACGTGGAGATCGACGGTGTCATAACCGATTCGAGTCTGTCTGTCGAGTGTATCCTAAAAAGCGCAACCGGTTGCTTCAAAAATACCGAAACACAGGCGAAGATTTTGGATTGTAAGCAATTGCGGTCCATATCTCTCGTCGGCGGTAAAAAAGTTTACACTCCGTCAGACTCGTTTCGCGTTACGTTTGCCGGATCTGCACTTCCTAGCCACGTCTCGATCGACCGGGTTCGTCTGCCTGTGCGATCGTATGTACCACGTGTTATGAATTGCACCAATTGCAAGCAATTAGGCCACACAGTGAATTTTCTTCGTACAATAACCGGACAATGGTGGGGAGCCCATCCAGGAGACCTTGTAAGGCTTTACCAAACAACGATACTGTCTGTTATTGAGTACGGGTGTTTCTGCTTCCGCTCCGCAGCAAACACACATTTAATCAAACTGGAGCGAAAACAGTATCGTTGTTTGCGTATCGCCTTGGGTTGCATGCAATCGACCCATACGATGAGTTTGGAGATCTTAGCTGGAGTACTACCATTGAAAAACCGCTTCTGGAGCCTGTCTTCTCGTATTCTTATCAAATGTGAGGTCTTGAACCGTCCCGTGATTGAAAATTTTGAAAGGTTAATCGAACTTAATTCTCAAACCCGTTTTATGACATTGTATTTCAATCACATGTCCCAAAATATTAACCCTTCTTCGAATATTCCAAATCGTGTCGACTTATCAAATACTTCTGATTCTTCTGTGTTTTTCGATACATCCATGATAGAAGAAACTCGTGGAATCCCGGATCATTTACGCGTGCAGCAGATCCCTAAATTTTTTTCCAATAAATATCGAAACATCAACTGCGACAATTTGTACTACACTGACGGATCACTTCTTGATGGGTCCACTGGCTTCGGTATCTTCAATAACAATTTAACCGTCTCCCATAAGCTCGATAATCCTGCTTCTGTTTACGTCGCAGAATTAGCTGCAATTCAGTACACCCTAGGGATTATCGAAAAAATGCCCACGGACCATTATTTCATCTTTACGGACAGTCTCAGTTCCATTGAGGCTCTCCGATCGATGAAAGATGTTAAGCACTCTCCGTATTTCCTGGGGAAAATACGGGAACATCTGAGTGCTTTATCCGAAAAATCTACTCAGATTACCTTAGCGTGGGTCCCTTCTCACTGCTCGATACCGGGTAATGAGAAAGCGGACTCTTTGGCTAAGGTGGGCGCAACAAACGGTGATATTTATGAAAGACCAATTGCCTTTAATGAATTTTTCGCATTTGTACGTCAGAATACGATCATTAGTGGGCAAAATTCTTGGACCAAGGGGGAACTAGGAAGGTGGTTACATTCCATAATCCCCAAGGTATCGACGAACCCGTGGTTCAAGGGGTTGGATGTAGGTCGGGATTTCATTTGCGTGATGTCCCGGCTTATGTCCAATCACTATAGATTTGACGCGCATCTCCGTCGTGTTGGGCTCGGGGAGAGTGGTATCTGTGCCTGTGGTGAAGGTTATCACGACATAGAGCACGTTGTTTGGTCATGCCCTGTACACCGTGCTCAGCGTCTAAATTAATAGCTTCCCTGCAGGCCGAAGGTAGGCAGCCGGCTGTTCCTGTTCGTGATGTCTTGGCGAGCCGTGACCTATCCTACATGTCCCTTATATACGTTTTCCTGAAATCCATCCACGCCCCAGTTTAGTCCTATCCCCTTCCGCCTACATCCAACCAAACGACAAGAACACGTTAAGACCCCGGATCCGGAAACAGCAATCAGACCCGCACGATACTCTCAAGGCCCGATGGAAACAACCCAATATGCCAGACCGTAATATCTTGGCCCAGCAGCGGAGCAAATTTAATATGCTGCTTACCTATGGCAATAAAAACCATCAAACAGCAAACCTGTGCTTTTAATGCAAAATATTCTAGCTTTAAGTTAGATTTAGTTTCAGCTCGTAGTCGGCAGCGAGGATAAAAAATCTGCTTTTAGTTATTAAGATACTTTAGAAAGTAAGCTACCAGATATAATTGGCGCCGTTAAACATTGAATTGTATTTGTGCCGTGTCAAATAAACTATAGATGAAGAAAAAAAAAACATCTCAAAAAGTCCCTTCACAATTGATTCAATCAAGTTTTTTTATGGAATCTTGCAGAAACCATTTTATGTACATTTTTTTTTGCTTTCGTATCATATGCATTGAATTAATTTGATATTGTGTGTTGCTACTCACAAAATTATGCTCAACAGAGAGAAGTTTTCTGACGTTTCCAAAAACGTTTAGTTTTACTTTCATTCTTCTTCAAGAAAGCCAACATTTCAAATAAAAAATTGAATATGGATTACAATCATTAAGACAATTGAAATGGTAACCCGATCAGAAAAGCATAACTAAAAAACACAAAAATGTGTCAACTGGAGATACAAATAACACTTTTTGATACGCTTTTGTAATTTCGGATATGCTTTTGAAAACAAAATTGAACCTGAATGAGTTATGATAACAAATCCTGATATGAAGTTGTTCTAATACAAGTCTAACAAATTCATCGTCTCCATCAAAAGCTGTTGTTTCTAATAATGGTTGTTATTATACCGTTCTATATACTATCCTATTTTGTTTGAAAGAAGATACGTTGGTAATGAGGCTTGATATGGGCTTGATACCAGTAGAATAATTTTTGTTTCCATTTCTGTTATTTTAATACCTAACAGGATCAAATTGAAAACAAAACCTGAAAGGTTTTACTCATAACAAACTAACAGCTTCTGTTACATTTTTGTTTTGTCGTTCTGATTGGGAACACACAAAAGCATTTCGAAAACATCGAAGTTGAAAACTTTTCGTAGAGACAGTCGAAAATGTTTGAATTTCGCTACAATTTTCAAATTCTTCTAGTTACAAAAAATAAAATCAACTTTTCAATCGCTATTCATTGTAACTATAAAATGTATGCAAAATTTTGTTAAGATTGGTGCATTAGGTCAGAAGCAATCGTGCTTTTTGACTTAAAAATTAACATAAATGCGCTTTTTTAACCCAAGGAAATACATATTCAGCGTCGTCATATACGCTTCAGGGTGATGAAACGCATTTGTACGGCTTTTTGGTAATGATTACTAACTGAAACTAGTAATCATCCCCTCGGTTTAATATACACTGTTCTATTTGAGGTTACTTCAGATGCGTTTGGCGGCGGATATTTCTCAGCATTGAAGTGGTTTGATTCTAGTCATAAAAACCCATAAAATGGATTGAATAAACCAAAATAAATAGACATAAATGAAGAAAAAAAAACTAAAATAAATTTCTAAATATGCTCTCAATTTTAACATAAGAAAATAATGCTTTACTTCACAACGAAACGGCTTTTGTCTTCTCAATTGAAATTCCCATTCAAAATCTCGATTTTTCATGTTTTCTACACTCATGTTATTCAATATCCAAAAAAACACCGTCTTTTTCCGCAAGCGATCTTGATGAGATGTGCTAACAGTAATGTCATCAATAGTAATCAGATATGTTCAGAATTTTATCGCAACAAAATGCAAAATGTAAACATAATTGCTTTACATACCTCTTTTGCGATACTCGTCGAAGTCCATTCTTAGAACGAAAGAGTGCGAAATCCTTCCCTGCGCCGGGTGACGGATGGCCCTGTTAATCAAAATGCTTTCAAGGCGAAAACAGAGAATTAAAAGACGTTTCCTTCTCTCTTCTTGCGCGAGTGGCGATTAATTGTGGACACTTGAAAACACCTGAGGACACACCTGAACACTACTAACAGCGGCTGGATTTTCAATCTGCTGAGCGGTGCTTGATATTTTCGGCCGTTTCCTTTCTCCAGCTAATTAACTTATAATTTTTTTTCTCGAGTACTGCGGACATCCGTTACGACCACGATTGATCGATTTGGACAGGACAGTTTTGAACCTGTTGTGTCGGTGGTTCGCGGAATACGACTGAATTAAATACGAAAAAGGCAATATGTGACCGTATTTTCTTTTGTCTGCATGGCCAGTTATGTATATTGGTCAGCCCTTGACGACTGCAAATGGAAAACTTGAAAACCTAACTATCAATGACAATGCCAGTTCAGTGCTGTTTGTCACATTTGTTTTGTGAATGAAGACATGTAACATATGGGGTGAGAGCATTGTTCTAGATCATGTTACCGTTAGACAGTGGATTTTAAATGACATTATAGGAAAAACATCGAACCAAATGACACTGCGAATAGACTGTTTACCCTATACAGCAACAATGTCTGCTAGAGGTTTACTGCTTGAGCGTAGCGGGGCGTTCAAGAATATTGCCCTCTCCGGAAAGCGAGATCTTTTGTGGCTTCCTGCTGTCTATTGCTAGTACAGGGCCGCTACCGGTCGGTCTTGTAATCTTTCGACTAAGTTAAGCAGCGGCGTGGAGACCGAGGAACCGCATAGTACCATACCGAAACCTCAATAATAAGCGTCTTTCTTGACACTTTTTTGGTGTATATAATAGAATCGATGGTCTTTAAACGGAGGTTCATTGACACCGTTAAAAGTACTGTTTTTGCAGCGCAATATTCTTTTATTCACGTAAAAATAGCCACATATCTCCCAAAAGACACAATTGTCTTGGCGGCACTGTTTGTGCTGCGCTTGTATGTACGTACATGTTCGTACCAATCGTCCGCTTGGTCATATAACCGTTGGAATCAAAGTTGGAAGCTTAAATGCCTCGTTTTATACGCGTGGCTTTACTTTATGCAAATCCTGCTAAATATCTATGCGAGGGGTCTGCTCTTTCGCCGTTGTTCGTTCGTTGTTACAAAGCGTGTTAAGTCCTACGTGCTGATCCGTTATCAATCGATGGATACCGGGAGTACGATATTGGCATTAAATAGACAGCTCAACATGCAAGTATTCTGAGACAACGGGTTGGCTATGCGGATAGCTGTTTTAGAAAAAAAAATCATACAAATTTCTGCGTGTCGTAAAATATTGTAGCTTTCTGGGAAAATTGATAAACATGTTCATTAAGGCGGTTCGATTTGTATGGGATCAAAAAATCGCTTAGGCACATGTGATTTTTGAATTCTAGGGATCAAAATAAGATACTTTGCTCAAAAAACCATACCTCTAAAATGAATTCTGATGTCCCTTGTACTAACGTGTAGGTACCCAAAAGGTCAAATTTCAAAAAATCCTGTTTTGACCCATTTAGAGTGCCCCAATCGAGTCCAAATGTATGACCGACCCCCACTAACTTTGGAGGGCCGACCCACCCATGCTAGTGTTACCCCCCTGGGAACCCCCTAGGGGGTCTCCCATACAAAAATATCAAAAAATATCAAAAAATCACCATTTTTGGCACTTTATATGACAAAAATCAGTGAAATGGCTATTATTTTTCCGCACAAATGAAGTTTCTAGGAAAAAAATGTTTTTTTTGTTTTTGGATTTTTGTTTTTACACATTACACATATTTCTGAGCCATTCTCATTGCAGATGGCGTTTGCAGTTGGCGTCCTTTTGAACATAAAATCGTATATCACTCTGTTACATCATATGTAATATTTTTATTTCGACCAGTCAGGCGAGCACCGCTGGTATGCTACCACAACGGCTACCACGCACGGACGCTCCGTTTCTACTGTTCCCACGCACACTGTAGAACCAGAGTGAATAAATAGAGTGACGCAGAGTCTGAAACCAGAAAAACCAAACGAACACTGCAAAGTCGGGTGTTTTCGTCAATGAAATAGTCTGCTGGGAGGCAACAAAAATCCATCCACTGTTTCCTCACAATCGGATTCTTCGGGAACCGAAAAAAACTCACATTCCTTACTGTTTTTTGTTATTACACAAAACGCACTTCATTTTATCTATCTCTATCAAACTTTATTAAACGAACTTGTTTTAAATTTAAATACAATAACTATCTTTTCACTCTGACAATAACAACACTCCGTTGAAGTCAACTGGAACTTGAGCAAAAAGGGGCTGCCAGAAAAATATTTTGGTGGATACATAAAAAAAAAACGTGTTGCTGTTTTGACTGAATTTCTCTCTGCGTCACTCTATCTATTCACTCTGTGTAGAACTAGTGTAGGTTTCGTATAGGATAGAAACGTCAACATAAATCATTCTACATCGTCCGCCAAAGAGTCAACACCTAAAATAAAAACCTGAAAGTGAAAGTGAAAATTGTTAAAGTCAAAATATATTTTTTTTAGTTTACAATGAACCCGCAAGATGAAATAGCAACAACATTATCAGCTATCGAAAACCCAATGAGTCATATACCCAAGCATGATGTTGCTGTTTTTGGTGAGTCTTCTGATTTGAATGATATTAATTTACCAATCGATCTGGATATCTTGAGATATTATTTTTACTTAAGCGAACGTGCAAAAACAGAACAAAAAAAGTTTTCTTATAAACAATTCTCTAATCACGTAACAGATAGGTTAGTTGGAATTTGGGAAAAACTTGGTATGGAAATAATTTGAAAAAAATATGTTGCTGTTAAATTGAATAGATTGGTTGACAAATACCAAGCCGAAATTAAGAAGACGAATAGAGACCTTTTAGTGTTTACCGGTACTCTGAACGAAATTTTTTATATTGGAGCATGTAAATGTGATTTGACGGCAGCTCAATGTAACTGCGGTTTGGTTCCAGAACGCCTCAAAGAGTTTATGCACGATCAACATAAACAGAGAAGACTAACAATTGATGCATTTCTGATGGAAATTGAAGAGCAAGGGACATCGTCATCAATGCCAACAATGCCAACATACGAAGATCCCGATGATACAACATACGTAGACGTACCGATGACGGTTGATGAAGATGTTATGAATAGAAGCACAAGTTCACAATACACAGAAAGATACGATTGTTTTAACTTTGCCTTGATGTGTGACAGATTTGGTGTGTCTGATAGAGTAGCGTCAGCATTGGCAACCAGTCTTTTCAAAGATTTTGAAATGAAAGATCAGCATGGCGAACCTCTCATCATGGATAAATCGAAAGTTCGTAGAGAAAGAGAGAAATGCAGACGAATAGTGCTCCGCAAAAGGTTTGATGATTCCAGTTTAATAGCGTTTTCATTCGACGGCAGAAAAGATGATACTTATACGAGAAAAAAAATTGATGGCAAGTATCATAGTAGGATTGTAAAAGAACCTCACCTTGTTATTTTGAGAGAACCGAATTCTCGATTGATTGGTTACGCAAGACTGGTAGAGGAAAGTGCTGAATACAAAACAACAAAATTGAATGAATTTTTCAACGATAAAAACATATCTCTGGATGCATTGTTTGGCATATGCACTGACGGTGAGCCAACAAACACTGGCACACACGGTGGAATTATACGAAGATTCGAATTGCTGCTAAAAAGACCATTGCATTGGTTTGTTTGCCTTCTACACTTCAACGAACTTCCGTTTCGACATTTGTTTGGGGTTTTGGATAAATTATCCACCACTGGACCAACATCAACAACCGGGAAACTAAGCAAGCAAATTGAAAATTCTGAAGCTCTTCCGGTAAGTCATTGCTATCACTCAGTTATTATAATTTTCTAACATTTTGAATGGTGAAATCATAATAAATTTATTTAATTATTATATATTTTTAGGTGGTGAGCGACTTTCAGAGAATTGCGTTGGAAAATATGCCTCCTGTTGCAGAACAGCACGAATATTCCACCGATTCGCAGTACTTATACGACATGGCACATGCAATTTCTAATGGCGTGGTTTCTGTGGATCTGGCTAACATAAAACCAGGGAAAATTGTACATTCTCGCTGGCTCACCAAGGCCGCTAGATTATTACGATTATATGTGACAATGAAAAAACCACCTAAAAATTTAAGAATTCTGGTTGAATTTATAATTAAGGTTTATGTGCCAATGTATTTTAATATCAAGTATTACAGCTCTGTCGTGTACGGTAGTGTATTATTTTTCAAGTACATTACTTGGGCACAATTTCTGGAGCCAAATGTAATTAAAAATAATCCATATTTTGCTCATTCGGAAAATATCTTGCTATCAATGTTGTTTGATGATAGGAAAGAGGTGCGCGACTCTGCTATCAAGAAAATTTTACGATATCGAGACAATGTTGAAGACCCATCGGAACTTAGAGAATATAAAAAACCAGATATAAACTTCCATTGCTTCGATTACACGAAAATGATCGATTTGACCGATAAAAATAACGTATTTGAACCACCATTCACGCGAATCATTCCGTATGAAACATTGATAGCATATTTAAATGAAGATGATTCACCATTTACTGATCCGCATATTCCATTACATATACAAGGAACGGAACAACACGTTCAACTGCTAGCTAGCGTTTCCAAACGAGTAATATCGGAAAATGTAGAGGCTGTTATGGAGGCGACATTAGAGAGCCGTGCGAAATTGCCCAGTGTTGAAACCAAAAAAGACTTCAAACAATAATTTTTTAGTTTCTTTCCTATGTTCTGATCGAATAAATTTTTAAAGAGAAAACAAAAATCCAAAAACAAAAAAAAACATTTTTTTCCTAGAAACTCCATTTGTGCGGAAAAATAATAGCCATTTCACTGATTTTTGTCATATAAAGTGCCAAAAATGGTGATTTTTTTTATATTTTTTTATATTTTTGTATGGGAGACCCCCTAGGGGGGTCCCAGGGGGGTAACACTAGCATGGGTGGGTCATCCCTCCAAAGTTAGTGGGGGTCGGTCATACATTTGGACTCGATTGGGTCACTCTAAATGGGTCAAAACAGGATTTTTTGAAATTTGACCTTTTGGGTACCTACACGTTAGTACAAGGGACATCAGAATTCATTTTAGAGGTATGGTTTCTTGAGAAAAGTATCTTATTTTGATCTCTAAAATCCGAAAATCATATGTGCCTAAGCGATTTTTAAATCGACTCCCCCTAATGTTTATTGATAAATATCTAAAAGTTTGATCAAAGCTTTGCTTTGCTTTCTATCTTGTTTTTGAAATTGTGAAATTCACACCACGATAGAAACTCTAATAACTGACAACGTTGCTTAAAGAGAAGGGAGTGTAAATTCAAGTGACAGAATAAATTGGATTGAAAACTTTCAAAATTCAGGTAACAAGGGCAAAATTCAAAAATCTTATAAAATTGTGGGGGTGTTGGAAAATACCACAAAAGCTATCAGCTGAAAAGGTGAATGGACTTAGAGAAAAACTGACTTATTTCTGGTGAAGATACAATAACTATTAAGTTAAAAATTGAACTTTTGATAAAGGTTCGTTACCGGCCTTCTGACAAAGGTTTTTTATTATGCTGGAGCAAGAGCGTTGTACGGCCTTTACGTCGATTTTTCTAATGCATCTTTCGATTCTACAAATCAACTGTTTGCAGTTTATTGATCTCCAGTAATTTTTGTATCGAAGTCACTCAAAATCCCGAAGAAATATTCGATTGGACGACACTGAGGTAGATTCATTGAATTGCGTATTTGGGGTACAAATGGAGGCGAGTGGTTGCTTGATAAATAAGCCACTAGGTTTGAACTATGTTCATTAAGCAGACAGTAGTGAGTAGAGGAAGAACGAAAAATAAGCGAACTGGAAATATGATACAGATTTGGAAAAATATACCGCATCCCGACGGGACTTGAACCCGCAATCTCCCTGTCTCGGGCATGGTGTTTTGACCAATTAAACTACGGGGGTCGGTGGTACTGTTCCACAATCTATATCGTATCACATTCCGCTGTCGACTTATTCTATTGCTCATCCCTAACTACACACACTGCTGTGCAAGCGTTATTTATAGACTGAAAGGAATGTCTCATCACACACAGAAGAGTCAGCTGATGCTGATAACTCTTATAGACCTGTGTGATCGAGACCAAAGTCAGTCTGCGTCGTGCTTGCAAGTGCGACACAACTACGGAAGGTGCTCCGTACGGCTAGTTTTTTCGAACTGAATTTATATTTTGAACTATGATTTAGATAAACAGGAAAAAATCCTTTTCTGTCCACTACTCTGGCTGGGTTTCTACTACCTTCCTGGCAAATCATTGTTGAGGTTTGCAGAAAATTATATACAGCTGAAATCGGAAGACTTCCGCTTTCAAAATGGTAAACTTTTTGCCAAAATTTTCGTGCAGTTCATAGTGAACTGTACAATGCGCTTCTTCTTTCGACGCCATTTTGTTTTTGTTCACACAACATTTATTTGACACGGCACAATACTCGACGCCATTTTGAACAGAACTGGTCATGCAATAACAAAACAAAAATACTGGCATCAAGAGGAGAGAGAGAGAGTTGTGCCGTCTCAAATAAATGTTGTGAAAAAAAGAGGAGAGAGAGATTTTTTCTCATTTATCTCTGAGCGTGTTTGTGTTTGAGTAAAAGCGCCTTAAAAAAATCCGAATTTTTAGTTTTCATTCATTTAGAGCACATCTGATGAGTTGTCTCCAAATGGCTTATCCGACGCAGATTCCCGATCTTGAACATGGTTCCGAAGATCCGGGCTTACAAGAACCAGATGAGGTTTCAGGTTCCTGTCGGTCCCGGATGCTAAAATAGAAAAAAAAATTCCAATCTTTCGACAGGCCAAGATCCAAAATCGATCAAGAATTGAAAAAGTTAAAAGCATTTCATTTGGGTAGTTTTATTATACAAATATAATATTAGTTTTAGTAGTTTTATTATACAAATATAATATTTCTGGTAACACTTCTAATCGAATTTAATAATAGAAATATAAATTGTAAGACCGTGTTCTAATCGACACTAAAATCTTTTTTTCCAGACACTAGACACTGAATAACCCCCCCTACTTTGACCATAATCTGGAGGTGTCACTTTTTTAAGCAGAGCGCCCTTAAAATATAACATTAAAAAAAAATATTTCCAATTTTTGAAACTTTTGTACCGTTTGACCGTTTTATTGGAGTCAAATTGAGGGCAAGTAAGGGTTCTTTCGAGAAAAAATACTGAACTTAGAATTTATATATGCATGACCATGCGTCTCCATTGAAAAAGTTACTTCGTAAACAACTTTCAGCTTTACTTACTGGTTCACTGGAAAAAAATCACTGCGTTAATTTTTAATGTAGAGCAGCATTATTTTGGATTTGCATTCCTTTAAAAATTAATTTTAAACTATATTAACTCTATACTATTGCAGTTTGATGCAGTTTATGTATGTTTTAGTGATCATAGTGCATTAAAAATGTAAGAGCGACTGTCTTTCAGTAATTTATGTAATTATATGATTTTTATTATATCAGAATCTGTGGGTGTTTTGTATCAAGAAATAATTAGTAGCGTAGGGTATTTTTAGGCACCAGTAGTGACACGAAACACTCAAAATTTGTAAGGTGAAATACGAACATAAGTACCGTAAACTGGGGTGACTTTGATCACTCTACCTCTTTTTCGAATTTGTGATAAAAAACTGTCGTAGAGCTTGAGGTTTTTCGTAATCTTCACTAATGGTGTTTAGAAACGTCTAAATTACTACTATTTATTCATTTCCTGCTAGTTAAAGAGTGTTTCCTATGCTAAAATATGAATCTATACATATAAAAATGAAGTCCGGTCTGTCTGTCTGTCTGTCTGATCCATATAGCCTCGGAAACTACCGAACCGATCGACACGAAATTTTGTATGGTGGTTCCATACAAATGAAGCACGAATTTCATCCAACTCCAGAACCAATCAAGCAAACACAACCAAATTTGGCATGTTAATGTCTTTAGAGGTAACAAATATGTCCATAATGGTTCGACACACCTCCCTTTTCTGGAAAGCAGGGGTTCTATACACATGAAGCACAAATTTCTGCGCATCTCGAGAACTAATCAACGTAATTGAACCATATTTGGCAGGTGCATGTTTTTAGCGGCAACAAATATGCTCCATAATCGACCTCAGGCAACATTTTGAATTGTAAGATGGCAACCTCCGGTTTCTGGAAAACAGCCAAAAATGGCCGCTTTCCACTCAATATAATAATATCAGGATCTAGAACGATACAAAGGAGTTGAAATCGACCACAGATACCATTTTGAACCCTAAGATGGCGACTTCCGGTTTCTGGAAAACAGCCGAAAATGACCAAATACCACCCAATATGGATATTTCTTTAACCAGAATGACGCTCAGAGGCCAGATATTGTCTCCAAATGCCATTTTGAAACCCACGGTGGCGAATTCCGGTTTCTGAAAAACAGCGGAAAGTGACCAAATGCCACCCAATATGGGTATTTCCGGAATCGTAATGATACACTGGAGCCACGAATCGACCTCAGACAACATTTTGAATTGTAAGATGGCGACTTCCGGTTTCTGGGAAACAGCCTTAAAATGGCCGAATTCCATTAAATATGAGTATCTCCGGAACCAGGATAATGCACAGAAGCTAAAAATCGGTCACAGACACCATTTTGAATTCAAAGATGGCGTTTTCTAGTGTATGGCAAACAGCCAAATATGACCAAATACCATTCAATATGAATGTTTCTTTCACAGGCCATATTGAATTCCAAAATGACACATTTCGGTTTCTGGAAAACAGCCCAAAGTGACCAAATACCACCCAATATGAGTATCTCCGAAGCCAGAATATTGCAAGGAGCTAAAAGTTGACCTCAGACACCATTATGAATTGTGGGATGGCAACATCTGGTTTTTGAAAAACAGCCAAAAATGACCGATTTCCATCTATTATGAGTATTTCCGGATCCAGAATGATACACAGCAGCTAAAATCGACCACAGACCCCACTTTGAATTCTAAGATGGCGACTTCCGGTTCCTTGGAAATAGCCGAAAATGATGGAATAACACCCGCTAAAGTTTGTTCATTTTGTTCCTAGATTAGTTCTTAAGATATAAGCCCAAAATTAATCCACCTAGCGGTGCGACCCAGCCTTTCTTTCGAACTTATTATTTGTT
The DNA here is from genome assembly GCF_029784165.1 of Wyeomyia smithii. Lineage (NCBI taxonomy): Eukaryota > Metazoa > Arthropoda > Insecta > Diptera > Culicidae > Wyeomyia > Wyeomyia smithii. The sequence goes on from NC_073696.1 coordinate 78,924,675, forward strand.
TGAATAGATTTGCATGAAACCTTCAATTGAGAAACAAATGCTTTGATAATTTCTGCAGGAATTATTTTTCACTCCAAATAACGAATTTCCGAAGAGTGTGATTGCAAAACGTATCAATAGGATCTTATGGAGCAACTAGTCTTTCCATTTGACACTGATTTTATGAAAATCGGTTCAGCCATCTCTGAGAAACATGAGTGAGAATAAACAGTCTCCAGAACACGTTTCCTTCCATAACTTTTGGACCACATGTGCAATCTTTATAAGATTCAAAAGTTAAGGGTTTTTAGGTAGCCCGTTCTATCCAAATCGGTTGTGAGATAATGATGTTTCGTGATTTTTACATTTTGATATATAACCTCTAAACTAATACTTTGATTGCAATGAAATTTAATAGAGTCTTATAGGGCAACAAGACCTTTCATTTGCAATTAATTTCATGAAAATCGGTTCAGCCATCTCTGAGAAAAGTGAGTGAGAATAAAAATCTGCACATACACACACACACACACACTCACACACACATACACACACGTACACACACATACACACACATATACACACATATACAAACACACATATACACACACATATACACACACACCTACAGAAAATGCTCAGCTCGTCGAGCTGAGTTGGAGCACTTTTATATTTTCGGTTTTGCAAGTGATTGCTATACCTTTCTAGGAGAAAGGCAAAAATATGATTACAACGATTTTTATTATTACTATTGCATTTTTTTTCTCAAAGGCAATGTTGAGTCCTAATAATCTCAACAGTGTATTATATGATTTCGTCTCGTTACGTGCAACTTTGAACTATCGGATAAACCATATTCCACGTGGATTAGTTTTTGGTGATTTTAGACCCCCTTCTCTTTACATGGACAATCGTTCATACATATTCAAAAAAATGTGTATGTATGTGTATGTGAATAGCCCCCATATTGCTTCTCATATTTATCTCAAAGTTTAACTCCAAATTCATCAAAACAATGAAGTGATCAAAGTCACCCCGGAATGATGATTGATAAAAAAGTAGAGCATATTTAGACACAGCAGAATTGTTTCTAAACTTTTAATGTAGTGATTGGATCTTACTGTTTTGCAGGGGATTTTTTTCATCATCCGAATGATTTCATCACCTGAATGGCTGCAAGTTTAGTTAATTTTTTTCGATCGATGTTTTTTTTAAAGATTTTTTTGTGTTGAACGGTATTTTATATATTCGTAGGACAGCAAGTTAATCAAGTTTTCGTCCTCGTCATTGAAACTGTCTATATTGATCGAAACTCGGGAGTCTGAACCCCGTTTTTTTCGACTTTTTGAAATAAGCGCCGCTGCCTAAGACGATCCTTACTTCTAGAGAAACATTTCAAAAGGTCCTATCTGCTTTGATCGATTTTTTGAACAATCACTTTCATTCAATCACCACAACTTATCAAACATCTTTTATGGCACGTTATTTGCACAAGTTGGTAGCGGAGGGATCACTCTTGCCTTCTGAACGAAAACCCCGCTTGGGAGAATTACTAAAGCTGAACCTTTACCAAAATGAAAAGACACTCCGGAAAAATGATGAAAGCAGATAGGACCCTTTGAAATGTTTATCCAGATTACATATCCTAAAAATCAAAACGTGCTGATATTCAGAACAATATCGGACGCTAAGCCTTGGGGCTAATAGCGGTCTCGATTAACTAGATTAGTTGAGAGAATTCGTTATCGATATTATTTTATTTTGGCATATTTTGCATGTGTAGGATAAGTACAACGATACACTATGCTCCGGTGCTGAGTCGAGAAAATTTCCAGCTCGAAAGTATCCTCGACTCGATCGGGAATCGAACCCGATATCACAACCGTGTGGGAGAGCTAGCCGACCAACATCGCTAACCTTAGAGCCACGCAAACCATATTCAGATGTTCAGAAATAGATATTGTTTTTCATGATGCTGAAGATTAAACCAAGGATGAACATTTTTAAATTTTTGACGTACTGTCAGCGTTCCATCAGTCCTAGTGATATAACATTTCATATCATTGACCATACGTCAATTTTAAATAGTTCCTAGCAAAGCAAAGCCTTGGTGCTACATTCCGTATCGGAATTCGACCTTCTGTTGTACAGGACAGTTGCGGGGCTAGCACTACGATCCTACTGACACTAACAGTCTCTCCCGAGCCGGGACTCAAACATACCACGACTGGCTTGTTAGGCCAGCATCGTACCTCGAGACCAGCTGGGAGAACTAATAGTTCCTATAGCATCTATTTTCCCTTAAACTGTTCAATGATTCAAAAGAAAAAAATAAGTTTTACTTCTATGTTTATTTGGCTTAGGAAACGATGCGATTTGTTACAATATTTCTTTTATCATACAGTTATGAAACAGAAACATTAAAAATGATCCTCAGCACTGTCACGAGTTTGCTGGTTTACTGCAATAAAAATACAGTCATCCTAGAATTTTGGGCCAGCTAAGCATAATTGTGATTTTAAACTAACGATAAAAAAACGAAAAAATAAGATTAAACCTTCGTTTTCACTAACTTGTGGTGAATACATTGAAGTTTGATGATGAAAATATATTTCCGTTCTTATTTAATACTTATTTAATCAAAAATTCACAAAATGATATGCTCTTCCAATTCCCACTATCATGTACCACTTTTAGACTCTCCCAGTTTTAAGAGCCAGATGAACATTTTTTTGTTTCAAGGACAGAGATATTATTTCAGAGAGTAATTCCGGCAGTGTGGGGAGCATCGAGAGGTCTAGCCTTCCTCCTAAAGTCATTGAGTCAATTTCGATGATTCATTATTGTAATATGTTGCTCAGATTTTTTCAATGTTTTTGTTTTTTCTCATGCATTTAATACTCATATGTTTTGACAAGAGGCCTTATAACTACTTCGGAAAGAGCAGAGCAGTCCAAGCTGGGAAGCAAGAGTTAGATTCCCGTTATTGTCACCTGTCTTTTCGGGTTGGAAATTTGGTCGGCTGCCATAGATAAGCGTAATTGATAACTGTGAAAATGCTAGATGAACGCTCAGCGAGCGCTTATAACGCAAACAAGAAGCCTAAAGTTCCAAACTGGGTACAGTAATCAGAGCTTAGAAATCACCGTTTTGCAAGGTTAATATTGACTTTAAGGTAAGATCCTGGAAATTCTGAATGAACGAGCATTAGTATCAGTTTTTACAATACCTTAAATTCAAGAGTTATACTCATTAGTGCAGGGATTTCGCATAAAAAACATGCATAGAAACGTTGTTCACGTTCAATAAACTTCAATTTGGCTATCGAAAGTCATAAAAATACGTTAAAAACCAATACAAAATATAGCCTAGCTGATATTCCTGGGTGGCCCATAATACTGGGGTAACCAAATTTTGTGACCAGCATTATGGGCCAATATTTAGCATAGTGAAAAGGTGAAATTCAGAGCGGATACTTTATAATTCGATAAATACATACCAATTATTCAATAGTTCCATTCATTTTGTTGAATAAAACGATGTTTTTCACGAATTCTAGCCTTATTTTCCACGACCGAAACAACGAAAACAACAACAAATTATCAGCTGATGGGAGTCTACCGACATTTATTGGAATGCTGAAGAGTTTAGCTCATTAGTGCAGGGGTTTCGCACAAAAGGATTATAAAGAAATGTTTTTCACGTCCATTAAACCTTAATTTGACTATTGAAAGTTATTGACATTCATTAAAACGCAAAACAAAGGGCAAACTGGCCCATAATACTGGTTGACCCAGAATACTGGGAATGTATCGCAACCGCAAGCAAAAACATTTCCATAACCATGAAATGGAAAGTTTCTTACTAAGATTGATCGGTTATTGTAACTAGGAAAAAATTTTAGAAGAATTTAGTTGCACTGTAAAACTGGAAGAATGGCAATTGGATTTAAATTTTTTAATATTTTCGTTAAAATTCCGAGAAATCAATGCTCTTTGTCTACGCATATTATATTTTTTATTTGATATTTATCAACCATTAGTTACCCAGAATACCATGGTAAAGATTCTGGGCACAGCAAAACGACTATGCACGAATATAAATGAAACCTATTAGCATCGAAACATCTTACACAGTAAATATTTCAATAAGAGGTTTCTTTCGGTTGGAAAATCGTTCAGTCATTACATCATAAAGTCTCAATTTTTATACCTTCCCGGGCAGGAGAGCATAACAAAATCATAACTCATCAATAACATATTTAGCTATGAGAACTTATCGTGTTATTCGGAAGATATTCACGTTCCATACATGGATATGAAAATATTATAAAATTTTGATATCATATCTCGCTATGCCTTTAATATGATATTTGAGTTGCTTTTAAAATATCTCATTGAAAGTAAGTTTTTAAGTGAAAATTGTTCATTATTGATTATTTATAATATATACTGAATATATGCATTTAGTGTTCAATAACTTGAAAATATCTGAATTGGTCATTTTTGTGGTTTTTAATGCAAATTATTGGTTTGTTATTGAAATATCAAGCTTTGCTATTCATATAGTCTTGGAGGAACAATATTTTGGTCTTATACTTTGTTATTTTACCAACTATGTAAACCATTTAAAGATCAAAATGAGATGTATTTCCAATATCTGGTTGTGGTATTATAATGATATTTTCTCCTGCTCGGGTTATTTAGTGAGTTATCTCACGATCAGTTTTATGCTTATCTGTTTTGATTGACTTGAAAGTGGAATAAAATCATTAAACAATGCATTAATTAACGATTCGTCACAGAAATAAAATTGAATAATATTATTACTACACGAGTTATACCGTAGCACTACGAACAACAAAACTTATGACATTTTTAGAACTCTCACATCAGCTATTAAAGGTGCAAACCATGAAGTGAACGGTTATTGAATATCCTGCTTCCTGATTTAAAACACCATATATCATCAGTAAATAAACGTTCTAACTTATCCGAATTAACTATAGTATTCTAACTTATCCCAATCTAATATAGTATTCCTTTCCCGTAACTTTTTCCTTCTTTAACTCTGCTGTTAGCCTGTTAAAGTGTGTCACAAAACCACCTTCAATCGAATTTATCAACTTTGTTCAAACCTGGAACCACACCAGCTTACCAACAACAACGAGTAAAGCACGCACTGCACTGATAACATCCGTTATCTGTTGGGCTCCTCTTATACTTGTCGTCCTGGAAAAAAGTTTAATCCTTCTACTAACATAGCTACCGAATGCACCCACGCGAAACGAAGTTTCATACTAGCGCGCAGCATCCCTGCGATCGAAACGGGAAAAACCGCCGGCGATGGTCACTGATATTGTCCACCCGCACTTGGCTTTTTTTTAAAGAACAGATTGTTTCATTCAGAAGAAACGATCCGCAAAGGACATGCGTACAAGCGCGCTTTGGAAGCTGCGAGACCGAATGTCCGTTCGTGCTGTGTCAGATCGTTGAAGTCTTTTCAAACAGGATTATGGCGATTGAGTTAATATTGTCGGCAAATTTATTTATAGTTGTTCGATGTTCTCGTTGTTACTTTTTTCGTTTTACAAACTACAAACGGAGGCAATTTCTTCAGCAAACATCACAACTTGCGTAACTTGAAAGCATTCATTATCATTAATTTTAAAACTAAAATTTTAGAATTTAACAAAAAAAAAACATAAGAAAACAAAATCAGAGTCGATAAGGTATAACAATCCCTGAGATTAAGTCCGATATTCAAACTTTTGTTGTTGAACAAATTCAAGTGATTTCTCAGTTTAGTTGAGAACAGATGTTTGTTACAATTCCAGTACATTTTGGATAGCAAAAAAAAAATCAAATCAAAATCAAATCAAATATTTACAAACGATAAGAGACACTTTGAAAACAATTGAAACACGCTTTGAAAAACAATTGAACCTGTTGTCTACGAAGGATTTTGTTTGAATGTTGTTACCGAGATGTTAAAATCGAATGAATCTGCTACGACGTTGAAGCTAGCTGACATGAAACGAATGGGGTCGTGTTGCCCATATGATGAAGTGCGATGCGGTAGCGAAAGAAAGTTTCTCCGCCTTGAAGATCTTTCCGGAGCATACAGATTTAATTGCTGCAGAATTTTCAGGGCGTCGATTTCACCGGTTAAAATTTTGAAGACAAACACAGCCTGTGTATCGAAACGTATTTGCTGCAGTGTTTCCATGCCCAAAAGCTGGCAGCGATCCGAGTACGCCGGTAGCTGCTGCGGGTCTCGCCATGGAAGAAAACGTAAAGCGTACCGTACAAATTTCCTTTGCACGAATTCAATTCTTGCAATCCAGTTTGCGTTAAACGGACACCACACTAAAGAGTTTGTTTCAAGAACAGATCGCACTAGAGAGTAGAATAATGTTCGGAGGCACAGTGGATCATGAAAATCCGAGGCTACATTGAAAATAAAACCGAGTCGTCGGTTTGCTATGATCTCATTATAGTGTGGCCTGAAAGACAGGGCTGAATCCAACGTAACACCCAAAACTCGGACCTGGTTGACCCTTGTCAGAGTTTGACTAAGCATGGTATAGCTGAACATTTCCGGAACATTGTTCCTATGGAATGGATACTAAGTGTCAACAGTGGAGTTCGAGACAGTCTGCAGTATTTCTTATTGTCTTGGATAACTTGATATCGTCTGCAAAAAAACATTCGGCAATTTTCTGGTAACACTGAAGATAAATTATTTATGTACAAGGCAAAGAGCAGTGGTCCTGAATTTATGCCCTGCGGAACGCCTGATACATTTGAAAAATGAGCAGAATGTTGTGATCCAATCTTCACGTAGAGTGTACGATTTACCAAATAGGACCTCAGCCATTGCACCAGAGCGGGGGCCATTCCATGTTTCTCCATCTTAGCGAGCAGGATACCATGGTCGACGCAGCCAAATGCAGCAAATTGCAAATTGAAAGATAATGTTATTTATAGCATTTTCGTAGAACATTTTGACTCTCTAAAAAATTGTTTTCATGTTGCCCAAACGTGATTTATGAAAAAATGACTTTTTCAAGCTGTTCGATTCCAACATTTTTGCATATATTTTTTAATTTTTGTGGGGTGTTTTTTGAATATTTTGCATGGTTCAGCATCGCATTCAATTATTTGACTCACAGAGCCCATTGAAAATTACAAAAAAGTAAATTTTTGTCATAATTTTTAGATAAAACTCTTCAAAATACATATAAAAAAATTTTTGATCAAGAACTGAAATTTTTACTGCCAAGCGGGACTCGAGACGAAAATTGACATGAAAAAATATCTTTGATATCTTATAGGGGGGATAAGATGTTGGCGTTTTTACATGAGGTGGAAAACTATGCATTTTCACAAAAATGCCACTGAAGCTCAATTCCATTGCACAGTGTTTTATTTTGCCGTATTCGTGCGATTATTTGAATAGTGATTCGAATGTTGATTATAGCCATGAAGAATGTTTGGAGAAGTTTCAGGATATTTAAAAATGCATTTTTAATGCAGAAATCCACCAATGAGTGAGATAAAAAATTTACTTTTTATTCAGAATAAGATAGATGCAAGGTGTCTTCGACAAAATTTTAGGTTGTGTTGTGCCATGTCAAATTAATATTGTGTGAACTAAAAAAAATTTGGGTTATCTTAAAACAAGCAGCTTCACCGAAGTCTTGTTTCTATCTCTTACATATTATGAGCAACTTTAAGTTTTCTACTAGAAGGCACTAAAAATCACAGTTTCCGTTCTTCCTTTTTTCGCAGATTTTCCGAATTTTTAAACCTTCTACTAACTCAGCCATCCATTTGTTTTCCGAACATTGTTTTTTTATCTCCCAAAAAAAAGTTATTTGACATATTTGTTAAAATGCATAGTTTTCCATCACATATAAAAATGCCAATATCTCAGCTCCCCGATAAGATATCAGGGATCTTTTTTAATGTAAATTTTCGTCAGAAATTCGCCATAAATTTTTTTTATTTGTGTTTTGAAGGTTTTTATCTAAAAATTATGGGAAAAAATATTTTTTTTGTGATGTTCAATGGGCTCTGGGAGTCAAATAACTGAATGCAATGCTGAACTGAACCATGCATATTATATTCAAAATCAACCTCACAAAAATAAAAAAAAATGTATGGAAAAATTTAGGAATCGAACAGAATTGAAAAAACTGCAAAAGAGTGGGTTTATAGCCTAAAAAAGTTCTTTTTTTTTTCATTGGGTAATCAGGAAACAATTTTTTAGAAAGTCGAAATGTTTTACAAAAATGCTAGAAATAACATTATCTTTCAATTTAAGGCTGAGCACCTTGACTTTTTCAACATCGATTTTTTTTTTGGAACACCCTAATAGGCATGTATTACAAGGCATCGCAGTCTTGGTAAGGCAGCATGTTAAAACACATATACTACGAACAATCCAGAGAATAATGCAAATTGAAGCAATTAGTATAGACCTAAGCAAACGAAAAAGGACAACTATTGGAATCATGACCAGGCTTGTAAACGGTCACCATTTTCATTTGATCTCACTTCCTTAGCGTGCGTCACAGTCGGTTTTCGCTCGGAAATCTATACCTATAAAAATGCAGTCCGGTCTGTCTGTCGGTCTGTCTGTCTGATCCATATAGGCTCGGAAACTACCGAACCGATCGACGTGAAAATTTGTATGTAGGGGTTTTAGAGGCCGAGAAAGGCTCCTATGATGGTTTGACACCCCTTCCTCTTCTACAAGGGAGGGGTCCCATACAAATGAAACACGAATTTCACACAGCTCGAGAACCAATCAACCAAATACAACCAAATTTGTTATGTGAATGTTTTTAGGGGTAACAAATGTGTCCATAATGGTTTGACTCCTCTCCCTCTTCTATAAGGGAGGGGTCCCATACAAATGAAACTCTAATTTCGCACAGCTCGAGAACCAATCAAGCAAATATAACCGATTTGGCAAGTGAATGTTTTTAGGTGTAACAAACATGTCCATAATGTTTTGACACCCTTCCTTCTTCTGGCATATCTCCAAATACCATTTCGAAATCTAAGATGGCGACTTCCGGTTTCCGACAAACAGCGGCAAATGTCAAATACCACCCAATATGGGTATTTCCGGAATTGTTATGATGCACTGAAGCCACAAATCGATCTCAGACAACATTTTGAATAAGATGGCGACCTCCGGTGTCTGTAAAACACCCAAAAATGACAAAATACCACCCAATATAAGTGTTTCTTTAACCAAAATGACGCTCAGGGGTCAGAAATTGTCTCCAAATGCCATTTTGAAATCTAAGATGGCGACTTACGGTTTCTGAAAAATAGCCTGAAGTGACCAAATACCACCCAATATGTGTATCACCGCATCCAGAATGATGCAAGGAGCTAAAAATTAACCTCAGACACCAAAAAATGGCAACTTCTGGGAAACAGCTGAATATAACCGAATACTACTACATATGGATATTTCCGTAATCGAAATGATGTATAGAAGCCCTGGACACCATTTTGAATTTGAAGATGACCACATTCAGTTTCTAGGTGATGTACAAAAGCCAAAAGTCGAGGATGTTGTCATTTCGATAAAACCAATTATTTCAAATGATATAGACAAATCGCAAGGAATCAATGAATTTGAAATGTTTAAAATTATTAAATTGAACACTAAAATAGGCGAGACGAAGTTTGCCGGGTCAGCTAGTGTAAAATAACCAAACCATCGCCGCTCAGCTCACAGAAAGAAAAGGATAGTCAAACGACACTCGCGTATCAAAGATATGCACACTGTCAATCATTTAGCGATGTTATTTCGGCCTATTTCTGTCTACTTCGTTCATTTATGTTGAGAAATATTATTACAAGATCAATAATATAAATAATTTCCAGAATACACGCACTCAACTTGCGTAATTCTCATTTCTAGAAAAAATGTCAAAATACGTTTGAGGAAAATAACGTCGTGATGGCGATACTCAATTGACATGTTTGTTTAAGAATGTATTCAGACAGCGAGCCTTGGTAGCGTCAAAAGAAGAAGAAGACGATTATCGCCGTGAAAAGTGGTTCTACCGTGACCATTTCGAAGCCTGATCATGACACTTGGAATGTTACGACGCTACTCAAACTGACACACGTGGGTGTCTCGTCCAGAGAGCTGTGGAAGGAAAATGTGGAGGTAGCAGCAATACAAGAGGTGAGTGGTACAAAATCTGGAGAATGTGAATCCTGGGCGGTAGATCCGATCGCAGGCACTTGTTTCACATCTACTACTATAGTATCAGTGGCGATAGAGCAGAACGGGGCGTCGGTTTCGTACTACTAGGGAACCGAATAAAGCGTGTCAGGTTGATGCTCATTTATGACCATTTATGCGTATTAAGGATCATGGGCTTATTTGGTGGCAATGGTAATTTTTACCAAAAATAACATTGAAACCGAATATTTGAGAATTAACTTCGTCATAAACATGCATTATATAGCTCCTACAATCATCTCACGCTCAATGTCACCTAAAAATGATTGGAAAAGCTGTAAATTGCGTAAACGCTTACTGATGCGTTTAGTACAATTCTCCCCTACGTGCCCAAATGCAAGAGACTACTTATAAAAGCTTAACAATCAGGCTTCATCGTTCCCGATCAATAAATCGAGAAAATGTTTACCCTATGTACACGATCTAAAAAAAATTTGTAGACAACGAATTTTAAATATGAATTTTGTTTTAGATTCAAGGCTGGTCTCGAGGTACGATGCTGGCCTAACAAGCCAGTCGTCGTAGGTTCGAGTCTTGTCTCGGGAGAGACTGTTAATGTCAGTAGGATCGTAGCGCTAGCCCCGCAATTGTCCTGTACACTTAACGGTTTTTTTTTTTTTGTTAGGGAATTAGAATTACGTTGTCCATTGATGTGAACTTTTATAATATATATCCCAGTCAATTGCTATACGTGTCCCCTTGCAAAATACAATGACCACTATTGTTGAGTGATCAGGTACCTGCACCGACACGCTCCCAGTCAGGTGAAATATGGTTTATTAAGCCAATCACCTTCCCAGGATTCAAAGACCAAATCTCTTTGGGCTGTAAACAGCCACTGCCAAGAAACCTTGATCTGCGTTTAAATAATGCACCACAACTGCACAGCAGATGTTCCGATGCTTTCCATATTACAAAAGCGACAGATATCATCCTGAACCCGGCCAATGTTCTTTAAATGGTATCTACTCGGACAGTGCCCCGTTACTAGGCCGATGTATGTACAAAGAGCTCTTTTGTTGAGCTCTAGGAGCTTTTTCGAATGATTCTCATTTGGTGTGATAAATCTTTTAGATTGGGAACACTTTTTGACATCAAATCAATTGGTTATCACCTTTTGTTCCTCCCAGCGTTTAAGCTCCATTTTCACTGCACAGTTTGATATACCGCAGAAAGGTTCTGGGCCGATAAACTGTGAACTAGATCCTTGTTTTGCAAGTTCGTCTGCCTTTTCATTCCCACCAATGCCACAATGTCCTGGAACCCAATACAAATTTACTGAGTTTGTTTGACATAGCTGTCGCAATGTGAGAATACATTCCCAGACAATCTTGGATGTACATTTATAAGCATCAAGTGCTTTCAGTGCTGCTTGACTGTCAGAGAAAATACAAATATTTGCATGTATGTATTTCCTATTCAGACATACATTCGCACATTCAAGGATTGCAAAAATCTCTGCTTGCAACACTGTTGGCCAGTGTCCCATTGCCACTGAAATATTAATTCCAGGGCCGGAGATTCCTGCACCAGTTTTGGTACCTATTTTTGAGCCATCTGTGAAAAATATCGGTTGGCTGCGAAGTCTGTGTATAGTAAAGTTTGGCTTTGTTTTTTTTTTGGTTTTAGATCCTGAAATTTATATTATCTTTTATTTTCAAGCCTTTAAACGTTTTTCACTATACAATTATGATGTTACGCTACTACTGCTAAATGTTTTAATTTTCAACTGAAACTGCATCTCCAAGTTTTCAGTGCTATACATTTTTATACATTTTTAATTTACAATACATTTTTATTTCAATTATACTGCAGCTCTTTTTCTAGTCAAACCATGAACCTACTAAAAAGTATCATTTTGTTCATAATAATAATTACTCATTGTAGTTCCCAAATTATTATTAAGAGTCATAATTCAAAGTTCATAATTCAAAGAAGTAAAGTTTTTATATTTTGTTCCCAGATAAGTTCTTAAGATGAACAAATATTATAACAATGCATTTCATTGTTATTTTTGCAAGTTTTTCCTCGAAGGCAATGTTGAGTTCCAATAATCTCCACAGCGTATTACATATTTCTTCTTAACAAAAACCCAAGACGTGAAGTGACATGCAAATTTGGACAATTGCATAAGTCATATTCCACGTGGACTATTTTTTGATAATTTTAGACCACCTTCCCTCTCAGTGAATATATATATTCTATAAATTTAGTATGAATCTTGGACATTCGCCAATATAAACTGTTCACGTAGAATGTAAATGGCCCCCAACATGCTTTTCATATTTATGAACTCGTTCAAGTCGTTTTAGGCTGTTTAATCTAGTGAAAGTAGCAACGTGTTACTCCAAATTAATCAAAATAATGAAGTGATCAAAGTCACCCCGGAGTGATAATTGGTGTAAAATTTTTAGAGCATTTTTAAGAACAACAAAATTGTTGCTAAAGTTTTGAAGTAGTCTGAACTGAATCTTTCTGAATGCATGCCAGTTCTTATTTTAAAAATATCAAACAATATTGTTTTCAGTTTATTTTGAAAATATTTAAGATACAATCAAAAAAGTGATCAAAGTCACCCCAGTTTACGTTAATTAAATTGCCTATTCCGAAAATTCATCAAATATATAAACTAGAAAAAACTTTACGGGGACTGGAAAAAGTTAAATGTTGCAACCGAAATAAGTGTGTTTGTGAACAGATAATTCTTAATAGCTTTTCATAAAATGGAATAGTAATTTCTTTTTTCTACCTCTATCATACAGCATGAGAAGATTGGAAAAAAATTTCGAAACAAAATTTTGATTTTTGGAACTATGTTGTTTAAATTAATTCTTGATATTTTCAAGCTTTTTATTTTTATAGCGTGTTTTTAACTGTCAAACATTTATTTTTTTACTCGAACATTCAAGTTTTAAAACCATACGTGCTTTGTTGTAAGTAAATATTCCAGATTGTTTTGTTATTTTGAAATTTTGCAAAGCGGGAATCGCTGATGGTTATTATTCGAATTGCTATTCCAAGCACATAACGGAAATTCTAAGACATTTCGCGAACAGGCATTTTTACGATATATTTCTAGAAATATAGAACTTAAAAACCCCAATAGTCTCTAAACTATTATATAGGTACGCATATTCTTTGCTATAGAAGCAATATTGTTTGGAATATAATTTGATGATTATAATATAGAAGACTTTAGTTATAAATACTGGTGTAATATCACTCAAAACCGCAAACCTGTGATTCTTCAGTAAGCAATACCAGGTGTCATTATCTTATAACTTCTATCCACCTAATTCCGGCGAGCGTCACGCGTTCACCTGCTTTGGCTGCTCTGAAAAAGTGGATCAAACAACTTCGCCGACCCGTTCAACTCACGAGTTACGTACCTACCAGGGGCTACCATCGAAAGCGAAAGTGAAAATCTGAAATTAAATCAGCGTGTTCTTCGTCGCTGCCAGGACCACCTCTCCGAGCCCGGGTGTCGTTGTTGATTGCTGACTTGCGTGTCAGAATATGCTAATCAGGCCGGTATGCCGGCCTGACCAGAGGATATCGCCCCCGAAAAACAAAAACCCGAACACGTGGTTCACGAACCTGTACCCTGGCCAGCAGAACTCTACACTGCGGCAGATTTTACTACTGCCTGTCGGGGTGTGGTGGACAAACTTCATTGTCGGATATATCTGGCGGTCTTTGATCCCGCGTATAGGATTTGTCCGCTCGAAGGGGAGGGAGCTTAGAATAATGAAAGTGAAAACGGTATCGTGTTAAATGGGCCAGTTTCTTATTTCGGGCATCGCGGTTTCTTAACCTCTTGGCACACATGGTTGAATGAACGGATTGGTGATCCAAGATTGAGTGTTTTGTTCGTACGGAAAAAAGTGGGTCGTTGAACGCAAAATTGGGGTGAAATTCTGCTTCTTGAAATCGATCCGCGTATGCGAGTGGGAGTGGAACACTGGACGATAGTAGCAATTGTGGGTTTGCTATAAGCCAGTAGTAATGTAATACTGCAATGACGTGAAACGTCATCGAAAATTATGTCACAGAAAATTTTTATCAGTTTTGGTCTGAATACTTTTAGAGACATGCCATAGCAATAGAACCAAACAAATTTCCTATTGGATTTTCTGATACAGCTGTAAGCTGTAATACAGTTGTGCATGAAAATATGTTTTTATTGATAATAATGTAACGCAGCGCATGTACGAAACTATATTGCAAATATATGTGGACCCGATGTGATCACTCTGAGTACGAAATTTCACTCATGATAAGTTTATTATTGTGTATAGTGCAAAAATTTACATCAATTCATATTTACATAAAAAATAAAAAAGTATGTAAAACAAAAAAATGTGAAAAAATTGCAAATGTTCAAATAAACTAAAATGACGAAAAAAAATAGACAAAAACAATCGGTCGAAAAATATGCACACCATGTTTTCCAGGTGAATATCGAAACTCGCTCACTAATCTTTGTGACTAGTCAACTCGAAGCTAAAATTTCGTTTGTCATGGCAATATTTTTACTACTTACTTTACTTTGTTGGTTAACGGACCGTTCACCGGTCTAGGACCGAACGAATTAGAAATGTCCAGCTTCTTCTGTCTTGGGCAGTCGTTCTCCAGTCTCCTCGTACACCAGCAGATCGTGCATCTTCTTCCACCGCGTGCGAGGCCTACCACGGAGTCGATGGCCTCTTCCTGGTTCTCTACTGAAGATAGTTCTGACGGCTCTCTCGTCAGGTATTCTGGCCACATGTCCAGCCCATTGAAGCCTGCTCCGCTGTATAACCTTCGCTATATCAGCATGTTTGTACACCTGGTACAACTCGTGGTTCATGCGTTTGCGCCACACTCCATCTTCCAGTTTACCGCCAAGTATCGACCGCAGAACTTTACGCTCAATAACTCCGAGCACTTATCGATCAGCTTCCTTTAGCATCCCTGCTTCATGTCCGTAAAGGGCCACCGGAAGTATTAGCGCCCTATACAGCGCTAGTTTTGTGCGAGTTCGCAGACTACGGGAACTTAGCTGATTACGTAGTCCGTAGAAGGCCCTGTTCGCAGCTGCAACTCGTCGTTTCACTTCACGGCTCATATCGTTGTCACATGTCACAAGCGTACCAAGATTAACGAATTCGTCAACCACTTCAAATCGTTCCCCATCTATCTCCACCTCAGCACCAACACCACGGGGACTCCCACGCTCTCTGCCAGCTACCATGTACTTCGTTTTGGCAGAGTAAATGACAAGTCCCAATCTCGCTGCTTCCCTCTCAAAAGGTACGAAGGCCTCCTCCACTGCCTTACGGTCAATACCGATGATATCGATGTCGTCCGCAAAACCAAGAAGCATGTGAGATGTGAGGCTGTTTAGTTTAGTGAAAATAGCAAAGCGTTACTCCAAATTCATCAAAATAATGAAGTGATCAAAGTCACCCCGGAATGATGATTGGTGTAAAATTTTGAAAGCATATTTAAAAACAGCAAAATTGTTGCTAAACTTTTGAAGTAATGAATGAATCTTTCTCAATGCATGCCAGTACTTATTTTAAAAATATCAAACAATATTGCTTTTAGTATATTTTGAAAATATTTAAGATACAATCAAAAAAGTGATCAAAGTCACCCCAGTTTACGGTACTTGAAAGAAGTGTGTGCAATAGGGTCTACTGCACGAAATTGCCTTTCTCCGGAATTTGGCCATCGAACCATCAGAATCGCTGCTGTAGTTCTCGAGCATGCAAATCAGCTCGCGCCGGTTCCTTGAGAGATCGGACGTTCCAAGTACCCAATTTCCAATAGTTTACCTTAATCTTTTACCGTTTTCGTAGCCTAGATTTTGCCGATTGATCCGTTCGAAATACGAATTTCGTTGTTCGTGATTGAAGAAAGGTTTCGGTATGCTACCTTACCAGGGTCGCGATACCTACATCCTGCTGATTGGGCTGCCATCTTAGGTGTAGCTGGCGAGATACAGCATTCCATAATTCGGCCGCCTGCTCCGGGTCAGACGCTATTGTACGCCACCCCTAATATAGGGACACAGCCGCGTACGACCAAGCTCCAAAAAAGTTGAAGAGGAAAACCGAGAGCAAAGTGGTTACATCGCTCGGTGCAACTGGCCAAACAGCGAAAAGGGCTACTCGACGCCAATTTCCTAGACGTCTCGATACTCGCAGATCCGCTTCAACCTGGTCAAACCATTTAGCACGTTGGGCCCCTCTATTCCTGGTGCCGGTGGGGTCCTTTTAGAGAACCGATTTTACCGCGCTGTCATCCGGCATTCTCACGACATGCCCGGCCCATCGTAGCCTCCCGACCTCCGTCAGGTGGGCAATGGGAATCTCTCCAAGTAGTGTCTGTAGCTCGTGGTTCATATGCCTACGTCACTCTCCGCTTTCGGTTTGTACTCCACCAAATATTGTCCGCAACACTTTCCGTTCACATACGGCCAGTGCACGTATGTCCTCTGTGAGCAGCGTCACGGTTTCGAGTCCATAGAGAACTACGGGTCTAATTAGGGTTTTGTACATCGTCAGTTTCGTGCGGCGGCGTATGCTTCTGGATCGAAGCGTCCTGCGAAGGGCAAAGTAGGCTCGATTTCCAGCTTGAATACGTCGTTGGACCTCCTTACTTGTGTTATTGTCGGCGGTTACCAGAGATCCTACACTGAAAAAAAATCACACGCTTATACCAAATGCTTTTTACACATGAATACCAATAAACCAACCCAATCATTTTAACAGGTCGACCCATATCGATTTTTAATGGAATTCACGGTATTTTGACGTGTTTCAGCATTTGACGCGTTCTACCATTGGGAACTGAGTGTAAAAAGATTGATTTTGGTATGCATGACATGGCAAACCGAAGTGTAAGACACTTGATTTTGTGCTGCGAAGTGAAACGCAAGTATATTCCACTTAGATATGAAATGTTACATCTATTAGCACAGAAGTAAGTGAAATTCACTTGGCAGTAACGTGTCGATTTTTTATAGTGTAAGTAAAGACTGGAACGCGCAAAAATTGGTCGACAAAGAAATCGTTTCTTTCAGTCAAAATTCACGAAACAAAAAACTTCCTATGTTTATTTTGGTAGTTCAACTCACATATTTAACGGAAAAAATGTACGTTTATTATTTTGGTTTCCCAAATCCAAACTGCCGTGTCTTCCCCGTAACCCCTTTCAATAAATTTTGTACAGTGGTCTTATCGACCTTACTCGTCGCCAAACGCCAGCTAGATTTATTCTGCTGCTTGTTTTCGATGGATTTATTATTTTTTTGATATTTCGTGTGATAAATTCTCAACACTGTTCGAAAGGGCGGAAATCTGGGCTGTTAGGAGGGTTGTGGTCGTAGGGAACCACAACCACGTTGTTCGATTCGTACCACTCGATCGCCTTTTTCTCATAGTGGCAGCTTGCCAAGTCCGACCAGAACAGCACAGGCGTGTTAAGTTGTTCTAGAAATGGTAGCAGCCGATTTTCCAGGCACTCCTGGACGTAGATTTTTTTGATTGGCGGTTTCATAGTGATGGAAATGCCGCTCTTTAGACAACACGTGTATATGGCCTGCCAAACGAGGTATTTTTTCGGGAACTTCGATAGTTTGATGGTTTTGAAAATATAGGCCACCTCCCCTTTTCCTGATATGGTATAAAATTCCTGTCCCGGAAGCTGCTCGAAATCAACTTTCACATAAGTTTCATCACCCACGGTCGAATTTTGTTAGCAGATTACAGTTTTCCGGACCACCGCGTTGCCGAGGTGTTTTCAGCGTAATCTGGGTTCGCAACCTTCACCGCCTTAAACGTCGACAACCAGGCTCGTTTCTTGGCCCACTGCACATTAATATGGGAGACAATGAGCTTGCCAGTGACGTACCTGATGGAGAGGTTAGGATTCCGCCTATAATTCGCTACCACCTTCTTCATCGTCGTTGCCACGTCCGAATTACGATTGCCACCGCTTCCAGGCTTCCTGACGGTCGACAGACGTTCCCTGAACACTTTTGAAATACATGTTATGGTCGATTTGGTCACATCCAGCAATTTCGCCAATTTGGCGTACGAGAACGTCGGATTCTCTTGCTGCGCGAGCAAAATTTTGACACGCTGTTTCTTTTGCTTGGACGCCATTTTGAAAACTGGGAGCAACCGGTGAAAACTCATTTTAGCAACTATTGTATATACAATCAACTTCCTTCCAGGGATAGGAGTTGCTGGGCAGGATGCTATGGACCACAATGGGGTCTATTTTATGCCAACTAGTACGGGTTGTACTGCAGGTACGCTCTGCCCAGCCATTTACCAACTGAATTATCTGTCTTAGTCATTTTTCTAACACCATCCGAAAAAAGTTCATTTTTTAATGAATTTAGCTATTCCTGCCCAAAACAATAAACTTAGTATCAGAACGTTTCGTCAAGTCCTAACATGTTGCCTGTTGCTATCGTATTGTTTCGCATGTATTTGTGGAAGTTTTAATACAAATTGGAACTTTCTAGAAACCTGATTTAGGAAACCTGATTTTTGCCTCATAGATATAACATGATATTGTTATTATTTGTTTGAAATTATGAACATTCAACAGATATGCGGTTCTTGCCATAAATAAATGGCGCAGCAACGCGGACTATCAACTAGTTTACAAATAATGTGCACTAACTTTTTCTCACCATAAAAATTTTTATGACAGGTAACAGCTTGTCGTTGGTATTAATAACAAATCTCGGAAACAACACGAACCATTTGGCAAATAAACTATGAAGATGTGATGCATTTTAGCTTAGCTATAAATGATTAAGGCCTTTCCTACAAATTTCGACATAAAACCGAATCCAAATTCTAAAGTTACTTCGTGCGAAAAGACATTTACATGAGAGATATCCTTTTATCCTATGTTATACTAGAGATTCACTAGTTTTTAAACGGTAATGTAGAGTGAACAGTTACATAAATGTTAGTAGTGATTGTAACGTTTTTTTTTTAAATGTTAGCATATTAGTATATTACATCATGTTCATAGAAATTCTACGCAAACAGATGCCAATATAATAAACACAATCAAATTAATCATTCGCAACTAAACGTATAATCACAACTATAAGACAAATCACCCCATTAGAACCATTCGAACATGTATAAACATGTGAGCCTTAATTCACCCGATGTTTCAAGCCCATTACATCAAAGTGTTTGATTGCAAACAGTTGCGCAACAATTATTAGCAAGAGGTTCACGTAGCACAATCGTCTGAGTGCAGAGTCAGGGAGCTTAACTATGCAGTGAGTACTCACTTATCTCGCATTTTGTTAAATTCTCACCTACAGTGAGTGTCACCGAAAGGAGTTACCATCATCATCATCATCATCATCACCAGCATCGTCACCAACTGGCGGCGATCGCTTGCGTTCTGTTTTTGTAGCCTACCTTTTCTCTACTTCACAGCGCATTTCGCATTCTTCCGATGATGGCAATCGTCTTCACTAGCCCGTGGTGTACGAGTAGAACAAGCAAAGCTCCAGAGCGGTGGCCATCACACGCGCACACTCTACCAGCGCCGGTGGTGCTCGTATGGCCACCAAGCCGTACGTCCAGCTTAACAACACTCGCTCGACTCTCGCGGGATCATTGATCGTCTCGTGGCTTGGCAGCCAAGCCAAGCCAAACACAACCGGCATGGATTCTTCCTTGATTGCCGCGTGGTGTGAGTGTAATGTTGTTCTTGTTTTTGTTGTGAGTACGTTCGTTGAACCCTGGATCGGTGGGCTCTCCCGTGGGGTGGCAGGTGTGGCACATGGTACCGGAGGAAAGAAAACGTGTCTTCGGAAAGCTGTTGCTGTTGCTGGATCGCGTTTTATAGCGGTACATTCGAGTTATTCTTTTCCTGCTTTTCCCTTTCTCGGTTCTCCACTGAGGCCACCGCTGCTTGGGCCGCTCCATCATCGGTCCTGATTTAGCTGGAAGTAAGATCATTCTTCCATGTGCTTTTCCGCTCTTTGCGCGAGTGAGCTTCTCGACCTGGAGTGGATGCTAGCGGACCATCACATCGGTTGGCGTTTGCTCCCGTGTCGCTGAGATGATGATGCGGTTCGGCTTTTCCTGTTGGTTGGATTCTGCGCATTAGATAATTATATTTGTTAATGACATTAGATAGAGAGCCTAGTCCTCCGTTTGAATTTCATCGTCAATTTGGATGAATATAAAAATTGGAATGTTGGGATCGAAGTTTTTAGTTAAGTTACAACATAAACGTAGGACACGCGAATAAATTTTCTACCACTTCATTTATTACACTGTATTGTTAAAAGATCAGACAAAAAGAAACAAAAATTTCACTCATCACTCATGGCACCCAAGGCATTCAAATTCAACCCAGCAATGAAATAAATTTAAATTGAAAAATTATCTTCCATCAAAATCCCATCACAATTCTGGCGGGGGCCCTGCTAATTTATGGCTCGCGTGGTAACGTAACGCGACAAGTCGTTCGAGGAGATGGCAATCCTCGAATATGTATAATTTATATGCCGTTTGCAAACGCAAATGCCAAAAAAGGAACGGTGAGCGAAAGCTGAAATATTCTTCGCCAAAGTCAACTCACGGTGTCAGTTGTGGTGAAACCAAGATCGTGTTTATGATACACAAGCGTTCAACTTGGTGAATGTTTGTACCAGAAGTAACGAAGTTCAAACTTAAAATTTATTATGAGAATTTAAAATTACTGAATCCGTACGAAAAATTTTAAAACAATCCGAAAGAACATCAGTCGGTTTACACAAACACGACAAAAGAGTCATCCGCGTACGAGGATCGAAGAACGAACAGCATCATCACCATCATCATAATCATCAACAAAGAAAGAAGTGAAACGTCTGAGATTGAGGTAGAGAATGAAAGCGAACCTTCGTTACTACCACCACCTCGCGGAGTTGACGACGGTCGGTCGGTCGATCGGTTCGGGACGGTCGTTGAACTCTCGTGTGTTCTCCCGTTCGATCGGGAAGGGGTCTCTCCCGTGCCCGTTTCCAGCGCGGGTACACAGGAGGAAGTCGGTCCACGGCGGGTGATGCTGTGGTAGAATTGACCGTTGTGCTTGATTGGAGAGGTAAGCAGAAGGAACCCCAAGCTGGGGTGGTTATGTTGAGTTTGCATTTTTTTGGGAACGGATTTATTATTAGCAGACAGTTTTTGGCCTCTGATTATACCGGTATTTATTTTTAGAGCTCCATTTTTTCGGGTTCGTTTCTTAGAAGGAAAACCGACTGGTTTCACGGAATGAGATAAATTGGATGTGACAGTTAGAGGTAAAGATATTAACTCACATTGATGCGCCTGATGCCGGAATATAAGTTTTCAAAGGAGAATTAGCAATAGTGGGTATGAGAAATAAAAAATAAGTTTAAATATATCTTTGAGATTAGGAGATCTCGGCTCGGTGCAACCGTCACTGTTCAGTGAGTCCCTGAATGAGTGACATGCAAATTGCTGTGGCTAAAAGCTTACTTACACTTTAACACGGCAGGGAGTTTCAACTTTGATTCCTAATTCGATATAGTCAAAAATGTTTTAGGTTAGATTAGAGATACTACTGTAGTGCTTATCTAGCAGAGGAAAAATAATAAGGTGTTATCAAGCTGTTGTGTTTATTCTAGTAATGAAACGAAACCAAACGATAAAATGATACTGATCAGAACACTGAACTAAATTTATTAATTTCATAAATGAGGTTTAAAATACATTACGATTTAAATTTCGCGTCAGAAATCTTCGAAGATTTAGGAAATAATATGAAAAATAATCGATTTTAGCTAGATCAAACTATTGTGTTGTAAATAATCTATTCTAATACTGAATATTAAAGGTCATTCTCGATAATATACAGAGTAGATATAGATATTATAATCACTTAGGGTCGAGCCACGCTTCGTGCAGATTTATTTGTAAAATTCTAGGGACACCGTGAAACAATAAACTATTTACTCTACAACGTTCAGCTCCAATGCCAACCAATTTGATATCCCTTTCTCATATACTATTACAACTCTTTCGTTCATTTTAAAAACACCCGACATGACGAAGTAGAGAAATCATCTAATAGTAAGAGGATTTTCAGATTTTTTTCGAAATCAAAATCATACAATTTGTGTATAATGTTTTATTGTTACGAAGTTAAAATGTAAACAATAAATCACATCCGCGTTTGCAGATGACGTCGAAGTTTTTGTCTCGGAAATGTCAAGTCAAACGGTGCGCAACTTACTTTAATGTCATCTTGTCCTAAAAAACAATATTTGTTTTAGATTTCGGAGAACGCATTATACGCTTGTAGAGAGAGGTTTTTGAAGATTTCCAAGTTGCATTAAATTGTGAGATTTAGGGAAAAAATTATCTCACATAAAACAATAAAAAAAAGTAGTTGATATGTAACAACAAAGTCCAAGAAAAATGGCTGTTAATCTGATGCAGGGGAGTTAGAATATATACTACTTACTTGCTCGCTAAATTTTGTTATAATTTTGTGAAGTAAAGTTAGAAATTTAAACAGAAGATTTTGAAATTTGATCCAAATCTTACTAAAATTGTCATTCAAAAATCAGTATGCCCAAAACTAGTGCTTCTATACTGTTTTAGAGTCTGTTTAAATTTCATATAACTGAAGAGACTGCAAATAGTTCAAAGCTTCTTTGAGTTGAAGACCTGCTGCCGAATACAGAACACGACTCCACATCACTCGATCTTGGGCTAGTCGTCTCCAATCGCCCGTCGATCGCGAGCTTATCCACACCACACTGATAAGTACTAGTTCCACTACGGAGTCGCTGACCTCTGTCGAGCTCTGTTATCTTCGCTGGTCGCTATTCGTGTCAAGTGACTAGCTCACAGTAACCTGCCATAACGATTGCGGTAAAAACAATGGACTTTTTTCGGATGGTGCTAAGAGATAACTAAGATAATTGAGTTTGATAAATTTTCTATGGAAGGTAATTATGTTAGCCTTCATGCAAGAAAATTCTACGCCCTTGCGAGCGGCCTCCCGATATTTAACCGGAAAATTCGCCAAGGCGGATGGAAACATGCGTGTAGTCATGTTCTCGAGTTCTTTCTTCGTTTTATTTGTAAATTTATCCTCAGTTTTCACAATAAAATTGTTGGTGTAGTTCTTACGCTTCAGGTTTGCCACGAATTTATCGATGGGACGCAACTAAGGTACGTTGGCCAGGTTCGCCAACTTGGGTACCACATCAATATTTAGCCGCTCCATTTCCTCAAACGATCGCTTGGAGAAGTGGGCCAACACCAGATCCGGTCAGAAGACTGCGTCTTCGGACCTATGGTAGCTTCCGTCAGGCACTTTGTACTATAAGTTTATTCGTCCAAGGCCAGTCCGAAACAAAAGAAGAGCGGCTTTGACATCTCCTTCTCGCTGATTGTCAGCCAGAGCAGCACTTTCTTGGGAAACTTGGCGTGTGAAACGCTTTCCTCGGTCTTCAGAACCCTTCGGAGCTTCTTGTCACTCAGGGTCGTCAGCCGTCCAGAACCGGGCTTTCTTTCGATTTTCTGATTGTTGTCCAATAATGCCAAGATATTGTTAATGCCGAAACGGGCGTATCCGGTGTCCGCGAACTGTCGCACGATATCCGTTTTCAACGCGACGGCGCACATAGGACTATTTGAACCAAAAAGCTCTATTTTGGTAGTAATTGGATAAATTTACATCAAAAACGTGTTATTTTCGTATAATCAACACAAAAAAGGTGACATCCATTTAAAACGATACCCAATATATTAAATATTACTTTAAATCGCTTACTCTATTTTTTAGTGTCTTTTTACACATGATATAAAACAAAGATTTAGAAATTTCCATATAAATCTTCATTTAATAAAATGTCAATAAAATAAAAAAGAGGAACCAGGAGGAAGATTTTTCTTTTCGTATATTTTCAGAAGGCTTTGACCTTTCTGTCAATGAATAAAGCTTCGACGGGACTTGCCCGGAAGGTTACTAAATTATAAAATTAGTTTCACAATATTATGGATTTTTCGCGATCGGTTTTCACAATCACTTATTTCGTTAACAATCCATGATTATTTTATGCATTCAACGTTTTAAATATTGCAAAACTATTTGTCAAAATTTTTCAATTTTTTTCGCCACCCGAGCAGTAGCACGTATTTTTCAAACTGATCAATTTACTGTGGAATAACTTTGATATATAACAGTTTGGTTTATGTGATAAGACACCAATGGGTTCTGGGATAGCATGAGGGTATGTTTCACCTGAAATCAATTAAAAATAATGAAAATCGTGTATTTTGTATGTCGGACTTTTGGCCAACTTTTTGGGTCAAATACTCCTATGTCCGGCATATCTTTCTCTGAATGCGCACGTATTCAGAAGAATAGAGTAGCTTCACTGTTTTCGCCATCACGGTTAGAGTTCAACTGATAGAGCTGCCGCTTTTTTTCCTGCTTTTTCATGAGTTACTATGATTCATGTTTCGTCAGTGTGTGTGAAGGTAAACTCATGAAAAATCGGCGATTTTTAATCATTTTTTACCGCAAACGTTAGTTTATCAACTTAAGAATAACCACATGCCATGTTGGTATGCTTGGTACACTTCATGGGCCTGCGCCACACTCCATTCTTCAGCTTTCCACCAAATGTTGAACGCAAGATGCTGCGCTCAAAGACTCCAAGGGCACACCGGTCGATCTCCTTCATGGTCCAACTAGGAGATTCAGCTATAGAAGTCCCTGTCTATCATTTCAGGGTCGAGACTCAACGAATTTATATACTCTCTACCTACCACCATGTACTTCATTCTGGTAGAGTTAATAATAAGTTCAACTTTCGCAGCTTTCCTCTCAAAAGGCACGAATGCCTCTGCGGTTAATACCGACACTATCAATATCATTCGTGAAACCAAGGAGCATACGAGTCTTCGAGATACTGATACTACTTTATTGTACCATAACTTGTTGTGCCCAACTGAATCGTATGCCGCTTTAAAGTTTTTAAACAGATAATGAGTCTGTGAACATTTGGTTTGGTTCAGACTGGTTCAGACTGGTGAAGTACGCAGAGTGTGTAAACGCTTCGTCACCAAGGCGGCGAAGGTAGCAGTAAAGCATGAGAGAAGGGGGCTATTGCGCTATTGCCACGCTTGACATTGAGAATGCGTTCAATAGCGCCAGCTGGAACGCCATTGTGCTTGCGCTTGGGAGCATCCACCGGTGTCGCTATATAAAATTTTGGGAAATAACTTCCAGAATTGAGTATCACTAGTTCAAAACACGGTTGGTAAACGGCTGGGTAGTGCGTACCAGCAGTACACCCGTACTAATTGGCATAAAATAGACCACAGTATGTGCCAAAGCATAATGCCCAGCAACTCCTATCCCTACCTCCACGTGGTACCGACTGGGATACGAGCAACCAAGGGAAGATCGGTGAACCGGTGGGAACTTGGTCGTATGCTGACAGGGAAGGGGAAGCTGCTCTCTTAGGAGAGCAGCTTGTCCTAGCGTCTGTTCTCCATGTTAGGGGCGGCTCAAACAGCGTCTGATCCAGAGCGGACGGCTTAATTATAAAAAACGGCGTCTCGTCAGCTACACCCAAGACGGCAGCCCCGTCGCGGGACTAGGCATCCGCAGCCCTAGTAAGGAAGCATGTCGAAACATTAAGATACTACGAACAATCATAAATTGACTACGGACCGGAACAATTGGCAACGACCTAAGCGACGAAATGAGGACGACGATTGAAAGCTCAGTACATGGGACTGTAGATCGCTGAACGCCCCGGGTGGCGACCGGATTCTGCTGGATCAGCTAGAACCCCGCCACTTCGACATCGTTGCGCTCCTGGAGCTTTGCCGGAAAGGAGAGAAGGTACGGAGGATTTGTGGCCGCAGGGCACAGTACTACCAGAGCGGCGGCACAACCAATGAGCTGGGTACCGGCTTTATAGTGCTGGGCAGGGTGCAGAGTCGTGTGATCAAGTGGCAGGTGATCAGCGGCAGGTTGTGTTTATTGAGAATACTACAACTACAGTATCTTCAATGTGCACTGCCCTCACGAAGGAAGACCCGATGTAGAGAAAGAAGAGTTCTATGCACAGCTGGAGAAACTCTACGACAGCTGCTCGCGTAGAGACATCAAGATCGTCATCAGGGACATGAACGCGCAGATCGGTAGGGAATAAATGTACAAGCCGGTGATCGGCCCGCATAACCTGCACACCGTGACGAACGACAACGGCCAGCGATGCGTCAACTTCGCAGCTTCCCGAGGACTGGCAGCCCGAAGTACCATCTTTCCCCGTAAGAACATCCACAAAACCACCTGGAGATCACCTGACCAACGTACAGCAAATCAAATTGACAATGTTCTCATCGACGGCCGCTTCTTCTCAGACATTACAAACGTACGTACCTATCGCGGTGCGGATATTGGCTCGGACCACTACCTAGTTGCGGTATCATTGCGCTCAAAACTGTCGACCGTATACTACGCGCGACACCGCCGAACCCCGCGGCTCAACATTAAGCAGCTCCGAAACTCCCAGGCTGCGGAGGAATACGCGCAACAGCATGAAGCGGTGCTACCCATGGCGGAGGGCCTGGGCGAATTGTCTCTCGAAGACGGCTGGTGCAGCATTCGCACAGCTATCGGGGAGACCGCAACGGTGACACTAGGAGTGAAAGCACCGAGTGGCAGAAACGACTGCTATAACGGAGAGTGCGAGGCAGCGGCGAATGAGAAGAACCGGACCTGGGCGATATACCTGGGCAGCTAAACGAGAGAGAACAAGGCCAATTGAAAACGGGTACGGAACGACATGACCACGATTCTCAGATGAAAGAAGCGCCGTGAACATGAGGAGCTGGAGCAGCTGTACCGTACCAGTGAACCGCGAAAGTCCTATGAGAAGGTAAACCAGTCCCGCAGAAGCTATGTGCCGCAAGCCAGCATAAGCCACGACGCGGAACCTTCTCACGGATGCCAGCGAGGTGGTCGACAGGTGGAAGGAGTACTTGAATGGACACCTGAATGGCGATACAGTAAACAGAAGCGAAGCAGGAACTGACCTAGGAGCACCACCCAAGCAACAGTTGAAACATAATAAAAAAATAAATTGTGATTATTTGTTACACTGATGAAATTCCGATGTTTTAAGAAACATTTTTTGTTACTACGATGAAATTGTAAAGAAACAAGCAACAACTAAAGTTGCATCGCTGCTTCAAAAAACTTTACACCAACAACGTAATTCGCGAGGTTGGATTTGTTGTTGAAACGTGTAAACGGCATTTGGAAACCTAACCTTCACTGAATAGATCTAGTGGGTGGAGCATATAGGTTGCCAACGTGATGCTTGCGAGATACAAAAAACAAACACACAAAAATACTTCTAAAAGTTGATGTCATGTTCTGAAGCCATGTAACAGAAACTTTTGTCCGATCGT
This sequence comes from Wyeomyia smithii, assembly GCF_029784165.1. Lineage (NCBI taxonomy): Eukaryota > Metazoa > Arthropoda > Insecta > Diptera > Culicidae > Wyeomyia > Wyeomyia smithii. The sequence continues at coordinate 78,952,424 of NC_073696.1, forward strand.
TCGCCTTATATTTGTTTTTGAGATGAGGTTATTTACTGCGTTGTAACTTTTGGGTACTTGGACAAGAAGTCGTCCAAAAAGTGTGGGTCTCTAAAACGAAATTATTTATTGCTTTGAATTTCATTACCACGCTGAGGTGCTGATGAATTGGAGAAGCAAAAATCTGATAATGACCATTGGCATGATAACGGAAGCAAAATTTAATACTGAGCCATGAACTTGCAAGTGTTTCTACAGCAAATGACATAAAGAGTAAAAACGAGAAAATCGAATAGAAATTGATAACTGGAGTTGAATCCTCAAATTTCTGGAAATAATCAAAGATAAATCGCCATACAGACAATCTCTTTCCATTCTGACTATTTGCCGTTTTACAAACTTAACACAACGCCATGAAGTTTCTATTGCGCCCTAGTTGCTGTTACGATGCATCTTCGTAGCTGAAATTTTACCATGCAGCATTTACCATGTTGTTATCAAAATCCATGCATTAGTTCATACACATTGCGGTTTCATTCTTGAAACTTGTGTTGAAACAACGAAAATGTTGCAATTGGCTCCACCTCCTGCGCTTTTTTTGTCATTGTATAAGAAACTGAGATGTAACTGCAACTTAATTTCGCATAAGAATTTGTTGCTGTGATGCACAAAGTTCATAATCGAAACAAATTTTGCTGCTTGGGCAGCAGCGGATGACTGAGTACCAGACCCCGATATTCATTAAGTTCTTTGTGAGATCGGGAAGCTGAAAAACAACAAAGCCGCAGGCAAAGACGGACTGCCGAGCGAGCTCTTGAAACATGAAAGAGAGCGCTGCACTGGGTCATTGCCAGAATTTATGAGGAGGAAAAACTGCCAGACGAGTGGATGGAGGGAGTCGTCTGTCCCATCCCAGATACCGCGGTATCTCGCTTATCAATGCCGCCTACAAAATACTCTCACAGATCCTGTTCCGTCGTCTATCACCTTTAACCAGGAGGTTCGTGGGTCAGTACCAAGCGGGTTTCTCAATCCGACAGATCTTACAGAAATGTCGCGAGTACAACGTGCCAACACATCACATCTTAATTGACTTCACGGCGGCCTATGATACAGTCGATCGAGAACAGCTATGGCATATCATGCACGACAACGGATTTCCAAATTAACTGATTCGATTGATCAGAGCCACCATGGCGCAAGTGATGTGCTACGTGCCTGTTTCGGGGATACTCTCGAGTCCCTTTGTATCGCGCAGAGGGTTGAGACAAGGTGATGCACTTTCCTGTTTGCTGTTTAACATCGTCCTTGAGGGTGTGATCCGGAGGGCGGGCATCAACATGAGGGGCACAATTTTCACAAGGTCCGCTCAGCCTCTCGGCTCCGCGGATAACTTCGACATCATATCACGTAACTTTGCGATGGCGGAGGAAACTTACTTACGGATCGGACTGCGGATAAATACGTCGAAAACGAAATACATCCGAGCGAGAGGCTCCAAGGAGAACAACATCAGCCTCCCAACTCAAGTCTCTGTAGACGGTGATGAGCTTGAGGTGGTCGACGAGGTCGTGTATTTGGGGTCACTGGTGACCGCCGACAATAACACCAGCAAAGAGTTCCAGAGACGCATCCAGACAGGAAATCGTGCCTACTTTTCACTTCGGAAGACACTTCGATCGAACACGGTGGTTACGGTGCCCAAACGTAAATCAGTACAACAGGTTGTTGTTAGGGTCGGAAACTGCATCATTACCTCGAAGCATTCTTTAAAGCACCTGTGGGTTATTGTCGACGATATGCACACGTTTAAGAGCCATGTCTGTAAGAGGCTCTCAACGGCTTCTGCAGCGCTATCTCGAATGATGGCGAAAAATTCAGCAATGTATTGCAACAAGCGAAAACTTCTTGCCAACGTGGTCTCGTCAATACTTAAGTATGGTGGCCGGAGTGGTCCAAAGCTATAGATACAAACAGAGTCGCAGTGAATTGGAATATACCTGCAGGCTGGAGGAAGCTGCACTACAATGAACACCTGGATGGTGCAAAGGCAGAGAAGACGGTACGAGGAACGACTTCGTCAGCACAACGGATGAGAGAGACATTGCGCCTCCCCACGATAACTTAGGGATGCTATCAAGCAGATCAAAAACAACAATTCAGCTGGAAAAGCTGGCATCGCAGCGGATCTCATCGATCTGGGAGTATTATGCCTAAACAAGAAGGACGACAAGTTAGAATGTAATCATGAATGTGCAATCATGATTCTCAACGCAGCCTACAAAGTGCTTTCCTAGATCATCTTTCGTCGTCTCTCGCCACTACGCAGGGTTGTGGAAAGTTATCAATCCGGTTTTGTGGATGGGCGATCGACAACGGACCAAACCTTTACGGCAGATCCTCCAAAAGTGTCGCGAATACCATGAATGCGGTTAATGACACTATGAATGCTTCGTAGACCAAGTATCTGCTAGCAGGGGGAACCAAGCGCGATAAGGCTCGCATAGCGGGTAACGTAGCCGACGGAGATGAGTTCGAGGGCGTTGACAAATTTGTGTATTTCGAATCATTGGTAACGTCAGACAACTACTGCAGCAGAGAAATCTGCAGACGAATTGTAGCTAGAAGTCGTGCCTACTACGGACTCCAAGAGATGTTGAGGTCTGGCAAACTTCGCCCCCTAACCAAGTTCACCATGTACAGACGCCCATAAGACAATGCTCGAGGAGGACTTGCAAGTACTAGCCGTTTTCGAACGTCGTGGGCTTTGGAACATCTTCGGTGGAATATGTGAAGATGGCGTATGGAGGCGAAGAATGAACCACGAGCTGACGCAATTCTACGACTAGCCCAGTATCCAGAAAGTCGCTAAAGCTATGTTGTAAGAATGCCGGATAACAATCCCGCAAAAATGGTGTTCGTCTCAAATCCGACCGGTACAAAGCGTAGAGGCTCGAAATCTCGAAAATGTAGGACGTTCAAGAAACTGGCGACATGCTGCCATGATACGAGTGCGTCGGCGTAACATTGTGACGCAGGTGAAATCTTGAGGGATGTTTCACCAGGATTGGATGTTTACCACTTTATAAAAACTAGAAGGAGTAAGCCCTAGCTTCCTTAAAAACTCGATCAGGTTTCTTGCATTGGGGTACTATCTTCAAGGCTGCTCTAGCCTCTTGATACCTTTTCCTCACACATAATTTGTTGCCACCACCTTGCGAGCAAGAGCCTGGTTCTTCTCATTCGTTACCTCTTGACACTCCGCATTGAACCAATGGCTCCTGTAGTCGTACCCAAGACCTCGCACACTGTATCGCTGACTGTTCGTTTAGATCACCAATCTGCTCATCATCCTTCCGAGTGTACTGCATAGCACGTCCGTCAGCTGACAACCTCTGAATGTTCAATAGTATCCTCATCGAAGTGCTCGACTTGTGAACGTTGGCCAACCGGGTGCGAATTGGCCCTACCACGAGATAATGATTGAGTCGATGGCGTCTGAGAAATGAGAGCAGGTTTCGCCATTGGGATGTTGCTATGTGTGTTTCTGTATATGTTTTTTTTTGCAAAACATGGGCTGGGGTTTTGGGCACATTCCATATGTTTCATCAAGAAGCTCATGGAACACCTTCTTCGGGTTAACGGGTTTCGCGGCCATATTAATAAAACTCCCATATTAGTAAAACTGTCATGGACCACCAACCACCTTCTGATCCAATTATTCTGCTTTACATGTATGAGGAAACTGACGCCTCGTTCACCTCTGTCGCCACCAATGTTGTAGTTGTGGTATTGAAAAGTGGTTCCTGTCTTGTACTACCGCATTTCCTAGATGGCTGTGACTTCCACCTTCACTTTACGCAGTTCCTTGGCTAAGATGCCTTCACGTGCCGGTTTGAGTAGAAGAGTTCTGACGTTTTAAGTACCGAGTTTTCAATCATTGTTCCTTTTCGTTTGCCTGAATCGATATCGATTGTTCCAATTAGTGTTTATTTCACTGTATTGCCTTACTAGGACCACAAAGCCTAGTCTCCCGACGGGACCGCCGGACCGTCGGATACAACTGGCGAAACACCGCATTTTATACCTCAACTTTCCGCTCTGAATCGGACGCTGTTATACGTCGCCCAATATGGGAAAACAAACGCGTACGAAAGCCTTTTACAGCATACGACCACGAGAAGGTTGAGATGGGGACCGGCATTCCCCACGTTCCTGAAAATTTTCAACGAGTTGAGTCTGCTTAATTTGTTTCTAACATTAACAATTTTAGTTGAGCGGGGGCCTAGTGTGGTTGGTAACGTCTCCGCCAACCACGCTCGACGCCTGGGTTCGAATCCCACCGCCGACATAGGTGTCGATGGTTGTGAGGTGGCGTGATCCACTCACAACCAACCCAACTGGTCTAGATTCAATCCTAGCCGACACCGGGAGATTTTCTGAGGCGAAAAATCTCTGGGATCACGCCTTCCATCGCATGAGGAAGCAAAGCCGTTGGCGCCGGTCCGTTAATAAGCGGGTCGTTCGTGAGTTAGGGTCCTGGGTGTGGAGTCGCCTCCCTGGGCGTCGGTGATTGGCCACAACAGTGGCGGAACTAGACCGACGGAAAATCAGCGAGAATAAAAAAAAAAAAAACAATTTCAGTGAAGAAAATGGGTCATAATTCTATATCATTTTTTCCTAATTAATTTTCGCTTAACTTTAAGTCATTCTGATCAACAGAAGTCTATCAAGCACGTTTGAGGATTTTAGAAAAAATTCAACCGCTTAGAATCATTTTTGAAATTCCCCCTTTCTACTGTTAAAATTATCGGAATTATTTTCTAACCCATATTTGCTTTATGAGTGAATTTTCTTGAATTTTTATCCTTAATTTCTGGATTATTGGTTTTCTTCGATGCGTGTAAAACTTTCTTTATTTGTTGGTTACCACACAGTTTTAACAAACAATGATTTTTTGCCTCAAAAGTAAAAAAAAATTAAAATTGTTGAAAATGTTATTATCATATAGTCGTTTGAAAGGGATAAAGGGCAGATTGAAATCTGTAGTTAGTGCAGTATGAAAAATAACATTTTCAGTTCGGTGATTCAGTACTTTTTTTTTGTATAACGTGCAACGCAAAGGTTATTACTGCGTCTGATCACAAGATTTTATCTTATTTTATTTATATACGGCTTGGGAATAATTGTCTAAGAAGGGGATATTAATTTAATGAAAGTAACAGACCCATTGAAAACAACCACAAATTGCTACATGAGCAAATTATCAACTAGCAGAACAAACAGGAGTTTATTTCAGGAGTGTGTAATAATACATCGAAAGACAATAAGCTGATAACTGATTGATGCTTCAGTTGGAAAACATATTACGAAATCGTTAAGTCTCTCTGCAACATTGTATCCAGATATCCAGTTTCCATCCCACTCTGCTGCCCATCAACTCAACTGTCGATCGGCCAGTAGGAATTTTTCCACCATTCCGTCGAAATCACTTGAATTACCGCTCTCTTCACTCTTCGAATTGCACCCAAAGGAAGCGTCGATTGCCCATTCTGCGATATCGCCCCCGGGCTAACCGAGCAGCTAACAACCACCAACCGTATTTAACATTTATCGCCAATTTTAATGCCAGCTTCGCTTAACTCTACCCTCCCCCTCCATCCACCGTTCGCGGAAAGGCTAAAACTCACTCTCTTTTTCTCCGTCCGTCGGTCCGACTTCTCTAAGCTCGAATTTCCTCCAGCAGCGAAATCCCAGAGCAAAGCAAAGCCCAACAACAACCAACAACGGTCATCGCCAGCCAGAACCGGCTCCGTCATCTACTCCGTTCTTGCGCGCCATAGCGGCCATTGCTTCACCTGTATGGCCTCGACAAGCATTAACGTCACTATCCTCCTCTGCCCGAAACCACTCGAGACCACGCCGGCGACTGACCACCACCGATTCGCTTAAAATCTAGAGGAATGAACTCTGCTGGTTGGGTTCAACCGGTCCAGAAGTTTTACTACACCAGACGAAGACGAGTAGCGTGCTGACGCTGTGTGCGAGCGATCTTCCACCTTCTTCTGTTTGGGTGGGTGCGAGGTGTGCGTGGAGCCATCATCATCGTCATTATCATCCGGCAAGCGAACCAGGTATCCTCCATCTGAGAGCGAACCGCGTTGAGTTCCAGCGGCGCGGTGCGATTCTTATCGAGCTGAGTATCTTCGGTGGTTTTGTTTTGCTCCGCCGCCGAAAGCACATGGGTTTTGTTTTGGGGCGGCAATTGGCTCGCCGTGGTCGTTGACTTTCGGACGTTTTCTGGGGCACTTCGTTTTCGCTGCGCTCATCTTGGGCGACCTTTCGAGAATTGCTTTCCGTGAGTCATAACAAAAGTTGCGAAATTATTAGCCTCCTTCTAAACACCGCACCGGAGCTGACTCATGGCGGCTCAAACGATGTCTGGTGGACTTAATAAGAGGAGAAAGTATAGCATTGTTGTTCTACCTTGGTAGCAAACAAACTAGTTGAGGTTTAAAATTCGTGAGACACTTGACCTTCGTGGTTGGTAGGTTTGAAGCATTGATTTTTAAGATATTCCATATTGTTCGGGTACTATTCTGATCGCGATATTTTCCTGTAGACGACTCTCTCGAACTTAAGACGACTGCCTTGTTAGACCAGCATCGTACCTCGAGACCAGCTAGGAAGGGCGTGTCATACATATACCATTAATATTAATCCAACTAATTGAGCAATACTCGTACTACCATTTCCACCTTTCGTGAGATTTTTTTTTGTCTTCAAAACGATTTATTTTCAGATAAACTTCAAAACATGATATTATTTGTTTTGAAAATGTTGAAACAAATACCAGTTCCGTTTGTCCTATTTATGATTTTCTACGCAAATTTGACCCAATTTCGGGTTGTATTCACTTTCCAAAGCTCTAAATCAATGCTCATTTTCACTATTCCAGGTGTCTTACGATGTACCATAGAGTTTTTCCTTTAATGTTTGGTCTGGATCTGTAAAAATCCGGTTCCGATAATTAATTTTCACGACCATTGAAGTGCGTAATACTTTTGTTTATCTTCCGGTCCGAGATACGTTTTTTCTTAAAAATCTCTAGTTTTCCTGGCACAAGAAAATAGAAGCACAAATTGAATATGAATTAAAGGTAGACACAGTTCTTTTGCGTGCAATTCAGTGGTTACCAACCGGGGCACATTGCAGCAAAAACGTGATCGAAATTGTTTTGACCCAAAAAAAAAAATATTTTAGAGAAATAGTGTCTTCGGAAAAGTGGTTTCATTAATCATACTCGATGTTATAGACGTTGCGATTTTGTGATCAATCCACCTAAAAACGAGATACGAATTCTACGTTGCTATTTTTTGCATATAAAAATCCACTTTGTTCGGCAAAGTTGTGGAAAATTTTATAAGAAACGACTTTGCTGAAGATATCATACTTCTATCTGCCTATTTAAATGGACTTTTGTGGAGTTTTCTACAGAATGTCCCTTAAAATCTATTTTTGCAACATAAATATTATAGTGATTCTCTAGAATTTTCCCATGTTCTACAATGTTGTTTGTTATAACAAAACATACAATTTTACTTAAGAATGTTTATTTAATCTCTTATATTTATTTAGTTATTGAAGACTTTTATTAAAATAATGTACTATTTCACCGACAGATGGGGGAACTGCTCCATTATTCATCTCAGCCCGTATATTCATCTCATTCAAACAACAAACAGGCAAAAACGGATATTTTCTTCTTAAACCAAACTGCTAATCCATGGAAGGGATTCTTCTTAGTTCACTTTGGATTCCTCATAAAGTATAATCCTCAAAAACTCACTTTACAGCACTAAATTTGATATTATAGTCGGGCATCTGCACTCGAAACTCATTTAATTCAATCACCTACCTCAGAAAACAGAATCCGCGCATCGTTCTATACGGCTACAACGGGACTCGTTCAGCAGCCAACCAAAGTTTTTTTTTTTTCATCACTAGCGGACCACTTTTTATTTTAATCACTAAACAAAATCACTAACTACACTAAGAATACTTTAATCTTTGAAATGTTCACCTCAAATTTCCTAAAACAAGCTTGAATTATCAGAAATATATGAGATAAATTTTTACAATTCCTAAATTTCAACTGTATGTATTCACATCTGTTTTCACTGCGTTGAAGAAAATCAATAGTTGCCAAATCGGTTTCTGTCGATACGAAAAAATCATACTGAAAATGTTGAATTATTCCGACATAATTGACATAAATCTACAACACAGTAGTGGTTACCTAGGTTACCTATTTTACACGTAAACAACTGCAGCGGATATCTAGGTAACTACTACGACGGGCTGCGGTTACGTTTATTCATTATAATGTGATTCATCCATGATTAACAGTGTGATGAATATGGGGGCATCGTGAGATGAATAATTGAGCAGTGATTCAAGTTTTGAGATGGATATGGAAGCGTTGTGAAAAATGGTTTGTTTTACAAATTCAGGATAAATCTAGCTAATTTTACTAAATTACAATGCTAAACGATTCCATAAAAGTACGTAAGCATATTTAGCTTATTTGTTCAATGATTTCGTGAAAATTTGGTGTTTAATCCGTGCATTCTTTGTGAATATCGGCTTAATGAGATGAATAATGGAGCAGTTCCCCTATCTGCCAAATCTGCAAATATCTGCAGACTAAACCATTTCTATATTAAAGTATAAGTCAAACAGTATCCAATCCAGATACCGGTTTTTGTCTCTCGCTGTCCTCTGCATTCGAAAATATGCGCTCGAATATCGACTATTCAACACTGCTATGGTCTCTCAACTTTTATTTTTACTCAAGGAATGTCTCTCGGATTATTAAAGTATAATAATGTAAGGTAAAATGATTTTAACTATATGTTTATGTCGAAAAGATATTTAAAGTCAATCTATAAGGGGTCATTATTCGCTGTCACTATCACTCTCAGTAGAAATTTCGTCATCAGAAACGACCAAAATCGATCTTGCTTTCTGCGATAGTGGAGTTTCGCTTTTTTTTTGGGAATCCTCTAATAGATGTTATTACTGGATTCGATGTCTCCAATAACCGATGTATGAGATCCGTATTCGTTGCGACTCTAGAGAACTTTCTAGTATGATCTTCCCTGTAGTTGCGAATATCCTTGTTCCGGGACTCTTGGACCTCTTCCATTAGCTACCCAATAGGGATAAGAAAGCTTGAAATTACCTTAGCCCCGTGAACAAGAATTTTATGCACCGATGGCGGCATTGGGTACCAATCATAAAGACTAACGAGCAGACGAGCGGTTTTTAATGCATATGCTTCGAATTTTTCACAGTTGATTTCGTATCCTGAAAACAAAACTTTATAAGGGTAATAAATATTTGTATTTTGAGCATTACCAGATGCTAGTGTTTCAAATATTATTTTACAACTGTATGCATTAGGATGAACTCCTGTGATCTGTGCTGATATTTTCCAATTTTTAAAAAATCGTCGTGCGGTATTGCCATCGTTACTCTTGCCGCCACCAGTGCGGGGCTTATCTACGATTAGACCAAGCTCAATTTTGAATCTTGTTTGGATGGTATTTTTCATATCCGACACAAGTTGCTCTTCTCCCGAAGTTCTTGCTTGCCATTTCTTGATATATAGTCGATATGCTACGTGTAAGAAGTACGCGAACCGAATGTACGCGTGAAGTACCGACAAACCATATTGAAACGCTTCTTCATTTTCTACTCTATCTCGCACATGGACGAACACATACGATTCGCATAGATTCCCTAGGATTCCTCGCATTGGAACCGTGAGCGTCCGTGAAAAGGAATCCTGAAAAAAGAATCCTCAGGAATGCCCTGCCTATGGGACATGGGCGCATAGATTCCCTAGGATTCCTCACATTGGAATCGTGGCCGTCCGTGAAAAGGGATTCCCTGTCTATGGGTCTAGGATTCTTGAATGAGTATCGTGTTATGATAATTCTTCGGATACAAAATCATTCACATTGACCATTATGTGCTCGACCGGGTACCAGGGTACCCATTTGCTTGATGAAATCTTGAGTTATTGCTTGATGAAATCTTGAGATATGAAGAAACTTGTGTTTTATTTGTATGGGGCCCCTCTTTTCAAGAGGAGAGAGGGGTTTCGAACTATCGTAGACTTATAATTTTTAAATCGGTTTGAGATTGTCTATCTCAACAACAAACACACTCAGATAGAAATGAGAGTCTTATGTTCATATTAATGTCGGACCAAGGAGCATTGCGCAAGCGCATTGTACAGTTATAACTAAACTGCACAAAAATCATGGCAAAAAGTTCACGGTAAACTATTTCAAAAGCGAAAATCTTTCGATTTTGACTTTGTATAATATCCTGCATGCCTCAAAACTAACTCGCCAGCAAGTGGTAGTGGAAGACCGAATTTCCGCGAACTATGAATCAATTACGTGTGAGCATGTCTAGCAAGTACGCACTGAGTAGACACCTCTACCGTGAATTTTTTTTTTTTTGTAGAATCTCCCCGTTCACATATGTCATCTTACTTTTGCTTTAATGAACCTAGACGATTTTGATGTCTCGAAGGTGAAGCTTTTCTGAAAAATCTGTTACAACATTTAACAGCAATTAAATGATCTGCTGGGAGAATGCTATTGAAATTGATGTCTTGAAGGAAAACATTCTGATACAGACAACAGCAAGCTTAGTAATGCTGCCTATAATCGCATATCAGTCTCGTCTTCATTTACATCAAGTTGAGAAAACAGCAAGTAAAGGTATTTTTCTTGCTTAAGTTATTTTAGCTGTAGAGCGTGGTTTATTCCCATATTTTCGACATGATATAATAAAATAGACATTTACCATAACTTCTCTATAGGAACGACAAGAATACAGGTGGGACTGGTATGCAATTATGGGCAGTAAAGCACGCATAGCACTGAGAGCGGAGCCTGACAGGCACCGAGTCTTGATGCTCGCCTTCGAATCGGCACGTAACGAACAAAGAACAGTACCGCCCAGCGAATATCTCTTTCGAGTGCCGCCTACTTGTGCCCTGATTTTTTTTTAGGAGATTGTAATTGTCGATATTGGTACGGGGAACAAGGTTTCGATAAGACTCCTTCGCGTTGACAGAGTAACGTTAGGTGAAGTCTCTTTTCAGGGATGTGTAATTTGCCGATGAATACCAAGCTGGTTTTCGACAAGGGCGTTCCTCGATGGATCAAATCTTCACCCTGCGACAGATCCTCGATAAGTTCCGGGAGTACAACTTACCGACTCACCATCTGTTTGTGGACTTCAGGGCGGCATACGACTCAGTGAAAAGAAACAAGCTGTGGCAGATCATGCTGGAACACGGTTTCCCTACGGAACTAATAAAGCTGAGTCGTATAACACTGGAGGGAACAAAATCGTGCGTGCGGATAGCTGGCGAGACATCAGCCGCGTTCGTAACGTTGGATGGACTGAAGCAGGGGGATGCGCTCTCCAACCTACTGTTTAACATCGCTTTTGAGGGTGCAGTACGACGAAAGAAACGGTACGATCATCACGAAATCTCACATGCTTCTTGGTTTTGCGGACGACATCGATATCATCGGTATCAACCGTAAGGCCGTGGAGGAGGCTTTCGCACCTTTTAAGAGAGAAGCAGCGAGATTAGGGCTGGTCATTAACTCTGCCAAAACGAAGTACATGGTAGCTGGTAGAGAGCGCGGCAGTCCCCCTGGTGTTGGTGCTGAGGTGGAGATAGATGGGGAGCGATTTGAAGTGGTTGACGAATTCGTTTATCTTGGTACGCTTGTGACATGTGACAACGATATGAGCCGTGAAGTGAAACGACGAGTTGCAGCTGTGAACAGGGCTTTCTACGGACTGCGTAACCAGCTAAGGTTCCGTAGTTTGCAAACTCGCACAAAACTAGCGCTTTATAGGACGCTGATACTCCCGGTGGCCCTTTACGGACATGAAGCATGGACGCTGAAGGAAGCTGATCGACGAGTGCTCGAAGTTTTTGAGCGTAAAGTTCTGCGATCGATACTTGGCGGTAAACTGGAAGATGGAGTGTGGCGCAGACGCATGAATCACGAGTTGTACCAGGTATACAAACAGGCTGATATAGTGAAGGTAATACAGCGGGGCAGGCATCAGTGGGCTGGACACGTAGCCAGGATGCCTGACGAGAGAGCCGCTGAAACTATCTTCAGTAGAGAACCAGGAAGAGGCCGTCGACTCCGTTTGGCCTCGCACGCGGTGGATGTGCGCGGTGGAAGAAGATGCACGATCTGCTGGTGTACGGGGAGACTGGAGAACGGCTGCCCAAGACAGAAGAAGCTGGACATCTCTAGTTCGTTCGGCCCCACACCGGTGAACGGTCCGTTAGCCAAAAAAGTAAAGTAAAGTAAGTAATTTGCCGATATTGGTAGGATAAAAATAGGCTCAGTATTCTGCCCATACAAGTATAAGAGTCACATATGGAAATGCTCACAGTTGAGAAAATTGCAAATGAAGTTCTAATCTTGAATTGATAGCAAATAACTATGATTTAACTAAAAGTATGTTTTATTCAACTGTATGTTCATGAGGTGAAGCATTTGGTACTTTCATGAGTTCTAAGAACTATGGCATGAATTCAAGGCCTGGAAATAAATGATGGGACTCGTTTGCCTTTATTTTGTTTCTAAATAGAAAAAATAAAAGCATATCTGTCTCCACGCATCCTAAGAAAGCTAAGGCAGTTATAATTATTCCTTGTTGTGTCTATCATGTGAACAGTTTATGTTAATCAAACATAGAATTGCAATATAGTTATTTGGGTTTAACGGATTGTAGCATGAGGCGGTGCATGTTATTTACCAGAGAGCAACTACAGTTGATAGACGAAAACTCGTTCGACATAGAGTCTACAATGAAATTTCTTAAGAGTCCACAAGAAATATATACAGATCGTACACTTATGAACACTTTTTTTCTACCCATCCCAGATGCTAAGAAAAATTCCCGGAAACAGTTGCCAGAAAAAACTTCACTTTAACTTTCGATTTTATTCGAAACTACCCATAAGTTTTATTCAGTTTTAATGTCTCTAGTTCATTTTTAATTGAACCTTGTAAACATGAATTGTTAACTGTGTGTTTTAATTTATTTAAGTCAATGATATTTGTATGTGAACACTTTTGTTTTAACTGATAACAAAGGTGAAATGTTGTTTTTATAAGACAATTGAGTATATACCTAAAATGAGACTCGTATGCCTTTATTTTCAATATGGAACAGGCAAGGTTTGGTATTTTTCCAGTATTTTTCAGAACAAATTTTCAAATTTTATCAAGGCATACGAATATATGAACAAAGTTAGATACGTTGACAGCATAAACTCAAATTTGCCAAAAAGTCATATGGGACATTTATGCTTTTATGGGCAGTAAAGTAGAGCAGTGAACTTGAAACGGAAGTGTAAAACTTCAAACACAAGTAAGGATATAAATGATAAGCGTATCACTTACTTTAATACTGCCAATATGAAGTGCGGAAGACAGAAAACACCTGGACACAAAAGATCTTAGTGATAAGTTCACAGAAAAAGGGTAATTTATGTTTGCTATATTACGCGTTGTAAATAAACGACGTATGCAGGTGACTATAACGTCCGTCGATTTCAACGCTGGCACGATTAGTTTTGATCAAAACGTGTTTAAATATTAGCGTTTGATAATGAGCAATTCTCGATGAAACGAGGCCACTAGGTGCACAAGGTCCTTCAAATTTGATATAAATGCACATAGTTATTAGGAATAGAGAAAAAATGATAATGCCATTTTTGTTTGATCGAATTTGTTGACCCCTTGGTCACCAAGGGCGAAACAGTTTTCAGAAAAGTTGAAATTTTAGCAATTCTTGATGTATTATTTGAGCTTTACCTCTAAAATTCGTTATGTAAAGTACTATAAGTAGCACTTTTCTGTAAAGAGGAATGATAGGGCTTTCATTTGAAGTAATCAGAATTTAGGCCGCCATCTTGAATTTGGTCGCCATCTTGGATTATATCAGAAAAATGCAATTTTGACCGTGTTCGAAACTACCGATTTTCGATCTGAGACCAGCATTGGAAAGCTGAGAAAAAATGCTACAGGATGCAAGAAAAAAATTAGGTGAGCATCAGTGTTAACCCATCAATTGAACCTATTTTCCAAGCTAAGTTTTAAAATATTCAACGTACACCGCGCGGTCAATGTAGTAACCGATCTACTGAGACCAAGTGGATGCACATGTTATAACCCTACTAGCACCATATATTATAATTGATTAATGCTACAACTAGTACGCCACTAGTACGCCAGAAAAGTGCTACTTGTAGTACTTTATATAACGAATTTTAGAGGTAAAGCTCAAATAATACATCAAGAACTGCTAAAATTTTAACTTTTCTGAAAACTGTTTCGCCCCTTGGTGACCAAGGGGTCAACAAATTCGATCAAACAAAAATGGCATTATCATTTTTTCTCTATTTCTAATAACTATGTCATTTATATCAAATTTGAAGGACCTTGTGCACCTAGTGGCCTAGTTTCAGCGAGAATTGCTCATTACAAAGGGTTTATGGGAAGCCTAAGAATAAACATGTGCAAGCCAAGGAACAAATAGCCGGATTCTGTCTTTGTGACTAAAAGTCGCTCTCGTAGGGCTACATATTTTGTAGTATTTATCTAAACGGACTTATTACTGTGAGTAAAATCGTTAATCTATTGTGAGTATTGTTCGGGTGTATGGTTCTATTATTAGCAATACTACTATTGAGAAAAAAGTTGGAGAAGTGGTGTATTAAAAGTAATACAAATTGAATTCAAGTTGAAAAGAATACAGTGTAATAAGGCATACTTGAGAATACAATGATCAGAAAACTTCAACAGTTTTATTAAGAAATGGAAGTGTATTCATAAAAAAAAATTATTCTTCGAGCGCGAGGGAGGATTGAGATTGATTTTTTCGAAATATTTAATTGCGTCGGTTGGCCACTGACGACCGTTCCCTTTTTAATTTTTAGTTTCTTTTAGTTCTAATTTTGAAGAGGTGACGATTAGTGTTTTTCATAATATTGATTACTTGGTTTTTATAGTCTAATAGGAGAATTTGAAGTGCTAGTTGTCAATGAATTTAACGACTGAAATGCCATATTTTGTCAAAATTATTGTTTAGAAATCTGTTGTAAGACGACAGGCCGAGAATTTTCGGTGGAATCTGAATGACCAAAACAAACTGCAACGCAATGACAGTGCAATTATTGCTGCAAAAATACATCAATGTCAGAGTCATTATAACCAAAACAAACTAGGTACCCGCATTTTCCAAAGCAGACCCTTTTGAAAACGCTTTGTCATGGTATCGCTTTAGCCCAAAACAAAAGACTTCCAACAGCACAGACCGCTTCCATGTTGCACGCATGTTTCACAGCCTGCGGTCAGCATACATTACGTTACTCTTCGTTCGCGCACTCTCTCTCTCTCACTTACCTGGTGACGACAACGCATCGATGAGTGACCCGATACTGGCCCTGTTGAGTTCTTGCAGTTCTGGAAGAAGTCAAGCAGCGGGAAACTTCAGCATTCTTGATCATACCAAGGACGGAACTCAATGCTGCTCTCCAGGAGTGTCCTGTATACCGTGTGCGATTGAATTCGATGACTGTTTCGCACAACCTTGCCACCCTCACGCGTTTATGCTCCCACTCTGTCGCACTGGCACTGGTGTTTGCGGTTTCCAGTGTGTGGTGACTCGGTTGTTTTCTTCCCTCGCAGTGCTCGCCCCTTCACCCACTGTGGCCAGAGCTGATGACGATGATTTTGTTCTGAGAGACCTTTTGCTGCTGGGCCAGACCAGGGACCAAAACCGGCTGATGGTCGATGTCGCTCTTACGCTGTGGGGACGACGATTTCTTGCCTGTATGATTCTGGCGGACTCTTCGCCACGGTTGACGGTGGCACCTTTAGTAATCATTCGAGCGCTCATTGTCGAGGTCACATTCCTCGGGACCCTGTGCGCGGGATTACCATACAGCTAGGGCCACCGACGAACAGCGACGTCGACCAGTGAGCGGTGTTTTGCGGTGTCTTTTGTGTGTTGTTTTTGTTGACTTTCGCCCGGCTAGCGGCCGTTTTTTTTTCGTGTGATTGGACCGGGCAAAAGGTCCGGCCTAGAGCGCGCGTGCGATCTTCGGGCTTCCGTTCTTGCCGTTCCGATGCGTTGCCGTGTCGCCGTGAGGCCAACCACGCGAGGGGAAGAGCCAGTTGCGGCCATTTGCGGAAAGGGGCATTTCGCTTACACTATAATTTTCGGGATTGTTGTTGATTGTTCAGTCTTTGTTTCGGTTATTTAGTGTAACTTTCCGGTGGAAATGATTGGCACCTTGGTGGGCCAGCGAAATTGTTAAACAAATTGTGGCGTTATGCGTTATTCTGTGTTTTGATTCTAGGTATCAACTTTACTCAAGGGAGAGGATTGAATAAGGGATGATTGGTTGCCTTATGTACGATTGCGTATGTGTTAAACAAATATTTAACATGAATTGTACAGTGTTAAATGTATCAATCGAAACAAAATATCATGAAAAAGAGTGTGCAAATGTGATCAACAATGATTCTATACCGAGGAAGTTATCTGATTACTCAAACGAAAATGCTAAAAACCAGGCTCGTGGATGAAGAATGTTTCACAAAGCAGTAAAGATGTTCCCGTCAAAGTCGTGAAATAAGTTTTAGGATTATGATTATCATGTCAGTTTGTATTTGGCCGGTTTTCAAAATTATTATCGTGCAGATTTGAAAAATGATTATTAAAATTGTGAGGGTTAAAATTGTGTGATTTATTGATGGAACGTGTAAATGTAGTGAGTGAGAAACACAATACTATTCGATACATCGTCGTTATCTCAGCATTGATACGTTTGTGAAAAAAGAATATTAGTACTCTTAACGAACGATAGACAGCTTCTATTTTTCTTCTGAGCAGCCGGCAGCTATCCAGGTGAAGCAAGATGCCCAGCACAATACGAGGTAAGTCAAATACTGGTTTTTATTCAAAATTTTATTTATCGATCAGTATTCGAGCCCCTAGGAGTTTAAAAAAGTTTTTCCTGCTACGATATCTTAGGTTTTACACGCATCATGACAAGGTAATAAAGTCACTAAATCTACTCATTTTTGGAAAATTGGTTGAGAATATACTCTCAGAAGCAAATTCATATCATTTTCATGGGTTTCTGATCTCACTCTCACATCTCACTGATGTCATCCTTTTTAAAGTGACACATATGAAAATTTTTCTCATCGGAGTCACCTCCTAGAGGGTGACACCCGGGGCGGACAACCCCCTCGTCCCCTACGCTACGCCAATGCTGAATTATTATGTAAATAGCGCAAAACTTCTTTGACCTGTTATGGACAAAAAGTCTTCTCTCGGCAGACGCGATTTTTTTCTTTTCCCTGGCAGAAATATTATTGTTCCTCTCAATAATAAAAATATTTCAGAATTCTAGAAGTTCAGTTCTTCTAATTAAAACAGTAATTCACAGATACTGCTGTGGAACCAATTTTCCATGATAAAATCCCGCAAATCCAATTAGCAGTACTCTGTGATCCCTTTCGATAATGTGTTCCTTTCGCTAACAGTGTAAACCTTTCCTAAGCGGTATCAATTAACAGACGAACGCAAGATGAGATAAAAGTCAATTTCCCCACTTTTTTCTAGGTCCCCCTTTTCCATTACCAACCCAGTCGAGAACAAACAGTTCCGGTGCGCAATTTGGCGCACTTTTCCGATCCGGAAAGTGAAACGACGATCACCGAAAACACAAACATAGAAAAAACGTGGTGCGTACTTCAAACCCCGTCGGACCGACAAATCCCGGCCCAAAAATAGAGGAAGTTTATGACTACTACTGTTTCATTCAGTTTCTTCTCACACTTTTGAGCAGACGTATCCATTTTGTGGCTAAGCGTTTTGCCAAAATTATACTTTTAGGCTCTTACCGATTTTGGAACTGTACGGCTGGTTTTCTAATGAATCCACTCCGGAACGACTGGTTTCGAGAGTGTGTGGCTAGCTCAGCAGCCATTAAGATCCGTGCTTCGAACCGTTATTGCGTATGAACAGTGAAGTGAAGCCGCGAAAGAGAGTCGGAGAATCGCAGTCGAAACCAACATAAGATTACAGTTTCGGTGTTCTAGAGTTGATACGATCTCCGGTCTCAGCCGAGTGCTGCCCGGGTGTAGTTTTCACTGGACGCAACGTCATGGATTTTTTGTTCATTCTTTTAACCGAATGGAACGGTAAACTGAAAGTGAAAAACAAACAGAACAGTACTTTTCGCTTACGAGCGGTGGCGAATTTGAAACGGTAAAATTTTTGGATTGAATAAAATTTGGAGTGGGAATGGTAGATATTTGTTGTTATGCTTTATCATTTTTTTCTGATGCAGAGTCAATGAAAAATTCTGATTTTTTTGACTCGGAATTTCTGCTATGGAAGCAATTTACCAATGCAATTTTTTCAAATCTAAATACAACTTTCATCGACAATATCCATTATTCTGAAAACTACTAATAACGTTAAAATAATACTTGGAAGATCTAGGCTATTTGCTTTTTTTGATCCCCTTGTGATAGAAGTTCTGCTGAGCCCCGGATAGTAGATATTCAATTCTCAAAAATAAAATAAAAAATTAAAGTGGTTCAGAACTAATTAAATATGAACAAAAAAGAGAAGAAGGAGAACAATAAATTTTCTCGTTTTTAACACTGTTTGAAAATTGCTAAAGCTCAATCTACAATTTTAGATTGAATAAACTTTCATGAAATAGAACAATAACAAAAATTGAATATTAAAGGTTTAATAGCGCTGAAGCAGAAAAAAACAAGCATCAAATGGTTGAGAGAATGGATAGTCGAGGGGAAATATGCTAGAACCATTTTGATCTGCCAACCACAAAACTCCTGCATCGTTACTTTTTAATTCATCTAGCCCAATCCCCACGGGTAATGTAGTATAGCATCATTTGACATTCAAACTTTGCTTACAGTTTGGTAACTGTACCTGAAACTTCAAACGGTTAGTGAATAGATCGATTTTCAATATACAGTACAGCTTGTGCCAATTGTACATGTAGTTAATGAGTTATGAAAGTTTGAAGGGTATTTTTAGAGGTAAAATTGATTTCTCTTCGCGGGGACAGGGTTCAAGAGAATCCAAATATCGACAGCCGCGTATTTGATGACTGAAGAGTAATTTGGAGGAATGAATCTTTCTCACACTTTCTTCCATCCACAATCATCGAAGGCTTTTCAATTTGTTAACAAAATAATTTCGAATCTTGAAAGAACTTCAAGTTTATAATATTGGAAATATGACTTCAGTCAATTGCGATAGATTCCAATCAACATCGATTGAAACAGATTTCAAAATCATGAACCGGTTCCGAAATGGTGCAGCCATAATATTCAGTCATGTTTGGATTAGACTACCGAGATTTGGAAGGTAAAGTTTGTTCCACTTAGTATTTGGCCGTTTCCTTTTATTTACTGCAGCGCCTCTAGTTGTCGTACCGAGAAACCAATGACAGCGTTATGATCTGGAAGGTTTCTTTATTTAGGAATTTCGTCAGGATTGGTACACTCGGTGATAAGTTATCCAAGATGGAACGCGAGAGACGGAAAAACTTGTGCACGCCTACGTTAAAAACCCTAGATGGCCAGGAAAAATGAACACCAAGGCTCTCAAACTGCCGAAATCGACTGTGAATACCGTGCTCAAACGTTACCGGGACTCTTTGACGGTGGATCTCGCTAAACAAACCAAGAACTGAAGTAGAAGTGGAACATTGGACAGGAAACTACGAGCGAAGGTCAACAGGGCAGTCCGAAATAATTCTGGAGTCTCCCTCCGTGTTTTGGCAAAAAGGTTCAATGCAGCACATAGTACAGTTCGTCGAATCTGTATGCGTGAAGGATTACGGTCGTATGATGCCAGCAAACAAACCATCAGGACACTGAAACAGAACCTGGTTGCCAAAACCCGAGCAAGCAACGAGCAAATCCTGATACAGTACAACGACTGTATTTTGATTAACGATGAAACAAACGTCAAAATGGATTTTGGACAAATCCCGGGTTGGGATTTGTCCCTTGCTCATCGTGAGGGGAATGTTACAGGGAAATTCATATTTGTTTTCGCGGATATTGTAGCTGTGGAAAGAAGACAAAAGTTCCAATGATTGGAGCAACCATGATTGAACAATTGTACAAGGTGAAGTGTCCCCAGGAGATGGTTTTGCCGTTCTTCCAGTCACGCGAAGGCTCCATGAAGTTCTGGTCCAATCTAGCTAGCTACCACTACGCCCGGGTGTATTGGAATAGTACAAGCAGAATAATATTGTGGTTATCGAAAAAAGAGATTAAGCCGCCAAACTGCCCACAATTTCGTCCCATCGAAAGATATTGGGGAATAGTCAAGCGTAAATTGGAGAAGTATGGAAAATCATTCGAAACAACAGTGACGTTGCCACTGTGTAGAAATTGATGGGAGGTATTCGACAAAAAGTGCCATACCACAGCAGTGACCGCTATCCGCTTCTATTGATGCTGATACTGCTGCTGTACCAGCTGCACTGCTACTGCTGCTGCTAAGGGAAGACTGCTGTTGTCGCAGTCTTGAATTATAATGAGCGGCTTCGGGTGAAACAGGCTCTTATATAGGCCAAATTGCACATTTCAAATGGCAAGGTCTATGATTCTGTCGATCGTGACTATTTTCAATAGTACAAAAGTTTGAATAATAAAATTACAATTATCTGCATTTGGGAATAATTTTAGAAGAATTTCCAATCTATTGCTGCAAGAACGAAGGAAATCCATCGAATACTAACCGATTTATTAGCATTTGAAATTGTACATATTTTTCACTTTTTTCGGTTTTAGATTTTCATTTCACATCCCTACACGCAAAAGTTTCAGCTTTAATCATCAAATGTGTCCTGCCAAAACGCACAATAATTGATCTGATTTCGCACGATCTGTTTTTCAGCATTAGCTCAGCTAATGCTGAGCGCCCCAAAAAACCGCTGCTTACTTTAGCGAGCCGGTGCGTATCAAAAGCCAGTGCATCCCTAATCGCTGTCAGCAAACGAAACAGCCAATAGCGCGCCTTGTTGCAACAGGATTTACTGACGCTGGTGCCAGTAACGTGGA
The DNA here is from genome assembly GCF_029784165.1 of Wyeomyia smithii. NCBI lineage: Eukaryota > Metazoa > Arthropoda > Insecta > Diptera > Culicidae > Wyeomyia > Wyeomyia smithii. Next base: position 78,973,663 of record NC_073696.1, read on the forward strand.
ACCGAATGCATATGAATAAAACCAGAGTCGTAGGTAAAGTAAAATGTTTTAAACAAACCCAATGTCTTTTTGTTTGTTATTGATTCGATGATGTTTTTAAATGACCGGATTCATGATAAGAAATCAATCAGTTGGTATTTTCATCAATTCATACATGACCAAAATCATCAGTGTTTGTTGTTGGTTGCACTGCTTTCACGATAGCAGCCTTCTAAAGAACATTACCAATACCAGTACAAATCATCATGACGACCGGTTAAAACTTTGAAGTATAGTGATTTGGAGGTGCTAAATACATTCAAAATCCGCTAGAGCATCAGAAGCGTTATGCCCAGCACACATTTGTTGTACTGGTTCCAAACTTAATCGGTAAATGCGCTTATTTCGCTCATAGATGATTCGGTTACGCACATTCCAACTTTTGCGTGTATGTAGCCGAACTTCCTAAGAGAAGTATTCTACTTCAAAAACAAACCTTATTCTTCAATTCAGAATAAACACTAAAAACCAAGAAGCAGAATGTGGTTCTACGGCTGACGGTAAAGGTAATTGCCTTTGACTTGAGAGTATCAGAACCGTATATATTTTGTTTGAAAAAAGAATTACGAGAATAAAGATGCACGGTGCTCCCACAGACCGTTATTATAAAAAAAATGCACCAAAGAATCTGAGTATACCATTCGATTTGTTATGACGTCCAGAATGTCTGGTCAAAATTTCAAAAGCATCGTACGGTGAATTTTTGAGTGATGCCCTTTTGAAGGTTGTAAAGTACAAAAAAGTGATATAAAAACGACGAAATACTTATTGTAAAGCACGTTTTTCAACCACCATTTTATGAAATAACTTCCAAAATAGCTTCTACACATTCCAAGGGTTATATTTCAAGACATTAACAATTGGTGGAAAGATTTATTTGAAAATCCCACAGTGCACAGTGGTCTAAACTCGAAAAATCGTGATAATTTTGACCATTACAGACAAAATTATAGACAAAAAACTAATTTTAGGAAGGGGTGTTCCACAAAAAAACTCCATTTTATCGTGTCCAACGTACAGATAGGACTACGCAGTATTAGGCAATTGTTTTTCTTTTAAACTTTTTCACAACTTTGCTGAAGAAAGCAATCTGGTATATTGAATATTAGAAAAAATATTTTTTTTATCTAACTGTTAGGTGAATTGCTCGAAAAACGGAAAACGTCAAAAGTAAGGCCTTGTTCCATGAAACAATTTTGCTGAAGACAAAAAAAAAGCAAAGCTTTGGTGCTACATTCCGTATCGGAGCTCGACCTTCTGTTTATTGTACACAGACTTCGCAGTCAACTGGTCAGTGACAGGACAATTGCGGGGCTAGCGCTACGATCCTACTGACACTAACAATCTCTCCCGAGCCGAGACTCAAACCTACGAAAACTGGCTTGTTAGGCCAACATCGTACCTCGAGACCAGCTGGGAAATTTGCTGAAGACATTAAGTACATTAAATCAATTTTTCACAGTCAAATCTAAAGCGATCACGATTTTTCGAATTTAGACCACTGTGCGCTGTGAGATTTTCAAGTAAATTTTTCCACCAATTGTTAATGTCTTGAAATATAATACTTGGAATGTGTAGAAACTATTTTGGAAGTTTTTTTTTGTTAGGGAATTAGGATTACGTTGTCCATTGATGTGAACTTTTGTCTCCTCTTGACCTTTTGGAGGTCAGGGGCTGGAATTCTGTCGTCATCTGTGGGTCGTCGATTAGAACGTGGTCGATTTGAATCTCTACTTGTAAGTCATGTGATTTCCAGCTGGCTTTGTGGATGTTTTTGCGCAGAAAAAAGGCATGTACTTCTAAGAACCATACCGTGGGAGGCTGCAAAGTTTACAAATTGCTGGCCGTTATCATTTGATGTGACGTGCAGACTATTCGGCCCGATCACTGGTCTGTACATTACCTCTAGTCCTATCTGGGCGTTCATATCATCGACGACGACCATAACGTCTCTTTGCGGACTTCTATCATACAGCTGCTCAAGCTGCGTACAGAACGCTTCGTACAGTGCACGTTGATGATGCTGTAGTTGAAAAACCGGTCTTTAATTGTCAACTTACATATCCTCGCACTGATCGGCTGCCACCCGCTCATATATTGGCGCATCCTAGCCAGTACTATAAAGCCGGTCCCAGCTCGTTACTGGTCTCTATGTCCGCTTTTCCATACCTTTTGTCTTCACCAGCCAAGTTACTGCAGTGCTACGATTTCGAAGTGGTGTGGATTGAGTTCATCATATATGATCCTGTTGCTGCCATGAAAGCATAACGCAGCATCTGCAGTTCCAACTTCTCCGATATTTCAAACGTTCAGTGTTTTGCGGGCGGTTTATTGGGCCTTCCCCAACCTCCTGTGTCGTCGGGGGACCATCGTGTCAGCTCTGTTAAGAGTCCCACGATGACACCAGAACGTTGATCAGCCACTCTTAACATGGTGATCAGACGCTGTTTTGAGCCGCACTATCTTGATGTACAGACGTGGCGAAGCATTTCCGCTGCCGCCGGAGTAAGGTTAGCGCGCCAATGATCGCGTCGCACCTTCTCACATAGCTATTACCGGATTGACAACATTGCCCAGAGAACGCCAACCAGTTGTTTCCTTGTTTCAGCTGAAAGTCTATTGTATTGAGATATGAATGAGATAGGAACTTATGACGCTCCTTCTAAGTTGCCAACTCACCATTTGAAGCGCAATTTGCAACGCCTTTCTATCATGTTTAAATAGATCTCTTAGCAGTTCGTCTCTGCGGGAGACTTTGTTAATCTTTAGTTGTCCGATCTTACAGCGAACTTCATGAGCATGGGGGGCTGGTGGTCATTTTCTGCAGTTGCTTATATGTCAGTTCCTATTCCGCTTCTGCTTGCTGTATCGTCATTTGGGTGTCCATCGAAGTACTTCTTTCATCTGTCGACGACCTTGCTGGCATCCATGAAAAGGTTCACCTCCTCACAGAACTTCCGCGTATCGCTGGCACTGGAAAGCTACTCGAGTTCCTCATGTCGATCCGCTTGCTGGCGCGTTATATAATTCCGTGACCGTAAGCACTTTGCTATGTTCTTTCTCGTTACTTGCCCAGATTCTTCTCATTCCCCGCAACCTTGCATTCCACGTCAAACCAGTTTCTGCCGATCGGTGCTTCCACTTCTAGTGTCGCCGTTGCGGCCTCCCTGATTGCTGTGAAAGTGACAGCCGTTCTCGAGAGGCGATGTGCCAAGCTCCTCCACCATGGGTAGTACTTCGAGTTGTGCGTGTATTGCGTGTATTGATGTTGATCCTCGGAGTTACATACATGGTCGATAGATAGTGGTTTTGTGGATATCTTTGGGAAAAAGGTATATATATATATATATATATATATATATATATATATATATATATATATATATATATATATATATAAAAAGGTAGGAATATCAATCCTTGCTAAGTTGCAAAGTTAACGCATCGCTAGCCATCGTCTCGGTATGCATGCTGTACGGATCTATTACCGGTTTGTCCATTACTTCCCTTTCAATCTAAGCGTTCATGTCCCCGATGACGATCTTGATGTCTCGACGCGAGCAGCTGTCATAGATTTTCTCCCGTTACGTGTAAAACCCTTTTTTCTCTAAATCGGATCTTTCTTCGTGAGGGCAATCCACGTTGATGATGGTGTGATTGTAGAACTGGCCTTTTGTTCTCAGCATACACACACAGCATACACATACACAACAGCTGTTAGTGATGCCATCGCTCTGGTAGTAGTATGCCCTGCGGCTACAAATCCTCCATTGCGGTAGAACTACTGGAGCACAACGAAGTCGAAGTGGTGAGGTACCCGGGACGTTCAATGATCTACAAGTCGATATACCGAGCTTTCAATCGTAGTCCTTTTTTTCGTTGCCTAGGTCGTTGCTGTTTGTTCTGGTTCGTATTTACTTCTTGAGTTTTCGTAGTGTTTTAATTTTCCAGCATGTATTACTAGGGCTGCGGATGCCTAGTCTCGCATAGAGGCTACCGTTCTGGGTATAGCTTGGCATGGCAAACAGACGCTTAGGTAAGCTGTCCTCCCAGCAGAACAGCACATATGTTTTTCGAATTTCTTTATCTTCTGGCAAAAAGTAATGTTTTTACCACACATTATGTCACTGTTATAGCTTTTATAACATTCAGATTAGTATATGAAATATTTTAGCAAAGTCGGTAAAGAGTTTGTAAACACAAATTATATTGAAAATAACATGCAATGACACATAAAAAATCGTATTTATCCATGCCTCGAAAATCGTAAGAAATGATAAATATCCATATCCTTGAAAAATTGTTTTAGAATTCACAAGAAGCCTGATTCTTGCATATTTTTTATTAGGGTAATGATGAAAAAGATTGTATCTTATTATATTTATTTTTTTTTTTTTTTTTCTTCACATAACATTTATTTGACACGGCACAAATACAATTTAATGTTTAACGGCGCCAATTATATCTGATGACTTAAAAACTAAAGCAAATTTTTTATCCTCGCTGCCGACTACGAGCTGAAATTAAGTCTAACTTAAAACTAGCATGGGATTTCCAATCAGTGTTTTGTTGTTCAATGGTCGTCTGATAATCGTCGAATGGCATGTATGGATTCGTTCTGCTGAGCCACGATGTCGTGAGTTGGGACAGAGGCTCGTAGTCCTTGGGTCCTGGTTCTATTGTGCGGGGTCTGGTTGCTGGTTTTGTGCTTAAGGTTCAAACGTGTTCTTGTCGTTTTGTTGGGTGTAGACGGAGGGGAACGGGACTAGACTGGGGCGTGGATGGATTTCAGGAAAACGTATATAAGGGACATGTAGGATAGGTCACGGCTCGCCAAGACATCACGAACAGGAACAGCCGGCTGTCTACCCTCGGCCTGCAGGGAAGCTATTAATTTAGACCTGGCGTCACGGTGTACAGGGCATGACCAAACCACATGCTCTATGTCGTGATAACCTTCACCACTCATTCTGTGCCGAACACGCATCAGTACTGGACGTGTTTGGTGATCGGTCCGATAGAGTATAAAACAAAAGACGTGTGAACAAGTGTTGGCATTGTTTGCCTGGTCGAGTGAAATAAATCCGGGTTCAAGGTCGTTCCTTTGTGCAACTGTTTCGCATCGTGACTGCCAGCTGGTGCGTAAGCCGATTTGGCTGCTGGCTGGATTGTGCTACAGCAGTGGACGAGACACAAACGAGGAAAAAGAAGAAGCCATCAGTGTCAGCGAGTCGTATCGCTGTGTGGAGTGATCTCACACCTGGCTCGCTGCTGGTGGCTGTTTAGTGCTGCTGTATTGGTGCTGCTGGCTGTAACGGCTGCTACTTCGAACGATCGGACAACCAACCTTACTGGAAGTGAGAAATAAAAAGGTACGTGTTCTTGTCAGCGCTAGTGCGCTAGACTTAAGATGGATGTAGATCCCTCGCCTCCCGCGCCACCATCCCCGAACCCCTCTGACCCTGACCCTTCTGTTACCCCCTCCCCTGTTCATTCTTCAGTCCCCCCTCGCCCCAGGCTTTACCCAGACGGAGCCCAGGGCAGCTATACTGTTTATTTTCGGCCAAAGGCAGGACCGAAATCGAAAAAGTTGAACCTCTTGCAGATTTCTAAAGACCTGACGAAGGAGTACAAGGGCGTGACCGAAATTTCCAAGGTCCGGCCTAACAAGCTCCGTGTCGTGGTCGGTAACCTGAAAGAGGCCAACGATATAGCTTGCTCTGAGCTCTTCACACGCGAGTATCGCGTTTACATACCCGCACGAGACGTGGAGATCGACGGTGTCATAACCGATTCGAGTCTGTCCGTCGAGTGTATACTACAAAGTGCCAAAGGGTGCTTTAAGAACAAAACGTGTCCCGAAGTAAAGGTGCTCGACTGCAAGCAATTGCGGTCAGCATCGATCATCGGTGGCAAAACAGTATACACTCCGTCAGACTCGTTTCGAGTTACGTTCGCCGGGTCTGCACTACCAAGCCACGTCTCGATCCACCGGGTTCGTCTCCCTGTGAGGCTCTACGTGCCCCGCGTCATGAACTGCCTGAATTGCAAGCAGTTAGGCCATACAGCCGCCTACTGCTGCAATAAGGCACGTTGTGGCAAGTGTGGGGAGTCTCATGCGGAAGATTCTTGCAGTGTTAACGCTGAAAAGTGTATTCACTGCGGAGAAAATCTGCATGAGCTCTCGACATGTGCGGTGTACATGCAGCGCAGGGATAAAATAAAACGGTCTCTCAAAGAGCGTTCAAAGCGTTCCTACGCTGACATGCTGAAGAAGACCGTTACCACTTCTCCCGTTACTTCGAACCCCTTCAATCTGTTGCCCTCTGAGGAAACCGATTCTGACGATTCACCAGCGGGAGCATCTTACGCCAATCCTGGGGAGTCTAGAAAGAGGAAAAGTGTTTCCTCCCCTAAACTTCCCAGAAAAGGTCCTAAGATTTCTCAAAGTGAAATGAAGGTTACAAACAAACCAAACAGTGCTGCGGAAAAACCGAAGCAAACTCCTCCTGGGCTGGCAAATTTAAAGTCCCAGAAGGAGTTCCCAGCACTGCCAGGAACATCTAAAACCCCAGTTGCTCCTTTTACACTCCCAGTTGATGAAACAAACTCTGGATTAGTGAAATTTTCTGACATTGTGGACTGGATTTTTGAAACTTTCAATGTACCCGATCCAATTAAAATTTTTCTTACAGCATTCCTCCCAACAGTTAGATCATTTTTGAAGCAGTTGACTGCCCAATGGCCTCTCCTTGCAGCGATTGTATCCTTCGATGCCTAATTCAACTGCGTATATGAAGGATTCTATCTCTGTCTTACAGTGGAATTGTAGAAGTATTTTACCAAAAATTGATTCGTTTAAAGTTTTGATAAATAAAAACAAATGCGATGCATTTTCCCTTTGTGAAACTTGGCTTACTTCAAATATTGATCTCAACTTCCATGATTTTAATATTATTCGCCTTGATCGAGACACCCCATATGGAGGAGTACTTTTAGGGATTAAAAAGTGCTATTCTTTCTATCGTATTAACCTCCCCTCGATTCCAGGCATCGAAGTTGTCGCATGTCAAATGACAATACAAGGTAAAGAGCTTTGTATTGCCTCAATATATATTCCCCCCAGAGCACAGGTTGGGCAACGGCTGCTCTTTGATTTAATAGAACTTCTTCCCTCGCCACGTTTGATTTTGGGAGACTTCAACTCTCATGGCGTGGCTTGGGGTTCCCCATACAATGATAACCGCTCCTCTTTAATCTATAACCTTTGCGATGACTTCGACATGACTATTTTAAACAACGGTGAAATGACACGTATCCCGAAACCTCCAGCGCGCCCAAGCGCTTTGGATCTATCCTTATGTTCGACGTCGCTACGGTTGGATTGCACATGGAAGGTAATCCTCGATCCTCACGGTAGCGACCATCTGCCTATTCTTATTTCAATTACTAACGGGTTAACTCGCATGCGACCAATTGACATTCCGTATGACCTCACACGAAATGTCGATTGGAAGTTATACGAGGAAATGATTTCAAAAGCGGTCGAGTCGATTCAACATCATTCACCACTTGAAGAATACAACCTCCTCGCGGGCTTGATTCTCGACGCCGCGTTGCAAGCCCAAACGAAGAAATATCCCGGCGTAACGATCAAAGAACGGCCTCCCACTCCGTGGTGGGACCAAGAGTGCTCCGATGTCTACACGCAAAGATCCGACGCGTTTAAGGCCTACCAGACGGGAGGTATACCTGGCGACTATTTACGGTATTCGGAGCTTGATACCAAGCTTAAAAGCTTGGCTAAAGCAAAGAAACGTGGATATTGGCGTCGGTTCGTGAACGAGACGTCGAGGGAGACATCGATGAGCACTCTTTGGAACACAGCCCGAAGAATGCGGAATCGCGTAACGGTCAACGAAAGCGAGGAGTCTTCAAGTAGGTGGATATTTGATTTTGCCAGGAAAGTATGTCCGGACTCTGTTCCTGAGCAAAATATTGTTCGCGATGCGTCTCCGGGCCACGACGCGATAGAATCACCTTTTACGATGGCAGAACTTTCAGTTGCCCTCCTGTCCTGTAACAATAACGCGCCTGGATTAGATAGAATCAAATTCAACTTGTTGAAGAATCTACCCGGCAATGCCAAGAGGCGCTTGTTGAACTTGTTCAATAAGTTCCTGGAGCAAAACATTGTACCGCAGGATTGGAGGCAAGTGAAGGTGATCGCCATCCAAAAACCAGGGAAACCAGCTTCTGATCACAACTCTTATAGGCCGATTGCAATGCTATCCTGTATCCGGAAATTGATGGAAAAAATGATACTCCGTCGTTTAGACCACTGGGTCGAATCAAATGGTCTACTATCAGAAACTCAATTTGGCTTCCGCCGTGCCAAAGGGACGAATGATTGTCTTGCGTTGCTTTCAACAGATATTCAGCTGGCGTATGCTCGTAAAGAACAAATGGCGTCTGCGTTCTTGGACATTAAGGGGGCTTTTGATTCCGTTTCTATTGACATTCTTTCGGGTAAACTTCACCGACAAGGATTTTCTCCAATTTTAAACAATTTTTTGCACAACTTGTTGTCCGAAAAGCACATGCATTTTACGCATGGCGATTTGGCAACTTTTCGCATTAGCTACATGGGTCTTCCCCAGGGCTCATGTTTAAGCCCCCTTCTTTACAACTTTTATGTAAATGACATCGACGAATGTCTGGCAAATTCATGCACGATAAGACAACTTGCAGACGACAGTGTAATCTCTGTTACAGGAGCCAAAGCTGCCGATTTGCAAGGACCATTGCAAGATACCTTGGACAATTTGTCTGCTTGGGCTTTACAGCTAGGTATCGAATTCTCTCCGGAGAAGACTGAGATAGTAGTTTTTTCTAGGAAGCATGAACCTGCTCAGCTTCAAACACAATTAATGGGTAAAACGATTTCTCAGGTTTTGGTACACAAATATCTTGGTGTCTGGTTCGACTCTAAAGGCACCTGGGGTTGTCACGTGAGGTATCTGATGAAAAAATGTCAACAAAGAGTGAATTTTCTTCGTACAATAACCGGACAATGGTGGGGAGCCCATCCAGGAGACCTTATAAGGCTTTACCAAACAACGATATTGTCTGTTATTGAATACGGGTGTTTCTGCTTCCGCTCCGCAGCAAACACACATTTGATCAAACTGGAGCGAATACAATATCGTTGTTTGCGTATCGCCTTAGGTTGCATGCAGTCGACCCATACGATGAGTTTGGAGGTTTTAGCTGGAGTACTACCATTGAAAAACCGCTTCTGGAGCCTGTCTTCTCGTATTCTAATCAAATGTGAGGTCTTGAACCGTCCCGTGATTGAAAATTTTGAAAGGTTAATCGAACTTAATTCTCAAACCCGTTTTATGACATTGTATTTCAATCACATGTCCCAAAATATTAACCCTTCTTCGAATATTCCAAATCGTGTCGACTTATCAAATACTTCTGATTCTACTGTGTTTTTCGATACATCCATGATAGAAGAAACTCGTGGAATCCCGGATCATTTACGCGTGCAGCAGATCCCTAAAATTTTTTCCAATAAATATCGAAACATCAACTGCGACAATATGTACTACACTGACGGATCACTTCTTGATGGGTCCACTGGCTTCGGTATCTTCAATAACAATTTAACCGTCTCCCATAAGCTCGATAATCCTGCTTCTGTTTACGTCGCAGAATTAGCTGCAATTCAGTACACCCTAGGGATTATCGAAAAAATGCCCACGGACCATTATTTCATCTTTACGGACAGTCTCAGTTCCATTGAGGCTCTCCGATCGATGAAAGATGTTAAGCACTCTCCGTATTTCCTGGGGAAAATACGGGAACATCTGAGTGCTTTATCCGAAAAATCTACTCAGATTACCTTAGCGTGGGTCCCTTCTCACTGCTCGATACCGGGTAATGAGAAAGCGGACTCTTTGGCTAAGGTGGGCGCAACAAACGGTGATATTTATGAAAGACCAATTGCCTTTAATGAATTTTTCGCACTTGTACGTCAGAATACGATCATCAGTTGGCAAAATGCTTGGACCAGAGGGGAATTGGGAAGGTGGTTACATTCCATAATCCCCAAAGTATCGACGAACCCGTGGTTCAAGGGGTTGGATGTAGGTCGGGATTTCATTTGCGTGATGTCCCGGCTTATGTCCAATCACTATAGATTTGACGCGCTCCTCCGTCGTGTTGGGCTCGGGGAAAGTGGTATCTGTGCCTGTGGTGAAGGTTATCACGACATAGAGCATGTGGTTTGGTCATGCCCTGTACACCGTGACGCCAGGTCTAAATTAATAGCTTCCTTGCAGGCCGAGGGTAGACAGCCGGCTGTTCCTGTTCGTGATGTCTTGGCGAGCCGTGACCTATCCTACATGTCCCTTATATACGTTTTCCTGAAATCCATCCACGCCCCAGTCTAGTCCCGTTCCCCTCCGTCTACACCCAACAAAACGACAAGAACACGTTTGAACCTTAAGCACAAAACCAGCAACCAGACCCCGCACAACAGAACCAGGACCCAAGGACTACGAGCCTCTGTCCCAACTCAAGACATCGTGGCTCAGCAGAACGAATCCATACATGCCATTCGACGATTATCAGACGACCATTGAACAACAAAACACTGATTGGAAATCCCATGCTAGTTTTAAGTTAGACTTAATCTCAGCTCGTAGTCGGCAGCGAGGATAAAAAATTTGCTTTAGTTTTTAAGTCATCAGATATAATTGGCGCCGTTAAACATTAAATTGTATTTGTGCCGTGTCAAATAAATGTTATGTGAAGAAAAAAAAAAAAAAAAAACCTTCACCACAGGCACAGATACCACTTTCCCCGAGCCCAACACGACGGAGGAGCGCGTCAAATCTATAGTGATTGGACATAAGCCGGGACATCACGCAAATGAAATCCCGACCTACATCCAACCCCTTGAACCACGGGTTCGTCGATACTTTGGGGATTATGGAATGTAACCACCTTCCCAATTCCCCTCTGGTCCAAGCATTTTGCCAACTGATGATCGTATTCTGACGTACAAGTGCGAAAAATTCATTAAAGGCAATTGGTCTTTCATAAATATCACCGTTTGTTGCGCCCACCTTAGCCAAAGAGTCCGCTTTCTCATTACCCGGTATCGAGCAGTGAGAAGGGACCCACGCTAAGGTAATCTGAGTAGATTTTTCGGATAAAGCACTCAGATGTTCCCGTATTTTCCCCAGGAAATACGGAGAGTGCTTAACATCTTTCATCGATCGGAGAGCCTCAATGGAACTGAGACTGTCCGTAAAGATGAAATAATGGTCCGTGGGCATTTTTTCGATAATCCCTAGGGTGTACTGAATTGCAGCTAATTCTGCGACGTAAACAGAAGCAGGATTATCGAGCTTATGGGAGACGGTTAAATTGTTATTGAAGATACCGAAGCCAGTGGACCCATCAAGAAGTGATCCGTCAGTGTAGTACATATTGTCGCAGTTGATGTTTCGATATTTATTGGAAAAAATTTTAGGGATCTGCTGCACGCGTAAATGATCCGGGATTCCACGAGTTTCTTCTATCATGGATGTATCGAAAAACACAGTAGAATCAGAAGTATTTGATAAGTCGACACGATTTGGAATATTCGAAGAAGGGTTAATATTTTGGGACATGTGATTGAAATACAATGTCATAAAACGGGTTTGAGAATTAAGTTCGATTAACCTTTCAAAATTTTCAATCACGGGACGGTTCAAGACCTCACATTTGATAAGAATACGAGAAGACAGGCTCCAGAAGCGGTTTTTCAATGGTAGTACTCCAGCTAAAACCTCCAAACTCATCGTATGGGTCGACTGCATGCAACCTAAGGCGATACGCAAACAACGATATTGTATTCGCTCCAGTTTGATCAAATGTGTGTTTGCTGCGGAGCGGAAGCAGAAACACCCGTATTCAATAACAGACAATATCGTTGTTTGGTAAAGCCTTATAAGGTCTCCTGGATGGGCTCCCCACCATTGTCCGGTTATTGTACGAAGAAAATTCACTCTTTGTTGACATTTTTTCATCAGATACCTCACGTGACAACCCCAGGTGCCTTTAGAGTCGAACCAGACACCAAGATATTTGTGTACCAAAACCTGAGAAATCGTTTTACCCATTAATTGTGTTTGAAGCTGAGCAGGTTCATGCTTCCTAGAAAAAACTACTATCTCAGTCTTCTCCGGAGAGAATTCGATACCTAGCTGTAAAGCCCAAGCAGACAAATTGTCCAAGGTATCTTGCAATGGTCCTTGCAAATCGGCAGCTTTGGCTCCTGTAACAGAGATTACACTGTCGTCTGCAAGTTGTCTTATCGTGCATGAATTTGCCAGACATTCGTCGATGTCATTTACATAAAAGTTGTAAAGAAGGGGGCTTAAACATGAGCCCTGGGGAAGACCCATGTAGCTAATGCGAAAAGTTGCCAAATCGCCATGCGTAAAATGCATGTGCTTTTCGGACAACAAATTGTGCAAAAAATTGTTCAAAATTGGAGAAAATCCTTGTCGGTGAAGTTTACCCGAAAGAATGTCAATAGAAACGGAATCAAAAGCCCCCTTAATGTCCAAGAACGCAGACGCCATTTGTTCTTTACGAGCATACGCCAGCTGAATATCTGTTGAAAGCAACGCAAGACAATCATTCGTCCCTTTGGCACGGCGGAAGCCAAATTGAGTTTCTGATAGTAGACCATTTGATTCGACCCAGTGGTCTAAACGACGGAGTATCATTTTTTCCATCAATTTCCGGATACAGGATAGCATTGCAATCGGCCTATAAGAGTTGTGATTAGAAGCTGGTTTCCCTGGTTTTTGGATGGCGATCACCTTCACTTGCCTCCAATCCTGCGGTACAATGTTTTGCTCCAGGAACTTATTGAACAAGTTCAACAAGCGCCTCTTGGCATTGCCGGGTAGATTCTTCAACAAGTTGAATTTGATTCTATCTAATCCAGGCGCGTTATTGTTACAGGACAGGAGGGCAACTGAAAGTTCTGCCATCGTAAAAGGTGATTCTATCGCGTCGTGGCCCGGAGACGCATCGCGAACAATATTTTGCTCAGGAACAGAGTCCGGACATACTTTCCTGGCAAAATCAAATATCCACCTACTTGAAGACTCCTCGCTTTCGTTGACCGTTACGCGATTCCGCATTCTTCGGGCTGTGTTCCAAAGAGTGCTCATCGATGTCTCCCTCGACGTCTCGTTCACGAACCGACGCCAATATCCACGTTTCTTTGCTTTAGCCAAGCTTTTAAGCTTGGTATCAAGCTCCGAATACCGTAAATAGTCGCCAGGTATACCTCCCGTCTGGTAGACCTTAAACGCGTCGGATCTTTGCGTGTAGACATCGGAGCACTCTTGGTCCCACCACGGAGTGGGAGGCCGTTCTTTGATCGTTACGCCGGGATATTTCTTCGTTTGGGCTTGCAACGCGGCGTCGAGAATCAAGCCCGCGAGGAGGTTGTATTCTTCAAGTGGTGAATGATGTTGAATCGACTCGACCGCTTTTGAAATCATTTCCTCGTATAACTTCCAATCGACATTTCGTGTGAGGTCATACGGAATGTCAATTGGTCGCATGCGAGTTGACCCGTTAGTAATTGAAATAAGAATAGGCAGATGGTCGCTACCGTGAGGATCGAGGATTACCTTCCATGTGCAATCCAACCGTAGCGACGTCGAACATAAGGATAGATCCAAAGCGCTTGGGCGCGCTGGAGGTTTCGGGATACGTGTCATTTCACCGTTGTTTAAAATAGTCATGTCGAAGTCATCGCAAAGGTTATAGATTAAAGAGGAGCGGTTATCATTGTATGGGGAACCCCAAGCCACGCCATGAGAGTTGAAGTCTCCCAAAATCAAACGTGGCGAGGGAAGAAGTTCTATTAAATCAAAGAGCAGCCGTTGCCCAACCTGTGCTCTGGGGGGAATATATATTGAGGCAATACAAAGCTCTTTACCTTGTATTGTCATTTGACATGCGACAACTTCGATGCCTGGAATCGAGGGGAGGTTAATACGATAGAAAGAATAGCACTTTTTAATCCCTAAAAGTACTCCTCCATATGGGGTGTCTCGATCAAGGCGAATAATATTAAAATCATGGAAGTTGAGATCAATATTTGAAGTAAGCCAAGTTTCACAAAGGGAAAATGCATCGCATTTGTTTTTATTTATCAAAACTTTAAACGAATCAATTTTTGGTAAAATACTTCTACAATTCCACTGTAAGACAGAGATAGAATCCTTCATATACGCAGTTGAATTAGGCATCGAAGGATACAATCGCTGCAAGGAGAGGCCATTGGGCAGTCAACTGCTTCAAAAATGATCTAACTGTTGGGAGGAATGCTGTAAGAAAAATTTTAATTGGATCGGGTACATTGAAAGTTTCAAAAATCCAGTCCACAATGTCAGAAAATTTCACTAATCCAGAGTTTGTTTCATCAACTGGGAGTGTAAAAGGAGCAACTGGGGTTTTAGATGTTCCTGGCAGTGCTGGGAACTCCTTCTGGGACTTTAAATTTGCCAGCCCAGGAGGAGTTTGCTTCGGTTTTTCCGCAGCACTGTTTGGTTTGTTTGTAACTTTCATTTCACTTTGAGAAATCTTAGGACCTTTTCTGGGAAGTTTAGGAGAGGAAATATTTTTCCTCTTTCTAGACTCCCCAGGATTGGCGTAAGATGCTCCCGCTGGTGAATCGTCAGAATCGGTTTCCTCAGAGGGCAACAGATCGAAGGGGTTCGAAGTAACGGGAGAAGTGGTAACGGTCTTCTTCAGCATGTCAGCGTAGGAACGCTTTGAACGCTCTTTGAGAGACCGTTTTATTTTATCCCTGCGCTGCATGTACACCGCACATGTCGAGAGCTCATGCAGATTTTCTCCGCAGTGAATACACTTTTCAGCGTTAACACTGCAAGAATCTTCCGCATGAGACTCCCCACACTTGCCACAACGTGCCTTATTGCAGCAGTAGGCGGCTGTATGGCCTAACTGCTTGCAATTCAGGCAGTTCATGACGCGGGGCACGTAGAGCCTCACAGGGAGACGAACCCGGTGGATCGAGACGTGGCTTGGTAGTGCAGACCCGGCGAACGTAACTCGAAACGAGTCTGACGGAGTGTATACTGTTTTGCCACCGATGATCGATGCTGACCGCAATTGCTTGCAGTCGAGCACCTTTACTTCGGGACACGTTTTGTTCTTAAAGCACCCTTTGGCACTTTGCAGTATACACTCGACGGACAGACTCGAATCGGTTATGACACCGTCGATCTCCACGTTTCGTGCGGGTATGTAAACGCGATACTCGCGTGTGAAGAGCTCAGAGCAAGCTATATCGTTGGCCTCTTTCAGGTTACCGACCACGACACGGAGCTTGTTAGGCCGGACCTTGGAAATTTCGGTCACGCCCTTGTACTCCTTCGTCAGGTCTTTAGAAATCTGCAAGAGGTTCAACTTTTTCGATTTCGGTCCTGCCTTTGGCCGAAAATAAACAGTATAGCTGCCCTGGGCTCCGTCTGGGTAAAGCCTGGGGCGAGGGGGGACTGAAGAATGAACAGGGGAGGGGGTAACAGAAGGGTCAGGGTCAGAGGGGTTCGGGGATGGTGGCGCGGGAGGCGAGGGATCTACATCCATCGCGCTATGTTTAGCGCACTAGCGCTGACAAGAACACGTACCTTTTTATTTCTCCCTTCCAGTAAGGTTGGTTGTCCGATCGTTCGAAGTAGCAGCCGTTACAGCCAGCAGCACCAATACAGCAGCACCAAACAGCCACCAGCAGCGAGCCAGGTGTGAGATCACTCCACACAGCGATACGACTCGCTGACACTGATGGCTTCTTCTTTTTCCTCGTTTGTGTCTCGTCCACTGCTGTAGCACAATCCAGCCAGCAGCCAAATCGGCTTACGCACCAGCTGGCAGTCACGATGCGAAACAGTTGCACAAAGGAACGACCTTGAACCCGGATTTATTTCACTCGACCAGGCAAACAATGCCAACACTTGTTCACACGTCTTTTGTTTTATACTCTATCGGACCGATCACCAAACACGTCCAGTACTGATGCGTGTTCGGCAAAGAATGTATTATATTTATTTAACTAGGCCTATTTATCTTCCAGGAAAATTTCCAAATCCTAAATTATTTTGATCGATATCACTTTTAGGATTTTTATCCAATTATTCAGTGTTAGAAAACCACTGTATTGATGAAGCAATGAAAAAAGGAAGTTTTTCCTTGCGATTGGATCCGTAAATATTCTATAGTTCTAGAGAACTTCTGGGAAGATGTTAAACACCGTAAACTTTGAGTGGCCAAATAATAACTTCAAAGCAAATTTTTGGATGTTAGTGTTTTTCCAAAAGCCGACCGAATTTTTTTACACATTTTTTAATTTTGGTGGCCAGTTGCTTTCTGGTCTTTTGAGTATTGTCCCTACAAAGATCAAACAAATATTTCATTATTAGGAGCCTCGATTTCAATGTTTGTTAAAAAAATTCTGATGTATGAAAATTGAATCTTTTTATGTTTTTTAGGAGCAAGTTCCTTCGCAAATATTCGACAAATATTGTTTAAAATTGTTTGTCGGCTTAAAATTTTTAAAAATCAATAACTAAATATTATAAAATTTTGACAGTGCTCACGATAATAGAAGAAGAGCTTAAAAATGCAGTTTCTAGTTTAAAATAAATATAATATACAGAATTGATATCACGTCGGTATACATGAATGTTTCCTATGCATCCTTAAATTCAAAGTCATGAAGAATTAAGAGAGTGATCCGCTTTCAACTCATTTTCAATTTTCTAGCTGATGATTTTTTTAGAAATGTTTCTTTTAGTATATCTTCAATTTTGACTTTCCTTAAATATATTCAAGCTAAGCTAATGCCAGTTTTTTTTAGGATATGTTTTTTTTTTGTTATTTACTTTTCTTGACTGTTGTTTTTCTCATCAATGTTTCATCATCTTCATAATTTTAATAAATATATTTTAGACACAGAGAATTTCATTAAATATATTTTAGACACAGAGATTGTACATCTCCTTGAATCTAATAAAAATGACTTAAAAAAACTATTTATATTATTTTATTTACATTCCAACTAATTAGTATTCCACCAATCTCTTATGATTTTCACAATAAATTTAAGAGCGTGACAATTACAATAGCGACTCATCATTTGATCTAGCCGCTAATTAACCCATAACTCACCTGCCGTTGCGCCCTATGACTCACGCACGCTTCGTACCGGATGATTTGGTTTCTGACCACTGTTTCATTCACAACCCGACTCTCGGTCCGACTTTTTTTTTGGAATTTCAATATATAACCACTCGGCCGGCAGCCACTGACCGGCGAGGAGAGTAAAAGTGCGTGAGACTGTTAATTAGAACTCTCTTCTGCGTCCATCCTCCGATGCTTTCCAGCCAAACGAGACGGCGATAGCCAAAATACCGTCAGTCTGCCAGCCACAGAGTTCATTGCCTTGTTGCTCGAAAGTCGCGAGAGGCCAATGTACGCATTTTACGCACTGACTCTGTGCGTGGTGGCTGGCGGTTGGATGTAAGCGGGGAGAGAAAGAGACCAAGACACACCTTAGAAGAGGACTGTTTCCTTTACCGTACACCCTTCATGTGTGTCTAGAAGAAACAAAAAAAATCACAAATGGGTTGTGTGCAAAGCCACGACCGCAAGGTTGAAGTAGAATACTTTTACAAGAAAGATAACCCGGCTGCTTGCGTGTCAGTTATTTTGAAATCGGATTTGTTTCGTATATACCGCTTGTTAAGCACAGTATCAACAAATCGTAATAAACATCACATTGCTGTGCATTTGCAGCAGCATCAAACCTAAGTTGCAGTTTATTAATAACCATTCATCATGCTCTTCCAAAAACATTTAGTAGCCTTGAAAAAGGCCGATTGCTGTAATTGAATTTTAATTCAATTATTGCATAAATGCTTCATGATTAGATATACCCGCTGCAACTGCTACGCTATCCGTAGCCATGCCACAGTTGATGATGATGATGATGATGGTCCCGCCACATACCCCTACAAAGGTTTGAACTGGACGACTTATCTATAGATAATTAATGTAGTCACATTTAAATCAGTTATACAAAAAAACGAACTGATTTTACCTCCAGATATAAACTTCTTCAAAAACTGTTTACTTGATTCACATCGGTAAAAATGTGAAGAGCTATAGAACTACACAAAACTAGCACAGGGTTTTTCTGACCTTCAGCCAGACTAACCACAACTACTTCATGATTTTTCTCTAAGCGTGGCTAAAGAATCCATTTATATCTGAATTCCGCGCGCGAGGCTCAACTTATGCAGTCACTTTCTATTATTTTTTAAAGCTACAACAATATAAAGGAAAAAATCCATCATCACCACCGTGACGAACACAGTAGTTTTTGTTAATTCATTACAAATTAAAAAAGATCTAATATAAAACATGAATAAAATTTTACAACACAATCAGATCCGTTAAAAAACTTCGTCAGTTACATGCTTCAATAAAACAATAAATAAATAGATAGGTCCAAAAATAAATAGTTCATCCAAAATAAATCCGTTGTTTAAACTTCGTCAGATAAACTCTCGTCATTTTATAAGAGTTTTAATTTTCGTTCTGTACAGCAGAAACTTTCACGTGTGAAATACATTGTCTCTTGAACTCCGCAAGCGTTGGTGCACGTTTAACATGTCTTGGCATCGAATTGAAAAATTTTTCCTGTATATACAATGAATTTTGTGAAGCTCTTGTTAGAAAGAAAGGTGTTCTTATTTCATCCGCGTTTCTAGTGTTATATCTATGAAAATCTCTTCCTATTTCAATTCGATCACACGAATATTGAGGTAGCAAACCATTAATTATTTTAAAAATGAACACCATAGACAAATAAACAATTCGTTGCTTCACGGATAACCATTGCAAAGCGTCCAACATAAAAGCAGAGGAAGTTAATCTATCACAATTTAAAATCAAAAATAAAAGAGTTGTGGCCGTTATACGCTACCATTGGTATCCGCTGCTTCTGCATCAGCTGCTATCGAGATCCGCTGAGACCCGCTGCAACTAGTGCGCTATCCACTGCTGTGACCGCTATCCGCTATCGCTGGTATCCACTGCATTGCTACAGCTGCTACTAAGGGATGACTGCTGTTGTCGCTGTCTAGAACTATAATGAGCGGCTTCGGCTGAAACAGGCGCTTATATAGGCCAAATAGCATATTTTAAATTGCAAGGTATATGATTCTGTCGACCGTGCTTGGGAAGCAATCATATAACGACCAATCAGAAGTCGAGTTTTTCGTTTTGACAAGGCTTGACTATTTTCTATAGTACAATAGTTTGAATAATAAAATTACAATTATTTTCATGTGGGAAGAATCTTAGAAGATTTTCCAATCTATTGCTGCAAGAACGAAGGAAATCCATCGAATACTAACCGATTTATTAGCATTTGAAATTGGACATATTTTTCACTTTTTTCGGTTTTAGATTTTCATTTCACATCTCTATGTAGCCGAGCTTCCTGAGAGAAGTATTCTACTTCAAAAAAATAACCGTACGCACAAAGCTAGGCGAAACAGCGCTTAAAGTTATTAATAGTAAGAAGCCTGCCTATTCCCGAACAAGGAGGTTGCTGAGCCCCGACAGTGGCGAACCGCTTTACGCATTGGAAATAAAGGTGGAAAGGGAACATAAAAATTCTTTTCTGCCAAAAAGTGCGTACGCACTATTCCAATCGCTCAGTGCGTGATGGCGCGAGCTTTCATGCTGCTCTAAGTTCTGTTCGCCTGGTAGCAACGGAGGTGCGTGCGTATGCGTGAGGGGGTTTGCTTTGCGGTGGCGATCCGTTTGCTTATTTTGGTTGTTGTTATTACTACTGTCCAGGCAGTGGCAACCACAAAGCGGCGCCAATGATGTGTATTGGTCAGCTTGTCCACTAGGTAACAACAGGAACGATTAAAACTCAATGTGGACCGAATGGGTGGTTTAGCAATTATGATTAGGCAGCAACTAAAGCGGCGTTCGCTATTGGTGCGTATTGGTAGAGCACGATGATGCGTGGCATCATGGAAGCTAACGTTTTTAAGCTTTATTGTTTTTATTTTTGTTCAATAACAATCAAAAGCATCCTACTTAGGAGAAGAAAAGAAGTTTAACGAGATGGTTTCTACCGAAAAAATTTGTCACAATGACGAATAAAACTAATTAAGAATTGAATAAGTTTAGAATGAAAATAACAATAATAAATCATTATTATTCATTCATTATTTTGTATTCGACATGTCTTAAGCAAATTACAAAAAAAATGTTAGGTCAAAGTCAATTGAACTCAAAAGTTTTCACTCTTACTATTTTCTTCAAATATAAGACAATAAAAAAAGATTTACAACTTTGATCACCGTAATCTTACATGAATATTCAACCGCGTATTATATAATAATAGTTAGATATAATATATTAATTTTTCTAATCAAAAATGGTGCTTAGATACATCAAAGAGTCTGAACCTGATGGAAATGAGATGCCCAACTTGACATCAGCAAATATCGCAAAATCACGATTGTCTTCTGCGCAACGTTTTTTTTTAAATTTATTTGTAAATGGCGAATAGGGCTCTGACTTTTGAAGTGTCTCTGGTCCTATTTGTCGAATCGCAATGAAATAATTCGCTTTCAAAATGAACTCTCAAAACCTATTTCTAGAGTACTTCGTGATAGGGCCTAAACGTAAACAAAACGAGTGAGAGATGATTTGTGCTTGTTAAGTACAAGGTATACAACTCTCACTCGTTTTGTTTACGTTTAGACATACGACCTTATCACAAAGTACTTCAGATTTCACCTATGTGGTACCCCAGGGTTCAGAGTCGAGCCCATTTTTTTTATTGTGTATGTAAAGTGGCCGTTCCTCAACCCCGTGGTCATATTTTAATCAATTATTATAATCATAATAATACCACCTTACCCCGTCATGATCTTTTGTAGACTTTAAGTCAACCATCTCGGTTTTTTAATCACGTAGTCTCTTGCCTAAAATGCGTTTGATCATATTGAACGAATTTGTAATTATGATCTTTTTACACTAATTTTTGTAAATGTTTGGAATTCGAATGAAACAATTTTTTTTTCTGGCAATGTTTCGATTTTATTTTTACCCTTTTTTTGAGAACCGTGCACTCACTCGTCTTTTTGTCAAAGAATGAATTGTATAATATCGATCATACATATCAATAAATTTGTAACATTTACTGGAGAACCACGGACAAATAAAGAAAAACGTGTATTTTCCTAAATATTGAAATTTTTCGAACTTTAATTCAAAACAACTCGATGCATTTAGAATGTTAACTACCAAGAGCTTTTTGATTTCCAATGACTGTCTGGATCTATTATAATCGTTAGAACACAAATATTTTGAATAATGTTCAAATTAGATTTTTTTTCATAAAATTTGATCCTTTATCAGTCGGATTGCTATAGTGTAGACCTCAACGGGAGGAGCAAGCAACGAGTAGAGCCAACACTTCAACTGTTTGCGGATGGAAGACGGCATTTCGATGCCGAGGTATTCGAGAAGTCAATAAGAAGAGAGTTCGAGAGGGGCAGTTGGCGTCGCTCCAGTGCTGACCAATTAGTTGACACACTATTGCGAGTGTGTGATGCCATCATGACTAGAACTCTCCAGCCAATGAATGGCAAGTCACCAGTGTACTGGCGGACCTCCGCAGTGCGTTCTTGAGAGGGCTTGTTCCGAGAAGCTAAGCGCGAGTGTGGTAACGCTTGCTGTATCGTAATACTCAAGACCAAAGGCGTATTGGCACCTGCAGTACAATCACCAGCGATGCAGGAGCATATCGTCCAGGTTCTATTTTCACGCTATGCGCCAAGTCCCTGGCCTCCGACTGTCGAGTCTCACGTCCTACGTTTTAGAATCTCAGACATAGACCACTCATCGCGATCGCCTACTTATTGAAGATGAGCAAGGTACCGTCATAAAAATGGCTCCCAGGCTGTTCCAGGTAGTTACTTCCGGAATCGAGCACTAGTTCACAACACGGAAGAGGATCGGGAGTTCCTCCCAGTCAGCGATGCTAAGCGAGTGCGAAACAAAACCTTTGCACTCCTTTCTGCTTGATAATGGGTGTGCTACGCTTCTCCAGTCGTTTGCACATACACTTGCGAGAAACACTTTGTTATTCACGCACTTGCCATAGCAGCAGCCAGCATACAACCGCAAGCAAATTCTCTTTTTTTTAATAGACTCCACTGCGACCAGCAGTTTTTTCATCTTTTGTAGCATTGTCATTTTGTTTTTTTTTTTTTTTTTACATTTGCACTGTTACTTTTTGAGCAGTATTACTATTAGCAGTATTTCTTGGATAAGTACAATGATACACCGTGCCCCAGTGCTGAGTTGAGACATATTATATCGTATTGTGGAACGTATAGGGTATTGGATTACCATCTCGTCGAAATATTTTTTTGTCACTCCGCTACATCGCGCCAAGTCACTCTGCATCATCGCAATGTGTCTTGAAGCAATCATCTTCGGCTGGTCGTGTTCGCGAGTAGGGTAGTACATGAGAGTATACGAGAGTGTGTATTCATGATTTCGGGAGCAAATGTTGGCTTACATTCATACTAGAAAACTCGCAAGCATCAACACTCGGTGGTATGCAATGAAAGAAGTGAAAAAGAATATGAAACAGTTCGAATGGAGTATCTCCATTGTGTGATTTCGGTAGCAGTGAGAACGCCACTTGTAGTATCGCATGTTTTTGTAAGAGAGTTTAACGACACTGGTGCCAGTCACCGCAAGGGTACCACAAGGTTCTATCCCGAGTAAGGTGGTGTGGAATGTCATGTACGACGGAGTGTTAAAGCCAAAGTTCCCTGTAAGGGTTGTGATCGTCGGCTTTGGGGACAACATAACGCTGGAAGCCTATGGCTACTCGATCAGAAAGGCCGAGGACTGGATGCACTCCAGGAAACTGAAGCTAACACACTATAAGCCGGAGGTCTCGGTTGTGAATAACCGTGGTTCAGAGCAACAGACGATGGTCAAAGCTGGAGACTGCACCATCACCTCAAAGCGATTTTTGAAACTCCTGGGGGTCATAATGGACAATGAGCTCACGTTTGAGAGCCACGTCAACACTGTGCTTGTAAGAATGCCTTATGCAGCACTATCTCGAATGATATCTAACAGCTCAGCGGTGTACGGTAGCAAGCGGAAACTTCTTGCAGGCGAGGTTTCGTCCATACTTAGGTACGGTGGCCCAGTGTGGTCCAAAGCTTTAGGTACTAGTAGCTTAACAGGGAAGTACCTACAGCCTTACGTGTTTTAGGGTGCGTATCATACAGTGTCGTTCGACGCAATCTACGTCTTGTCCGGCATGTAGAGTGCCTCGATCAATATTACACAAGGAGTATATGAGGTACCAGAAGGTCATTTTCGATGATAAGATGGCTGCGATATCGGTCTAATTCCGCGGAGGGGAGCTTGACGCGCCGACTTATCCCGAAGGTCGAGTGGCGCCATGAAGGAGTGAACTTCTACCTGACATAGTTCTGTGCATGGCTGCTTCAGGCAGTGCTCACACAGGCTCAGGCACGCGGGGTCCACCATGTGTTCCGAGTACGTGAACTTGTGTGGCAAGTCAACCCTCAACATTCCACTGTGGTTCGAAAGAGCACGAACTTGAACCTAAATCCTTAGCGCTTTTTGCTTATCCCATCTTCGGGGCATCCTGGTTTTGGAACAATTATGTGTGTGGATTCCTGCATAATCTTGAAGTATCAAAAATTATTCATAAGTTACTATAACAAAAATAAAAAACCAACTCGTTGTGTTACGAGGCTTGGATCATCCGGTAAAGTTTTAGAACATGAAGAATATGACACTTTGTCGAACAATCAACCTTCCTGTGCAAGAAGCACTAATGAATTAGGTTCCATTTTTTACCACAGTGCAGTGGTAACTAACTGCCAGTATCCAGGTAGTCCCCGTAAGAACGCTCTTCAGTGGACTTCTTTTTCAATTGTAAATACGTGTAACTATAACTGCCAAAATAGCCATGACATAAATTGAAGAGAAATTATCGAAATGAAAAATTTGAGTTGGAAAGGTTTCAAGCACACAACCTCGCGTGTATTGTGGAGAGATGCGTTCAACACTGTTCCAATTATTTTCAGGGGTTATCACCTTAAAAAAACATATTATGTACAATAATCACTTCCTGCCCAAAAGCAGAATCATACCCTAAAGTTGAAAAAGTTGTGGACGGTAAACTTTTTTCTTTAATGTTCAAAAGCACATTTATGGTCATATTGAAGATTTGAGACCACAAAAAAAAACTTCGAATAAAAATGTGATCCTGATCGTATGACTAGAGTGTACCAAGTTTTCCTTGTTTTAACAAATTGGTTGTGAAAATATTTGCAAATGTTCAGTTAACTATGTCTGAGATCGGTACAGATTATTATCTGTATTCTTTTATATTATAGACACTCAGATATTCGAATGCTTAGATTTCCTGTCGCTTTTCACAATTTTAAACAAAAAAACTTAGCTTATATTCTCGACCGGTTTTTTATGTTCTTCCAGACTCTTATGTTTGTATCAAGTCTTCTCAATGAACATTAAGCAAATGAAACTTAGCAGTCCTGTTATTACATTTAAAGAAGTTTTACTGTAATGTATAAGATTATTAATTTTGTACCAATATGTCAATTCTTAGCTCGCCATCACATAAATTTCAACACAAAACTAATCACGAAGATTGATATCAAAAAGAAAACGCAATGATTTTACAACTTGGTAAACTTAGTTTATGTTTTCGGAACATCAACTGGATAACAACTAAATAAGTAACTTTATCGTTTTTTTCTACGACAGCGTGTTTGATGTTACATTAATCGCTTGGTTAGAACAGCGGGATAATAAATAACTTTCAATTCACAATGCCACCCTTGTAAAGCAATGTTTTCTGTTGTCCCTGAGCATTACTACAAGGAGCTAACCATCGCACGATATCATCACAAAACGGTAGGGTGAGAAGTGTACTCCAGAGCTTCGAATCCCTTGCTTGGTACTCTTATTGCGTACAGAGTTGTAATTTACTGGTGATAAACGCGTTCGCGAAGCGAGACAGAAAATAGGGGGAGGAGATAATATTCATGCGACTTTTTATGTATTTATCTGTTTCAAAATAAATTATAAAGTTACCCATTCATCCAGCTGTGGTTTCGAAATATGACATAGGAAATCGAATCAAGTAAACACACATTAAAAGTGATATAATAAACAGATATATTTATTCTTATAAATTTCCAATAGAATCCGACAATGAACAGAAGTAGTTTCAACAGTCAAATTTTGTCCAAACCCCCATTCCGCCCCGAAATGGGATTTTTTGATTACCTGGTTATTAAAATTAAAACACCAGTGAAATATCTTGCATCAAATCAACTGATTTTTTCCTACGCCTAAGTTATCAGTAGCTAATCATCCTTCCAATACTTCATGGACTCTTTTTTTATCAGTAGACTCATAAAAAAGTTAATATAGAGCCCCTATTAAGGTAGCGTTAAAAAGAACGTTCATCTGGCATGTTAAAGAGTAAATTTGAAGAAATGAAGAATGCAAATACATTAGATTAGAGGAATGAAAAGTTAATAAATAGCCGGCAGTATATTGTGAACCGGAAACTTATCCAAATGTATGAAACCATGAATCAAATCAACAAGAATATAACTAGAAACAATTTAACTTGGCATAGTATATAGTTTGTTTACATTATTGCTAACACAGAATTGTGTGGAATAATAAAACAGATTGCTACACACGATAGAAAAACGAATGACAGATGAGACAGATGATAAGGATTCTGTCTGACACATACGGCTTTACAATCTTAACAAATGCCAAACTCGTGTCAATATGTATGTGATGGCATTTGTATCGATGCGGGTAACAATTTATGCATTAGGAAAACGCGAGCATGCGCAAGGGGAAATATCGCACAGGAAGCTTTGTCCACAATCAATAACCAACCCAGTGAGCACCCGCTGGCAGGGCTGTAATGTAAATTTACATCTTTTGCATAAAAAGTGTTAGATATTGACATACTTCTGTTGTTTCACTTATCAACCATATCTGTTTTAAAGATTTCTTTTTTTCACCTGTTCGTTGTTATGTAATTATTATTATTCTGTTTTTGACTTATTTTTTGCGTTGTTTTTTTTCAGTTTGCATCGAACCATCAAACCAGTTCCATTATCTTTCTTTGACCAGAGTGTAAATTTTCGATTATAGATTCTTGTTTTCTCTTGTTGATCATATCGGTTTGGAAATATTTTGCGACATTTACTAATTTAATAGCAAAAATATATCAATGAGTCAAAAACAAATGCATTTTTTGTTACTTTTAAGTTTTTAGGATTACTTGGTGCTAAATTTACAACATTTTGAAAGAGTGTGATAAAATAGAAATAATCACCGTATTAAAATCGAGCGTAAATTTCACAAATAGCGAGATACTTGATCAGTAATGAAATTTAAAAACCAGTGTTTTATGTTAAAATTACAAGTTATCTAATGATAGCGGTTTGTCCACTACTTTTCAAACAATTTGTTTTCAATATTTAAGCAATAAATTAACTGATTCTGCCTACTCATAGTGAAAAATTTCCACTGAAACGCCTCACGAACTCAACCCTACCTCAGAACTACTTTTAGCAGAAAGCTTCCCATCTGACAAGCGGGAAGCTTTTTCCGAGAACCGTAACACAACCGTCACAGCCCAAGCAGCCCCTCAAAATCCCGAGACTGAAGCGAAAAAAAAGTTCCGCTCGCTCGCCACCCGCCACAGACACCACGACATCCGGGGAAAATGCATTGTTCACTGGAGGCTCCTACCAACACATTCACAACTGTGGGAAATCCTCGTCGCGTGCAAAGCCACCCTCGCAGTCGGTCGCACCCCCCAACCGTACGTTTCCTTCGCCGCCTTCGCAGCAGCCGCAGTCAGTCACAGAGGGAAGCGCAAAAGACAAGAGTCCTTTCCATCATCATACTTAGAACGCAGAGCCGTCGAAACGCCGATCCTGAATCTAGTGAACAAAAAAGGGGAAAAGCCGGGACGGACTGGAGCAATGGCGTGGAAAATGTTACGAAATAGTGTTGACTGTTTTATCGAGATTGTAGGAATCAATAAGCTACTTTAAAATCAGTGACAAATTGAGGATTTTTTCCCTTGGAAAAGATGCACCCGGATGCCAGTGCTATGAGATGCATTGAGGTTTGAGTCCCTGGCCGCGGTTGAAAGTGGTATGAAAATAGTGAAGTTTGTTGAATAGAAACTAGATTAACATAAAAATTAATGCGATTGATTTCGGGAAACATGTTCTGAATAGTGGCAAAATGTTTTGAACTATAAAATCGGAATCTCCCAAATAAAATAATTATCAGTTTGATCAATGCTTAAACTTAGCAATAGAAGTATCGACTGTGAACCATAAATGTCTGATTTTCGACCAGTTTAGGCAAAGTTGTGGTGTTTCTCGGTCAACAGAGTTTGAGTTGTGTGAAATTTTGAAGTGAATAATAGGAGTTAAGTAATGTTTCTGATTGTTCAGAGATAAAAAAAAACACCAAACATAAACATTGCACACAACGCCATTAATCGATGGCTCGGAGCGACATTAGCTAAAAAGGTTTGCGTCCTGGACGACTACAATTTAGCTGTAGCGAGAAGATAAACAATCCCCCCACTTCTGGGAGGCCATCTTGGAGGATTCGACGCAATCACTGCATTCCTGTGTACTGTGTTGTGTGTCTTCGTGAAATGTCATTCATACAGCCAGGCTGATTACGAAAGCATTCTTTCACATAACAGTTGTATGGGTGTTACGTACTGGTCAGTGCATCCTGAAACTCGTTAGTGTTGGTGTGCACAACAATGTAATCTACCAAACAGCTGCTGCTACGCGTTCGCACAGCACCGAACCTAGTAGAGGTATCGATTTTTCCTTCCACGCCGAAAAGTGTGTGAACTGTGGAAAAAGCTAAGGGGTGGGGTGCGCGTGACGTGAAAAACCGGTGGACCTTACCGCGACTGCATTTTCCCATCATTGCATTATTCGGTCATTCGTTTCGTTATTTTGGTGTTTCTCTCAACGAAAGAGAATTTGAACTCTCACTCAGTATGCCACTTGGAGCTACTGAACCCGTACAGCCACCACCACCCGAAGCAAACGAGGAAGTAATGTCCTAGTAGGATTCTGGGATACAGTCTACAGTAAAGTGTGATGCACACACCTCTTTGCTGCAACTACTGCAGAGTTCATCGCGCTGCAAATTGTTCGATCGAAAAAGCAAGAAAACTCCCATTTTCCTAAGCAAAGAAGTCCAAACATTCAGCAGAGTTTCCGCGTACGATCTACGAAGACTGATTTTACTATTGAGAGTGTTTTCTAGCTGTTATTTGGCTGACTTTAGGTGTTGTAACCGTGTTACCGAGTAGTTACCAGTGAAGATCCTATGAATGTGCTATTTTTGTTCTTGTTATTTCGTTAAAGTATAATGTCGGTGAAAGTAGAAAATAAGCAAGATTGAATCAGCTGATCCCCTTAATCGTTACCAATAAGAAGAATTGTGTTCATAGTGTTAAAAATTTGAATAAAAAATTTGCAAACTAGTACAAAATCCGCTAGAAATTTTCAACAATTCACTTCTTACGAACCAAATGCATTTCGTTACGCTTAACTGAGCTACTTTAAAATCTCGCAGCAGCTACTGTACGAAGTGCAGGGCAATTTCGACTTTTACGCACCATAAAGTGAATACTCAACAACACCAAGCTACAAAACGCTCACAAGCAATCGACAGCAGTTCAACGTTTTCAGAAATCAGTTTACAAAGTCCGCCTTCAAAGTGGCGTCACGTATCGAGCCCCCACGCGGAAGCAGCTTATCGTCATCATCGCTGTTATCCCTGGATAGCAGTCCGTTGACATCCACGGATACGACGACTAGAACGACGTCGACGGTGGCGACGACGTCGAGTGCAACAGAAAGTGCTACGTCACTTGTGACGACAGCAGTACGCAGCAGCAGCAGTAGCAACAGCAGCAGTAGCAGTAGCAGCGTTTCCGGAGAAACGTCATCGGTGGCAGCCACCAGCGGCGATTCGACGCAGCAACTGGTCATCATCACCACCCACCATCATATTCAACTACCGCAGCGACAACAGCAGCATCCAGAACAGCGTCCAGGACAAATAGCACAATCAAGTAATAACACTCAGCAGTCTACGAGTCACACAATTGTTCAGCCGCCGAAGGATATTAGTTCGGCAGGAGTCATGACAGGTATGCAGTCTGTCGGGGAATACTATTGATTATTTATTTCTGGTGATCGAAAATGTTTCTTTTTTATTCAGTGAATTTATTTGACACGGCTCATCAATGTTGAACTTTCACGGAGCCAATAATCTTCGACATTGACGAAAACTTCAAAATGTATTAACTCTATTCCATATCAATGATAATAAAGAACGAAGAATGTTTGTTATTAGAGGGGTTTCCGTACCAAAGGCATCACTTCTGTCAATGCTATTGAATATTTGCATGTCCTACAAGTCCAGTGTAATCATTCCCAAAAATAGGTTGATGGCACATGACAGCGGTTCTCAACCTGGGGTACGCGAGAGCCTTCAGGGGGTACTCGAAAGAAAAATCAGTAATGGCGGACAAAGCATTTTTTTTAAAAAACTTCATTTGTTGTTCAAACTTGCTCTTAAAACATGGCTGTAGCAATCAATCAAATCACAGTTCAATTTGAAACCTGTACTAGACTACAACAACATGATCTACCACTACTCTCTCCCACTCTACGAAAACATTCCAAGCCAGGGGGAACAATTGATTTGGAAAATATCGCCAAGGGGTACGCGGACAAAAAAAGGTTGAGAACTGCTGGCATATGATATTACGCGCGGCTTCTTTAAAACGAATAACTATTACGGATAATTACACAAGATTAAATTTTTTGTACGTATGTTGTATTTTTGATGTTTTGACTATCGACTATTGACTATTGTTGGTCCGTAGACTGTTCGTTATAGTTTTTAAAATAAAATGTAGAATCAAGAAAAACTTTTCTGGTACTGGTTTCTATATTTTGGCATTCACATTCCATTTTTTAAAAATAAAAAAGAAGTTTGCCTGCTATCCTACGTTCCGGTTTAATTTATTTAATTATGGAATAAAAATGTGCAAGTGTATGTTTAGTACTAGAAAATGTTATATGAATTTGGAAATAGTTCTTTTCCATCGCAATTTTCACAGTATGCCGTCATACTAAAGATGTCCTACGTCAAAACTACTACGTGTACTATGCAGTGTGTAATATGCATCTTTTCTAGTGACAGCGGATGCCCCTATTCTTACGCTGAAGTACCCGTCCGACATCTCTGTAACAGAGAGAATAACGTCCACCGTTGACTTACCCTCCGTGAAACTTACAAGCACCCGAACCCTCGAACGCCTCGAAACGCATTTATGGTCGTCATAATGACCGGGCTCGGGATTTCCTTTGGTCTCGGGGCCTTGCTTAAGCATGTATAAGTTGAAGCAAATATTTGCTACTTTTGGTACGGGTTTTATTTTGGGCAAATAAAATGTATACCAAATAATAGTAAATATTTGATTCGTCTAATGCATGCTTTACTTCAAGGAGTTTGTGATCTTAATGAGTTCCTTGTTCGTAACTCTTACTACCTCCCCGGTATAACTACCATCATTCGCAACTAATGGTGACTCAACAGCCAGAGACCAGGGACATCGCTTCTTTCCTCCCTTAACCCCCTTGGCTGCGCCCTTGTCGTAGTATCTTCCGAGGTGAAAAGCAGGCATGATTTTCAGCCTGGACGCGTCTCTGGATCTTTTTGGTGATGTTATTGTCGGCGGTCACCTTAATTACTTACATACTTACTTTTACTCTTGACCGACGGACCGTTTACCGATCTAAGGTCGAGCGAATTAGAGATGCCCAGCATCTTCAGTCTTCGGCAGCTATTCTCCAGTCCTCTTGTACGCCAGCAGATGCACGATATTCCACCGTGCACATTCACTGAGGGTGAGGCCTATTACGAAGTCCACGGCCTGGTTCTCTGCTGAATACAGTTTTGGTGGCTCTCTCGTTAGGCATTCTGGCTACAGGTCCAGCCCACAGAAAGCTGCCCGCTGTATTGCCTTCACTATGTTACCTGGTATAACTCGTGATTCACGTGTCTGTGCCACACTCCATTTACCTCCAAGAAGTCCATGCTTCTTGTCCGTGAAAAGTCACCGGGAGGATCAGCGCCCTATACAGAGCTAGCTTTGGCAAGTTTCCAAACTACCGGACCTTAGCTAGTTACATTGTCTGTAGCAGCCCCTGTTCGCGGCTGCAGTTTCATTATGATATGTTAATAGCGTACTAAGATGAACGAATTCATCAACTACTTCGACGAATCATTCTCCACCAATCTCCACTTCAGCCCCAATACTACCGGAGCTTCCACGCTCCTTGCCAGCTACTATGCACTTTGTTCTGCAGAATTAATGCTGGGTCCCGATCACGCCGCTTTCCTCTTAAAAGGCCTGAAGCCATCTTCCACAACCCTGCGGTCGATACCGATGATATCTATGTCGTCCACAAATCCAAGAAGCAGGGAAGATTTTCTTCGCACGTTTGCTCTTCTGCACCTTCAAGGGCGATGTTAAATAGTAAGCTGGAGAGCGCACTGAGGTCTCGCCAGCTATCCGCACGCATGATTTTGATTCCTCTAGCTTAGCTTCAAAAGACTCAGTTTAATTGGTTTCGTCGGAAAACCGTGTTCCAGCATGTTTTGCCACAGCTCGTTCTTTTTCACCGTATGCCGCCCTCAAATCTACAAACAGATGGTGGGTCTGCAAGTTATACTTCCGGAACTTATCGGGAAGCCTGTCGCAGGGTGAAAATTTGATCCGCCGTGGAACGCCCCTGTCGAAAACCTGCCTTCGCTGGCGAAGGATTCCGTTCACGGTCTCAATATGAAGAACTGGAAGCTGAAGAGCACTTTGTATGTGGAGTTGAGTAACATAATGTCCTGACAATCTAGTCCATGGCCCTTCTTGTCGAGAGGACTTCCAAACAGTCGTTCGACATTTGTTCATCCCAGACCAGTATGATCAGTATGATCTGGTGGATCACATAGTATAGCCGCTCGCTTCACGCTTTCAGAAGTTCGGTCGGGATACCATTCTTCAAAGCGGCTCCGACGTTTCTTAGTTCATCAATCCTCCTCTACAGGTGGCACCACAGCTTGTTCTTCGCTCATAATCCTCATCCTGTTCCTCTTTTGCTTTTCACCGTCCCATAGCGCCTGAAAGTGCTCCTTCCACCTGGCTGCAACCGACGGTTCATCCGTAAGCAGGCTGCCGTCCTTGTCATTACACATGAATTACACAGCAATAGTCGTTCAAAGTCATACTGCCTATCCACCCAGTTTTCCTGAGTTAACAGTGCGTTGATCTTGAAGTTGTTAAGAATACTAAGGTGTCTCCTAAGTCTCCTAAGAGAGCTGCGTAACCGCAAGGTTACAGAGTCCGCTTTGTTGAGCGGATGGTCGTGGGTTCGAATCTTAGTAGAATCAGGCCATTTGATTTCAAAAAGGATTTTGAGCATGGGTTTATTCGCAGGATCCCCACCAGTTATTCTTCCTAAACGATGAAATCTACAATACCTTTGCGTGACTTCCTCTTAACAAAAATAAGCCCCTCTTATCAATTAAACTGGTCAGAAGGACGCACGACGAAGCTTCTCCAGGGAACTATAATTGGTGATATTTGGCAGGAGGAACGAGGCTCGGTATAGGAGAACAGTAAGCGTTTATAAAGAAGGGTAGCACATTACACACAAGCACTGATAAAAAATAATAATAATAAGCATGTCACTTCTCAGAAGCGGTATTGCTGATAATAGAAGTGCGGGATACAGCACCCGGGCATATCTCACAATAGATCAACGATTCTGATCTCAGTGAGGAAGTCCATACTGGAGAAAAAAGTCTCCTTCAAATTAGTTTTCTGTTCTTCGTTGCCCTAGTGTGATTTTTTCAGCTTACCGTTGTACGAATAAATGCAATGGAAGTAAACTTCCAGTCGAACTTTCCAAAGTCGGGAGTGAACAGCTGTATCGTGCGTTGAACCGGATCATGCTGAGAGTGTGGTCCGATGAAGAATTGCCCTCGGGCTGGTTGGAGGGTCTCACATGTCCGATCTACAAGAAAGGCCACCGCCTGGACTGTAGTAATTATCGGGGCATAACATAGTTTCCTAACAAAACTAGTTAGGCTGATAAGTGCCACCCTTGAAGGCTTTACATCATGCGTCAGGATAGCCGGTGAGATATCGGACTCCTTCGTGACGTTAGATGGTTTGAAGCAGGAAGACGGGTTGTCAAACTTATTGTGCTGTACGGAGGGCCGGCGTGAAAGAAGCGGCACCAACATTACGAAGTCTCACATGCTTCTAGGTTTTGCGAACGATATCGACATCATTGGTATCAACCATAGAGCAGTGGAAAGGCCTTCGGAACTCTCAGGAGGAAAGCTAGGAAAATAATGCTCATCATTAACTCTGCCAAAACGAAATACATGGTGGCTGATAGAGAGCGTGGTAGTCCGACGGATGTTGGTGCTGAGGTGGTGTTA
The DNA here is from genome assembly GCF_029784165.1 of Wyeomyia smithii. Classification (NCBI taxonomy): domain Eukaryota; kingdom Metazoa; phylum Arthropoda; class Insecta; order Diptera; family Culicidae; genus Wyeomyia; species Wyeomyia smithii. Next base: position 79,007,536 of record NC_073696.1, read on the forward strand.
GATCGGGAAACTTTTGAAGTTGTCGGCGAATTTATTAACCTTGGTACATTAGCGACATGTGACAACGAGGTTAGATAAAAAGGCGGATAGCAGCTGCAAACAGGGCCTCCTACGGATTGCGCAACCAAAGGTCCCGTAGTCTGCAAACCCGTACTTAACTTGCATTCTACAAAACACCAATTTTTCCCGTGGCCCTCTACGGCCATGAAGCATGGACTTGGTGTTTTGGCGGTGAACTAGAAAATGGTGTTTGGCGCAGAAGCATGAACCATGAAGTGTACCGGGTGTACAAATCGGTGGATATAGTTAAGCAGTGGGAGCTAGCGCGATGGCGTCGAAGGTAATCGGGAACCGATGCACGTGGTCTACAAAAACCACAGAAGGTCGCAGAATGAATCTGTGTGTCGGACTGGCAGTTTATCGTATCGCCGACTAAGCCGATTACACAACGTGAACGCCAAAGGTGTTGAGGTGTTGTGAACGATACCACAGGGCATACAGTTCGCTCTCCGGGATCAGGCAAAACAATCACCAGCACACAGTTGGCTGCCCGGGATCAGGCGAAAAAATCACCAGCGCTGACATTATCACCAGTGGCGCACCAGCCAGCAGAGCGACCGCGAGAACAATAGAGAAGGTGACGGTGCAAGATCAGAAGTGGTGATTGTAGCGCAGTGATTTGCAGCGAAATTTATACAGGCTAATAAGATAACATAATTTTTACATTCATTTTCATTAAATTAAGTAGTTCTAATCTAATAAAACTCGAAATAAGTAAGTCACATGAAAACGGTATTGGGAAAAATTAAATTAAAATAAAAATATAATCTATTAGGCATAAATAGACTAAAAGTAGTCTTGGAAAATCTTTGATAGATTAAATCGGTATTCAACCTATGTGAGTAAAAGTAATTGAAATTCATAAAAACCCAAATTTATTGATGCACAAAAACAGTTTAAAATAGGATACAAGTTGCATTGGCGCTACGGATCTGTAACGGCATTATCTATCTGCAGGGTTTGTACACTATAATTGTAAGCCGAAACATTTATATCTTTAATTATAAGTAACTCAACCTAAATAAATAATTTGTAGCTTTGATCAGCTCCAGAAGAAGTGGCTGATTTCAATAACTTATATTTCTACAACCCGAACAGCGTTCGACAAACCTGTCCTTCGTCAGGACCGCTGAGCAAAAGATGTTATCGACGGACCAACAAGCTGGTTGGCCACGTGGCGCCGCACTGCGTGTTCGAGCCGATAGCAGTGGGAGCTAGCGCGATGGCGTCGAAGGTAATCGGGAACCGATGCACGTGGTCTACAAAAACCACAGAAGGTCGCAGAATGAATCTGTGTGTCGGACTGGCAGTTTATCGTATCGCTGATGTTGTAACGCCCCGTTGAAGATGCTGCTACGACCTGTCCAGAATAAAAACCTTCGTTCGAAGGCTTTGATCTTATTGCTATGGGTGAATTACACTACACCCGCCGGTATGGTGGCACTTTTCGCTTGCCTCTGAGGCCACTTATTTATAATCGTTAAATTATCTTAAACTTTTCTCCACTAATTGCACCTTGTACATATAATCTTCTCTTGTTAGCTTTACTTGTAATCACTTTGTACGCCAACTAAATTTCGTCTGTCTAACTTGGAGGTCGATCTGCGAATGATCTGGTGTCTCTCTGATCGATCTATATTGACCGCCGAATTCTTCGGCGATATCCTGCGCCGACATGTGTCGCCTTCTAATTGGCTGGATCAGATTACCGCTTTGAGAGGTCTTGAGAGGAATTCTTTGCTCACGACAAAGGATCAACAGGCAACCGGCGTGGATTGGTTGTTGTCTAGGCTAAAAGTCGACCTACTTTAGGGGTGTCGAGTTAAACTTAAGCGTTTCGAGTTTAGTTCGTAACTCTTCCAACGCTTCGCTACGCATGCGGTTACAAACTTTATCTATTACTTTTTCCAGTTTCAATTTAATTTGCTATCTAGAGTTTCTCCTAAGTACTTGGTTTCTAGAGAAAGTTCTAATTTCGTACCATTGAGACATAATTTTGAAATTTTGAGTTTTTCCTGCCTGTTAGTTTTCTTCGGATTTATTGATAGCCCTCTTTTTTTACACCACATTGTGGTTAGACTATGAGCAAGCTGAAGTCTAAACGAACTATACCCGATCAGAAAGAACAAACAAAAATGTAACAGAAGTTGTTAGTTTGTTACGGGAAAAACCTTACAGGCTGTGTCTTCAATCGTTAGGTGTTAAAATAAAAGAAATTATTGTTGAATTTTTTGTTGAACTATAAATTATAATTATGTTCCTTTTATTTCCGAAAACGAAGTGAGCAAAAGTTTTGGTGATTTCCGTGCAAAGGTGCATGATAAAATATGATTAGTTTTCCGAGCTGCACTCGTGTACTCCAGAACAGGAATAAATTCATTCTTAATATTTTATTATTATGAGATTATAACTATTTGTAACGTAATTTAGTGTGATTCTGCAGACATTGGTCGACAAAAGCGAAATAAATGCTGCCCTAAAGCTCAAAACAGCCCTATACAGATTATAGCCTTTTAACCATTCCTTTGAATTTTGGTGTCTCTAGCCATTGCCAGAACGCATTGCCTTACGTCAAAGTGTCGCATAGTATTTGCTCGCCGGGTTCGTCGCTTCAACGTTATGTTTATGAAAAATCTCATTTCCGTCTCCGAAAAAATGTTGGGCTCCAAAATTCACAAGAACAGCGTAGCGATGTGCAATCAAAGTATATTTTGTAGATTACAGACTGATGACTATTACTTTCATTCAGATTGCTTGAAGAACAATGTTTGGGAGTAATATTTGAACCAATCTAAGCTAAAGTAGACCGGACAATCATCATTGCGGGCTACGCACTTCTTTATCGTAGCTTGAGGATATTAGACAGGATATTGATGATGTGGTACTTACTTAATGGGAGGCCACCGACTCAGCGACAAACCCGTAAGTACTACGGAAATGGAGGAAATTGGGCGTTTAGATAGGATTTGCATCAAGCAAACCCATTTAGCAACCCTTGGACACCAAAATTCACAGAAATGGTTAAAAAGTTATACTGCCGTAATCTCGCAGACTGACGTATGCGACAGCGAGTAAAATTTGCAGTACGAAGCTTTTTCCAAAAACGGTTGTATAATGAGTGTTAGAACGAATTTCAACAATCTGATCTGTACATAATGCATTAATATAATCACAAAACATTGCCGAACATATGTTTTGTGGAAAACGGTTAATTAACTGAAGTTATGTTACCAACGTCATTTGTTGTAGAGACAGCAATTTTTTTTTCACTGTTTCTACAATCGATTGACGTACATCCATCGTAGTATGCGACAAGTCGCTCAACATTTTTTTCATAATCAGGCTAATATTCGCGATTTGAGAATACTTTTTCGGAAATTAATTTGGTTTGGAATATAATAGCATTCGTGGCCTCTGCCATCTTCCATCTGCACTTCTTCCGCACAAAAATCAAGTGCGCTTCAGTTGTCCACGAGCATGGACCAAGCTTCGTGGCCTTAGAGGGCTACAGTATGATCAAAGTTTTGTTGATAGTCAACTGGGTTCCGCGGCGAATTTTATTCGAGCAGTGCGTCCTCCGGAATCCGAAAAAGGCACGATTTTCGCCATAGGACCTCGACGAATTTCTCTGCTAATGCCGTTCTCGGTAATCACCAGTTAGTCTAGGTACACGCACTTGCCAACTATTTCAATTTCATTCTGTGGTCGGAGATGAACACGGTCTTCTCTGGGGTCAATTGTAGGCTTCTGTTCATCATCCCGTTTAAGGAAATATCCATATTGAGTGGTATTCGATAATTTTGGGATGTTTTCCAGAGAGCAGAAGTCGTCATCTTGGATTTCTAAAAGGCTTAATTTCTGGCCTCTGGGTATCATTCTGATTCCGGAAATTCTCATATTGGGTGGTATTTGGCCATTTTGGTCTGTTATTTAGAAACCAGAATTTGTCATCTGAGAATTCAAAATAGTCTCTGGGGGCAATTCTTGCCTCCTGGGCATAATTTCGATCATTTTAAGCTATTTTCCGGAAATATTGTTTCAAATATGTGTTTTATTTGGACGGAACCCTTCTCTTGCAGAGAAGAGAGAGAAGCGTCGTACCACCATAGAAATATTTCCTGGTCCCAAAAGCATCTACATGCAAAATTTGGTTTATTTGTGAGTCGCTGGATGCAATAAGAGCATCACAAACGTAATTGGGTTGGATTTCCGTCACGTTGAGTAGAAATGGTGGTTACGTCATTGCGTTTTCGTGAATTATTGACGCTATTTTTTGCACTTTTGATAAAATTTCGGTGCCTATAGGTCCGGTTTGGTGTGTTCTATCGTTAAAACGCAAAAAACACGAATCGGCCACTTTGGCGCTTCCGTCAGTCTGCGAGATTACGGCAGCATAGTCTTTTATTTTGTCCAGTTTGTGCCCTAAAGCAAAACCTTTGTTTACCAGTGTTATATACACTTTAGGTTTCTGAAGATATTCCACTATAAATCTACATGCTAACTTCAATTCATTAATTTTTTTCATTTTTTTTTTTTTGGAATTTTGATGTAAACATTGAGATTTTCTTGTTACTTTATTGTTGTCACGCCTTATCTTCAGTTTTTTCAATTAGAGAAAACAATATGTGAATTAGTGAAACTTGACTGCAAAATTAGATTAGTATATCCTTTTTATGTGACAAGCAGCTTTTGTAAATTGCAGCCGTATATGATTTTTTCCATGTGGGTTAAAAGTTAATTTTATTGAATAGAGAGTACCATTTGAATGCAAGCATTTACTGGTAAGCAATTTTTCCCAATGTCTAAATCATTCCATCAAAAAATTAAACCTCAGTTACATTAGCAGCCGGACCACCAGCGATTTCCACAGCAGAAGAAAGCAGCAAAAGCTGCATCGATATGTATTTCCTCCTTACATCCAGCTGAAGATTCACATTCCCCTGCTATCTTAAATGTCGCTACTGTGGGGAGATGTGGTAACGAATCAGCAATCCAGTCATCATGCAGCAGCTGGTTTGTACGCGATTATAGGCCGCTTATCGTCCTAGCCGTCCACCCCCTTTGCTTCACGACCATCGCCAGACGTCGCCGGTTGCAGCACCAGCGGGTAGAATGGAGGAACACAAGCGACAACCGATGACAACACATCGGTGCCCCGTAAGAGTGAAACATCGAGAACCGGGATAGCACAAAAGCCGCAACGGAATACAGCAAGCACCACCCTCCCGAGCCCTCTTCCCCCACGGACAAGCGCGCCTCAGCCACCACCATGCTCACGGGCAGTGCGAAGAAACAAGATACCACATAAACATCCGCAACATAACGGATCTTTCCAGATACAAATAATACTGTTAGCTGTTTTTTACTCGTTCTGGCCTACCTGGTTCTCTCCATGGTCGCTTCGCTAGCATCCATCTGCTTTCGGGCGACATGGTTTCGCATGACGGTGGTATGATGCTGATATTCTTATTTTCCTACTGTTCGCCTTTCGTTTTGCGTTCTTTCTGCCTACGTCAGTCCAGCTTCGAAGCTGATTGCATATAAGCACTGCTTAAAGACATTGTATCCTTCGGAAATCACTGTTCGTTCATGACGTTGTCAATAAGCTCAAGTTAATGTGAACAATTTTGTTGGGAAATGCATGCCAATGGTTAAATTAAAGTTATTTAGAAAGAAGCATTAGCTAGAAGTCGATTTACCGGTTGGGCTTCTCGACTGGCGATCAAGTCTCCCTTCGATTCAGCCCTTTGTATGACCTATAAAAATTCTTATGGGACACTTCTAAAGTGCATTGGACCTTTTTGTTTTGAGACTTATTTGGCCTGAAACTCAATTAAAGTTTGTGAATTGTAATTTCATGGCGCTGCTTATCATTACTTTCAACTCAGAACACATTAGAATTCAGCTGCACGGGTACTGGTGCTGGCAGACTCATTTATGCAAAATACTTTCCAGATACGGCAGCAGCTTGTTCAAGTCTGTTTATACTGGTTGCTGCAAAACAGACGACGATGACGCTAATAATGGTGTTTAAAACAAGGATGGCGTTTAGAAACGAATTCTATAATCAACAGAGGCGCATGTGCCTGTTACAATTATAATTATTACTAACTGTGTTACACATAAAATACAGCGAGGAAATAAGGAGTACCCCTGTCATCTCCGTCGGTTTTTACGCTTCTGAACTTGTTTTCAAAGTCCAGTTTGCGCGTATGCAAACTATCCAGGTTCTAATTACGACTTCACTACGGTAGAGCCGGAAAAGGAACTGGCGTATTTTTCTCCGCTCTTGGCGCCAGTAATTGAAAGAGGATGGTTTAAACATGGAGTTATTACAGCAGCTCCTGTGATGACGCCTGAAAAGTTAGCAGAAAAGCCGGACTTGGGAGACAGGATGTATTTATAAAGGCATTTGCGAATGCAAACAGGACAGCATAAATCGATTACTTTAACAAATTATCGACGGAAACTGTGTCGAGCATGTTAAGTGATAAACGGCGTGGTTGCTAATTAATAGCAAATTAACGGTAGAAATGCTGGGGATCACATGAGCTAAAGCAGATGGGAGAGGTATAAACGATGATGTGATGAAATGTTGCTGCTAAGAGAAAACAATGGGTTTTAAATCTTGCTTAAGCTACCAGGGAACAGTTCCTTCGCTACTTGGCAATATTTTGGCAATGTTTGTATGCCGAAAATCTAGTACTATTGGTGTTATACTATATCGAATTAGACTGTAATGTACGCATTTCCCAATAGAACAAACAAAGGCAGTCAGGCATAATTAAACCAGTAATAAAAATTTTCTACTAACCTGAACATCCGACACCCCCTATTATAAAATTCCATTAAAACACATATCAAACACGTTCCGGATATAAAATATTGACCATCTGTAAAACCCGCTGGACAAAGCGAACCCGCACCTCACACGTCCGGTATGCAAACCATCTCGTTTATCATACCGGTTGATGCAAAAAAAAAGACAACATTTACCTTCCGACGATAAAAGATGATTGATGCAACAACCTAGCGCAGGACAATTGCACAGACTGAGAATTTCTCATGAAGTAAAACCTACCCATCCATCCCTTCACCGTGTGCACCGTGGCAGAGGTGACGAGAAAAGAAAACCTTTAACAGGTTTCCTACCCCTCCGCCCGCACACATCTATCAAGCACTATCCGATTCACCCAGCCGAAGCCAGTGTATTACGTAATCGAGAACTTGAAAGCAACTTTAATTCCGCCTGACTTGTCCATGCCACACTAAAAGTTCGCTCAACTATGCTAGCTCTCTTGCACGGCGCCGCCGTCTTCGAACGTGGCAAGGGGCACAGGGGGAAGAAGAGAAGGAGGAGGTGAAGCAAAGCGGCCCACAGCACATAGTCATCTTTTCTGTGTGATTTTATTGCCCTATAGAACAAAATAGCCATGGGCATAGCCGCAACCGGCCAGCAAAGGGAAAAAGCTAGCGATTCACGATAATGCTGTGCCAGCAGCAGCAGCTTTTGTGTGCCGGGCCCAGTGTACATGGAGCGCATCAGCGAACCCTCAGCCACGGCCAAAGTTATGCTGCGCACCATAGCATAGTTCTGTATCACCAGCTATACAAACTAAACGGCGGCACTGCGAGTGGCAGTGTTTATCTTTGTGTGCGATAGGCTGAAAAGCGTTAGTTTTTCCATTTTTCCATTTTCCTTCAAGTTTGGCAGCGCATTCGCCAGCCTGAAACAGGCAAACGGGTAGACAGACAGCGTCGTCGACAACTTTAGAACATGGGGCGCTCTATCGGTGTGCTGTATCTACATGGAGAGACTTGGGTTTTATGTTTAATGAAATCCTTTGTTTCTCCACCATTGAGACTGTAGTCGACGGTTGAGCGTGTACAACCGGAATGCGCTGTGTATGCATGTACTCTAGCGATGCGATGCTCATTGAAGCTAGTTGTCACCAGATGCCGACAGTAGTTCTATGGGCACTGCTGGAAAGACATAGAGACTGGTAAAAAATACATAAAAGGAAGTGGTTTGAACAGACTTTGCACATCAACTGACGACTTGTAAATATACAACCAACTTTTGACATTCGTTTTTAACCTAGAAAATGGGCTGAAAATGGCTCAAAATTGTTTCAATTAGAATATAATACGTTTCGAAAGTATATTGATTCATCATTGCTCGGCTGTAGAGTGGGGTTGTTTTTTTCGTTTTCCCCTTTAGAGCTGAAAGAGAAAAAAACACATTAAATAACATATAACAACTGGAGAGTAGTGAATTGAATTATGTGTACGAACCAACATGATAAAACACGCAAACAAGAAGCGTCGCATTATATAGCTCTGTTCTGCCGATAAAACTTTCGCCTACAAAAAACGCATGTTTTGGAAAAGTGGAAATTTATTTCTGTATATATTCTCCTTTTAGCACAATACACTTGATCCACCAAGGTTCCCACTTCTTTAACCCATTTAAAAACACATTTTCTTAAGGTCTGCAAAGCTTGTCTCCGTGGCGGTGATAATCTTCTCATTTGACCCAATTAATAATTAAGCTCTGTAATCATTTTGCCCTTCTCCAGGTAGTCGATGTAGTTCACGCCATGTGAATCTCAAAAAAACGGAGGCCATAACATTCCCGTCGGATGGGACAGTCTCCGCCTTCTTCGAAGCAAGCTGGGTAAAGTCCACTGTTTAGACTATTCCTTTGTCTTAGGTGTGTACCAGTGGATTGATGTTACGTTAAAAGTTACAAAATAACGCAGAAACTCTCTCGAATTGTGTTTAAACAGCGTCAAACACTGTTCTGAAGTGTCTCAAAGCTGAGCTTGTTGTCTGGAGTGAGCCGATAGCTTTCTCATGCCCAAGATTTCATACAGGATATGACCTTCACGGTCTTACGGGGAAACCTACCCGCTATCTCACGTTCCTTCAATTACGCTAATTCATTGATAGTAATAAGTTTGCAACGTTGCACTTCTTTAGTGCAGTACCGGTATTTCGTCCTCTGGCCGTTATATGCAACACGACTCTAAAAAGGCTCTGAAATATTATCTAATTTAAATTTTAGGTAGCCGGAAGTTGGTCGATTCAAGTACACTCGCGAGAAACGTACGCCGTTATACACACCATTAATGAAATATTTATTCTTAGCGTATATATTAGAAAATACTCCTTCGTTTGGCTGCGGATTCCGTTTAATTCTAATTGGACAGATTTGCAGATTGTACACTCGAACTTCAACGCTTTCACTCATGACAAATTGCGTATTTGAAGCTGTTCTACTTAGCGAATAGATTAACTATTTCACGGTATCCTTGAGAAGATTATAAAGACACAGTTCCGATCAAGCACTTACGTTTATTCTGGCTGGAAGGAGAGCACGAGCACGAGTTCAAGTTAGTTATGGCAGTGAAATTAATTTCATCTAGCCCATAGATATCTGTGTTAGGGAAGCAAAGCAGTTGTGTGGGAAATATAAGGGAAAATTCAATCTCAAAAATTTTTTCGCAGTTTCAATTTCAATTTCACTTTCACTTTTTAGAATGTACCTCCTTATGCAGAACAGAGCCGTCGTCTAAAGTCGATGGAAATGTGCTTTTTAAAGCATTGAATTTCAACATCTTACGCAAAACTACTGGTGTTCAAAGAAAATCTTAAAAAAAAATTGATCGAAGATTTCAAAAGCGTTTATATCAATCATTTCTCGTCAGTTTTACGAGTTGATAGCATCAACCGATTAGAAATTTTTTTCCCGTTGCCGACAAAATTTGTATGAAGCAATGAAACACTATCGAGTGCTGTGATGCTGAACGCTCATACGGAAAGCTTTGTTTTCTATAAGAAATTCCACAAATAAAACGATCAACCAATTCAACCGAGCATTTTTGATTTGGCTGAAACTTTTCATTGATTTTTCTATGGGTAAAAGATGCTATATTGTGCTATTGGTTTAATTTTTTAGTAACACGACTCATTTTTAGGAAGCTATTTAAAAATGCTGTTTTGGGGAGGTATTGAAGATTACAAATATTTTCATTCCGAAAACGCTTCGTCTGATCGGTATGACGTCTTCGACCAAGTTGTTGATAACAATTTCGTTTTTCCGATAAAAAAACACGCTAGAAAAAAAAATTTTTTTCTAAGAGTTGAAAGAAAAATTAGAAACTAATTTTCTAAAGAAGCTCATTTTAAAAATATCTAATTATTCTTATAAAAACTACAAAAGATTACCTAAACGAAGATACCGGTCCGATCATGGAAAAATCTGGAAAAAAGTTATGATTTTTAGTGATGACAAACATCTCTACCGCGATCAGTACGATATTGAAAGTTTTGTTTGTCATTTTATTATTTGCGTGACTCCGCCTTTTCGAATGCAAGGGACAGCGAACGACAAACGCGTATATCTGGATTTAATGATGTTCAACTTTCACTTTAATATGGAAATGGTTTAGTCTGCGTTTTTTCGATTTAGTAGTAGTAGTAGTAGTAGTAGTAGTAGTGGTAGTAGTAATAGTAGTAGTAGTGGTAGTAGTAGTAGTAGTAGTAGTGGTAGTAGTAGTAGTAGTAGTAGTGGTAGTAGTAGTAGTAGTAGTAGTGGTAGTAGTAGTAGTAGTAGTAGTAGTAGTAGTAGTAGTAGTAGTAGTAGTAGTAGTAGTAGTAGTAGTAGTAGTAGTAGTAGTAGTAGTAGTAGTAGTAGTAGTAGTAGTAGTAGTAGTAGTAGTAGTAGTAGTAGTAGTAGTAGTAGTAGTAGTAGTAGTAGTAGTAGTAGTAGTAGTAGTAGTAGTAGTAGTAGTAGTAGTAGTAGTAGTAGTAGTAGTAGTAGTAGTAGTAGTAGTAGTAGTAGTAGTAGTAGTAGTAGTAGTAGTAGTAGTAGTAGTAGTAGTAGTAGTAGTAGTAGTAGTAGTAGTAGTAGTAGTAGTAGTAGTAGTAGTAGTAGTAGTAGTAGTAGTAGTAGTAGTAGTAGTAGTAGTAGTAGTAGTAGTAGTAGTAGTAGTAGTAGTAGTAGTAGTAGTAGTAGTAGTAGTAGTAGTAGTAGTAGTAGTAGTAGTAGTAATAGTAGTAGTAGTAGTAGTAGTAGTAGTAGTAGTAGTAGTAGTAGTAGTAGTAGTAGTAGTAGTAGTAGTAGTAGTAGTAGTAGTAGTAGTAGTAGTAGTAGTAGTAGTAGTAGTAGTAGTAGTAGTAGTAGTAGTAGTAGTAGTAGTAGTAGTAGTAGTAGTAGTAGTAGTAGTAGTAGTAGTAGTAGTAGTAGTAGTAGTAGTAGTAGTAGTAGTAGTAGTAGTAGTAGTGGTAGTGGTAGTGGTAGTGGTAGTGGTAGTAGTAGTAGTAGTAGTAGTAGTAGTAGTAGTAGTAGTTGTAGTAGTTGTAGTAGTTGTAGTAGTAGTAGTTGTAGTAGTAGTAGTAGTAGTAGTAGTAATAGTCGAATTAACTACCAACCTTTCGCCCACTACTAATAACAGTTAGTGTGACAGTTGTGTGTATAACCGTTTTGTCTTGTTTACCTGCTTGCACTACATGCGAAGCGAAGAAAGTTAGAATCATTCCGTGTCATCATCAACGATACCAATTCGGGACTACAAAGCTGCGCATATTTGTTTCTTATTTTCATGAGAGAGCAATAAGATAGCTTACGTGAAAGTGAGCAGCCAATTACGCAAGTTTGAACTTCGTAGTCGTGAATTAACGCTTCTTTTCAAGGTAATAAATCAATTAAGACGAAACGGTGTTGAAACCACAAATGCCCGACTTTGAGCCACCATTTCGAATTTTCAAAGGCACAAGACTCGGTAGTAGTTATTGCGTCACTTGTGAAAACGCTATTTCATGTTTGCTGCGGGAAGCAAACATACAATAGAGTTTTCACAGGGAACGCATAATCTATTTCCGAGTCCTGTGCTTCTGACAATTTGGCCGTTTGCTAGAAAAACATTGACATAACAGTGGCTGTCATATTTCTAAGTTAACCTTGCGGTTGTGGCTTAAAACCAACTGCCTCAACTATTTTGCGGAAATTTGCGGTCATGCATAAGACTTTTCTGAGTACGAAAATATTTTTATTGAATGTTACAGGTGAAAAGGAATAACGTCATTGCCGACACCGATAACCTCTTGTATCGTTATCGACGTTGACGATAACGTCTTCTAACATTAACGTTAGCGGCGTTAACGATCTTCACCAGGTGTTAGCAGCTTGCTAACGTCTTATGTCAGTTTTCTCTGCTGTCCTTGCGAATGGTGTAACGACTTGATCAAAAAGTAGGCACGGGGTGAGGAAGCGTTTTTTCGCTTCGGAGGATAGGAAACGCAGCATCACTCCACTTGACAACAAAAAGAAACTTTTCCTTGTTCGTTTATATTTCTTTTCTCATCAGAAAAAAAATGTCTCAGTTTCAATTGTTTCAACTTGTGAGGCTCTTTCCGAAGCGAGAATTTGAATAGCAAGGTATGTGACATTGTCATATTTACAATTCAAATGCATCTGAATCTGATATTATGTGGTTCTAAAATGATCGACAACAAAGGTCGTTAACGCGCATTCTGTCAACACTGCAGTTTCGGTGCCATTGCATCGATAAGCAAAGTGAACTGAATGCTATGCGTCGATATAATTGAATTTTATTTATTTGCGTTCTTAACTTATCTAATGATACAAAAATTGCTAGCTTTCGTTTACGGCAATGACGATAATGTCTGAAAACGTTAGCGTCATCGTCGATAACGATCACAAACAATATCGTCATAGACATTTTACGATAGGTTATCGATTAACAACCTTGTTTCTAATAAGTCCGTTTTGTTCTTCTCGTCGTATTATTTTTCCTCATATCCAATCAAATGAATCTCATGTTGCTGTCAAATAAATACAACCGATTATTTCTTTGTGTCACTTTTTTCACCTACACTGAAAGAAATCGACACGACCTTATAAAGTGGTTTGCACTTGAATTCGCCCTACTAGTCAAAACATATAGAATTCATATGCGAAACACTTTAAAATTATTTATCGTGCAACACGTCATTTTCAAATGGAAAACACTTTCAATTCTCGTGTTATAACATATAAACATAAAGTGTTTGGATTTTGAATCTCAAATGAATGTTTACCGAGCTTCGAATGATTTTTATTCGATTTTAAAATGAAAATAGTTTTACATGGAAATGATTACATATAATGCAACCTTTGTTTTATTCATAAAATTGGAATTTTACTATAAAAATTCATCACAAAATAAAAACTAGCCTATTCTGTTGAAGAAGCCGCTAAAGCAAACAAAGAATCATATTAATTTGATTTAAATAATTGATGTTTTAGTAAACAAATACTTGCCTCTAGCGTAAAGATGTTTTCATCAGAATCTCTGTGATCTTGTGCTGGAGGACGAAATGAGATTAGAATTCGATTCTTTTACGTGAGATAAATCACTTACCTTGCAAAAATTTACAGATGTAGTCCGAAAAATCGTCGAACTTCTAAACCGTATGACACTCGCTGACTTTACATTTGTCGCCATTTTTCTACTTTTCAGCACAAACGGCACTTCATTTGACATATAAAAACAAAACAAATCAACTGAAAGTGTTTCGCACATGATAATCACTGTGATGAAACAGTGGGGCAGATTCAAGTGCAATTCACTTGAAAGGGATGTTGGAATCATACGTAGATGAAGTGCAGCTCATGGATGTAAGTTGATGTGTGCAACAACTTGAAACGAGAGTGAAAAATGATTGAATTCGATGGAAAAAATTCTACAAATAACAATGCAAAGTCATTTTTATATCCAATTGATGAAACACTTGGATGGAGCGTGTGCAGTTTTTTCAGTGTAAAACAAATAAAAAAATACGTTTTTTTGTTTCATTTATTATACACATATATATTCTGGAAAAGTTGTCTAAACTGCTTCCTATTTCGAATGAAAAGTGTGTAATAATTTGAATATGCTTCAATCCCAAAGAAACGCCGCCATCAACAAATTACAAAAAGCCAACGTAAATGTCATGATGGCGTGAATGATAAACTAGAGGCTTGTAATGCAAATTCTTCAGAACAAAAACACCAGGCCAAAATGAAGTTCGGAATATCAAACAAAACCAGAAAATACAATGTATCACTCTGTCAGTTGACTGGAGAAATGCGGAGCTCGTGTGATTTGTATTGAACGCCAGATTGAACTTAGTAATTATTTTGAATCATTAATTGCGATTGCAGGCATTTTCGAGTATCATCAACGGCCTGGGTTTGACTGCTCTTGCGATTTTTTATATTAAAATTTGTGACCTGGTTAAACTTTGCTATGTTTGTTGGAGACATGTTTTATTAATAGCAGTGCTTACATATTTGATCAAATTTAACTTAAAATAAAAAAACAGAATCGCAAAGCTGGAGCACGTTTTTTATATGTAATTTTTCGGATTTCGGTTAGCGTCCTCCTTAGCGAATGCAGTATTTGTAACAAACTGTTTGTCCTTTTGTTTTACTTCCGCGCTCTGATGGATTTATCAAATTTCTAATTGTAGTCGTTCCATCGATCTCAGAGTTGAAGCATTTCATGACATCAACGGCCTAGTGTTTTTTGATTGGCTCGTATTGTTACTAAAATTATTTATCGCTCGATTTTCAAAACGCATAGCCAAGGTACAGTTTTATTTTTGGGAGGGTCTCAAAGCCCCAAAACCTTCCCGTAGACGCGATTTCATGTTTATTAATTGCGTTTTATCCAAGCAGTGAGAAATTCGTTTCTGGCAATCAATGGCTCGTGACATAACATAAGATATACTATTAGCACTATCAAGCTCTACTTCATCGCTATTAGTATAGAAGTACGGCAGACCTCAATCACATCATCATTAGTGCCTGATACAATAAAATAAATTGGATAGATCATTGAGATCAAGCAATGACAATAAAAATCATTAAATGTTAATTATTAAGTCATCTGTACCTTCTTCTCGGAAAAATGAGAAATTTAATTTTGCAAAATTTTATAACTTTTATTTCAATATCAAATAAGAAGCTTATTTAAAATTTTCACATGAGTTTTTTGTTTTCTACTTAGGTTTTAGTTGTTATTCGATTTAATGAAATAACATAAACATTGAATATGCAGTTTTGTATTGTTTTGTGATCGCTAAACTTTACGATGGTAGTAAACTGGTTCTACATGTCAGTAAGATGCTTTCCAGTCTTGCGGCATAAAAATGGACGATTTGTGAATAGAATCCCATTAAACGTAACTCAATCGTAAATAGTACAGATAAGTAATCTATTTTCAATAAATATATATATTTTACGTTGGCGTTTAATTACATTTTCTACCATACACACAGGGTTGATCTCTTTTATGTAACATAGGAAATGAAACGAATAAGTAGAGGCTATAAATATTAGATTACTATTTGCCGGTGATGAATGTGAGGGTAGTGAAAAAAAGAAATGAACATTACTGATAAATTGAACCTTTTACCATCAAATTTACGTCAGTGCAACCGCATTGATTGAAAGGGATTTTACTTTACTTCATTCTTCATTCAGGTTTTCAAATCTTTTAACCATTAATGATCACTAAAATAAATATATTCAACGCTGAAAACTACTAATAAATATTTTTATTCATTACAGGTTTGTACTCTTCCTATTAATTTCACTAAAGTAAGTATAATAACAATCACTTTTCTGTATTCATTTAATTTTTATCCTAAAAGTGTTTAATATCATACTGAAAAAAAATCACAAGAAGGTTGTATGCAAAGCCACGACCGCAAGTTCAAGTAGAATACTTTTACAAGAAAGATAACCTGGCTGCTTGCGTGTCAGTCATTTTTTCTAGTAAATAAACGTTGACCGTTCATTGGCAGTATTGTAATTTCTTTTTGTCTGATATTTTGAATGAAGTTCATTGAATATTTTTAAATTTTGTGCAAATGAGAAGTTGAAGTGCTGCCGAATTGTAATATGCACATTTAATACGACATCATTAAACGGGAACGGAACAAATGCTACGGTTATGCAGAACGCGAATGCCGGCGCGATGCGATTCGCCTTACCGTGGTGAAATGTACAGCTCTTTTTGAGGCGAAGTAGAGGTATACATTTCAACAGATTTCGTCTTGCCGAATCGCATCGCGCCTTTATTTGCGTCCAGCATGACCGTAGCCAAACACTAAGCGACGCAAACACGTAATAATAGTCATAGTATGCATGTAGATGAAGATAGTTAACTTTGGATTATAGCGCAAAACGAGAAAATATTAACTCTTCAAATAATCATTTGTGTTCTTCAAATTTCAGTTGTTCAATTTAATATCCGATGAAATGTTTGTTTATTATCTGATGAAGCTCTTATATAGGTCAAATGATGCATTCCCAATTTACTAGGTCCATAACTCTGCCGACCGTGCTTGGGAAAGCGCGGTATAACGACCAATCAGAGGTCGAATTTTGTGTTTTGACAAGGCTTAAGAGTTTTCAATAGTACAATAGTTTGAATGATAAAATTGCAATTTCATGCATTTGGTAGGAATCTTAGAAGATTTTCTAATCGATTGCTGCAAAAACGAAGGAAATCCATCGAAAACTAACCGATTTTTTAGCATTTGAAATTTTTCTCACTTTTTTCAGTTTTAGATTTTCATTCCACATCCCTATGTAGCCGAACTTCCTGAGAGAAGTATTCTAATTCAAAATTAAATCTTCATTAATTCATTTGTTGTCCTTATAAGGACAATTGTTCAATTTATCATAGGATGTAGTGTTTATCTTACATCTCTGTGTTACCTTGATAGTGAGGACTAAGGCGCACGGTCAACACAATGAGAAAGGTGTTTTCACATTGAAAACTAGACACGGCTTTACTGGAGGAAGTGTTGGCAAATGCATCTACCGCTAATACCACCGCTATCATACGAAAGCGCGTCGTTTCATGTGGGGAATATCAACAACGAGAAATGACGCGCGTCTAAGCATAACCCGAACTGTTTCGCCGTGCTGCTCCCATTTACCTTCACATCGGCCTCAGGGAAGTACCGGCTGCATCTGCATCTACCGCTGAGGCTGTCACTATACTGCTATTGGCACCAAAAGCTATTAACTCTTCAAATAAGTGAGTTATTTGTTCTCAAAAGAACAATTGTTCAACTCAAAATCGGATTTACGCAATCGCATCTCTGTAATATTACCGACAATAATATTCTTCTGAACAAACTGATACAACTTTCCCATTAGGCCTCTGCCATAATAGACGCGAAAAGCGACGCGAACCGATTCGCTCAGCTGTAGGTTAATGTACAGCCATCAGTAGAGCTGTACATCAACCTACGGCCGAGCGAATTGGTTCGCGCCGCTTTTCGCGTCTACTATGGCAGAGGCCTTAGAGAAAGTTGCTGGCTGATGTATTCACTTCATGCAAGCCTGCTGCTGATGCTTCCCGCTACCACGCTGAAACAGCATTTTAGTGAAGGGAGTGTCGTTGCATCAGCTGACCCTGCTACTATCGATGCTGATATACCCGCTGCAACAGCTACGCTATGCATAGCCATGCCACAGTTGTATACCCCCCGCTATACGCTGGCCCAACTGCTTAGCAACTGCAACGCTATCCGTAGCCATGCCACAGTTGTGGCCGCCATTGGTATCCGCTGTACCTGCATCTGCTGGCCCTGCTGCTATCGATGGTGAGATCCGCTGAAACTGCTACGCTTATTCACAGCCATGCCACAGTTGTGGCCGCTATCCGCTATCGATGGTACCCACTGCTCGCTCCCGCTGCTGCTAAGGGAGGACTGCTGTCGTCGCTGTTCAGAACTACTATGAGCGGCTTCGACTAAAACAGGCTCTCATATAGGGATGAAAATAGGAATGAATTATTTTACGTACGTGGTGGAATGATATAACTTGAAAAATATGTGTGACTTCATTCCGGCTCAAAGCGATCATTTGATAAGCTCCACCTCTTTTTTCAGTTTCTAAAGTTTTTCCTCTTTTTTCAGTTTCTAAAGTTTTTCCTCAGTTTCGTAGCACGGATGCACAAAAATGATTTCTTGTCGAGCCGGACCGATAGCACTCTCATTGAAGCAACAAAATAACATGTTTTGTGTCGTGTTGTGCAGCTTGGTTGAAGAAAATGTTCCCGTCCCCGTGTCGCATGTAAGCAGATTATTGCGTTCAGTAGACAGTAGATAGTGTATCCAGCGAATAAACACCGATGGCGCTCTCACACACGCAACGGTTTTAACCCGTATCTTATTGCGGTTTGTAACATCAAGCGATTTCGTTTGCCCGCTGTTGCATGTTGCATCATGTTGCAACTTGGCAGCTGGGAGACGACGAAATTCTGTTTATGCTGATTGATTGAATCGACGTCATATTAGCTCTGCATAGTCGAACTAACTGCTTTTGTGAATGCGTTCTAACAGGGCAGTTTATTATTCAATGTCGGTTATGCTGATCGCAGCCTTTGCGCTGCCCCTACAGTGGGGTATTACTAAATAAAGTGAAAATTAGACAACTACAACAGAATTTGATTGCATCCCGCACAGAATGTCTGCTTGTGTTGATGCCAGAAAATTATTAACCTTCAATTATTTTTTTATTTGCCTTCAAAAAAGCATTTTGCTGTTCAAAATCGGTTGCTAATTACAACCTTAGAGCTGCCCTAACATTGGGGGAATTAAGATACACGGACAACATGCACTGTGGAAGCTATTTCACATTCAGTAAATTAGGCGGGTGCGACAAATTTAAATTGCTAGGATGCAACACAGAATACTTGCTTGCGTTGACAAAAATTATTAACTTTCAATGACTTGTTTATTTGCCTTCAAAAAGGCATTTTGATTTCCAAAATTGGATTTCATGCTGCCCCAACACGGGGGGAATATTGGCTGTCTGGCGACACACGCTGAGAAAAACCGCGCTGCTCCTGAGACGTGGTGACCAACCACAGAGCTAGTGCTGCTGCTAAGGAAGGACGACTGCTGTTGTCGCTGTCTAGAACTATTATGAGCGGCTCCGGCTGAAACAGGCTCTTATATAGGCCAAATAGCATGTTTTCAATTGCAAGGTATATGATCCTGTCGACCGTGCTTGGGAAGCAAGCATATAACGACCAATCAGAGGTCGAATTTTTCTTTTTGACAAGGCTTGACTATTTTCAATAGTACAATAGTGTGAATAATAAAATTACAATTATCTTATTCTGGGACGAATCTTAGAAGATTTTCCAATCTATTGCTGCAAGAACAAAGGAAATCCATCGAATACTAACCGATTTATTAGCATTTGAAATTGGACATATTTTTCACTTTTTTCGGTTTTAGATTTTCATTTCACATCCCTATGTAGCCGAACTTCCTGAGAGAAGTATTCTACTTCAAAATCGAGTTTAGTATCTTGCTTATAAAATCATCTCTTTATTTAGTAATGAATCTTTACCAAACTCCATACTATAACAGTGTAGTGTTTCCTGGAGCCAAATTAATTCTCGCTCCGTTCCTCAGAATCGCGGTGTGGTCGGGCTCTAAATGGGGTTACCTAGAGCGTGTGCTGCGACACGTTACGTCATGCTGCCGTAGTCGCAGTTACACGTAGACAACGGGTTTTTTTTTACTATGTGCACAGGTTTTATGCCGCTAGGAGACGTGATGTGCATAGATGCTACGGCTAATTTTTCGATAATACTATACGAACCAAAACTACACAGACACAGATAGCAACATGAGAAATGGCTGGTGAATTTGTGACATTTGTTATGCTGGATTTCGAACAAGCGACATTTGAAAATGTTTACAATTTTAACATCCAAAAGAGAAAGTTTTATCAGCATGGAGATGGGGGAGCACAGCCCGATCGAGCCAACCGCTTATCACATTCATCCGTCCTCACCTAATCCATTTTTGGCCACATAAGAAATCCCAAACCTAACACAATAACCGACATCCTCTACACGGAAACGCCGATGCCGGTATACAAATTTGATTGCCAAAATATACGATCGTAATGCAGCATGGTGCATCATCGATACGGTAACGGAGACGATCGGATTGCATGACCGGCAAGGAAGCTGCAGACGGACGGTGCTTTTCCCGTCTGCCATCATGTAGCGAATAGAGCTGTGCCGTAACCACCGTATATGTTGGTGCGCGATAGCGTTTGCACACCAGTGGTGACGTTAGAGATGACCCAAATAACTTCCAATATAGCATTTCCGAAGAGCCGTAATGTAGATTTCAATATTATGTTCGAAGTCTTGAGTGTCATAACAATACGTTTAATACGACAAAAGAATTCATTAGTAGTAATATAAAAGGAATTATCCTGCTTTTTACAGTAAGAGAGATGTGCTAAATCATCAAATGCGCTCAACAGACTGAACGACTAACGATATTCGAAATTAGCATACTTATCGTGGACAAATCTTTTTCAATTTTCAGCGTTTTTAATTCTCTCGAAAATATTCAACGATTTCTTGCTAACGCAACCCAATTTAGTCAACTACGTATCATTTCCATCCGTCCACACCTAATTTATTGCTGAACACATAAGAACCCCTGCTCGCCTATAAATCTTATTTTGGGTTTGTCTATATCTGTTTTCAAGATAACCAGAGACTGTGATAACAGAGGATAGTTATATTAAGTCATAAATAAATTCAAAACACTCTGAAGCATTGTAACGATAATCATTTCTTTATGAGGAAAGAATAAACTAACTAGCATTAATGCATGTCAGTCCCAAGTTTTAAACTAGATTCTGGATAAACTTTTTTTGGTTAAAAATTCCGTTTGAAATTCCAAAAGCTTATTCTAATTACTTCCACTTAATTATGGTAGTGGATGTAACAATCCTCATTCTTGGATTTCAAAATAGCGTTTGAAGTTTATTTTCGACTTTCGACATCATCCCCGTGAGTTCGAAATAAATAATTCACGATATTTTCAATATTCGTAAGGGTTTAGCCATTCTTTTCCTAAGTTAGCTCCACCAAATTAAAAATAATTTCGACCTTTCCTATAGCTCTTATTGTCAAATTTCAAATTCAATTTTTTTTATTAACACATTCGCAGAGCATTCATGCTTTGTGAATTTTCACATTAAAAGTGCTCTTGTTATAAAAAATGACTGAAAGATTCTCGTTCTCTAAGACTATTCTGATACTACAAAAGAACTAATCTAGATGTTTTCAAAATAGCGGAATAGTACAGTAGCTTGCTTTAAGAAACGGATTGAAAACCATGGGGTTGTTGTAACTTTGGAATGCTCATTGCGAAATCTGTACCAAAAAATAAGTATTATAAATTGATTGAGAAAAACTTTAAATGCATGTAACGTAAAAAAAATACTATCTAAGTCTATTTAACTTATTTACGAGAAAATCCGTTTCCTGTAAAAAATCCAAATGTTTAGTTCATAAAACCTCGACTCCAAAATCCAGATGCTCGAACCAGGGTTGATATTTGTTGACACTCTTGAGTGAAAGTCAAAAAAAAGCATCCATAAACGTTATTTATTTACAATCCTTTCAGAGTTCTCCCTTCCCGCTTTTTGAATGGAAGTGAACTGTCTAAACACCTCATCATATTTCATGTGACGAAAGCAAGACAACAAAATCAGATTGTCAGTTAACAAAGATTGTCAAGACATCGGTCAGTGTCAGTGAAAAAGTGTTTCGGTGAGGTTCATTTTGGTTGAGTGGACTGTTTGTTTTTCTTTTTCGCTTTGAAGTGAAGATCATTTGGTTGGATTTGTCGTCAAATTTTATTCCGTAACCGTGAACGATGCGCGCGATCTATTTCATATGAGTATAACAGCACGTTACTAGGACGAAAACCTAGTGTATCTGAAAGAGTGCTGCGATCATTGGAGGTGAAAATTGGAAATGATTGGCTGTAATGTTCAAAGAATTTTGCTGGGGAGAATGACTTTTATCAGCACTGGCTCGGACAACCTGTCTTTGCCGTTTTTAACCGAAAAAGTTTTTCTATGATATCACATCATTTCATAATTTTCTCTAGAAGATTTAATAAAAATATCTAATGAGGACTGATACGATTCTTCATGAACATACTGATTTAAATAATATTTTGAAATAGTTGATTTTCCATTTTTATTTGGTTTCAAACCACTTCGCTGACATCATTTACTCTATTGGTTGTAATCAACGATACCATTTATGGTGCCGTGTTGACTGTTTGTTTTTCGCTATTCATTGAAGTTTTTTTTCACTCTTAATTCGCATTTATAGTCAGTTTTGTTCGAGGAATAGGTTTTTTCTCTCGATTGAATTCGTTTCATGCCTCTCCAGTTTTTTTTGTGCCCTGAATGAATTATAATGCTCACGCTAAGAAATTTTTAATGGATGATACAATTTTCGCTGTATATTTTGGACTTTCAAATTATGTATTCTGAGCATATGACTACCGGATCAATAACTAGAAACTGTCATTCAAATATACTTGTTAGAATAAGAGAAAGAGTAAAGTTCAGAATGATGAATTTAAAAAAAAGTAAAATATTGATATTGAGAACATAGGACAAACAATTCTCTGACCTTTCTATATTTTAAAATCAATAAAATCAATTTTTTTATGATTCCAGGTTTCTCGTTTTTTGCCATTGTTTTGACTATGAGTCTAATAGGGTTCATAATTTCACATTACCTGTTCTTCGTATAGCGAGGCAAACAAAATTGGATACGAAGGCCGCACACAACTGTACGATTCAACTTGAAGGTGTTAATATAGAAAATTTTCGCAAGACGAAAATTCATATAATTTTCAATGCTTGGCTTTGCACTGTTGTCCGTTTACTAAGGTTTGCATTAAAAAATGTGGTGATAATAATAATTGAGACAGATAATTCAGTTTGATAAATTTCCCATGGAAGGTAATTATATCAGCTTACTTGCAATTGCAAAAATTTCATGGCGAACAAAGGCATGTGTGTGGGCATGTTTTTTACTTCTTTCTTCATTTTATTTATCAGTTCCTTCACGACAAAATTTTTGGAGTAGATCTTACGCTTCAGATTTGCCCAAAAATTCTCAATATGACGCACCTAGGGGACGTTGAGCGGGATCGCAAAATTGGGTACCACATCGATATTCAACTGCTCCATCTCCTCCAACGATCGCTTCAAGTAGTGAGCCGACACCAGATCCAGCTAGAACACCACTTCTTCGCCTTCATGGTTATTCTTGATGAACGACGTAACTTCCGAAAGGCACTTCGTACAAAAAATTTTCCCATCCACAACCAGTCCGGAGTGAAAGAAGAGCGGCTGTGACATCCCCCTCTCGCTGATTGTCAATCACAGCAGGGAGCTTGGTTTGTGAAAATTTGCGATCCGCCAGGAAAGTCGACTTGACCACCGCTGCATCATT
Organism: Wyeomyia smithii; assembly: GCF_029784165.1. NCBI lineage: Eukaryota > Metazoa > Arthropoda > Insecta > Diptera > Culicidae > Wyeomyia > Wyeomyia smithii. Next base: position 79,030,974 of record NC_073696.1, read on the forward strand.
GCCTGCAGCTCCGAGATCAGTGGACGGTTCTGCTGCTTCCTGACATGTATGTCTATGTTTGCCAGGTACTTTCTCAAAGGTTGGCCGGTTGCATTGACCTCCTGGCTAGCGATGTTCGCAGCTTCTTGTCGCTCAGGGTCGTCGGCCGTCTGAAACCAGGCCTCCCTTAGATGCTCTGATTATTGTCCAATAGTGCCAAGATGTTGAAGATGCAGGAGCGCCGTCTACAAAGTGCCGCACGATATCTATTTTCGACGCGGCGGGGTACCGTTCTTTGAACGCGCACAGTTCTGAACAGAGTAGCTTCACTGTTTTCGCCATCATGGTTAGAGTTCGACTGACAGTGCTGTCAATTTTTTTTTCTGCTGACTCATGGGTTACTATTGTCGTTGTCTTTTTTGCGGTGTAGCTTCCCCGCGGACTACACTTTGTCCTATTGCTGTTTTATTTTTCATTTTCCGGACTATTCCGGACTCTCCTTTTTCTGTCCCGGACAGTCCGCGAAGACATCACACATTCACACATATGTGTCAAAATCAAAAAAAAAAAAAATTTGTCAAAAGCGGTTTGCTTTGATTATCGTTTTTCGCGTGTCAAACATCAGGTTGGATTTTTTTATTTTATTTTGTCATTTTCAGTAAATTGGCAATTTTTTCGTACAGTAGCACAAACGCGACAAAAAAACAATGGCGATAATGACCAAAACAAAAGTGACAGCTACCTCAGGTATTACGCACACCATTGCAACTGCTCGGAAAGTGTTTTTTTTTTCAGCTGCAAATTGTAGTCCGGGACGGTATAGCCCTGTCGTAAAAACGAATTCGACATATAATTGATATTGCATGGGTAGTTTCGTCAGTGTGTGTGAAAGTAAACCCATGAAAAATCGGCAAAAACCCGCGAAATGCCGCGAAAGTAATGAAAAATAGCAATACACTCGCTTTTTACGCGGTTTTTTTTACCGGAATTCACGCGGTTTTTTCTACGCGGCACGTATCTCCCGCGTAAGAAGCGGCTTTAGTGTATTCTGTATCAGTCATTAAACATTTCGATTTGAAAATTGCAAAATTTATGAAAACCAGCAACACGGATAAAGGTGAAGAACCTCGATGGCAACGGGACGTCTTTTCCTACGCAACCAATAAGATGAAACAAGAGTGTATAAGTGGCTGTCAGATTGCCTTTTAAAACAGCGTACATAACATCGCAAAGAACAGAGGGGGAGAGTTGGTAACCGCGTTAGCATTTTGATTTTCGAGTTTGTTTGTTAAGTAATTGTTTTTAAGTATCTAGCATATTATGTGATTCAAGGAAAATAAGGTTTTTCATTTCATCCTGCGATAGCGTCAATAATACAGCCGCGATTTTGCATGTTGTTAAGGTGTACTCTTAGCTCACATGTAAATAATGCAGCTCGGATTGTGTGAAAAACTTGCTAATAATTTTATTTTCAAGGTTCCACACTATTAAACAAAAAACGTCGGTGCTGCCGGATTCTAGAAGCCAATTAAAATCAAGAATCAGTGTTCTCGCCATTTCTGCACATCTGAATGTATTCCACAAACGGCAAGCGTAAGTTCTTAATGAATGCTGTTCCGAGCTTGTTACTTGTAGACAACATCGCTGAGTTGGATGTATCGATTATAATATCCAACATTACAACAGAAAGCCGCTCTCTCCTAATTGCTGTAAGCCTACGAAACCATATTATGTTACGGTAAAACTGCTTGACTTCACCCTTTTGGATGAAACAGCACTACTTACAACGCGATTTTGTCAGCCTGGGATGAATTGTCTTCGGATGGCTCGAGTACTAGATCCTATTCGACCAAAGATTTTGGCGATTGGTGACCAACATGATAGAATTCCAGAATGTGGAAGATTGAACTTTGTACCTACAAGCAAGCATTTTTTAAAAATACCCGACAGTAAGATTGGCAATATAATGTCGGTGGGTTTTCGGATCGCACACATATTCTTGAACTTGTACGGTTGGCAAATAGGAATTTGGCAATTCCCGGAAACTCGGTAGATACGGAATGCAGCGGAAGCCAGTATAACTTGAATAATTCAAACCAGGCCGACACCAAAATATGACTGAAGACAATTTAACACAGTATGTACTTTTCGTCAGTAATGCAAAGCAATCATGAATCGTACGGCTAAATTACCATGTATCAAATTAAATTCACCACTTGTTCGTTGGTTTTACAAAAAAAATCACTTGATTGAGTGTTTTCTGAAAAAGAAGGTTTCCGCGAAATTGCCACGCATTTTGAATATTTTCTATTTTGCCACCAGCGAGTTTTCAATTTTTTTACCGCGAGTTACCACTGTCTCTAATTATTGTTATTGATAATAAAAACTAATTAAAACTAATGCGTCTTAGAGGTCATGCACATTCCATGTGGACCGATTTTTGACGATTATGTACCCCTGAAGTAGTAGTTTAAATGTTTCTCCAATCAACGAATCCCGTAGCACCAACATTCGACGAGCTACTACGCTCTCTACCAGCTACCATGTACTTCGTTTTGACAGAGTTCATAACCAGCCCTTCTCTCGCCGCTGCCCTCTTGAGAGGTCCAAAGGACTTTTCCATCGCTCTACGGTGAATACCAATAACGTCGATAACCGTCAATAAAACCCAGTAACGTGAGACTACGTAATGTTATTGCCACTTCTTTGCACGCCAGTCCTTCGTTTATCACCTTCCAATGTTGAACAGTTATTTAGACAGCCGCTCACCCTGCTTTAAATCATATATTGTCACAAAGGCGTCGTACACAAATGACGTAACGCTAAAAGTCTTAACAATAAGTAACCTTCGAAATGACTCCCCCCCTAAAATTGCGTATCGATGAACAACCTGACCCCCCTCCAAATTTTCGATTTTGAGCAAATTTTTCAGTTACGTAATCATATAATGAGTGTTCAACTGAATTTTTGTCCAGCTGCTAAAAACATAGCATTGCAAACAAAACAGCTATTTGTATTTTTTTTTTTTTAAGGGGGGATTTGTTAGTAGCTTAAGTATTTATGATAAATATTAGTAAATAATGAGTATGTGTGTCCAATCACGAATGGTGACTTCTCAACACTGTTAGAAATTTGTAATTTTAATTGTTAGGATTTGTTTGCTTTCGCAATTAGGACTTATCATTCGTAGGGATTTAAACCTACTTGTCAGAAAAGGGGAAGTAAACTTACAACTAACTTAATTGCTAACTTATTGGCTATAAAGAGAGCTTATCGTAGCAATTGAGGATTGCAACGATTTTTGTCGAAAATTGTTAATAATTTTATTTGACATAGCTTCTAATGGTTCAACACCAGTAAGTCAATGTAATTCGAGTGTACCAAACCAAGGAGAACGCTTCAAAATCATTTTCAGAATTTTATTCTGAATCCTTTGGAGCGTTTCCTTCCTTGTTGAACAGCAACTTGACCAGATCGGTACAGCATAAAGCATTGCTGGTCTAAAAATTTGTTTGTAAATCAAAAGTTTGTTCTTTAAACAAAGTTTAGAATTCCTGTTGATGAGAGGATATAAACATCTTGTATATTTGATGCACTTGGCTTGTATACTCTCAATGTGCTCTTTGAAAATAAGTTTTTTATCATAAATTAGTCCCAAGTACTTAACCTTGTCGGACCAACTTAAAATAACCCCATTCATCTTGACAACGTGATTATTGTTTGGATTGAGGAAAGAAGCCCTAGGCTTATGCGGAAAAATTAACATTTGAGTTTTAGAAGCATTGGTAGAGATTTTCCACTTTTGCAAGTAGGAAGAAAAAATATCTAAACTTTTCTGCAATCGACTGCATATGACACGAAGACTTTTTCCTTTTACGGAAATGCTTGTGTCATCGCAGAACAATGACTTTGTGCATCCTGGAGGCAAATCAGGAAGATCTGAAGTGAATATGTTGTACAGAACTGGACCCGAGACTGAACCTTGAGGTACACCTGCTCTGACAGGAAATCTATCAGATTTTGAGTTCTGATAGACAACCTGCAGAGTTCGATCAGTGAGATAATTTTTTAAAATTTTGATTGGGAAAATTGGAAAATTAAAAGTTTGCAATTTCGCAATCAAACCTTTATGCCAAACACTGTCGAATGCTTTTTCTATGTCTAAAAGAGCAGCTCCAGTGGAATAACCTTCAGATTTGTTAGCTCTTATCATATTAGTAACTCTGAGCAATTGATGAGTTGTGGAATGCCCATGGCGAAATCCAACCTGTTCATTTGCAAAAATTGAATTTTCGTTGATGTGTGACATCATTCTGTTAAGAATAATTCTCTCAAACAGTTTACTTATTGAAGAAAGCAAACTGATTGGTCGATAACTTGAAACTTCAGCTGGGTTCTTATCCGGTTTTAAAATGGGAGTAATTTTTGCATTTTTCTATAATTTGGGAAAATATGCAATTTTGAAGCAGCAATTGAAAATTTTCACTAAAAACTCCATTGTGCTCTCAGGGAGATGTTTGATTAGTATATTAAAGATTCCATCGTCACCAGGTGCTTTCATATTTTTGAAATTTTTAATAATTGATTTAATATCATTCAAGTTAATTTCAATTATTTCTGCAGGTAAAAAATTCTGGGAAGAAATTAAATCAAATTGACGTGTGACTTCATTTTCAATTGGACTCACAAAATTCGAATTTGAGTTATGAACACTCTCAAACTGCTGAGCAAGTCTTTGAGCCTTTTGTTTATTGGATACAAGAAAACGTTCACCATCTTTTAAAACTGGAATAGGCTTTGAAGGTTTCTTATGAATCTTCGACAGCTTCCAAAATGGTTTTGAATATGGTTTTAATTTTTTAAGTTTAGTCTCAAAATTTTGATTTCTCAGAAGAGTAAATCTATGTTTAATCTCTTTCTGTAAATCTTTATAAATAGTTTTAAAAACAGGGTCACGAGAACGTTGATATTGACGTCTGCGGACATTTTTCAAACGGATTAGAAGTTGAAGATTTTCGTCAATTATTGATGAATCGAATTTCACTTGAGCCTTTGGAACAGAATAATTCCTGGCATCAACAATTGCACATTTTAATGCTTCCAAAGCGGAATCAATATTCACTTCGTTTTGAAAATCAAGCTCATTATTGAAATTTCTCTCAATATGAGTTTTGTATCTTTCCCAATTAGCCTTGTTATAATTAAAAACAGAGCTCATAGGGTTTAAAACTGATTCATGTGATAAAGAAAAAGTTATTGGAAGATGGTCAGAATCAGTCAGTAGCATGTGTGATCAAATCACTACATACATGACTTTGATCTGTTAGCACCAAATCAATTGTTGAAGGGTTTCTTACAGAAGAAAAGCATGTAGGACTATTCGGAGACAAAATAGAATAGTATCCTGAAGAACAATCATTGAATAAAATTTTGCCATTGGAATTACTTTGAGAATTATTCCATGAACGATGTTTAGCGTTAAAATCGCCGATTATGAAAAATTTCGAACGATTTCTGGTGAGTTTTTGTAAATCACCTTTAAAATAATTTTTGTGCTCGCGTGTGCATTGAAATGGTAAATATGCTGCGGCAATAAATAAAATCCCAAGTTCAGTTTGAACTTCAATTCCCAAAGTTTCAATAACTTTCGTCTCAAGATGGGGAAGAGCACGATGTTTGATTCGGCGATGAATAACAATTGCAACTCCACCGCCGGAACCCTGAATCCTATCATATCTATGAACCACGTAATTGGGATCATATTTTAATTTTATGTTAGGTTTCAAAAATGTTTCAGTAATAACTGCAATATGCACATTATTTACTGTTAAAAAATTAAAAAGCTCATTCTCATTGGCCTTCAATGAGCGAGCATTCCAATTTAATATTTTAATTGTTTTATTTAAAATCATTGCTAAATTTTAAATTAGAAACAATTTTAATAGTAAAATTTGTGCCTATTTGAATGGCTTCAAACATTGATTTTGCCTGCAACATGGCATTCATAAGATCGAACGTTGCCTGTTGCAAAAAAGAAAGTTTACCTGCCGTAATAGGCCCCAGGCAGTTGACATTAGAAAAAATATTTTCGGCAGCAATATTAGCTGGAGTAATAGGTGTACAATTATTTTCTAGCGTGTTTTGCTTACCCATATTAACGGTCATTTTCGAACTACCAACACTAGGCGGTATAATGTTCGAACTACCTGTAACCTTTGCATAAGTTAAACGGGTATGCGAAGGAGTAGGTAAACTATGCGTCACTGGTACGCTTGGAGAATTTTGTTTTGAAGTTGGTTTTAATTGAGAAATTGAATTTTGTTTACCGTGCCTTGCCTTTTTTTTTTTTTTTTTTTAAAGGTGGCGGGGAATTCTGCAAACAGACACCTGAGAAGAGAACTCAGGGTGTGGGGATGAGACTAGGGGAGAGATGCTGGGGTAGTTACACTCGCCCAGGCACCTACTGATCCCTGTCCCGACCCACTAAAACCCCTCCAGTCTCCAGCCCTGGTCTTCCCGGAACGACGGTTAAGTATTACGTCGGGAAGTGGCTTTTGTGCGTGATGCACCCTCTTTACTCTTATAACCTTCTAGCTAACTACCTGGAGACTGGTAATTAGCTACCACTGGCGTGTTGGTGGTTGACCCGCCACACACGTTGCAGCTCCAGAACAATCTGAGAGGCGGCCGCACAGACCGCGTTCCAGATGTCCGGGTCGTCGCACATCCTCCGGACTAGATTGTCTGGAGTAGTGCCAGGCCCGCTCACAGCCATCATGTTGCACCTCGCTCTTACGAAACGGGGGCATACGAAGAAGACATGCTCAGCAGTCTCCTCCTCCTCCACGCACTCGGGGCACATGGGGGACACCGCGTGTCCGAACCTGTGCAGATATTGCCTGAAACAACCATGGCCTGACAGAATTTGTGTCAGGTGGAAGTTCACTTCACCATGTCGTCTCCCGACCCAGCCGGATATCTCCGGTATGAGTCGGTGCGTCCATCTGCCCTTTGTGGAGTTGGACCATTCCCGCTGCCAGCGGAGCATCGAGAATGACCTTCTGGTACCTCGTATGCCCCTTGTGTCACGTTGGTCGAAACACTCTCTGTCCTCCTTGATGGCGATGCTGATAGGCATCATGCCGGACAAGACACAGATTGCATCGTATGACACCGTACGATACGCACTCGCAACTCTCAGGCACATGAGCCTGTAGGTACTTTCCAGTTTACCACGGTAACTGTTAGTACCTAGCGCTCTGGACCACACTGGCCCACCATACCTAAGTATGGACGAAACCACGCTGGCAAGAAGTCTTCGCTTGCTGCCATAAACCGCTGAGCTATTGGACATCATACGAGATAGTGCTGCAATAGCCGATGAGGCCCTCTTACAGGCATAGTCGACGTGACTCCCGAACGTGAGCTCGTCGTCCACCATAACCCCAAGAGCTTCAGGGATCGCTTCGAGGCGATGGTGCAGTCTCCGACTCTGACCACCGCCTGTTGCTCCGATTTACGGTTGTTCACAACCGTGACCTCCGTCTTATGATGCGCGAGCTCCAGTTTCCTGGAGCGCATCCAGTCCTCGACCTTGCGTATACAGTGCGCGGCCGTCAACTCGACCTCCTCGATAGACTCGCCGTAAACCTCCAGCGTTATGTCGTCTGCAAAGCCGACGATCACAACCCCCACAGGGAACATGAGTTTTAACACTCCGTCATACATAACATTCCACAACACCGGGCCCAGGATAGAACCTTGCGGAACTCCTGTGGTAATTGGGACGCACTTCTGACCCTCCTTTGTGTCGTAAACAAGTACTCGATTCTGGAAATAATTTTCCAGAATCTTGTACAGCGACACCGGTACATGGATGCTCCTGAGCGCGAGCGCTATGGAGTCCCAACTGGCACTATTGAACGCATTCTTCACGTCGAGCGTGACGATTGCGCAGTAGCGTATTCCTCTTCTCTTGCGCTGGATTGCTACCTCCGCCGTCTTGATGACGGAAGAGATTGCGTCCAGCTTGGACCTGCCCTTCCGGAAGCCGAACTGGTTACTTGCCAGACCGTGTACACCCTCCGTGTACCTCACCAGTCTGTTGAGGATGATCCTCTCAAGCACCTTGCCCGCGGTGTCCAGCAGGCAGATAGGCCTATATGCCGATGGGTCCCCTGGCGGTTTCCCAGCCTTCGGCAATAAGACCAGTCTCTGCCGCTTTCACCTGTCCGGAAAGAGACAGTCATCCAGGCACCTCTGCATGACGTTTTTATCGCCAGCCTGATCGCCAGGTTAGGGATACCATCCGGTCCCGGTGCCTTGCTCACCTTTAGGGATTTGGCGATCACGATGAGTTCCTCATTCGTAACCCTTGCCTCCTCCCCTGCCTCGACACGGCTGTCGTCGCTCACGGATTGGATGCTCGGCAGGTTGGCCGACCATCTCTGGTCTATGTCTGAATTACTGGAACGTCGGACGTGAGACTCGACCGCCGGAGGCCAAGGACTTGGCTCGTGGCGTGGAAAGAGTCCCTCGATGATACGCTCCAGCATCGCTGGTGATCGCTCTGCAGGCGCCAGCGCGCCTTTAGTCTTGGCCATTACGATCCTGTAGGCGTCACCCCACGGATTTGTATTGGCACTCGCACATAGCCTATCGAAGCAGGCCCTCTTGTTGGCCTTTATCGCACTCTTTAGCATCGATCTTGCCGAAGTGAATGCTGCGCGGCGCTCTGTCCTCTCTTCTTCGTTTCGCGCACGCTGCATCCTCCGTCTTGCACGGAGGCACGCACTGCGAAGGTCGGCTATCGCGTCCGTCCACCAGTAAACCGGTGGCTTTCCATTCCTAGGTTGGCTAGTCCTAGGCATGGTGGCGTCGCACGCCCGCGATAGCATAGCAACTAGTTGGTCAGCAGTCGGGCGGAGCCAACTGCCCCCCTCGCGCTCCCTTCTCATTGCCTCTTCGAATACCTCGGCATCAAAGTGCGATGTCTTCCACCCGCGAACGGTCGGAGTGTGGGCTCTACCCGTCGCTTGCCGCCTCTCGTTGTTGTCTACACTATAACAGACCGCCTGGTGGTCGCTATTAGTGTAGCCATCGTCTACCCTCCAGTTCTTGATCAGTCCTGGGCTGGAGAACGTCACGTCGATGATCGACTCCGCACCATTTCTGCTAAATGTACTTTTGTTCCCAACTTTGGCCAGATCTAGGTTGAGCTTTGCAAAAGCCCCCAACAGGATCTGGCCCCTCTGGTTCGTGAAGCGACTTCCCCACTCAACAGCCCAAGCGTTGAAGTCGCCCGCCACCACCAACGGCGTTAGGCCCGTTAGCTCCATGGATAGGAGGTCGACCATCTGGGTGAACCTTTCGGTAGACCAACGTGGCGGAGCATAGCAACTGCAGTAGAACACTCCGTTCACCTTAGCAACTACGTACCCTTCTTCTGAGGTTGAGACAACCTCCTGAACCGGGAACTTGCTCGTCGTACATATGGCCGCCAAACTGGACCTATCCGCAAACCAGTTACCGTTTCCGGGAGGGATGCGGTAGGGATCCGATATGACGGCGATGTCCGACAACGACTCAGTGGCTGCTTGGTGTAGCAGCTGCTGAGCCGCGAAGCAATGGTTCAGGTTCAGTTGCGTCACCCTTACGCCCGTGGTTTCGCAGCCGGCTTACCGGCTGGGCACCTGGGGCCTCCCATAAAGTGTTTGGCGTCTCGTTTCCCGGAACATACCATGCACTTGGGAGACTCCCCACAGTCCTTTGCTTTATGGCCTGCACCTCCACATCGCCTGCACAGCTGGCTCCTATCGGGCCCCTTGCAGGTCCAGGACTTATGTCCGCCCTCGAAGCACCGGTAGCAAATGTCTGGTTGCTGTAGTATGCCCAGAGGACATACAGACCAGCCGACCTTCAACTTGCCCTCTTTCAGGGCCAGGTTAGCGTCCGCCGACGGTAGTCGGAATGTAGCTATCTGGGTCCCCGCCGGACCTTTGCGGAGGCGGATTAACTCCTTAGCCACCTCCACCCCGCACTTCGCTTTTAGGGCTTGTGCAATGTCGCACCACTCAGTGATTTCGTCCAGGTTTTTAAGCTGAAGAGTCACTTCTGAGGTGAGTGCCCGCACTTGCACCTCCTTCCCTAGGACCCTTTCAGCTACCGTTTTGTAGGTAGCCCCCTTGTTCTTGGCGTCCTTCCGGAGCTCAAGTATCATCTCGCCAGTGCGAGATCGGCGGATACTCCGCACATCCGCCCCCAGATCCTTGAGCTGGGTTTCCCCCCTCATCTTCAAGACTTCTGAGTACTTCGACCCATCCGTCTTGAGTATGAGGGCATCACCCCTACTCCGCGCCTTTTTGACCTTTTTTGGTCCTCTGGCCGCTCCGCCATCATGTCGCGTCGCACCTTCCCGACGCTTCCTACCCTCTACGGTAGTCCAAGGGTTGCCCGTAGCCTCCACCTGTGCCTTTTCCGCGGTGGACCTTGAACCGGTTGGCGTGTGTTCCCGTGGGAGTAGCACGACCAATCGTTTCTTGGTGTTCCCGGGGGCCGTTTCCCTCGGGGACTGCCTCGTTCGCTTAGCGACCTGCCCCGTGGAGCAGACCGACGCGAACGAGGGGGCGTCTGTCTGCACCTCTTTAGATGCAGTCGCCCTCCCGGTCCTGGCCGCTTTCTCGGCCGCCTTCACCCGAGCTACGAGTTCTTCGTGCTCCTTTCTGGCTTCATCAATGGTGCTCCGAAGCAGAAGGAGGCTCTGCTTCAGGTCGCAAGCGATGTTTCGCCTGTTCGCCAAGAACTCGATTATGGCATCGAGTTGTTCAGACAGCGCCGCCACTCTTGGCCGCGTGTCCATACACCTTTCGACGGCCTTGACTAGCAAGGGACCGTCTACCGAGATGTCTGGTGTGGACACCGACGGATTCGCCGTTTTTCCACCTCCAGACTTCGCCGCATCCGTCTCCGCCTTCTTCTGCGGAGACCGCTGGATGCCACCTCTTGCGAAAGGATTTTGTAATCCCTCCGCACTCGTCTCTTTCGTTTTGAATGAGTTCATCTTGATGTTAAATGGGTCCCCCTTCCAGCCGCTATCCTTGTCCATGGTGGAGTAGTCACCTATGTGGTCCCATGGTGGTCTATGCCGAAGCAGTGAGGTCATGGCTAGGGTAAGCAGTCATAGCGCCTTATGGGCAACTATGACTCCACCGACCGGCGCAAGTCAGGAACAACCATCTGATCCTACTCCTGCCTGATTCCCACCAGGCAATAGACTCGGAACGTACTGGAAGGCCTGCCAGGTTTTATGGGACGGAGACCCCTGCACCGGGTACCACCTCGCCATTTCAAGCCGTTGTCACACGACTTTACTAAGGGAGCTCGATGCAGGTGCCAGCCCGAGGATGCGGTACCATTCCGAAATCCAGCTCATATCCGTTCACTACGCTGCCAGTTGCCATAATCGGGACCTTACTGGCATCAGTCCCGATGGGCGGGTAAGTGCTTTTGGGTGTTGGGAGCGGCTCTATTCGCTCCGTCAGAGGTGCTTCCGGGTGATTGTGGCTTTTGCGAGGAGTCGACTGTCCCTGGTCCGACGCTCACCACCCCTAGGCGACCTCCCGCTGCTGGTCCGGGACTGTTCGGTACTGTCAGTGGTCACACCTGTATTGTGCGCCCTCGACGATCGCCACACGTCGACCCGTGGTGGCATGCAGCTCTGCCTTGCCTTAACAATTGCTAAACGGGCTAGGCATTGATAAAAATTTGACATATGGTTGCCGTTACAATTCGCACAGCGAAAATTTTTACTCTCTTTCACAGGACAGGTGTCCTTTTTGTGAGAAGAGTCTCCACGATTAAGACATTTTTGGTCCATGTTATAGAATTTGGAACCATGGCCATAACATTGGCAAGTACGGCATTGGGTGATATGCTTTTCACCTCCGCCATACTTCCTATAAATTTCCCACTTTACACGCACATTATACAAAGCATGTGCTTTTTCAAAAAATTTTAAGTTGTTAACCTCATTGCGGTTAAAATGAATTAAATAATTAACAAGGGAAATTCCAGTTCTCTGACTGTTTTCGCCTCGTGATTTTTGTTTCATTAGAATTACTTGGGTAGGGGCTATGCCAAGTAATTCTGTTAAAGTAAGTTTGATCTCATCAACGGTTTGATCGTTGGTGAGACCTTTCAAGACAACCTTGAACGGCTTGGTGTTCTTGGTGTCATATGTAAAAAATTTGTACATCTTGTCAGTTAAATACTGAACAAGACGATCACGACCCTTTACTGAGTCGGCTAATAAGCGGCATTCACCTCTACGGCCAATTTGATAGGTAACTTTAACGTCAGAAACAAACGTTGAAAGTTCCTTTTTGAATATATTAAATTCAGAAGAAATAGTTACCACAATAGGTGGAACTTTCTCCTTTTTAAAGATTTTATATTTTGTATAGTTTCATTATTGGTAACTTCCATTTCACCAGCTTCATGCTCAAGCAAAATATCAAAAGGATTGTCACTACAGACACTCGAAGTGTCAGAAAGAGATGCCTCTCTTTTCCTCCCCGCAGCGATGCGAGGTTTCTTTTTCCGTCCAGCCATTTCAGGTGATACGAAAAAAGTTAAAACAAATGTTAAATTCAAAAGTAGGTAGTCTTGAGAAAGACTGATGGGAAATAACTTTCAGGTAGTCTTTAAAAGACACACTGACAAAACACAAACTTTGAAGCTATGGGCAGTCAAAGACCAGTCCACAAGCAACCGAAAAAACGTCTGATCTGTAGGACAGTTCAAGACGCACTGATTCAGTTACGTAACTTTCTTAACTACGCCCCCTCCTCCCTATGTAACAATAAGTAACGCTGACTCAACCCCCTTCATGTGTTACGTAATTTGTGTACGACGCCAAACGTGTAAGATGTCTCACTGGCTACTTGGACGCTTGATAAGAAACCGTCAAGGGTGCACGTATCATAATAATAAACTTATTTTTGTATAATCATGCTCGAGATTTCTCTTAACTAAATCGTACTCTGTGCTGGAGTCATAGACGACGAGTCTGCACGTTGAATTCTAGAAATTTATCGAGGATTTATCGGAAGGTGAACACTTGATCCATATCGGAGTGCCTTCCTTGAAAACCACATTGGTATTCACCAACAAAGGTTTCCTGCAACGGCTTCAATCTGTGGAACAGGATCCGGGAGAAAATTTTATATATGTCTCTACCGTTCGTTCTGGTTTCCTCCCACTCGCTCTTCGATCCGTTCATTAAATCTCTGCGAGTACTCTGCAGTCATTCCTCTAGTTGAACACCACTTAACGTTCAACCGTATCCTCCACGTAGTCCTGGATTTCAATACGTTGGAAGCCATTTCTCTCGATTTGGGCATTTGGATCTCCGATAGCTATCTTCATGTTATACCCTGGGAACTGTACGTACGTACGTCCGTACGTCTGTGCGTCTTTTCAAAGAGCTTATAGAACACCTCCTTTCCGTCAATGGATTTATTATTGGTAGGTGCGTACACATAAATCAGGTTCGCATATACGGTCACTGATCGGCATGCATCAAAAACACGTTTTACTCAAACGAATCATCCGGAATAGGATCTACTCTTCGCAACACACGTTCTCCTATTTTTGGCATGTCCTGAATAGCTAAAACCTCCTCATTCACCTTCCACAGCTCTCTAGTCAGTTGTGGTGGTGCAGATCATAAAGCGAAGGACTGCAGAGAGCCTCCCAAGTGCCTGGCAAGTTCCGGAAAACAAGAAACCAGGCACTTTATTGGAGGCCCAAGAAGCCCTGACGGTATACCGACTACTGAGCCACGAGCGTAAGGGTGACACAACTGAACCTGAACAACTGCTACGCGGCACAGCAGTCTTTCCTCCGGGAAACGGTAGCTGGGTCGTGGATAGTGGTCCAGTGTGGTGAACATATGGCCGACAACCATGTTTCCGTCTTGGGGGTTGTGTCAACCTCAAACGAAGAATACGCGGCTACTAGGGTAAATGGAGTGTTCTACTGCAGTTGCTACGCTCCACCATGTTAGTCTATCGAAAAGTTCGCTCATCTGGTCGACCTTTTCACAATGGAGCTGACGAGCCTAGCGCCATTGGTAGTGGCGGCCGATTTCAACGCTTTGGCTGTTCAGTGGGAAAGTCGCTGTACGAAACAAAGGAGTCAGATCTTGTAGTGAGCTGAGCTGTTGTAAGACCAAAGGCATGTTGACGCCAGTAGAGCGATCACCAACGATGCTGGAACGTATCCGCGAATGACTTTATCCACGCCACGAGGCAAGTCTCTGGCGTCCGGCAGTCGAGTCTCACGTCCGACGTTCCAGTATCTCAGACACAGACCAAGGATGGTCAACTAACCTGCCAAACATTGAATCTGTGAGCGATGACAGCCGCATCGAGTCTGTTCCGGGCAGTCATGCAGAGGTGGAAGCGACAAACAGTGGTCCTATTACCAAAGACTGGAAAACCGCCAGGGAACCCATAGACATATTGTATAAGCCTATCTGTCTGCTGAACACTGTGAGAAGGGTGCTTGAGAGGGTTATCCCTAACATGCTGGTGAAGTACACAGAGGGTGTCAACGGTCTGGCAAGTAACCAGTTCGGCTTCCGGAAGGTCAGGTATACGCTGGATGCTAATCTCTTTATCACCAAAACGGCTGAAGTAGCACTCCAGCGTAAGAGAATGGGTATTACGCACTCGTCACGCCCGACATGAAGAATGTGTTCAATAGCGCCAGCTAAAACTCCAAGTCTATTGCGCTCAAGAGCATCCATGTACCGGTGTCGCTATACATCCTGGGTCCGGTGTTGTAGAATGTCATGTATGATGCAGTGTTGAAACTCTACGGCGAATCCATCGGAGAAATTAAGTTGATGACCGCGCGCACTACATACGCAAGGTAGAAGACTGGATGCACTCCAGGAAACTGGAGTTAGAGCACATTAAGACAGGTCATGGATGTGAACAACCCTTAATTAGAGCAACTAGCGGTGGTCAGAGTCGGAGACTGGACCATTGCAACAAAACGATCTTTGAAACTCTTGGGGGTTATGGTTGACGACAAGCCTAACCCTCCAGTGCCCGAATTAATTTTCAGTAGGACTTCGAAAAAATCACTTTAAAACTTAATAAACATTTTTTAAGTACTGATTAAAGCGTTTTAGAGGTTCAACTGAAGACCGTCTAAAGGCAGTACTGGGCACTAGAGGGTTAAGAGCCAGTTTGCCTGTGAGTCTGTAAAAGGGTCTCAACGGCTATTGCAGCACTATCTCGAGTGATATCGAATAGCTCAGCGGTGTACGGTAGCAGCAGCTTCTTGCCAGCACGGTTGTCCATAGTGAAGTATGGTGGGCTAGTGTTATCTAACACGCTAACTACTAATAGTTATTATAGTAGAAAGTGTCTACAGGCTCATGCACCTGAGTATGTATTGCGAGTGCGTATCGTACAGTGTCGTACGACGCAATCTGACGATGCCTATCAGCATCGCCATTGAGGAGAGCTTAGAGTTCTCCGACCACCTCGACAGGAGGGGCATACGAGGTACCAGAAGGTCATTTTTGATTACCAGATGACAACGGAAATAGTCCAATTCTGCGAAGGGTAGATGAACGCATCGTTTTGCGCGTGCGAGAAGCAACATAATGTTACTGAGCGGGCCAGACAGTACTCCGGACAAATTAGTTCGGAAGTTGTGCGAAAAACTCGGACATCTGGAGTGCAGTTTGTGCAGCCACCTCACAGATAGTCCTGGAGCTACAACGGGTGTGGCGGGTCAGCCACCAACACGCCAATGGTAGCTATCTGGCAGTTTCCAGGTGATTAGCTATGAAGTATAAGAGTAGAGAGGGTGTATGAGGCACAAAAAGCCATTTCCCGATGGAATACGCAACCGTCGTTTCGCTCTCTAGCTCTGTGGTCAAGTTAACTGCGCGTGCATGTTCGGGTAGAGCCCTTACATTCCAAGTACCGAGTTTCCAATAATCGTTTATGTCCATGCTGGATGGTTCATGACTTACTTAATCTGCGAAACCTACCATTACTAACACGCAGAGAATACTGAGTAAGAATCCCCAGGATACCTTTAACTCGGAGACGGAATCGTGAAAGAAATCGCAAACACGATCCGGAGGATTCCCACTCAGGATTCTTATTCAAGAATCCTAGAGCTATATATAGGGCATTCCTGAGGTTTTTTTTTTCAGGAATCCTTTTCAAGGACGCTCACGAATCCAATGTGAGGAATCCTAGAGAATCTATGCGAATCGTATGTGTTCGTCCGGAATAGTCTTATGACTGGGATGTCGTCTTTGACATAGCTGGGTACCTCTCCATAATACAGCTGCTCGCTCCGAGTCAGACACTGTTGAACGCCGTCCTTTACATGGCGAAAAACTTATGTACCAACCTTCTTCTCAGTCAGCATAAGAAATACGTTTCCACCGGCAGTTAATTATCGGGTTTTCGTTAAGATTACTCGTAGGCTAGCAAAAGGATCTCAAGTGACACGTGGCTATTCATTAACCACAACTGATGACAGACTAGCACTAAAATAAATCAGCTGAAGCTGATTGATTTTTAAACGCTAAAGCAGTCAAAAACTTAAAACCTATGGCACAGATAATATTTATAATACGCTTAGAATGGAGTAACCAAGCGTTACACAAAAAAAATATTATTTCGTAATTTTTCCAAAACATCGAAAATATAAACACAATAAATACAATACAAAAAAATGCTTTTTATTTTAGATTAAAACCTAAAAAGTGATGTAATTAAATCAAAATCTTAAGAAAATCAAAAGGTTGAGGTGAAGCAGTTAAACCTAATATAATCAATTTCATTTATTTCGTTAAATTACACCAGATATTGAAGCGAGAGTCACTTTAGCCTTGAAAATGTAAATGTCCAATTTACCGTCATTTTTTTTTAAAGTAAAAGTAATTTTAGTTTGACCTCTCAATTTATTTGAGTGGTCGTAAGTTTTGGAAAAAATAGTAAAATTTTACGATAAATTGAACAAAAAAAAGCGATGGATAATGGATGACAAACAGTGCGGAAACCGTATATTGTTGAGGCTTTAGTGATATTTGGATCAGAAAAATATGTCGAAGAAACCGTTTTTACTATCTCACACTATTCTGATAAATTTGTTGAATAACGGGTGACAACTAAAACTTTGAATTTTGTTTCTACTGCTATCAAAAATTGTAGATATACTTAAAGAAAAACCGATTTTTTGCTCCTGGAGATATGATTATTATTAACGATAGATTTGAGATGGATCCATAATCAGATTCCTGAAGAAGCTTTTACAAAATACCGAAACAAAGGTGTTGTACGGCTTTCATGTCGACTATTCAGATACATCTTTAAAATCAACTGTTTGCAATTCGTTGCTCTCCAGCTATTTTTGCATCCCAAAGAAAGCTTTGATCGAACGACAGCGAGGCAGATTCGTTGAGTTGCGCATTTTGGGTACAAATGGGATCGAATTTGTTTGCAATGCTTCTTAATTTAACGCCATTTCGAACCGAACTTGATAAACAAAACTGCACATTAGAGTGGCCATTTTTGTAACATCATGCGATTTCGATAAGCGCCGGGCGGAAAAAGTTTCCTTTTTACTCCAAAAATAAGCCATGAAAATTTGAAGTTGGTCCGAGTTCATTTAATGGACCCACAAAACGCTTATATTTAAAAAAATAGATTCTCATAAGAATTGTTGTTTTTTTTTATCCCGTTATGAAGTTTTTTGCCTTAGTTTTTTTGAATAATTGTATATTTTGCGTCGAAATACTCTTTAATCATAAAATCATATCATTAGGGATATTCACATGTTACGTAACGCTAAATTTTAGCAATTTTGAATACCTTCTTTCCCTAAATAACACAATTTTGCATGGGGGCCTCGCACAATGGCACTCTTCTTTGAATATCCCCTTCTTCTGAGTACTTTACGTAATAAATGAATGACCTCTTGTATTCGTTAGAGGATTTGAAGCTGCCATTCAGTGATTATATCCCTAGTGAACCGTCGCAATCGGATTAGTGAAGTAAAATTAATAAAGTTATCAAGAGCTTTTTGTACGGATTCAATGTTAGTTTTAGTATTATTATTATTTTTTTCTATGAAACAGTTCAGCACTAGTTATCTAGATTCACTAGGACGGTGATTTATTTTTTTTTTTTTCAAATAAAGTCGGTAGATCTCATGTTGATCGAATTGCAATTCTTATGAGTTACGATGAAACAGCAAAGTTCTTAGGCGCGCTTAAAATTGATTTAAGCTCCGGCAAAAATATCGCCTAAGAAGTTCATAATACGCTAGTGGATTGGAATATTTCGGAAAAGTTTCGAAAACTAACCAATATTACTTGTCCTCTTCATATCTATGAACTTTTATGCAAAATATATTACATGGCAAAAGCATCGGACCTTAAACACTTTTCTTCAACCATTTTACAAGAGAATCAAAGGAAATCATTCACAGCTTCAATGATCCAAAAGTTCACTCGAAATGGTTCGATGGAGATTGCAATCAAATTAAGCAATTTTATGCAATCAAGTTCACGGCTATTATGAAGTGCTCTTGGAGTTAGCATTCACATTTCTTGGCTGTAAAGCGACCCTTTTTCACTTTTTTTTTTTTTTCTTCACATAACATTTATTTGACACGGCACGAATACAATTTAATGTTTAACGGCGCCAATTATATCTGATGACTTAAAAACTAAAGCAAATTTTTTATCCTCGCTGCCGACTACGAGCTGAAATTAAGTCTAACTTAAAACTAGCATGGGATTTCCAATCAGTGTTTTGTTGTTCAATGGTCGTCTGATAATCGTCGAAAGGCATGTATGGATTCGTTCTGCTGAGCCACGATGTCGTGAGTTGGGACAGAGGCTCGTAGTCCTTGGGTCCTGGTTCTATTGTGCGGGGTCTGGTTGCTGGTTTTATGCTTAAGGTTCAAACGTGTTCTTGTCGTTTTGTTGGGTGTAGACGGAGGGGAACGGGACTAGACTGGGGCGTGGATGGATTTCAGGAAAACGTATATAAGGGACATGTAGGATAGGTCACGGCTCGCCAAGACATCACGAACAGGAACAGCCAGCTGTCTACCCTCGGCCTGCAGGGAAGCTATTAATTTAGACCTGGCGTCACGGTGTACAGGGCATGACCAAACCACATGCTCTATGTCGTGATAACCTTCACCACAGGCACAGATACCACTTTCCCCGAGCCCAACACGACGGAGGAGCGCGTCAAATCTATAGTGATTGGACATAAGCCGGGACATCACGCAAATGAAATCCCGACCTACATCCAACCCCTTGAACCACGGGTTCGTCGATACTTTGGGGATTATGGAATGTAACCACCTTCCCAATTCCCCTCTGGTCCAAGCATTTTGCCAACTGATGATCGTATTCTGACGTACAAGTGCGAAAAATTCATTAAAGGCAATTGGTCTTTCATAAATATCACCGTTTGTTGCGCCCACCTTAGCCAAAGAGTCCGCTTTCTCATTACCCGGTATCGAGCAGTGAGAAGGGACCCACGCTAAGGTAATCTGAGTAGATTTTTCGGATAAAGCACTCAGATGTTCCCGTATTTTCCCCAGGAAATACGGAGAGTGCTTAACATCTTTCATCGATCGGAGAGCCTCAATGGAACTGAGACTGTCCGTAAAGATGAAATAATGGTCCGTGGGCATTTTTTCGATAATCCCTAGGGTGTACTGAATTGCAGCTAATTCTGCGACGTAAACAGAAGCAGGATTATCGAGCTTATGGGAGACGGTTAAATTGTTATTGAAGATACCGAAGCCAGTGGACCCATCAAGAAGTGATCCGTCAGTGTAGTACATATTGTCGCAGTTGATGTTTCGATATTTATTGGAAAAAATTTTAGGGATCTGCTGCACGCGTAAATGATCCGGGATTCCACGAGTTTCTTCTATCATGGATGTATCGAAAAACACAGTAGAATCAGAAGTATTTGATAAGTCGACACGATTTGGAATATTCGAAGAAGGGTTAATATTTTGGGACATGTGATTGAAATACAATGTCATAAAACGGGTTTGAGAATTAAGTTCGATTAACCTTTCAAAATTTTCAATCACGGGACGGTTCAAGACCTCACATTTGATTAGAATACGAGAAGACAGGCTCCAGAAGCGGTTTTTCAATGGTAGTACTCCAGCTAAAACCTCCAAACTCATCGTATGGGTCGACTGCATGCAACCTAAGGCGATACGCAAACAACGATATTGTATTCGCTCCAGTTTGATCAAATGTGTGTTTGCTGCGGAGCGGAAGCAGAAACACCCGTATTCAATAACAGACAATATCGTTGTTTGGTAAAGCCTTATAAGGTCTCCTGGATGGGCTCCCCACCATTGTCCGGTTATTGTACGAAGAAAATTCACTCTTTGTTGACATTTTTTCATCAGATACCTCACGTGACAACCCCAGGTGCCTTTAGAGTCGAACCAGACACCAAGATATTTGTGTACCAAAACCTGAGAAATCGTTTTACCCATTAATTGTGTTTGAAGCTGAGCAGGTTCATGCTTCCTAGAAAAAACTACTATCTCAGTCTTCTCCGGAGAGAATTCGATACCTAGCTGTAAAGCCCAAGCAGACAAATTGTCCAAGGTATCTTGCAATGGTCCTTGCAAATCGGCAGCTTTGGCTCCTGTAACAGAGATTACACTGTCGTCTGCAAGTTGTCTTATCGTGCATGAATTTGCCAGACATTCGTCGATGTCATTTACATAAAAGTTGTAAAGAAGGGGGCTTAAACATGAGCCCTGGGGAAGACCCATGTAGCTAATGCGAAAAGTTGCCAAATCGCCATGCGTAAAATGCATGTGCTTTTCGGACAACAAATTGTGCAAAAAATTGTTCAAAATTGGAGAAAATCCTTGTCGGTGAAGTTTACCCGAAAGAATGTCAATAGAAACGGAATCAAAAGCCCCCTTAATGTCCAAGAACGCAGACGCCATTTGTTCTTTACGAGCATACGCCAGCTGAATATCTGTTGAAAGCAACGCAAGACAATCATTCGTCCCTTTGGCACGGCGGAAGCCAAATTGAGTTTCTGATAGTAGACCATTTGATTCGACCCAGTGGTCTAAACGACGGAGTATCATTTTTTCCATCAATTTCCGGATACAGGATAGCATTGCAATCGGCCTATAAGAGTTGTGATTAGAAGCTGGTTTCCCTGGTTTTTGGATGGCGATCACCTTCACTTGCCTCCAATCCTGCGGTACAATGTTTTGCTCCAGGAACTTATTGAACAAGTTCAACAAGCGCCTCTTGGCATTGCCGGGTAGATTCTTCAACAAGTTGAATTTGATTCTATCTAATCCAGGCGCGTTATTGTTACAGGACAGGAGGGCAACTGAAAATTCTGCCATCGTAAAAGGTGATTCTATCGCGTCGTGGCCCGGAGACGCATCGCGAACAATATTTTGCTCAGGAACAGAGTCCGGACATACTTTCCTGGCAAAATCAAATATCCACCTACTTGAAGACTCCTCGCTTTCGTTGACCGTTACGCGATTCCGCATTCTTCGGGCTGTGTTCCAAAGAGTGCTCATCGATGTCTCCCTCGACGTCTCGTTCACGAACCGACGCCAATATCCACGTTTCTTTGCTTTAGCCAAGCTTTTAAGCTTGGTATCAAGCTCCGAATACCGTAAATAGTCGCCAGGTATACCTCCCGTCTGGTAGGCCTTAAACGCGTCGGATCTTTGCGTGTAGACATCGGAGCACTCTTGGTCCCACCACGGAGTGGGAGGCCGTTCTTTGATCGTTACGCCGGGATATTTCTTCGTTTGGGCTTGCAACGCGGCGTCGAGAATCAAGCCCGCGAGGAGGTTGTATTCTTCAAGTGGTGAATGATGTTGAATCGACTCGACCGCTTTTGAAATCATTTCCTCGTATAACTTCCAATCGACATTTCGTGTGAGGTCATACGGAATGTCAATTGGTCGCATGCGAGTTGACCCGTTAGTAATTGAAATAAGAATAGGCAGATGGTCGCTACCGTGAGGATCGAGGATTACCTTCCATGTGCAATCCAACCGTAGCGACGTCGAACATAAGGATAGATCCAAAGCGCTTGGGCGCGCTGGAGGTTTCGGGATACGTGTCATTTCACCGTTGTTTAAAATAGTCATGTCGAAGTCATCGCAAAGGTTATAGATTAAAGAGGAGCGGTTATCATTGTATGGGGAACCCCAAGCCACGCCATGAGAGTTGAAGTCTCCCAAAATCAAACGTGGCGAGGGAAGAAGTTCTATTAAATCAAAGAGCAGCCGTTGCCCAACCTGTGCTCTGGGGGGAATATATATTGAGGCAATACAAAGCTCTTTACCTTGTATTGTCATTTGACATGCGACAACTTCGATGCCTGGAATCGAGGGGAGGTTAATACGATAGAAAGGATAGCACTTTTTAATCCCTAAAAGTACTCCTCCATATGGGGTGTCTCGATCAAGGCGAATAATATTAAAATCATGGAAGTTGAGATCAATATTTGAAGTAAGCCAAGTTTCACAAAGGGAAAATGCATCGCATTTGTTTTTATTTATCAAAACTTTAAACGAATCAATTTTTGGTAAAATACTTCTACAATTCCACTGTAAGACAGAGATAGAATCCTTCATATACGCAGTTGAATTAGGCATCGAAGGATACAATCGCTGCAAGGAGAGGCCATTGGGCAGTCAACTGCTTCAAAAATGATCTAACTGTTGGGAGGAATGCTGTAAGAAAAATTTTAATTGGATCGGGTACATTGAAAGTTTCAAAAATCCAGTCCACAATGTCAGAAAATTTCACTAATCCAGAGTTTGTTTCATCAACTGGGAGTGTAAAAGGAGCAACTGGGGTTTTAGATGTTCCTGGCAGTGCTGGGAACTCCTTCTGGGACTTTAAATTTGCCAGCCCAGGAGGAGTTTGCTTCGGTTTTTCCGCAGCACTGTTTGGTTTGTTTGTAACTTTCATTTCACTTTGAGAAATCTTAGGACCTTTTCTGGGAAGTTTAGGAGAGGAAATATTTTTCCTCTTTCTAGACTCCCCAGGATTGGCGTAAGATGCTCCCGCTGGTGAATCGTCAGAATCGGTTTCATCAGAGGACAACAGATCGAAGGGGTTCGAAGTAACGGGAGAAGTGGTAACGGTCTTCTTCAGCATGTCAGCGTAGGAACGCTTTGAACGCTCTTTGAGAGACCGTTTTATTTTATCCCTGCGCTGCATGTACACCGCACATGTCGAGAGCTCATGCAGATTTTCTCCGCAGTGAATACACTTTTCAGCGTTAACACTGCAAGAATCTTCCGCATGAGACTCCCCACACTTGCCACAACGTGCCTTATTGCAGCAGTAGGGGGCTGTATGGCCTAACTGCTTGCGATTCAGGCAGTTCATGACGCGGGGCACGTAGAGCCTCACAGGGAGACGAACCCGGTGGATCGAGACGTGGCTTGGTAGTGCAGACCCGGCGAACGTAACTCGAAACGAGTCTGACGGAGTGTATACTGTTTTGCCACCGATGATCGATGCTGACCGCAATTGCTTGCAGTCGAGCACCTTTACTTCGGGACACGTTTTGTTCTTAAAGCACCCTTTGGCACTTTGCAGTATACACTCGACGGACAGACTCGAATCGGTTATGACACCGTCGATCTCCACGTCTTGTGCGGGTATGTAAACGCGATACTCGCGTGTGAAGAGCTCAGAGCAAGCTATATCGTTGGCCTCTTTCAGGTTACCGACCACGACACGGAGCTTGTTAGGCCGGACCTTGGAAATTTCGGTCACGCCCTTGTACTCCTTCGTCAGGTCTTTAGAAATCTGCAAGAGGTTCAACTTTTCGATTTCGGTCCTGCCTTTGGCCGAAAATAAACAGTATAGTTGCCCTGGGCTCCGTCTGGGTAAAGCCTGGGGCGAGGGGGGACTGAAGAATGAACAGGGGAGGGGGTAACAGAAGGGTCAGGGTCAGAGGGGTTCGGGGATGGTGGCGCGGGAGGCGAGGGATCTACATCCATCGCGCTAAGTCTAGCGCACTAGCGCTGACAAGAACACGTACCTTTTTATTTCTCCCTTCCAGTAAGGTTGGTTGTCCGATCGTTCGAAGTAGCAGCCGTTACAGCCAGCAGCACCAATACAGCAGCACCAAACAGCCACCAGCAGCGAGCCAGGTGTGAGATCACTCCACACAGCGATACGACTCGCTGACACTGATGGCTTCTTCTTTTTCCTCGTTTGTGTCTCGTCCACTGCTGTAGCACAATCCAGCCAGCAGCCAAATCGGCTTACGCACCAGCTGGCAGTCACGATGCGAAACAGTTGCACAAAGGCACGACCTTGAACCCGGATTTATTTCACTTGACCAGGCAAACAATGCCAACACTTGTTCACACGTCTTTTGTTTTATACTCTATCGGACCGATCACAAAACACGTCCAGTACTGATGCGTGTTCGGCACAGAATGACCCTTTTTCACTTATCACACGCAAAATTCATGGTAAAAAAAAAAAAACATTTATTGCCTGCGAAAATATTTGCTCTGATCTCTGATAAATTGCATTCGAGACATGTCCCTTTTTATAGTCAAACTTCACATTCAGGTGATTTACGGGTGTGCAAACGCTATCCAATGTATGATTCAAGTTATGAATTTTCTACATGATTCTTTCGCATATATCGAAATTGATAGTCGTTTCAGACGCTGTAACTGAAAAGATGAAGAATCGCTTGTGGTATTTAAGCGCAGAATAAGTTGGATTGGCTTGATATCCCGCTTAAAATTAACCAAAAATTAATCAGGCAATTAAAAGCGAATCGTCCTTAAGGTGAAACGGTATTGAAGCCACACAGATGACGCATTACCTGTTACCGAGTCTTGTGCCTTTGAAAATTCAAAGTGGTGGCTCGAAGTCGGCCATTTTTGGTTTCAATACCGTTTGGCCTTAAATAGCTGATGTCGAATATCGCAAGCAATAAAATCCTTAACAGTTACTAGTATTTAATTTATCCCATCTCGTTTTATACAAAACCAATGCTTTCTTCTCAAGTTTTAAACTGAATATTGATTTTTTCGACCGTAACCCAGCCGAATAGAAAATAATGAGGAATATCAAACTTCTTTCAAAAATTATTCGCTATAAACGACGCCACAGAACATGATGTTAAATTCATGAAAAATTCTAACCGTGTTCCAACACATAATGAAAACAAACTTCAGTTTATATTGCATGTTGTTGATTCATACCGTAAAAATACCCATCTCATTCAAAATCCGAACTTTTTAACATATCCTAAAAATTTTAGATTATTTTAAACTTAAATTAGAATAATAATATAACGGTTTTATACAGATACAAGGTAACATATGGCCACTCTACTGCACATACTGTTAGAAAGTAGAGAGAGAGAGCGAAAGAGACCTTACATACATTAAAACAATATCTCACGCTAGCCTGGGGGGCTAATGCGGTCTCGATCAACCAGATTAGTTGAGAGTACTCGTTATCAATATTTTTCTCGGCACATTTTGCATGTTGTAGGATAAGTACAACGATACACCGTGCCCCAGTGCTGAGTCGAGAAAGTTTCCAACTCGAAAAGATCCTCGACCTGATCGGGAATCGGGAATCGAACGATTTCTTAATGATGTTTGTACAATTCTTGTACTAAATCGAATCTGAACTTGAGTGAATTGAAAGAATACAATAATAGAACAGGGCTCGATGATGAATAATGTCAAAAAACTGCCAAAGTTGCATTCAAAAGCAGATATATTTATTTATTGTTTATTCACAATTTTTTTCTGCCTGTCCGATGGGATAGTTCGACTATGGTAGATTTCAAATTGCGCCAGCAGCATGCATGCGTACACTGTTAAAATAAAATTCTTATTGTTTCGTGTTCCGATCGCATTCTAAGTCGATGCTGTTTTAGCATCATTGACCGTTTGCGTGTAGGAGAATTACTGAATTGACTTGTGAAACAGAACTAAATGCTGTGCGTGAGTGTAGGAAAAATATAGCAGTGCATAGCACTACTACCTCCTCCCAGCAGTGGCCTACCAGACATTCAGCAAGTATAGTGATATAGTCCAGCTTCGAGAACATCCAAACGAGGAAAAGTCGAAGCGCAGTTAGCCACAGTGCGCTTGTATCTGCCTGCACAAATTGCATTTTCCGGCATTCAGCCCACATTACTTGGACTTCATCCTGCTCTCAGCGCATCTGTTTTTACTTGGCTATTTGCTGCCTGTCCATGTTTTACGGTGCACGATGCGTTTTGTGTTAAACCAACCCAGCTAAAGTTTGATGTTTCTGACAGTAGTGAAGTGCCCAGTCCGGTAGCAGTCGAAGGAAATGAGTTTTTTTTATGCCGAGAAACAAAATTGCGTTGGTTGTTCTTGTAGCAATATTGGAATCACTTTGCGTGTTTGACCGCGCACTGATTAAAGGTTATTCACTTCGGGCACTAGCTTTCCTGGCGTCAGCTTTGGTGTAGGCAATCTTGTGCTGATTGGGATATCGGGCGGTATCTACAAGGTAATGGTAGAATAATATCGCCCTACGCAAACAATCTTGCGGATTCCGTAGGAATCTGTATAAGAGCAGAGCAACATATAATAATTGGATATTTATATTATTAAAATTGATATTTTGTTTCGACTTCGCTGTTTGTGTTGTATTCAGATTTTGTTCTAGAATGGCTACAGCATCAAGTCCAAGAAAGCTTTTTTGGCTTAGAGGATTCTTCCCTCACGGATGTCGACCACTAATCAAAACTGAGTTTCCCAGAAATCTATGAAGCAAGCTCACAGTTGCAATTAAATAATTGATACATGTGCACAATAAACATAATTACCATGAAGAATGCAAATAAGGCATGCAAAAATGGGACAACACTCATCATCACTCACGCTGCACAACGAGGAACGCATATCATTTGCCTAATTTAATTCCAGCGTTAATTTGAACGATGTGTCATGGTAGCAGTCTTCTGCTTTCAACAAAGAGACATGCATCCACTGCTTAGCAGCGCCTTAGCGAAGAAGGAAGGATCTTGGCTAGCGATACAAGCGAAAATGCAGGGAACGTAAACTAAAAACAAAATGCAAGTGCTTATAAGTTCGTCACGTGTTTCACCCGACACTTGTTGCACATCGGAATCCAATGCAGCGCAGCCTGAAATGGGGCCGGATTTGCATTTGCCGGTACTCGAAACGAAGGGGGAACGAATTGTAGCTTACAACGAAAGAAGTCACGATAAAAAACGCCGTTGTCATCATTAGCACCTCTCTAGAATGTTACGATCCACAAGAGTGGTGAAAAGATCGCCTGTCGTAGAACGATGCTTACGTGCATGGAGAGTGTAATTAGGGTCTTAGCTCGTGCGTTTTAAATAGGTCGGTGTCTATTTGGTCGTGAGCTAACTTAAGCTTAGGCTAGATTCACTCCATGTACATGTGTTTCGTGAGTAAATTAATGAAATTATTGTTCGAGCTGTAATTATGTTACTAAACAATAGTATCGGGATGTTCGTACATCATTGTTGATTGCATAAAACCTAGCGTACATATGTTTTAACAATTCCAGAACAAGAAGCATCAAAATGCAATCAAACATCTGTCGTACTGAGGATAAAAGTCGTATCCTACCGTTCACGGTTTAAGACGGCGAAAGCTGCCATCCGTTCTGTTCGCACCACTTGTTTGAGCTAAGTATGTGGTTTTTCATCCTGGCAAAAATTTATGTGCAGTCGTGGCGGCAATAAAAAGAAGCAAAAAATATATCCATGACTGAGCCGTTTCATTGCAAACCGTAAATACATCGACTGACAGCGACAGACCCGATCGTCTCTTGCATGCCGCTCGATGCACAAACAGTGTAAAAAAAGAAACGGGAAGCCTGAAATTAGGCTTACGTAAATTTATTTGTTTTAATGTTCGGTTTGGCGCTCCATAATTGCGGTGTTGTGGATACTACTTTATTCGTAAATTTATTTGGTAGATTGGTACGTGACCCTGTTTACATTTTGAGTTTTTATTTTTGTTTTGGTAAACCGTTTACCGTTTCCGCAAATCCGGTTGACTTTTGTTTCGTAAGAATGTCATCAAGAAAGTTGCTTAATCGGGTGGCTAAACTGACATCTGAACCGACGGTCTTATTCTGAATTTTTAATTATTTTTCTAATTTTTTCTAATTTGAATTTCCAGAATGTAAACAGGAAAATGTCTTGTAAATTTAAAAGTCACTTCATAATCATGAGTCAGGCACAATTATGAGTCACTTTTATGAGAATATGTCTGTTCTCACGAAATACGAACACGAACAATTTTCATTAGCCGTGGTTTGTTTTTAACTTTGTTGTAACCTTATTCAAATTCGCAAATGTCACTGAAAATAATAATTCTTCTCGGTAAATTGAGCGAAATATATCGAGTATATTGATTGGAATCATATCAAACAATGTTACAAGTGCTGCTTGACTTGGTCTCAATGTTTGTGGTTACGAGTGAATGCGACCTCTCCAAAGGTTCTGAGTCAAAGCCGTCCGAACTTGATGAAATGTACGAGAGGCGAAAGAAGAAAAGCTTTTGATAAACGAATTCAGAAACAACTAAGAAAGGACTAAGCGTCAAACACAAGTGCCAAATAATTTTTAAGTGCAAGCCATGGTTAGAATTTTAAATAGTATAGTATTAGTTCTATCAGAAATTCATACAATTTGTCAAATATTTATGAATTGCTCAAAATGTTGAATTTTAACAGCAAACTTATTAATTAGTTCTTAGAGTTTAAAAAAATACAGAGGAGTGTTTCTGATATACTACCGCACTGTTAACACAGGACTAACGAATTACAACTAAAACTGTTGAAAATTTTCCGAGACTCTTTTACTCAATAACAAACATGCTCAGATACAAATGAAAGTATGTATATGTAAGCACCCTTTCCCCTGACTATGCCCGTATTTGTTGTTTCATTTATACACGCTCAGTTCTATTCAAAATGGCGTCGAAATAAGAAGCTTTGTGCAAGTGCATGTAACTGAATGGTTTCCACTGTGTATAGTTTCCTGCACAACTATACAACAATTCGCCAGGAAAGAAGTGGAATACCGGTCAAAGTAATTGATAAAAAAGGGATTCGGTGTTCTAGTCTAAATCATCGTTGGAGCCCAGGGGTTTGGCAATAAATTTTGATTCCATTCTTTGCAAACACTTCCAAATTTTTGCTCAACTTGGTTCCAACTCTCCAACTTTAGCGATATTCTGGAAACTGGGTTCTACGTGAAGTTGCGCCAACTTTGCCTCCAAACGTCACATACTCCGTCGAAGTTGGTTCTAAGTACACTTCATACGAAAATGTCTCCTACCCGTAGGCAACTACCGGTCTTACAAGAGTCTTTTACTGGAGGGCGGATCAGAGTGGTTCTGCTCACTAAGGTGAACTAGTTCGTTTTAACAGCTCACTCGTTTTTCGTTCTATACCTATATTTTTTCTCGACCAGTATAGCTTCGATCAGACACCGCAAGTGAGAGCCATGTGAAAGCTTCACATCCTGCTTGTAAAACGCAATGTCGTGCGGAACTGCAATAGAACTTCCAGCAACAAGCTGCCACCGGCTGTCTGCTCTGCCACGCATAACCCGTCACCCATCCACCAACCGCGAGTTTAAGCAAAAAATTAACTTTTCACATTCCACAGACAGGCACAGGGGCTAGCTAACGCCGTGTACGCACACGAATGGGTGGTAAAAGTTGAACAAAAATAGCGAATGAACCTTGTTCACTGATCTTCTGAATCTTTGAAGATTAGGGTGGGGAAAAATGATCGATTTTCCAGAACCAAGTTTTTTTGGTTCCTTTTGGGATCCCAAACAACACTAAACTTACCGGAAGTCGATTGGTCTTGTCTCCGCTTGGCGCATTGCATTTCAAATATGTATGAAAATTTATATAGGGTATAGGATATTTATGTAGGATATAGGAAATCCTACTTTTTTGCATTTACCTTTCTAGAGAGCTCAATAATGCTCTAATAATGCACTACATTATGTTACAGTATTGTATTTTAGATGCCTAACAACTTTGCCAAAGACACTGAAAAGCTAGGATGTCCATAAGAAGAGCTATAGCTGTTCAAAGTTGAGTATGTTGATTTAAATGCAGAAAATCTTCTGTTCTGCCAATATTACCAATGTACCGGCATCAGTAGGATTCCCATCAGAAGTAACCTGTCGTAGCAAGTTTATACACTCAGCTGGATCAAGTAAACAAATTAATATTCTAGGCGTAGATAGAATCTACAACGTGTTTCAGAGGTAACTTCTGATGGAAATCTGACTGACGCCGGTACACTGGCAGTGTTGGCAGAAAAAATGGTTTGCAACATAAATTTCGACATACTCAACATTGAACAGCTCTAGTATTTTTTTGGCTCACCCTAGCTCTTATGTGTCTTCGGCCAAGTTGTTAGGCATCAAAAAACCTACCGTTTAAAGTCATGAAACCTATGGTTTGAGACATTTTGAGCTCTTTAGAATGGAAAATGCAAAAAAGTTGGTTTTTCCATACAAATCTCCTTATAAATTTGAAATGCAATGCGCCAAGCGGAGACAAAACCAATCGACTTGCAATAAATTCAGGATTGTTTGGGGCCCCAAACAGAACAAAAAAACTTGGTTCTGGCTTTCTGCTATCAAATTTCGTTTTTTCCATATAACGATTCCCCACCCTAAAAGATACTGGTAATCCGCTCGCTAGCTGATCATAAGAGTCAGTTCTTTCTGACCAGTCTTCTACCTTGCGTAGGCAGTATCCAGGCTTCTACCTTGCATAGGCAGTACACGGTAGTCAACCCCACCTCTCCGATCGACTCGTCATATACCTCTAACGTTATGTCATCCGCAAAATCAGGGATCACAACCCTTACAAGGAACTTCAGTTTCAACACTCCCATCATACATGAAATTCCACTGTAAACTAGTTCGCAACTCTCAATGTAGTTTTTCAGAATCTTGTGCAATGACATCGCTACTCGTATGGTTCTAAGCCCGAGGCATTTCAACGTCAAGCGTGGAATTTAATTGTTACGAATGCTCCTTCTCTGATACTGGAGTGTGCCGTCTTGATGAGGAAAAGAATAGCATCCAGCGTAGACAAACCTTTCCGGAAGCCAAACTGGTTACTTGCCAGACCGTCTAACCCTCTGTGTAATTCACCAATATGTTGAGGATAATACTCTAACCCGCCGTGTCTAGCCGACAGATAATTCTGTATGCCGATGGGTTCCCTGACGGTTTTCCAAAAAGACACCTCTGTATGACTACTCGGAACAGCCAGACGGCCACTTGTATGACGGTCTTGACGGCCAAGTTATGGATTTCATCCAGTCCCTTTAAAGAGTTTGCGATTACCATGAGTTCTTCATGCGTAACTCTTGTCTTCCCCTCAACCTCGGTGCGGTTGCCGTCGAAAACGGATAAGAAGTAGTAGTCATTGAATATTGCACTCATGGAATGTAGAGGAGAATTTTGAAGATACTCAGTTCTTGCCAGTGCGCGACGGAGGAAACCGGCTCGAGATCTCAAACGCCTGACATAAGTACTTGCGCCAAGCTGCTCCAACAAGTGTCAGATGATAGGAGCTTGGCTGCGAAAACGGCTTTCGAAATCTTTTGTCTTCTCTCCAAGAACGGCAATGAGCTCCATAGGGATGGTGGCCCAATTGGCTTGGGCCATTGCAAATTCCTGAGGGTGTACCAAATGAACTTGCGATGGATGCTTTCAATTCTGCGAATCCAAATGTCGTTAAACGGTGATCAGCTGACGGTAAAAGCCTTCACGTGGGACCGAACTAACGCAAAATATAATGATCGAAGGCAGATTTACTACTGATATTTTCGGAAAGAAAGTGCAAAGTCGAGATAAACGCCAAGGTTTTTCACGACTTCCACACGCTCCAACGTATGACCAGCTATCGTATAATTAAATCCTTAGGCTTCGCGGCTCGATTTGTAATGAAACGATATTGTTATACACTCGTCGATACAATGGGTCATTCGGTTGACATTATACCACGCGGCAAAATGGTCCAGGCGAGATTGTAGAGTGTTGCAATCAACCAAACTAGTCACTCTGGTGAAAAGTCTGGAGTCATCCGCGTAAACAAGCTTGCTATTTCCGGTGTAAAGGGGCGGAGTCATCCGCGTAAACAAGCTTGCTATTTCCGGTGTAAAGGGGCGTGCCTTTTTTTACTTAGAAAGTTCTCTGTTTTAGGTACGACACCAATCAGTCACAGAGGCGAGCAGAAAACCCCAGTTGTTTACAATCTGTGTGTTCTATACGATCGCAAGCAGTCTTTAAATCGATGTAAATTGCATCTTTTTTGTTATCTCTGGATATCCCGTTAAAACACAGTGATGTAAACTCCATGAAATTAGTGTCAACTGATCTGCCAGGCATAAATCCACGTTGCCTTGTTAAAATGTATCTACGACAGTTGAAACATAAGAGAATCGCTAACTACTAACTCAAGCACTAAGCATCGAAATAATTAGAACTTTCAAGAAAGGAATTTTCAATTTCCAGCATGCACTTTTTCATTAACACAGATAGAAGACCATCTGGTACAGACAAGAATGAAGATTTCAGTTTGCGGATAGCTTTTAATAACAAATCTTCGGAAATTTGGGAAGTGTCCTAATCGACCATATGGAGATGGACGCGTTATCCAGGCATTGAAAATCAATTCCTGCGTAGTTAGCGGGGATAAAGACACTAGCAAAAATAGCACTAGCAAAAGCAGCATAAACTAGCAAACAGTTTACATTTTTCGGCATTTGAAGCAGCCACCACGTTTTCCTTGTTAAATGTCACAGGAAACTTATTTTCTTCGTGCTTTGATCTAACAAACGACCAAACTTCGCTGGGTATTACCGTAGTCGCCCTTGAA
Organism: Wyeomyia smithii; assembly: GCF_029784165.1. Lineage (NCBI taxonomy): Eukaryota > Metazoa > Arthropoda > Insecta > Diptera > Culicidae > Wyeomyia > Wyeomyia smithii. The sequence goes on from NC_073696.1 coordinate 79,063,989, forward strand.
GTGCTCGTACGTAATCAACATATATTTGACGATTGTATCGTTTGTAGATATCGCCTGGTCTGCTGAACATAGCTTTCGTGCTCGAGCTCCGAGTTTACTTCAGAAGAGTTGAAGCACGGATCCTTTTCAAGAAGCGAAGGTGAACATTTCCCTAGATAAGGTGAAGTGAATCTGTACAAAGCGGCTCGGCCAATCAAATTGAAGCGAAGAACAGCTTCATTAACATCGTTGCAGCCTGTGACTAGTTCCACATCAACAGATTGGAAGTAATCACTAAATAATCGTTTTTTTTTAAATTCAATGCTGTGCTGCCCACATCTACAATTATCTGTAAAGATGAATATACTTTCACATCAAAAACTAGAGCAGGTTCTCAACCTGTTTTATGTTTGCGTACTCCTTGGCGAATTTTTCCAAATCAACTTGCTTGGAACGTTCTCTCAGAGCGGGAGTACTACTACAGTCATGTTTTAAGAGCAAGTTGAAACAACAAATGAAGTATTAGAAAGAAAAATTGCTTTGTCCGCCATTACTGATATTTCTTCCGTGTACCCCCTGAAGACTTTCGCGTACCTCTTCGCGCTACCTCTACATTTTCGCGTACCCCAGGTTGAGAATCGCTGTGCTAGAGAATCGTTAACGTTACCGGCAGTGAGTGACGTTAACGTGAGCCGGCAGTGTATATAAAAAAATACTTACACATGTGGCTTTTTATGACGAAATTTAACGCTTTTCTCATAGAAACCCAGCTTCTCTACAGTTATCATATAAAAAAGTGTGCCATAATGACTAAAATACTCAAAAAACTGTGCAATTGGCTGTGGCTCTGTCCAACATGTAATTATTCATGAATTTTATTCAAGCTTTTATGATTAACTGACTTGTAAATAATACAAAAATCTATGGTTCTCCTAACCTTTACACATTTGGAGTTTATAATATTATGAGTATTTCAAATTATTTCACTAACTTTCGTTAACTTTTACCTAAAAACAATCAAAATTAAAATTGGGACAGAATGCACTATGAAGAGCTTGTAGGAGTTTGCTTGACAACTTAAAGCATGTTCCGTTATTTTTGATTTTACTTTCGAGACTTCAAGCGCGCTGATTTCTGCTAGTGGCATATTAGCCTACTGCTTTGGAGCATACTGACCTTTATTGTGGTGCGTTTTGGTCACGGGCTTGTTTGGCGGCAATGGTAATTTTTACCAAAAAAAGACACTGAAATCGAGTATTTTATAATAAACTTCGTCATAAACATACAATTCAAATGGGCACATTGGGCCTAACGCCAAGTGTTTGGCGTGACCGTTTTTCGATACACACCAAGCACTTCGAAGGCTCCTCGCAGTCTTTTGTTTTATGGCCTGTAACACCACAAAGCCTTCACAACTGGCTTCTATCGAGCCTTTTGCAGATTCAGGATTTTTGCCCTCTTCTAAAACACCTAAAGCCACGTTTTGTATGCTCAAGGAACATACCAACCATCCAATGTTGAGTGTGGCTTCCCACAGGACAAAGTTTACAACTGACGATGGAAACCAGCAGGTATCCATTTTCTACTTTTGCACAATTCAGTTGTTCATCTCATTGCTACCGTCAGATGACGATTACCTCACGTTCATCCGCCAAGATTTATTCATCTCTATCCCGACACATTTCGGCTCGTGAAACAAAGCCTGCGTGGGATGCGTTAAATTTCTTGTAAAATTTTTTTACACCTGCTTTATTTCCTCACTCTACAGCTCATCGAGACCACGCTTGTTGTCCAGGAAAAAATGGGACTGTGTTCTTTGTTTTTGCATTACGTTTTGTTGGGTCTTTTGCTGCGATTCTTATCTAAAATCGACTAACACACTCAATGAACCAGCCGATTCCTCCTCCGCTGCTTCTAATTTTCTCCAGCAATCTTTTAGAGGGGTTTCGATGATCTCTTCCTCATGCGACAACGCGTTTTCAAGGCTCCGTGCGTACTCACTGATGGCTTAAAAAACTTAAAGTCGATCCTGTTTTTTCGTTCTACGGCAAGCTGTTTGAAATACTTAATTCGAAGTTGTCACGTCGTCGTCGCGCTGTTCGTGGAGCCATCAGGAAACCATGGTGGAATGCCGAGCTCTGGAATATGCGCAACAAACTGCGCAAGGCGCGGAAACGATTTTTTCTTAATAAATCCAATGAGCACTTCGTCTTGCAGAAACAGCCTATGAGAAACTAGTAACGACATGCTATCGAGCCTACTTAAATAAACTACAGTCGAACCTGAAGCATAATCCTACTGCGTTTTGGAAATTCATTAAAGAGCGAAAAGCTAGTAATCTCGTCCCGGACGGTTTGTTTTACGGAGGAGCCACTGCCACCACACCCGAAGAAGCCGCAAACCTTTTTTCGTGCTTCTTTGAAAGCGTGTTTAACACTCAGCCGCCCCAGCTCCATCCTAATTGTTTTCATCACGTTCTTTCTCACGACTTCGTCTATCGTTTTTCAATTTCTCTCGTGAGGATGCGTTCATAGTGCTTGCTAAGCTTGATGAATCGAAAGGGGCTGGAACTTATGGATTAGCTCCTATAGTATTAAAAAAGTACGCCGAATCGCTAGTTGGTCCGGTAACATTGTTGTTTAATCGATCGCTGGATGAACAAACTTTTCCGTCCTTATGGAAGACGGCCAAAATGATACCCGTTCACAAATCAGGGAGCGCACGAAAAGTTGAAAACTACCCGATCAGAAGAGCATAACTAAAAAAATAAAAAATTCTATCAACGCGAGATACAAATAACAAATTTTGATACGATTTTGTTTTTTCCCATATGCTTTTGATAATGAAATTAAATCTGAATGAGTTATGGTAACAAATTCTGAAATGAAGTTGTTCTGAAACAAGTCTAACAGATTTTTCAACTCTATCAAAACCTGTCTAACAATGGTTGTTATTATGCTGTTCTATATGCTATCTTATTTTGTCAGAAAGCTGATACGTTAGTAACAAAGCTTGATTTGGGCTTGATACTAGTGGAATAATTTTTATTACAATTTCTGTTATTTCAACACCTAACGGGATCAAATTGAAAACACAACCTGAAAGGTTTTTCTCATAACACATTAACAGCTTCTGTTACAATTTCGTTTTGCCCTTCTGATCGGGTACCGCGAAATATTAATTCTCTGCTGTCTAAGGAAGCTTCTGGAATCTCTGACTCATGAGGTCATGCTATCAGCAGAAAAATCGATAATATCTAATTATCAGCACGGATTCGTCCCGCGTCGCTCTACAACAAATAACTTGCTATGCTACACCAGCGTATTATTTCGGGAAATTGAATGTCTAAATCAAGTGGACTCGGTATACATCGACTTCTCAAGAGCATTCGATACCGTTCCGCACACCTTCGCAATTGAGAAGCTGAGGCATATGGGCTTCCCCGATTGGATATCTGACTGGATAATGTCGTAGTTGACCGGTAGAAGCGCATTCGTCCAGGTGAACTCAGTACGGTCTAGAAAGTTCGACATCCCGTCTGGAGTTCCACAGGGAAGTGTACTGGGACCACTGATTTTCGTGCTTTTCATTAACGACTTGTGTCAACGAATTTTTTCTGCAAAGCTGCTTTTCACCGATGACCTGAAAATTTTCCGAATAATTAAGTCCATGTTGGATTTTATTTGCTAACAAAAAGACATCGATATTCTTTCTCGTTTGTTGGTGCAAAGAGAACGGGATGCGCGTGAACATCAACAAATGCAAGGTGATCACTTTCAGTCACTGTCATAATTCAAATAGCCATCAGTACAACATCGACACAACTCCACTTGACCGTGTGCAGTCTATCCGTGACTTGGGTGTCATTATCGATTCCAAGCTCCGCTTCAACCATCACATCTCCGCCATTACCGCTAAAGCTTTTTCGATCCTCGGATTCATTCGCCGCAATGCTTCACAATTTACTGACGTGTACGCGCTTAAGGCACTATACTGTACTTTAGTACGCAGTGTTCTGGAGTACGCTGCTCCCATTTGGGCCCCGTACCATACCTCTCAGGTTGTTCGCAATGAGCGAGTTCAAAAATGTTTTTTACCTCTTCTTCTTCGTCACCTACCGTGAAATGATCCTGTACATCTGCCCGACTACCCGCAACGATGTCGTTTAATTGACCTGGAATTGCTCTCAATAAGACGAATAAAACTTCAACGATTGTTTTTTTTTTCGACGTCCTAACGAACAATATTGACTGCTCAGACCTTCGTCTGCTAATTCAAATAAGTGTTCCTCAGCGCCAGCTGCGATACTGGACAATGATCTCCACACCCGGGCACAGACAAAAAAGTCCGGTCACACAGGACAATCTCAATATTTCAAAGAATAAGAAGAAAATCTGAATCTGGCTTTCATAGCTTTATTCAGTATCTCATAAAGATACTTCACAGACGATATCTCGGAATCACACCCCCTCTCTCTGATCGAACCAGCTTCAGACGTCTCGGAAAGTCGTCGCAAGTGGCTCGCACGTGCTCCATCGGCATCTCGTCCCAGATTTTCGTGATAACTCGCTTGAATTGCTCCAAATTTGTGATTTCATAGTCGTTCAGCTTCGACATCATGTATCCCCACACGAAATAATCCAGTGGATTCAGATCCGGAGACAACGGAGGCCATTCATTCTTCGAAATGAAATCGGTCAAGTTTTCCTCACACCACGCCTGAACAACCTTTGCGGTGTGGGATGGGGCGCCATCTTGCTGGAAGCAGTAGTAATCGTCTCCAAACAATAGTTCAGCTTGAGGCAGAACATTTTTATTCAAAACCGTGTCCAGGTAGTACGCTGCGTTGATTTTGACCCCTTTATCGATAAAAATAAAAGGCAGTTTACCTCTCTTGCAAATTGCTCTCCAAACCATCACTGACGTCTTATTTTGGAACTGGAAAACGTTCAGCTTGTCCGCAGGAGCTTGCTGGAGGCTCACACTCCAAACTCGATCATTTTGGCGATTTACTGTTTGCTCCAAAACAAACAGCTTCTCGTCCGAAAAAAAATCTCGTCATCTGCGCGCCAACCCAGCAACTCCCGCGACCGTTGGTACCTCTTGTCCTTTGTAGCTTTGGTAACCCCATGAACCACCTGTTTTTTGTACGGTGTAAGTTTGAAATCCTTGCGCAGAAGCAGGCGGATTGATTCTCGGTTCATTTTAAGGTTCCTGGCCAGCTTCCGTGCAGATTGGGCGGGATTCCGGCGAATCCGGTCTCGTATAATCTTTTTCAGCCTTGGAGTTCTCACAGACTATGGTTGTCCAGATCGTGCCTTGTCCTCGGTGCCTCCGGTCTCTAGGTACCGATTTATGGTCCGGTGCACGAATTTCCGGTTGATTTCGAGCGGTTTTAGGTGTTTGAATATGTATCCGGGTTTGTACCCTTCCACATATTTAGCGATAACAGCTGCTCTTAACTCTGCCATGGCTCACAACTCAATGCAAACAAACTGCACAGAAACGAAACTCTGCCACTTTGGGCAGCAAAGTTAACCCTTTCATTTGACATATAGATGGCACCAGAGAGATGCAACGTGTAGGCTACAGGCGACCCCAAAAAAGTGTGACCGGACTTTTTTGTCACCGTGTACGCTTTAGTGGCGCGTAAAATGCATCCTTTCTAGTCATCATTACTTCCTAGGTGAGGGTTGTAACCGATTCTAAGATTGAAGGAACTAACTATAATCCTTAATGTGTACCTTCTGTTGTCGAGTAGCCACCACCCAAACGTGCTTCTGCATTTGTACCTAGCTCATGTGTGTTGCCGCAGCGTTGGTATATGGAACCATCTCTGCACGTATGCACCGATAATATCTTCCAGTATACTTCCTGTAGCACAGCGGTTCTCAACCTTGGGTACGCGAAAGAAAAATGAGTATTGGCGGACAAAGCAACTTTTTTTTATATTTTATTTTTTGGTGAAACTTACACTTAAAATATGACTGTAACAATCAAACAAATCTCAGCTCAAGTTGAAACCTAAGCTAGACTACCACAACATGATCTACCACTACTCTCACCCACTCTGCGAAAACATTGCAAGCCAGGGGTATTATTGATTTGGAAAATATCACCAAGGGGTACGCGGACAAAAAAAAAGGTTGAGAACCGTAGCTGTAGCACTACAATGTCGAACTTGTCTTTAAGTCGAAAATGCAAAAACTTTTCATAAAGTTGAGAAGCTTACAATTCCATGATCTGATTTCTTAATCATTTCGTTACCTGTGTCTGCCAATTGTTCCGGTTCGTCATTATAGAGTCTCACGCTGGCACCAGGACGTTGATCGAAGATGAGGAACAGACGTTATCTTGAGCTGCCCGATCTTAATGAACAGACGTTCGGGATGGCGAAACATTTTCTCGCACCGCCGAAAGAGGTTGATGCGTCAATCATACCGTCGCACTAGTCAGATGGGATCTTATAAGGACCGAAACTTGGTCTGGCTCTTCTTCCAGGTTGTCAACTCAAATTTCTAAATGGGAAAAAATTCTAAGTGTAGAATACTAATAGTGAGTTTTTTTTTCGCATTTCGAATGGTAAACTAGATGCTAAACATTTTCCAAATTCACCAAAAATAGACTGATTGTATGTATACCCGATCGATCAAAAATATCCGGATTATTACAAATCTGATATTTTGTTACGAACTTTGTGTATCAACTTGTGTTCTAAACTGGGTCTCGTTGATAGTTAAAATATCAAAATTCCTATCAAAATTACTTCCTAATTAATACAAATTATAGCAAGTTTTATAAAGTTTTTGTCAGTAAAAGATTAGTTAGAATGTACAATTAGTTATTTTAGATTAGTTAGAAGGTATCATTAGTAAGAATGTACAATATTTTGTCAATTGAATAAAAAATTTTGTTATAAATGTGCTCAAAAAAACAGTTTTGGACATTCATGTGTATGATAACAGAATTTGATACAATTCTGTACTTTTTATCATTCTGGCATATCAAGAATATTACGGGCCTCGTTATTTAATTCAAGTTCAGATATATTTGTGTTACCCGTTTGTTATAATCGTTTGATCCGGTATAGTTTGAATGATTACAGTCATTTTAGGGTTTATGAAACAACAAAACAAACCTAAATAACTAATAATAAGCAGAAATCGAAAAAGAACTTCAAACGTAAGAAATTATTTGGTTTTTAATATAATCAATTGATTATTCTATCTGAAACATTCGAAGTTGAGAAATTTAATTGATCTTAGCAGAATAAATGCTTTTTAACAGTTGATATTAGAAACCGCGTAGGAATTTATATTTATCGACTGTTTTTAGGCTATAAAAATTCATTTCAGTAATCCTTTCTGCTTCATCTAATAACTTCGAACATGATCTCAACATTCCTAGGCAAAACGGTGAAATGATACATTGTCGAAAATTATGAAGGCAATACTTGGCTTTACATTTAACCTCTAACCACACTCGGGTTCAAAGCGGTTCATTTCTGACTCTCCGTTGATCTTTTTGCGAGATAAACCTGATAAACAGCCGCAGCTAATCTCCGCAAAACCGTAAAATGCCACCAGCCCACCAAACGGTCACGTAATGCTAACCAGTATGCAGGCGTAACATCCTGCGTTTGGCAAGTGGCCATTCTATCGATGCAACCACGTCGAAGCCGAACCCGGCGGTGTCCAACGGTTTGCGTCTATCGCGAGACGTTATCACATGCAGCATATCACGGTATCGAGACACCATTTGCAGTGATTATATCCGAGAGAGCGCGTGCGAGTTTCGAACCGTGCTGCATGCGGAGCGGTCTGGCTGCTCGATTATATCAACTGCATCGTGGACGACGACGACGGTTCTCATACGTAAGAGCGAACGATTGGGCGAATTGACATTTACATAAATGCATTTTGATCAATTGGATAGTGCGCAAAAAGCCTAGCAGATTATTAGCTAGCGGTGGATTTTTGATTTGATGATAAATTAGTGACATTCACATTCACATTTGCTGAAATGACGCAGAATCAGTTTCAGTGCATTTGAACCTAATGTCTACTGGTGTCAGTTATATGCCTTTATGTTAAATGGAAATTGAGAGAGGATGCGATCAGTAACACATTTTCATTTGATTAACGTTTCAACAGCCTAATTATTACGAGAAGTCTAATTCTTCACACACGAATCACATTCAGTTAGCGTGATTTGTACAAAAACCGTTAAGTCAACGTTCTGATGTACATTTTAATCAAAAATGTGTGGACAAGTTTCGTACGTCTATTTTGCTGTTAAGTTAAAATACTCATCGAAGCTATTTAATAGTTCAAGTAATTCCGTTTGTAGCAGCTCCTCCAACCGCGCTTCAAATCGGTACAGACAAGAACTAGCTTGGTGCTTGGAAAAACTAAATCACGCTACCGAGTATCGAAGTTCTATCGAATCCAAACCACACTGCACTCGTTATTCATGAGCAGCCGAACTGCCAAGGTTTCGTTTCTGAGCTGCCAGTTTTTCCTTTCTAGCATTAACAATTTAATTTTTATGTTAATCTAACAGCAGTCGAGCGTATATCGCGGAACGCACCAATGAACCTCACAGGCGAGTTGCCCGGGCTGGAGCGAGAGAGGCGGGGTTCAAACGAACCGGATAACGGAGGAGGGGAGAAAGGAGCTAGTAAGAACCTTCAATTTTCAAGTTCCGAAGCGAATTTTCTTGGACAATATGAACGGAAGGCGGAAAGGCTGGCGGGAAGTTCTGTAGTGCATGGTTCGGTTGGTTCTACCGGTCGGTTTTGCGAGAAGCGAAGTATTATTTTTCCTGCCATAACGGGTTGGTGCGTGTTTGGCCTGTTTTGAGATTTTGTTGTTGTTGTTGTTTTCTATCAGCAGCTTAGATAGTGCTCTTTATAGTCGATAGCCTATGCTGTAACCTTCAGATGCTTGAAGTTGGAGCTTAGAATAGAAACTTCTCTGCAGTCGGACCAGTTTTCCGAGATGGATTGGTTGTCGGCTTCAAGTAACATATCAAATGCTACCGTTTTCCGTTTTCAGGTAATCATCGGATGAAATGTTTGTTTTAATTAGAGAGAGAAAAAGGTTACTTTGTAATCATATATTACTTCTTTCGATGTTTTGAATATTATTCTCAGTTTGTTTGATTTGTTTAATGAACAGCTATATTGAAATAAGTTTATGACATGCAAGCATATCAGCATACATGTGATAAATATTTAAGTGATTGTTTCAATTTTCAATTTTTTAATTTAAAACTTTAGTACTCCAGAAAATAATAAAATAAATTCGTGAAAGAAACATCTGAAGGTTTTTATAAATGTTTTTAACCCTGGAAAGATAACCATATTTATGTAAAACTGACGCACGATTTCCAAATCAATGAAAATACTGAGTTTTTGTTGATGAATTATTATTAAGTGGTTATAACGATGTTAGCACATCAATTAATAACAAATACGTACTGGTTTGGCAGGGCAAATAGTAAATAATTATCTTTAACAATGTGAGTCGATATCTAATATAAGAGCTTGAGCATGAACGACCGCACATTTCGTAGTTGACCCTCCGTGATAGATCGGAGGTAGTGAAGCTGCACAAAGAACCACCGTAAGATTGTTAATTTGGGATTATTTCACCATCTTCAACGCAGAACAGTTCGGCAACTTCCGTTTTATATAGATCGATAACTGCGCCGGCTACGTCCTTACGGCCGTTTAGGGAAAGCAGGAAGGAAGTGTTGCAATCGTTGTTGCCAGAGACAGAGTTTACCTCTACATCTCTAACGACCGTAATGGAACTGAAAGTTACTTCTGTCACGGTGGTGAGTGATGAATTTTAATACTTTTGCCCTTCCCTCCACACGTCTTTATATAGGCTCAATTGCTCTTTTTTTGCTGAGCCTCGTCTGTTACTATGCCAAGTTTCGGAAATTTTAACAACCTGGAAAGCTTTTTTTTTTCAACTGTGTGTGAATTTTTTTCTGGAATTTTAACATAAGGAGGGAATGATCAAGGTGGAAAATAACTCATGCGTAAAATCCCAAGCACAACCAACGCTCTTGATTCTACTAAGATTCGAACTCATGACCATTTGCTTATCAAAGTAAACTATGTAATCTTAATGCTACGAGCACCCCTATGTGAAGCAATAATTAAAATAAAACAGCAATAACGAAAATCAAGAAAGTAAAGCTTTGAATGTTGAAAATGTAAACCAAAGTTATTATTAGTTCAAAAAGAGGAGAAATAGTTCAAAATTGACACATAAGAATATATTGAAAAATGATACAGAAACAGAAAAACCGAGATAGTGAAATTTTCCGAATTTAAAAAAATGGAAACGTAATTAAACTAAGAACGAAAGCTAGTAAAAATTAGTGGCAAAGTAAAACATACAAGGATTAAAAAGAGTTCAAAGGCGCAATAAAAGAGACAATCGGTGCACAAATAGGGGCAATACGCAAAGGGATCAACATTGCAGGAAAAAATATTAGAAGAATAATATAAAAAACGTTTGAGATATATGAAATCTGAAAATGAAATTGAAATGAGAATACGAAGTGAAAAATTGAAATAGGAAATTTATTTCAAAATATGGATGTAAAATAATAAAATAAAACACAAAAACAAATAGGAAATTAAAAGAATGAAAACATAAATTCTAATAGAAAATGGCTGAAGAGAAATAGATGTATTGAAAATAAATGTAGAACAAATAGTAAAACGTGGAAACAGAAATTATATCAAGAAAAGAAGAAAAAGGAAATGTCTTAAGGCATAGTATTATTGAAAAAAATAGGACTAATAAGAATGGAAAAATAGGACCAAAAAGAATGGAAAATTATTCCGTAATAAGACCACTAATTGAAAAACAAACAATTGAAAGAAGAGAATATCGAAAATTAACATAGTTTTAATTACTTTCTATTACAAAAAAAAAAATGGAAGTAAAATTCCGACTTACTTTCATTCTTCCAAATGATGGTTGCTTGCAGGTTTATTTCGGCTACTCCACATCGTGCTTTCACCGTGATACACCGCGATGAATCTTAGTGATTTCAATTATCACATGCTAATGCACCATTTCCGTAAGCATTGATGATACCTAGTTTGCTCCGGTAAGCAAACAGTTGAACGCAATCTAACGTTCATTTGGATTCATAATTCTGTATCACTGGCGATAATATCTCAATGCGTCTCGCGATACCGTTGAATGCAAGTGAACTTGGATACAATAAATACTATCGTGTTTAAATCATTAAGTCTCCTTCTATGGTATTCGGAACTTTTAGAAGCGAAAAACAATCAGCAGCGTTTCTATGGAAAACTTGTACGCGAGTGGAAACAATTGAACGATACCTGATGAATCAAAGAACACATTTGCATGAAATATTGCTAGTAAGTGAAAATTTCCATGCTTGATCTTCGGTGCTGCTAAGTTCTACTAAAACGTTAAATGAGGAATTATTTTCAAACCAAAAATAGCAGAAAAGAATCAAACAAATTGATTGTCATCCAATATGGGTATTTTTAGAATCCAGGTATTATATAAAATCTGAAAGGCAAGGATGTTCTCATTCCGAAAAAAAAACAATCATTTCAAACGATTTTTCTTTTGAGTTTGAACGGTATAGGATAGCTTGATTCGATATGCATAAACAGATCGGAAGTCAAATCTTTGGAGGTGGAATTGATTTAGAATGTTTGGAATCATTTAAATAAAAAAATGGGCGGAACGAAGTTTGCCGGGACAGCTAGTATAAAACAAAAAGCAGAATGATTGAGAGAAAGTCATTGATAAAATTGTAGAGAAAACTGCTATAAGAGAAAGATCATTGAAAATAGATCTATGGAAGACTGTAATAATATGCTGGTCGAAATAATAACCGGAGTTTCGAAGCTCAGTATCACAATTTTGAATACCTGACTGCTCAAACATACAACAGTATCGCACGCTAGCCTGGGGGGCTAATGCGGTCTCGATCAACTGGATTAGTTGAGCAAATTCGTTATCGATTTTGTTTTTGGTACATTTTGCATGTTGGAGGATAAATACAACGATACACCGTGCCCCAGTGCTGAATCGGGAAAATTTCCAGCTCGGAAAGATCCTCGACCTGATCGGAAATCGAACACGGCATCACAACCGTGTGGGGGAGCTAACCGACCTACATCGCTAACCACAGAACCACGTGGACCACTGCTCACTGCTCAAACATTCTAATGGCAATTTTCATCCAACCTTCGGATGTGCAAATTTTGCACATACTTTTGAAATAAGAAACCTCTTCCTCATAAACTTTGTGGATCATGTCCATAACATACATTTCTACATGAATTCACGAAAGCTATTTCTCCTGTTGAGTCATTGGAATTTAAAAGTATAACACTGGTCGACAAAAGCGAAAAAAGAATACTCAAAAACTTGCCCAAAAAAGATTATAGCCTTCCAACCGTTGTTGAGAATTGCCCCTAGTGCGTCAAAAGTCCGCAGAGTGATAGCCCACCGGATTCCACGCTCCTACGTTTGCTTACGGGAAACCTCATCTAAGTTTCTTGAAACAGTCATCTTTTCTAGGGTCACCAAAATTAAAAGGAGTGAATAAAAGGCTATAACCTTTCATTTTTCCTACTTTGAATTCTACGGCAAAACCTGTGTTTACCCGAGATTATACGAGATAACAAAGCGCAATAGTGATGAGAAATTATAAAAAAAATAAAAACTGATAATGATAACGGCTGTGGGTAAAATGAAAATTAAAGAATGGTTTGCGGGAATGTTGGTATATAAAGTTGAAGATCTTTGGCCGTAAAAATGGGAGAAACATAATCTTTCTTTCAGGAGATAAACATGAATGCAACAAAATATACAAAATATACTAACAAAAAATATAGAAAGATGGAATATTAGATAGCCTAATGATAGTGCTAAAAGTAGAATATGAGATACAAATATATCTTGAATATATTTTTGTGACAGCTTCTCCATGCTCTAAAATGAAGAACGCAACTAATAATTGGACAATCTAGCGATAACTTTTAAACCAATTATATGATTGATTCTATGACTATGTCTGTCACCCATCCTCTCCCACGCCCGCTCGCATCGCAATTTACACTTATGAGTTATAACTATGGCTGGCAGCTCATCAATTACACGCGGATATTTATCGTGGCTCGGGGCACCGGGGGTCGCCGTATGCAGCAGCAGCAGCAGTATTCACACGCACCGTTGTGTAGCTGCAGTTGATGTTTTCCGTCCATAGCACCGTCTAGATGCAACCGGTTCGCCGAACGGTCGGTACCCTCTTTTTGGCACAAGATTCTTGCTAATTTGAGCTTCTGCTGCAGTCGTGGCTTCGTCTATACGCGCTGTCTCTAATAAACTATTAGATGGAAGTCTAACGCCATAAAAAGTGTGTGCAGATGCACGTTAATAATGTTTGTGAGTCTTTGAATTCATCGACGTATGTTATAGGAAAATCTATTTTAAGCATCTGACCAATAAGCATGTTTACGATCAACAGTAAGGGTCCAGAACAAAAATTGTATCAAAACATTAGAATCACACACACGATACCATCAATTCAGAGTGTAACAATAAGCTAGCAAAGGTATAATCTATGCTGAAATCGATGATGGCTGCTAAACTCGATTCAAAGCCAGAAGGTCAGCCAGTGAACTTAGCGTGGCTAAGTTTGCCCTGAAACTGCAGCGTATCACGACGGAATACTGCATCGGAAACAAGATTGTCACCAGATTTTGCTCTACGTTTACTCGCAGAGAGTAATTAAAATAAATCACCGAGCTCAAAAGTATGGGGTTAATTTTCACGAACTTAGCCTCAAATGGAAACCTCAAGCTGTGACAGCAGAGTTGTTTAAGAAAATTAAAGCAATTTATTATTGAAAAGACAGCATCACATTGACGTGACTAAAAAGCTGTTCAGAATAACAAATAGGATACGGGCTCCGAAAAAAAGATTTATCAGGTATAACTATTGCATGACATTAAAGCTTGCAGTGCGAGCTAGGAATCTTTTCATCTGCGAATCATTTTTTGCCCTTTGTCAAAACACATGAATCAACCGAAAGACGTTAAGCGGATTATCGGAAGTCCTCACCCATCTCGAGTGACGTACGCCCGGCGGTGGAGGAGGATTCTCCGTTGTTTGCACGATGAAAGAGCAGATAACAGGTAGAGCGTTGCATTTTCTCACAGCAGCACTACGAACGCGAAGGAAACAGCCGCTATGTACAGTAAAACGCACCCGAGCCAGCAACTCGAATTTCACGAGCAGCGCCGTTTTGGGTTTTGGATATGTTTTAACATAGACACTCGTCCATACGAGTATGCTACTTCGGTTGGTTGGTGTTTCATTCATGCTGTGGTACTGTTTTTTTTTTCTTTCAACATTATTGGTTTCATTCAGCTTTTTACTCCTACGTAGGTGGAATAGAAGAGCACAAAGGGAGCAATTCGTTAATTTTTGCATCGAATGGAGTTGTGTTATTATAAATCCTCTGGATTTAACACTCTAGGCTTTGCGTGATACAGGGATACTTTTAGGGTAGCGTAGAAATGTAAATATGATTTTCATCACCTTCAAATTCAATTCTATCTGAACATGATTAAAAGTTCATTTTCAATTAGGACAAAAATTTTTGAAAGATTTCGAAACTTGTTGACTTAGATTGTAAAAATCCTATTGTTTCTGTTCAATCTATAAACTAGACAAGTCAACTTTGGTATTAAAATGTGCCTTTCCCGGATCATTTCATCCAAAAGATCGGCTTTTGTAGTTGGCCTCGATTTCTGTACACTAATTACAGGATGCTCTTTGATGATACTACATGGCTGATGGAAACATTACCCGTTTTGGAGTGGTACTCCATGCCTGGTATGAAGTTGAGACGTAACTTTCAGAGAAATTGAACCTCGATGAAGTAAAAGCCTCGAAAAATCAGAGTACCTAAATGCTTCCAGGTACAGTGTTGCAAATGCGGCTGATTCCGATGAAAAAGTAGAACAGTGCCCAGTGAGGAGTCTTGATGCGTAGTCTACTTCGGATTTAAATACATAACCTTCTGATAACCGAAAAGTTGGGGTAGATAATTATTTAACCTTATCTGCAACCCTGCACCTGTTGCTATTGAGATTCTATATCTAGCTTATCCCATGTACTTAGTATGCCTAGATTAACGGATGTGAAGGCACTCAGAAACGGTGTGAGTCCAATGAATTGCTGGGCAAATTCTTGTCTTGCTAGACTGTCAGCATGTTTATTTCCCTCGATTCCTCAGTGACTAAGTACCCAAATAGCATACCCTTGTCTAGGTAGAAAAAGCTCGCTGAGTGTTGCACTGCACTCCCAGACTGGGAGTCTCGAATCCAGTCTGGGACCCGATTTTCGAGTCACCCGTGTTGAGAAGAACAGAGACTGTTGTTACTAAAGGTGTTGAACTCCCGTAGGTTATCCGGTAGGTCACATTTGAGCATCGTTATATGTCTGCGCGACCGTAGTGCATCAAGCTCTGCTTCCTTTTTCACATGAAGATACAAAGATAGAAAGCTGAGCATGGCTTCCATAGCGCTGTACGCAAGGCTTACTTACCTACTTCTCGAGCTGCTCCTCACAGTCACCTCTTACAACCAGGCACTTATACATCCTCGTCGACAGTACATATCCAACGCGGGCGTGGTCACCGGCCTCTATCCGAATCTCTGCTGAATATTATCTTTACTGGTAGCTCAACAACCATACGTGCTACGTAGCCAGCCCACTGTAATCTACCGTGTTTCATTAGCTTGACTGTTTAAGTTGTTTGCCACCGAGTGTTGATTGCACTATTCTGTACTCGAAGACCCCAAGTGCTTGCCGATCGGCCTCTGCACGGCCACGATTCATGTTCCTCTGAGGACTTCCGGATGAAAAATAGCGATTTCTCGATAAGTTTTTGGCCGATTCCGGATCTTGTAGAACCATTCGCTTCAGAAATGATTTTGTCATCTATGCCAATGATGCAAATATGCATTTTTATCAGATAACCCATTACCAAAGCCCTCTAAAAATCAGCAGGTTTGACATGCCTACCGGAACTCAGGAATATTTCCTACACCCGGTGACCTAGGCCAGATCTGAGGTCAGATAATGAAACTTCAAATATTTTCCAGTTCAATGGTGTTCGAATAATTAAAATCGAATAACATTTAGCGATGCTACAGCATTTCAAATTTCATCGAAATTTTGCCCATCCTACTTATTTTGACTATCCCCTCTATATGGACTCTAATAACGTAGAGTAGTGTATGGCCATCACTTAACACATAAATCAATAGTATACGTAAGGTAGGGGTACTGGGGGTAAGCCCGGCACTGAGGGTAAGACTACGATTTTACTAGAAAACGCTAATTAACTGTGTTTTGGAATATGTGAAGTTGAGCAATTCTCGCTGAAACCGTCCCACTAGTGGCATGAGGTCTTTCAAAAAGGATATTTTTATGTCTAAATGATTGAAAGTAGCGAAAAAATGAGAAAACCACTTTGGTTAGTTCATATTAAGTGACCCCTCGGGCACAAACCGGTTAACAGTTTTTAGAAAAATTGATTTTCGAGCAATTCTTGACCTTTTTATTGATTTATTTCTCTTGAATTTGTCATTGAACCCCCTGCAACCAACACATCGTTTTCAAGAGAAATGATAGAGCTTTAATTTGAAGTAGAAAAAAAATTGGCCGCCATCTTGGATTTCATCAGAAAAAACGTGTTTTTGAGCAAGTTCGCAACCACCGATTTTGAATTTGACATCACCATTGGAAAGCTGAGAAAAAATGCTTCAAGATACATTCAAAATATTAGGTGAGCATTGAGGTTATCTTGTCATTCTGGTCAATTTTCAAAGTCGAGCTTCAAACAGTTCAACGCATGACTCGCGTCCAATATCACATCTACGCAATATACTGTGCCTGTGGTGTGCGTATGATGTGGACAGACAGTATTCCTAGTTCACAGGTAGTAAGTGCACCCACGCACCGTAATTTTTTAATAGCCTTTAATCAATTGGCTAAATTTTGTTACCCTTTTTTCGTACCATTTTCGTCGATAAAAATTTGCTAGGGATCAAAATAGTGATGATTCTACTCTTGCTGTATGAACGCTGGCATACACAAATTTTCTCCAGATTACTCGGGATATATTTGATTCATATTATACCTTGGTATACCATACCTAAGTTTGTTGATAGTAGTTTAATGCATGAAAACAACAGTACATAACAGTAGCGGAGGACAGTACAGGGAACCAAACTTTGTTCTAGCAAAAAAATCGTAGAGAAGCTTAATCACAAATTACGTTATACTCAAGGAGGAGCGAGGAAGTGAAGAAATAAACAATGTGAATGCAGTGAAAAGGGATCAAAGATACGATTTTTTGCTTTACGTAATTTGTGAACTGACCCAAAGTCACACAGGCATTGGGCCATCCACATTCCACGTGGACAACTTTGGAGAGGGAGTTCTGTGTAATATCCGCGGTCCATACAAAATTTTGAGAATTTATATGAGAAGTTGTGGGGAAGGAGAGTTAACAAAATACTTAAAAATCTGAGTGATGTCAAATTCAAAATCGGTGGTTGCGAACTTGCTCAAAAACACGTTTTTCTGATGAAATCTAAGATGGCGGCGAGATCCAAGATGGCGGCCAATTTTTTTCTACTTCAAATTAAAGCTCTATCATTCTTCTTGAAAACGCTGTGTTGGTTGCAGGGGGTTCAATGACAAATTCAAGAGAAATAAATCAATAAAAAGGTCAAGAATTGCTCAAAAATCACTTTTTGTAAAAACCGTTTAACCGATTTGTGCCCGAGGGGTCACTCAATATGAACTAACCAAAAAGGTTTTCTCATTTTTTCGCTACTTCTAATCATTTAGACATAAAAATATCCTTTTTGAAAGACCTCATGTCACTAGTGGGACGGTTTCAGCGAGAATTGCTCAGTGTTGGTATTTTATATTTTAGATATTTTAAGACACATCGAAGCCACCGTGAAACGTCAAACGTCAAAATAATAGACGAAACATACGCTACTGCAGCTAATGCGTAAACGGATGTAATTTTTTGTGAGTGGAACATAAGCTTTTATCCATTTGAAAAGACTAAAATAATTTTTCGTTGCTCTACAATTTATTGCCTGTCACAGGAATTCGATCTGAGGTAAATTGAAGCGATAAATTTGTAGAAATACTCTTTTCAAAAAAATGTGTGCTGTCGGGGTAACACCGTCACCCAGTGAGTGGGGTAAGCCCGACATGATCTGAGGCTAGTTGGATGTTACTGACACATATTTCTCATCTATTACCGATATCTCGCTGATAAATAAATTAATTAATCGACTTAGAACCATGCACTCAAGCTCTTCTGTGATTTATGAATGATTCTAAGGGTTATTAGAGGTGCCAAATGTACTGAATCAAGTCACAAAACTGACGGCTTTCCCGTTGGTATTTGAAATATGCTCCGGTGTGGTCAATGTGATCCTGGCTTCGATGAAACTAGTAAATAATATGATTTAAAGTGCCACATGATAGGCTTGCCGAGTGGAACGCGAACGGACGTTATTTTTCTCCTGCGTCACAGTTTTCTCGCTGGATATATTTTCTTTATTATTTTTGGTAAAGGTGTTTAAGTGTTACAATGCAGGTCGGTTCATGAAGATGAAGGTAGGACTGAAGTGGTGTCTCTTGAAACTGAGGAAGAAAACATCTTGAAACTGAGGAAGAAAACACCAAAAAATTCTGCAGATCTTCTAGAAAGATCTCGAAGCCGCCATAAGGAAAGATTTTCGCAACAGAAGCCAAGGATACTGAATGTCCAACGAATTTTTTCTGCAACTTCATACAGGCTGAATGATACTTGACAGATGGGCATCAATGAATAGGATGTGGATCGATTTTAAATGGTGAAAGCGTTCTTTTTTAGCTTGGCATTTCGCTATGATTGTGTTTAATATTGGTGCAGTACGACAGTTGAATTTCTGCATCTTTTTGTCAATGAATATAACATGCTATTAAATACGGGTAAATTTTTTTGATACAAATGTATCAAACGAATTGAAAGTCTGAAAATAATAATAAAATCTGCAAGATTCTAATATTATTTTGAGGCGGGGCTTACCGATTGGAAAATTACTCCGGAATGTACTGCAAGTACTCAGTCATTTTGTAAAGGGTCTTTGGAAGGTCGGTAGAGCTAACACCTTCTAGATCCCGAAACAAAGATAGCTGCAGAAATGAAAGATAATTGCAACTGTCTTTTTTTCACTACATCACTGCCAGACAGTGGGATCTAGAAAGGTTCCACACACACACACATGATAGGCTTGCCGAGTATCAAATTCTTTCATTGCTTATACATAATGTTCACCGGAACTTGTTCCGGCAATCTGCCCAGAACCAGCTAACCGACAACAACCAAATTCAACAGTAACAAACAGAAATGTAAGATCCCTCATTCGGCGGTTTCCGGATTCAAATTGGTTCAGTTAATTCGAGTTAAATCATAAACAAACTTAAATGCCGGTGTTACCCCCAAGGGGTGCCGGTTTCACCCGCACTGATTGCTAAACGTCGTTTTTATCTTAGTTTCAAAACATCACTATTCCTTGTAAAATAACAGTTTGAAAGTACTGAAAACCTTCATATCTTGTAGAAAACAATCTGGGCAATGATTTTGTGAAAGAAATATAACAATATTTGCCATCAAGTGCTACTAAAGAATCATTTTCCTTAGAGGGCCGGGCTTACCCCCAGCACCCCTACTACATCTTTTTTGTGAGCGTCCACCTTTACCATCGTAGTGTCCATCTTACCCACCCCAGGTGTCCGTCTTTCCCAACCATGTCAAAAAACAGCAATTTATAGTCATATTTTTGAAGACCCAAAACACATAAAACCTGGGGAAAGTTTAATAATAAAAATGATTATAACAACAAATAATCTTAAGTTTCAATTTGTATGACTACTGGGATCTGAATAGCAATACCTGAGTAATTATTCAGGTTAAACCTTAGGGTGTCCGTCTTTGCCTACTTTCCCCTACAGTTGTAACGTTACTCAGAGAAAACCATTTTTTTTTAATTGTTTAATTTACAATAGAGTTCTGAATTTCATTTACGATAGAGTTCTAAAAGTTTGTTTTCTCGTAAGAATTTCCCATGCCAAATTCGAGATCAATCGGACTTTGAGAAGTAGAGCCTCAAAGCGGTCAAAGTTACAGTTTTATGATCGATGGAAGAAATGTTCGAGCTGGGAGTGTCTCTTGTGTGTACTGGTGTAGCTCGAGTCTCCCAACGCAAAAGTTTCCATGTCCCTGAAATTTATTTTTGGTTTTTAAAACATATTTTTATGAAACAACAACAGTTCTCGTTATTTCATGCATTACTAAGAAATTTGCTATAAAAAAATCGATTTCTGAAACGTCAAGAACTACTCTTGTGCATTTTTAGGTTGGTCAAAATTGTAAGACTTTCACGACTGTGAGTGAAACCCGTTCAGAAGATCGATTGAGCTCAAATTTTGGATTGAGACTTTAAAAAAAAAATGCTCAAAAAAGGCCGATTTTTCATGAGTTTACCTTCACACGCACTGACGAAACTACCCATGCACCATCAATCATAGTAACCCATGAGTCAACAGAAAAAAAAGACTCAAACTCTAATCATAATGGCGAAAACAGTGAAGCTACCCCGTTCAGGAGTGTGCGCGATCAAAGAACGTTACCCCGCCGCGTCGAAAACAGACATTGTATGGAAAAGGGACACCGGTTACGCTTGTTCCGGTATCTACAACTAATCTACAGAGTATCGGAAGAAAGACCGGTTCCGGACGGCCGACGACCCTGACCGAAAGAAGTTCCAAAGAATGCTGAAGACCGAGAGGAAAGTGGCTGCATCGCTGCGTACGCTTGATCGGGAGGTCGGTTCAACCGGTTTTCCAGTACCTTGCGAACATGGACATCAGGAAGCGGAAGTCCCGTCCATTGGTCTCGAAGTTGCTCGATAGTCGAGTTGATTTTTCCGGCGAATCGCGACGTGATGGTGGTGGTCGATGCCGAGATTTATCTCACACTGGATGACAACGACTGGTAGAGCACTCCATATTTTACTTTCCCCACGACGGAAGTGATCTCTGAGGTGAAATTCATTTCACACACCAAGTTCCTAGAGAAGGTGCTGCTGTAGCTGACAATCAGCGAGAAACTTCGTACTGGCCGTGAACGGGGAAATTTATAGTACGAAATGCCTGCCGGAAGTTGCGTCGTTCATCAAGAAACGCGGTGCTCTTGCCGAATCTGGTGTCGGCCCACTACTCGAAGCAATCGTTGGAGGAGATGAAGCGGCTGAAAATCTATGCGGTACCCAAGTCGGCCAACCCACTCAACGTTCCCCAGCTGCGTCCCATCCAGAGTTTCTGGCCAAACCAGAAGCGTGAGACCTACTCCAACAATCTTGACACAAAAATTGAGAAGGAATAGATAAATAAAACGAAGAAAGAACTAAAATACATGCCTACACGCATGTCCACCATGGCGAATGTTCTGGTAAACTCTAGGAAAGCCACTCACAAGGGCATGGAATTACTTTTGCAAATAAGCCTATATAATTACCTTCCATGGGAAATTCTTGGGAAACATTGCTTCTGAACGAAATTCGAAAATCTAATTTCTCTTAAACATTCCATTGGCACCCTATTGTTGATTCACTGTCGGCTTTTCGTAAAATTTTGTTTAAATATCAGTAGGTCGCCCCTCCCCCGGCTACGCCTTTATCATCCATGAACCTTTCCTATTCCTTACTACCCACTCGGAAAATTATGTGACGCCGGCCCTGCCCGCAGCTCACTTCATTATCACACTAGTGGACCAAGAAAGACGAATTCATCAACGTAAAGTAACCCTAATCACTAACACAGCACTAACACCCGTAGGATTACCATGCTCTCTGCCAGCCATTATGTACTTCGTTATGGCAGCGTTTGTGGTGAGTCCAATTTTCTCAGTTTGCCCTTTAAGAGCCGCGCGGGCCTCCTCCATGGATCTACGATTTATACTGAAGAAATCGATGTCGTCCGCAAAGCCTGGAAGCAAGTGAGATATCGTGCCATTTGTTTTAAGTAGAAGTCCTAACACTAACCTAAGTCCGCTACAACAATTAAAATTCGATGGATAAATTTTGTAAAGAGATGAAATATACTATATATGTTTGACAAGCAGTCCTTGAATAAGCCTGTTGGTTTCAAGAGATCAACTTTCCGTTTGTTTTGGCTTAACCAGTGGTCCTGGTTTTGTGGATCTACGCTTATTGGATCAGCGTGATCTTTGATAAACCTCCGACAAAAAACACTGATTATAGTTATTATGCCTACACGCATGTTTTCTTCCGCCATGGCGAATGTTCCGGTTAATTGCCGGAAGGCCGCTCGCAAGGGAGTGCATTTTTTTTGCAATTAAAATAATATAATTACCCTAATCACCCTAATCAATGGGAAATTCATTCCACTCAATTATGTGTCTTAGTTTTTTTTTTCATCACCATCTGAAAAAAGTCCATTTTTTTACCGCAAACGTTAGTACTTTCGGCTAAGCAGTCACAAAAATAGGTAGAACTACTTAGGCCAGTTATCCAATCTCACATTTAGTAACACTACAGACAGACAGTGTCGTGGTGGAGGCGGATGAACCATGAGACAATTAGCTAGAGTATTTTCATTTGTTATAGTTGGTAATAATGTGTTTTATCTAGAACACCTCTTATCGGTAATAAATCCCCACAGTTTCCCCTAAAGATGTCACTGATCAGTGACGAAACGTTGGACAGTATAGAATAACTCGTTCTACTTTTTTTGTGAGTGCTACTCGCATGCCAGGTCTCGAGACTTTTTACTGATCACGCCCTTAACATTTGTGTTGGACGACGCTGATTCAGTCCATCATTGTCCCTTTTTGCCACCAATAAGGCAGGGACCTGAACGGCAACCTGAACGGCAACCTGGTCTATATAGCAGAAGCCGATGACGAAGCGGCAGTAGATCTGGGCGAACGCGCGGATGAAGTCAGGATTCCAGCCCCTGAAGTGGATGAAGGGTACCGTGTGCCTCATTTACAAAAGGGGGAACACGCTGGATAGCTGTAACTTCCGTGCAATCTCGCTGCTGAACCCGCCTGCAAGGTACTCCCTCAGATTCAATGCCGACGACTGTCACCGTTCACGAGGAAGTTCGTGGAGTAATACCAGGTGGGATTCATGGGTGCCCGAGCCACCACGGACCAAATATTCGGGGTACGGCAGGTGCTGAAGAAATGCCGTGAATATAATATGCCCACACACCAGCTATTCCTCGACATTAAATCGGCGTACGACACGATCGATCGATATAATTATAGCTTATAGCTATGCGCATTATGCACAATCACGGTTTACTGGATAAACTGACACCGTTAGTCAACGATGGATCGGACGATGTGCGTACTTTGATTTGGGACACTCTCGAGTCCTTCTAAATCTAGAAAAGGGTTTGGACGTAGTGATAAGTAAGGCTGATATCGAGACAAGTGGCACGATATCCAGGAGCTCCGTTTAGCTCTTTGGCTTTACCGATAGCATCGGCATCATAGCACGAACCCTTGTGAAGATGACGTAGACGTATATCAGACTGAAGGGTGAAGCTTGGCGTATTAGACTGACTCTAGACGCGTCAAAGACTAAGTATATAATATAAGTCAACCTCAATGAATTCAGATTAGCGGTGATGAAGTTGAGGTGGTAGACGAATTAGTATTCCTGGACTCACTGGTTCCTCCTGGTAACGACACCAGCAGAGAAATTCATAGACGCCTTATCGCAGGAAATCGTGCCTACTTCGGACTCCGGAGGACGCTTCGCTCGAAAAAATTCGCCTCATAGAGATGGGGTCTTCGAACGTAAGGTGCTGCGTACCTGTGGTGAAGTGCAGAAGTGTCGTGGTGGAGGCGGATGAACCATGAGTTGCATAAGCTGCTGGGAGATTCATTCAAACGGCGGAAATCTGGAGGCTACGGTGGACTGGGCGTTCGTAAGAATATTGGCCGATAGCCCGGGAAATGATAACGATCCGACTGGAACGAGGCGACGAGGCACACTGCGAGTAAGGAGCCGAGATCAAGTGAAAGGAACGCTTCGGCCACAGCTGACTCGTTAGGCAAGTAAAGCAAACGTATTGTGAAGGGCGCCGGGTACTTCACAGGCTCCAATAACTGTTGGAAGTCTGCTTGTTTGTATTCCAAAATTATTATGTTTTTCTATAATTCTAAGAAAAAAGTTTTATAAAAATGGGCACAGTGAAAGACAACTGCAATGAGAAAATTTTTTTCTCTCATTCTTAACCTCATACATAGCGGTAAAATTTCAAAAGTGGGCTATTTTTATTCTCGTTTATTCTCGGACTGATGAATATATATGGCAACTGCTCAAATAGTCGTGTTTCATTGCTCTGCTGTCAGGGAGAAAACAAGAAAAATGAGTCAAGTAATTTTCAAGCTTTTAGAACGATTATATATTTTTTTCTATATTAAGATTATTTATACTATAAAAATTCTGCCAAATAGAATTAAGGATATGTCCTGTAGTCAATATATCGATACACTGCGCTCAATATTTCATTATATCTGCACAAGATACCTAAAATTATAAGTACACTCGATACCGCTGGATTCGTAGCTCTCAAAATTTACTATAGTCAATCTAACTATTGAACGTGCTGAAACCACTTGAGTACTCTACCCACAACTTTTAAAAGATCTGCTATCGACACCAGACCCCAAGAACCGATCACAACGCTTTGCGTTTCGGCTTTCGAGCGTCTCTTCCAATCTCCTCAAAACTCAACCTCATCATCCGCCAATTTGTTTTCCTCTCCGCACCTGCACACACCAAACAGACGCAGACATCGAGCTGCAGACGGGTGTGCACTGTGTAGTATCTACTAATTTCAGGTAATTATTCTAATAAAGAAATGATTAGCTAATATTTATGCGATACCCCGAAGTCCTTGTGGTGTTTGATAGATCGATGAACCCGCCTGCAGTGTGGCCTGCGCCGCTCGCTAGCCCGTTCGTTACGCTGGCTGTAGCAGTGCATCGGGGTGCAATGCATAGTACTAGTCTCGAGGTCTCTCTACTGCCTCTTTCGGTACATAGAACGACTCGCTTCGTGTTAGCACTGATGGTGCAAATAATTGGAATATCACGTGATTTGAGTGTACTACATCAGTACTTGTGGACGAAATCTAACTTTGTATATTCGAAATTACAATTATATTTCAAAGCGTCAAAATGTATAGTATTGATTATAGCACTTGAACAAAAGTTTAAAAAATAATCAAAAATAGAAAAAGCGACTTGCTAACTGTGGTGTAAATAGGAACGCGAATAAACCCTTCGCTTGATAGGGCAACGGGTTTCGCGGTCGGGAGAAGCTGCAGCGGGGCTTCCAGCCGCATTGGGTCGAAAGTAACTGTGCGACTGCGACTTCAGCTCAGTGTGTCAGCAGAGTCACCAACGAACGATGGGCGGAAACGCAGGGGGGGGCAAGAGGGCGTTCGACTTGATGCACAGAGTAATCAGCAGTACACGAGACCCTGCTGCAGTCGCGGACATATATGCAAAGCTTCGGAGTGTGATTGGATAGGAGGGCAAGGGCCAAAGAACAGTGGTACAACTTGGGAACGGCAAGAGGAAAATGCACTTTACGCCGGGGTGCTTCAACAGTCCATTCTTAAAGCTAAAGCTTTGCAATGTTTGGATTACTAATTTTCCCTATTCTTGTCGGCTAATGAATGATATGCTGTGCAAGAATTGTGCTTAAGGTCATTCTCTGAGTCAGATGTAGATAAGGTCTACACTTCGGAGTTGTTGTTATGTAAGTCTTTATTAAAATTTATAACTTTTCTAGCAATAACAATAACGGATATTACAACACATAAAACAAAAAAAAAACAATTTTCTTCTAACCTTTTAATCAATATAAAAGCTTGGATTAACTTTTCATAACTTTTCCTCGTGGCAGTGTTTGACTTTGGCCAAATATGGTGAAAATCAATTCTACGAGAGTTTACTATTAGATACAAGAAGAAAATAATTTGCAATAAAATAACTGCTAAGACTGTCATATCGATAAAATACTCTCCCAACTTGGGAAATAATAAAGTAAAGTAACAATTAAACGGTTACTGTAAATTGAACCTCAGGCAGAAGTAATTTAATTAATCAATAAAAAAGTTTAAATCATTATCGCGGTCAACATAAAACATTCCTTCCGTACCCGGCTTTCAGCTAGAAATCCTACTCTCGACAATTATTTTCCAACTTTTAACAGTTATCCGTTTTATTTTCTTATCATTTCAGGTAAATTTACCCACGATCATTGGAAGTAATTACGAATCTCTCCCACCATCACCACCACCACCACCAACACCTCAGCAAGAAGCGGAAATTGGTGAAGGCAATCAAATTCGTTAATTCGCTCATCTCGGGCCGATTTCGAAACAGCCGGGTGAAATTGATATAATATTTCTTTCACAACCGATCATTTTCTCCGCCCGCTAGGTAAACTCGGAGACGGTGTGGTCTGTGGTTCGGTAGTCGGCCTTCTAATTTGGACCCAGCTATACCGCGCAGAAAGTGCGCCCTGCTGGGCAACTGAGTAGTGGTCGAAGGTGTGCAAAGCAACGTAAATACTTATATTCACCTGTGCGTAAATAATCGCACAGATCTGCTCCGGCTCATCTAATGGTAATACGCTTTATTAAATTATTACTCGTAACAGGCAGCTCGCCAACGGGTGCGCTGAAAAGTGCTACAGGCGGAAGCTAAGCTAAGACCCGGAATGTAGTTCTAGTTGGAGCGGTCAGAACTAACTCACAACCACGCTGCACAGTGGGGAATCGCTGGCCATCGACCCAAAAATGATAATGCGAATTTCATTTCAATTGTATTTTTCCTATAGTTGTATACTATTGAAGTGTCAGAATCCAAATTTTTAGAGCATTACGACAAAATTTGAATTTTCTATAATTTTTCAAAGTATGCTGAGTCAGCGTTTTTTCACGTTTTTCTTGAAAAAAATGCAATGTTGCGAAATTTGCTGGAGCCTCAAGGGTAACTTGTATCTTGATCACGTCTAAGGAAAAGTTGTCTGTAAAATAGTGGAGAATAAATCCTCATCATTGGATAATGTATAATCTCATTGAAATACTCAAAAAAATTAGGCGGAATCAAAAAATTACGTATTTTTAGCATAAAACAGCGTTTTAAGTTTAGACGGCAGGATTTGGCACTATTGGCACTAGTTTTAAACGATAGCTTGGAAAAAAATGCTTTCAAGAGCATCTAGTCCGATCCTGCGCAGAGTTGCGCAGAGTACCCTTCTTTCGAAGAGAAACAACAAGTGTTCGGCACATATCGGATTTTAAAAATGTAAATTTGAATTGCACACTGCAAACAGTCAACAGAATAACGAATGGCTCGTATTAGTCTGATAATAACAGCGTTTTCAAACATGTTTCAGTATGATTAATCACACTGTTTTCATATTAACAAGTTTAACCCATCAATATTCCGATATTTAACGCAGTATTAAAAACTAATCATTGTTTATGTTTCGTATCATCAGCACTGAGTACCGAAACCATAATTTAAGTTTGTATCATACCAGTCACATGCAAAAGCACAAAAATGAAGATGAAGGTCGAAATGAATAAAAAGAAGAATGCGATAAAAAGACGCAATTTAATGTAGTCACTTTGAAAAAAAACAAGTCAAATGTAATTTTCATCACGAAGCATATTCTTCAATTGTTTTTTTTTTTTGATTTTCTTAATAACTAATTAATATTTTTATGTTTTTATTATGACATATGAAAGTCTTTCAAGTATCATGCATTTTGTTCTCCAAAAAATTGAAACCGACGTAAAATTTTCCTTATATAATATATATAAAAAACATGAAAATTCCCCTGGCGTCAAAAATACACATTTTCATGCAAAAATAACACCAAATTTGGACTCAGCGTCCCAAAATTATATAAAAACCATGTATTTTCCATGATTTGAAGACATTTTTTTGCTTGGCCAGCATATGTATGGAGTCGCCCCACTGTGCGCTGGTATCCCACCCGAGGTGCACAACAGTAGCCCATGTTGAATGCCATGATTGGAGTCTGAGCTAGCGAGCGAACCAAGCTGACAGCTTAGGCAAATTTTCTTTCTAGCTAATATTTCTACTATTACGAGCGTTGATGAGTCGACGCGTGAACAAAGCCTAAAAAGCGATAAACGGTTCCGGCTTTGTGGGTTCCGGTTGAAACATCCGAACAGCGAACTGAATAGGAAGTTATTAAACTAAATTGACTAAATTTACTATTTGCAATAGGGTGAATTCTCAGCAGGAGTGCGAATAAACCCGTGATCGCAAAACAATGGTAGCACTATCTAGCAGACAGTTCGTTGACCGTAATTTGAAGTATATTTCTTGATATCGTTTCAATCGACAGTATTCAAGTTGAAAAATAATAGCTTGATGTTATATTGTTTTTCATGCGGGCATATCCTTCGCAGGTGAAGCATTCATCATTATACATTTATACAAAGGATGAAATGCAACTATTTAAGTCGATATTTTTGGTTTTTGCTCTTCAAGCTTTCATGATGTTCAGAACACGGCCCAACTATTTTGAATTATTCATTTACCTAAAAAATTGACAAATCGAATTAGTATGAAAATGTTTAGAATGTCAAAATACTTTGGAAGTTACTGTGCCTTTGGCATCTAATCCGAATTAAAAACTGCTAACTAGCAATCGACTTTCAACCAGGAAGAGTTAGTCTGGTCCGAAGTCCGATCGGAAATCAATATTCAAGGTTTATTTGAAATTCGGAACGGGCCGGAACGATAAAAAAATAACGCAAGGGGTAATGCTTCTAAGATGAGGAAACCTTGGTTCCATTTTGACAGTTAAATTTAACATGTTAATAATAAAAAGTGGCGGAATTAACGTTTTGTGTTTTCTGTCAAATCGTTGATTATTACTGGCATTTGTGCCAGGTGTTCAACGAACAATCAACACTTACTCTTTTTGACATAGAAATAAGTCTCTCAGGAAGGTACGTTCATCGTATCATCTTTGCATCCGCCTAAATTCAGAAAATTGCGATTTGATTTTCCGAATTATTGCCTTATTGAAAATTGTCATGCCTTGTTGAAACATAAATTTAGAGCTCTAATAAGTTGCTTAACATTTGCTTTCCCTAGTATGGCCTAGAATTATACACTTAGTAAACTGAGAATGTACTGTGCAGGTTAAATAAGAGCCTGCTTCTGCTTTAACCAATCATATTACTAGTGGATAGCGACTAGGTCAGTCCTAACTAAGCAGCAGCAGATACAAGCGGCAGAAACAAATGTTTTGGGATGCTAGCAATCGAAATCTATGGGCCGTCAAACTTTCAGTGTGAAAACAGTTTTCCAATGCATTATCAGAAGAATGCCATATTCCCACTGTCGGATTGCTTTCCCTAACACGGTCGACAGAATTATATGTCTAGAATATACTATTTAGGCTAT
Source organism: Wyeomyia smithii (assembly GCF_029784165.1). NCBI lineage: Eukaryota > Metazoa > Arthropoda > Insecta > Diptera > Culicidae > Wyeomyia > Wyeomyia smithii. The sequence continues at coordinate 79,093,638 of NC_073696.1, forward strand.
ATTAGAGCTTGCATCTGCTTGAAGCAATCATATAACTAGTGGATAGCGACCAGGACAGTCCTGAAGCTTAAGCAGCGGATAGCAGCGGCAACGGATATTAGCAGCGATTGTGGTGGCAGTCTTAGCCGTAGGTGCAACTGCACTACACTCCTTTCGCAAGTAAATAATAGAACGATAGGGCAAAACCACGACCGTAAGGTTGTCGTATGACTACATAACGCTGTTTATTACATTGTTTGCGTTGTTGTTTATTACATTATTTGCGTTGTTGAACTTTTATCATACTCCAATAAAAAAACTCTCTGGGAATAATTTGGTGACACTAAAAGAACTCAAAATGGCATTATGGGTTGTTTTATGGTCATTTTTCAACTCAGTAGGTTCCGATTCCTGGAATATGAATATTTCAGGAACCAAAAGAATGCCAGAGGGCTGTTAATCGACTCCAAACGCCATTTTGAAATCCAGAGTGGTAATTTGTAATATTTGTAAAACAGTCAAAAATGGCCAAATACCACCTGATATAAGTAATTTCGGAACGAAATGATATTCATAGGTTGTTAATCATCTCCAGTTACCAGTTGGAACCACTTCAGGGCCAGCTCATTATTTTCAGGGAATTATTCTTTTAGTGTTGAATAAAAGTTATTAACATCATATACAGTCGTATATTATGTCGTAATCGTAATCATAGCATTTATCATTGAAAAAAATATTGATAAGAGAAGTTTGCTTCGAACTGCATCGTCTTGAAGTCTTTAAACAGATGAAGTGTCCGCAAGTTGTATTCCCAAAACTTGTCGACAAACTGTCTCAAGTCAAACATTTGGTCCGCTGTAGATCGTTCCGCTCGTAAAATGCTGTGGTATTCAAAGGCATACTGTAACGACCTCAGTGAATGGAACAGGACCTACTGGAGAAAATTTTAAATGCGCAATTGAGAGGAGTCAAGTCGACTAGTCGAGTCTATGTCTCTTCTTATAGATATAGTCCTTCCCAATAACCGCGAGGTTCTTCAACTGGCATCAATTTTCTGATTTCTCCTTGACGATCCTCCTACCTTCCACACCGTTCATCACCACCGAAGTGTTGTTTCCAACCCTCGGATAACCTATGATTTATCGGTAATCAGGTTTTTCTCCCTGTCATTACACATGGTCGGATTCCTGATTCCGTTAATTGTTATATAAAAGCACAGACAAACAGATGTACCACTTCCAGGGCCGGATTTAGACGGTGGGGGGCCCGGGGCAAATTTGTTTGTGAAGCCCTCTTTTCTAAAAACATTTAGAGGTAACGTTTTGAAAGGTGACGACCAAAAAAAAGGTCACCCAAGGACTAGAGGGGCCCCTTGAATCGGGAGGCCCGGGGCATTTGCCCCCTTTGCACCCCCTCAAATCTGGGCCTGACCACTTCGTACAAAATTCTACGAAATTTATTGTTCCTCATAACTTGTGCTACACCTACTGGACATATTCCGCAAAGATAAATTTTCAGGCTTTCTGCTGTTTTGGTAGCACGGCGCGCGACAGCTGTCAACTGAGTTCAGAGGAAAAAAGCACATCAACGCTGCGGCGGGCATATTCCGCAAAACTGAAACTCTGAACTGATTGACCGTTATTTTTAACCACGGAAGTAAACTTCATGGTACCTATCAGGGCCTAGGGGCCAGACAACTTCATTTTCACGAAAAATATTTTGATAATATTACTCGATATTGGTTGATATTTTTTGATATTTATCGTTTATCTGTCAATTGATAACCCTCCAACGATAAGTTAACGTCAATGAGCTAAGATATAAAGAGAGGGGTGCCCAAAAATGCAACGATAAATACTTTGTAATATTGAATATTGGGAATATTTTGCAATATATCAATAGTGTATTGCCCCTAGATCAGGACTCTACATTTTCGAAACAAAACAATGAAACTGATATACTCGCACTGTCATTTCGATTCAAACAGTTTCATTTTCACTTGATTCCTTTCGGCTACTGTCAACGAATCATTTCTTTCTCTCTTTCCCGTCTGTTGTTCAACGGACCGTTTCAAATGAAACTAATGACTATTTCAATCGACAGAGAGAGTGGCGGAGTGAGAGACTCTTTCCTTTCCTTCAGCGTCTCAATTGAAATTATCACCGCATCGCGTCGTTTGATGCTAGTTTTCTGATACCGCAAGCCGTAGTTAGAACGGCAATGGCATCCAATCAATACGTTACGCAAGTTCCGATCAATATTTCCTACATATATATGCGTGAAGTACTGTATAGAAGCTTTCTGTCTCCGTCAGCGCTCATTGTCATTTTCAATTGAGAATCGTCATGTGAGAGTGATGGTGATAATCTCCGCTTTCAGTTGAAAAGTGTTTGTATCAATATCAAGCTCTTCAGTTGTCAGAATCACAGCAAGAGCTTTCGACTGGGTGTCATGTGACTTACGAAGTGCTCGAAAATGATACAAAAGCTTTGCAATTGAAAGCGATGGGTCAAAGCGTCACTATAACCTGATAATTGTCAATTGAAAATGACTTTATCAGGCTCTGGTACATATGTTTGTCTGTGATAAAAGCTCCTTGTGTTGTACCTAGTGAAGCCATTTTACCGTCTCCGCAAAGACGCGATTGTAGTATTTACGTTTTTACGGCAATGAAGCCTCTGTTTGACAGAACTAACAGAGATGTCATATCGTGTAAATCCGTATACGGATTTCCACGAGTTCATCAGTTTTTTATACCTTTGTAGGAGAAATCGTAAATCTATGAAGAAGTCCATAGATCTGACAAGTCTGCTTTCCGGTATTTTTCCCGCATCACGTCACCCGATTTACTGTTAATAACGTAGCTCGTTTCGTTTCTTCCGTCACTTCTATACACTCATCATCGAACCACTCTTTATGCGTGGTGCCAACTGTGTTGTCTATAACCTTCCGCGCTGTCTCACGAGCCGCGTAGGGGCCGTGCTTCTACTACTCGTTCAGGTCTACTCTAACTGATTTATCAATACTAGTGAACCTGTCTGTTAGAGAAATGACAAGGCACTCACCGTTATGGCAACTGTCAACATCAAAACGGGCGAGCTGTATAATTTTGCATTGCCGTTATTCGTTTCGGTGTGACAGGTGCCTTAACGGTGAGTGCCTTGTCGAGTCTCTAACATACAGGTTCACTAATCAATACGTTCCTCAACTTTTCGAGTGTACTCTTTAGCAACTAGTTCCGCTTTGAACCTCGGATGTTCAAACGTGTGTTCCTTGTCGAGCTAGATTTAAATACATTGGCCAGCTGGACGCGAATCTTGCCTGCTATGAGATAGTGATCAGAGACGGACGAAGAGTGTTTTGAGTTGCAGGCGAAAACTGATTTGGTGCTTCGCCGCTCATCATTTTTGATATAACATTACCAGCACTTTCAAAGAAGTAGGCACTGCTAAAGTGTCCTTGAGAAGTTGATCAGCGCTCATGACGCGAAAATCATTTTCAATAAACTATTTCTTGTTCTTCGACGTTTGGCTGAGTTACAAATCAATGTTCGAAGTTATCCTTGAGGTTATGGGTAGTTCAAAGACACGTTTATCGCAGCTGACCGGACCGAATTTCAAAAATTGGTGATAATGGGTCAAGGTTCACTTGGATGCAGTTGAAATTTCTTTTATTGAGAATTTTCGACAGAGACGAACGGTAGTTTTAGAAGAGCGAAGCATTGCTGAGGAAGCAATTGGCACGATCACGGAAGATTGAAGGAATCTCCATGCGAGCTCATTTCGTTGCATTTGATGATCTCATATGGCTATTCAAGATGTATCACGATATTTCGTATCATTTGACGCACTTCGTTGTAATCTATACGATCAAGCACAGATCTAAGGTATTCCGACGTTTCAAGCAGTATGAAACAATAACTAAAACTAAGTGCCAGAAAAAAGACTCACAGTGGACTAAGTCCGCGAATATTTTTTTAAATTAGCAATTCAACGATAACAAGAATCAAGGAACCGCCCTCCTGAAAGGTTTCTCTACGGTAGCTTAAGCGTTGAACCAGATCTAGAGAAGATACAGATTATCGGATTTGATGTAATGACATGGATTCCGAACCAGCAGAGAAACGAATGGATGGTAATGATTGTCTACGCTAAAAATGGATACCAGCTGAAGAGACATCAAGCTCAACGACAAATATTTCCCTTACTCTGAGTTAATTTAAAAGTGTATCAAGTTCCCTTGGTGATCCCTATCTATCTTAATCGGGATATACTGCTTGTTATCGCATAATTGTAACATTCGACATTTTATGGATTTCGTGCTTTTTATTGAGAAATGCTTAGAATAGTATGTACTTTTTACATCTAAAAAAATATGCTTATGTTTGTGTGAAAAAAGTCGTAAAAAATACCAAGTTGTTTTGTCACATAGCGTGAATAACCGCATAATTGTCACACTACATAGCTTTTTCAACTTTTTTGTCGAAAAAGCTTCCATCCAAATCCACATCTGCATCGTTTGGAACTCGGAAGTATTTCTGGTCCGGTAACCAACCACCGGTGATCCGTTTCTGATGTTCAGCTCATGCTTGTTGAATACATGAAAAACTTCATTTCCCCTGTGATATATTCCCAAAGTAGCTTGAAAGTGACGGCATAAATGTATCATTGCAAAAATGTCAACCAATTTGACTTCAAAAGTTATATTTAATGTATACATAGCGTAAAGTAGTGCTTTCTTTATGATACAAAGTTTAGTTAAAGTATCTTTTTGCAAGAATATATTGGGAACTAAGCATTTAAGGTCAAAATATAAAAGTGCGATTTGCTCGAACAACCAATTTTGCAAATGTTACAAATATGCGATTATGGGCAGTATAGGTATTTAACAATCCTGATCATGAAATATCATCTGAAATCCTTATTGAAGAATCCGATGTTGAAGTTTCATGAAGAATCGGAGAAAGAAAAGATGTAAGAAACAAACCGGATTTAGAGCCTCCTCTGATGCTATGACTTTTGATTTCACAGCTCCATTATCATCCAATGCTGACGGGGGCCCTGCGTAATTGGGAAAGTTTCCGCCAACCACGCTAGTGGCCAACGCTGGCATAGGTGTCTATGGTTGTGAAGTGATGTGATCCACTCACAATCATCCCGACCCCTGGTCTTGATTCAATCCGATTTGTTGAGGTGATAAACCATTGGCGCCAGTCCGTTAAACAACGGGTCGTAAGATAGAGCCCTGAGTCGCCTCCTCGGGCCCCAGCGATTGGCTCAACAGTGACGGAACTAGAGCGATCGGAAATAAGCGAAAAAAAAATAATATCGCCCATTGACAAAATCGAGGTGAGAAACGACAGGAATCACTGACTGTCGGTTCTCCGCGATGAACTGCATTCCATTGAAAACAACCATAGCGGATGATGAAGCATTCAGCAAAAGTAAAGCCCGTGCAGTCTGCGTGAACCGACGGGAAAGTTTGGCTGCACAAGGCAAGGCTGGTCATGAAAGGGATCCACCAGAAACCTGGTTTCGATTATCAGGAAACCTATGTACCAATAGACAAGATGACACGATTCATACCGCTCTAGCAGTTGCGGCGGGTAGAGGACTAGTCATACACCAGACGGATGTGGAGACGACCTATCTGCACGGTGAGTGCCAAGTGACAATTTTAATGACTGTACCTAATGGTGTTCAAGCGGATCCTGACACAGTTTGCCAATTACAGCTGCATGGTCTCAAGCGTGTTCCTTAATATAAGAACGAGAAACTGAACAAAGTACTGTTGAAGCTTGGGTTTACGAGACCGCAACATGACTATCGCTTATCGACGAGAGGGAGAACGAAGATGTTTACCAGTTTTTTTTTTTTTTTTTTTTTTTTAAGGGGGGATTTGTTAGTAGCTTAAGTATTTATGATAAATATTAGTAAATAATGAGTATGTGTGTCCAATCACAAATGGTGACTTCTCAACACTGTTAGAAATTTGTAATTTTAATTGTTAGGATTTGTTTGCTTTCGCAATTAGGACTTATCATTCGTAGGGATTTAAACCTACTTGTCAGAAAAGGGGAAGTAAACTTACAACTAACTTAATTGCTAACTTATTGGCTATAAAGAGAGCTTATCGTAGCAATTGAGGATTGCAACAATTTTTGTCGAAAATTGTTAATAATTTTATTTGACATAGCTTCTAATGGTTCAACACCAGTAAGTCTATGTAATTCGAGTGTACCAAACCAAGGAGGACGCTTCAAAATCATTTTCAGAATTTTATTCTGAATCCTTTGGAGCGTTTTCTTCCTTGTTGAACAGCAACTTGACCAGATCGGTACAGCATAAAGCATTGCTGGTCTAAAAAATTGTTTGTAAATCAAAAGTTTGTTCTTTAAACAAAGTTTAGAATTCCTGTTAATAAGAGGATATAAACATCTCGTATATTTGATGCACTTGGCTTGTATACTCTCAATGTGCTCTTTGAAAATAAGTTTTTTATCATAAATTAGTCCCAAGTACTTAACCTTGTCGGACCAACTTAAAATAACCCCATTCATCTTGACAACGTGATTATTGTTTGGCTTGAGGAAAGAAGCCCTAGGCTTATGAGGAAAAATTATCATTTGAGTTTTAGAAGCATTGGGAGAGATTTTCCACTTTTGCAAGTAGGAAGAAAAAATATCTAAACTTTTCTGCAATCGACTGCATATGACACGAAGGCTTTTTCCTTTTACGGAAATGCTTGTGTCATCGCAGAACAATGACTTTGTGCATCCTGGAGGCAAATCAGGAAGATCTGAAGTGAATATGTTGTACAGGATTGGACCCAAGACTGAACCTTGAGGTACACCTGCTCTGACAGAAAATCTATCAGATTTTGAATTCTGATAGACAACCTGCAGAGTTCGATCAGTAAGATAATTTTTTAAAATTTTGATTAGGAATATTGGAAAATTAAAAGTTTGCAATTTCACAATCAAACCTTTATGCCAAACACTGTCGAATGCTTTTTCTATGTCTAAAAGAGCAGCTCCAGTGGAATAACCTTCAGATTTGTTAGCTCGTATCATATTAGTAACTCTGAGCAATTGATGAGTTGTGGAATGCCCATGGCGAAATCCAAACTGTTCATTTGCAAAAATTGAATTTTCGTTGATGTGTGACATCATTCTGTTAAGAATAATTCTCTCAAACAGTTTACTTATTGAAGAAAGCAAACTGATTGGTCGATAACTTGAAACTTCAGCTGGGTTCTTATCCGGTTTTAAAATGGGAGTAATTTTTGCATTTTTCCATAATTTGGGAAAATATGCAATTTTGAAGCAGCAATTGAAAATTTTCACTAAAAATTCCATTGTGCTCTCAGCGAGATGTTTGATTAGTATATTAAAGATTCCATCGTCACCAGGTGCTTTCATATTTTTGAAATTTTTAATAATTGATTTAATCTCATTCAAGTTAGTTTCAATTATTTCTGCAGGTAAAAAATTCTGGGAAGAAATTAAATCAAATTGACGTGTGACTTCATTTTCAATTGGACTCACAAAATTCAAATTTGAGTTATGAACACTCTCAAACTGCTGAGCAAGTCTTTGAGCCTTTTGTTCATTGGATACAAGAAAACGTTCACCATCTTTTAAAACTGGAATAGGCTTTGAAGGTTTCTTAAGAATCTTCGACAGCTTCCAAAATGGTTTTGAATATGGTTTCAATTTTTCAACTTTAGTCTCAAAATTTTGATTTCTCAGAAGAGTAAATCTATGGTTAATCTCTTTCTGTAAATCTTCATAAATAGTTTTAAAAACAGGGTCACGAGAACGTTGATATTGACGTCTGCGGACATTTTTCAAACGAATTAGAAGTTGAAGATTTTCGTCAATTATTGATGAATCAAATTTCACTTGAGCCTTTGGAACAGAATAATTCCTGGCATCAACAATTGCACATTTTAATGCTTCCAAAGCGGAATCAATATTCACTTCGTTTTGCAAATCAAGCTCATTATTGAAATTTCTCTCAATATGAGTTTTGTATCTTTCCCAATTAGCCTTGTTATAATTAAAAACAGAGCTCATAGGGTTTAAAACTGATTCATGTGATAAAGAAAAAGTTATTGGAAGATGGTCAGAATCAAAGTCAGCATGTGTGATCAAATCACTACATACATGACTTTGATCTGTTAGCACCAAATCAATTGTTGAAGGGTTTCTTACAGAAGAAAAGCATGTAGGACTATTCGGAGACAAAATAGAATAGTATCCTGAAGAACAATCATTGAATAAAATTTTGCCATTGGAATTACTTTGAGAATTATTCCATGAACGATGTTTAGCGTTAAAATCGCCGATTATGAAAAATTTCGAACGATTTCTGGTGAGTTTTTGTAAATCACCTTTAAAATAATTTTTGTGCTCGCGTGTGCATTGAAATGGTAAATATGCTGCGGCAATAAATAAAATCCCAAGTTCAGTTTGAACTTCAATTCCCAAAGTTTCAATAACTTTCGTCTCAAGATGGGGAAGAGCACGATGTTTGATTCGGCGATGAATAACAATTGCAACTCCACCGCCGGAACCCTGAATCCTATCATATCTATGAACCACGTAATTGGGATCATATTTTAATTTTATGTTAGGTTTCAAAAATGTTTCAGTAATAATTGCAATATGCACATTATTTACTGTTAAAAAGTTAAAAAGCTCATTCTCATTGGCCTTCAATGAGCGAGCATTCCAATTTAATATTTTAATTGTTTTATTTAAAATCATTGCTAAATTTTAAATTAGAAACAATTTTAATAGTAAAATTTGTGCCTATTTGAATGGCTTCAAACATTGATTTTGCCTGCAACATGGCGTTCATAAGATCGAACATTGCCTGTTGCAAAAAAGAAAGTTTACCTGGCGTAATAGGCCGCAGGCAGTTGACATTAGAAAAAATATTTTCGGCAGCAATATTAGCTGGAGTAATAGGTGTACAATTATTTCCTAGCGTGTTTTGCTTACCCATATTAACGGTCATTTTCGAACTACCAACACTAGGCGGTATAATGTTCGAACTACCTGTAACCTGTGCATAAGTTAAACGGGTATGCAAAGGAGTAGGTAAACTATGCGTCACTGGTACGCTTGGAGAATTTTGTTTTGAAGTTGGTTTTAATTGAGAAATTGAATTTTGTTTACCTTGCCTTGCCTTAACAATTGCTAAACGGACTGGGCATTGATAAAAATTTGACATATGGTTGCCGTTACAATTCGCACAGCGAAAATTTTTACTCTCTTTCACAGGACATGTGTCCTTTTTGTGAGAAGATTCTCCACAATTAAGACATTTTTGGTCCATGTTACAGAATTTGGAACCATGGCCATAACGTTGGCAAGTACGGCATTGGGTGATATGCTTTTCACCTCCGCCATACCTACTATAAATTTCCCACTTTACACGCACATTATACAATGCATGTGCTTTTTCAAAAAATTTTAAGTTGTTAACCTCATTGCGGTTAAAATGAATTAAATAATTAACAAGGGAAATTCCAGTTCTCTGACTGTTTTCGCCTCGTGATTTTTGTTTCATTAGAATTACTTGGGTAGGGGCTATGCCAAGTAATTCTGTTAAAGTAAGTTTGATCTCATCAACGGTTTGATCGTTGGTGAGACCTTTCAAGACAACATTGAACGGCTTGGCGTTCTTGGTGTCATATGTAAAAAATTTGTACATCTTGTCAGTTAAATACTGAACAAGACGATCACGACCCTTTACTGAGTCGGCTAATAAGCGGCATTCACCTCTACGGCCAATTTGATAGGTAACTTTAACTTCAGAAACAAACGTTGAAAGTTCCTTTTTGAATATATTAAATTCAGAAGAAATAGTTACCACAATAGGTGGAACTTTCTCCTTTTTTAAAGATTTTATATTTTGTATAGTTTCGTTATTGGTAACTTCCATTTCACCAGCTTCTTGCTCAGGCAAAATATCAAAAGGATTGTCACTACAGACACTCGATGTGTCAGAAAGAGATGCCTCTCTTTTCCTCCCCGCAGCGATGCGAGGTTTCTTTTTCCGTCCAGCCATTTCAGGTGATACGAAAAAAGTTAAAACAAATGTTAAATTTAAAAGTAGGTAGTCTTGAGAAAGACTGATGGGAAATAACTTTCAGGTAGTCTTTAAAAGACACACTGACAAAACACAAACTTTGAAGCTATAGGCAGTCAAAGACCAGTCCACAAGCAACCGAAAAAACGTCTGATCTGTAGGACAGTTCAAGACGCACTGATGTTTACCAGGTTATACACGTCTATGGCTTGTTGATTATGGAAGTACATACAGCTCAAGACGATAGAAGAAGTGAAGGAAAAACTTTTCCAATTCGTCAAGATGATGAATTGCGGTGAGTTGTGACACTTCTTTGGCATGAAAATTGAGTACGACCAGAAATTGGGGAAAATGCACTTCTTGCAGGCAGCTAGTTTTGAGAAAGTCCTGAAGAAGTTTCGTATAGACGAGTGCAACCCAACGAACCTCGTGAAGTACTAGGTAGCCCAATGTACATTATGAAGCCAGCCCGGCCAAATATTCTCTTCTCGGTAAGGTATTTGGAGCGTTCTCCACAACAACCAGAACAGCAACACTGGACAGCCTTGAAACGAAAGTGCATGCTGCTGGAGTTTGCTCGTGATAAAACCATGGAAGTTGGATATGCTAATGCTGATCGGACGGTGGGTACAGTGGACCCCAAGTCAGTGAGTGGTTTCTTGTTCCAAACTTACGGCAACACAGCCTAGTACTCAAGCTAAAAGCACGTGGCATGGAGTAGACATGGTCGGGTTCCGGGTTTTCAAACCCGAAACCCGTACCCGACGGGTTCGGATCGGGTTCGGGTCAGCTTCAGGTTTGAAAATTTTTGAAAGTGTCGGGTACGGGTCGGGTTCGGGTTTGGTGAAAAAAAAAATTCGGGTTCGGGTTGAGTTCGGGTTTGAAAATTTCGGGTTCAGGTCGGGTTTGGATATGAAAACCCGAAACCTGACTATAAAATCTATGAAATCTCGGGTTCGGGTCGGGTTCTGGTCGGGTTCGGGTTCCACAATTTCGGGTTCGGGTTTTATAGAAAAAAAATTTTCGGGTTCGGGTTTCGACCGAAAAAAATACGGGTTCGGATCGGGTACGGGTTAGCGCTAGTGTGGCTGAAGCGATTTAGCTAGCTGGTTTTCTGCCTAAGGTCGGAGACGATCTATGAGGACAATGGGGGCTGCAAAGGGGTGACCCATAACCTGGAGTGTGAACGAGCAAAACATATTGGCATCAAATACCATTTTATTAGTGACCACATCGCAGCTGTACGCAGTCTAGTGGAACCTATTCGGACCGAGACAAACACTTGACGGGAATCTTCACGAAGACTCGGGACGTTGATTCGAAGAGCTATGACGAATAGTTGGACTCCATAATCAAAAGAGGTCGACGAAGTAGGCACTGACAAGCAGACCTAGAGAAGTTGATAAGCGCTACCTAATGGAGAAGATTGTTATTCACTCCAGATCAAGACGTGCATTTACTGAGACCGTTTTTCGATAAATTGTTCTTAGGTATTTCGATGTCATTTTTCTTTGTTCCGTCACTAAGATCACGGTGGTGAAAAGCTGCCATTTTATGTTGGAAGAAGTGGTTTGAAGTGCTAGGTATTACCTGTTTTGTGTGCGTGGGTTTATTAAAAGTTTCGAATTCAATTTTTCCTTAAAATGAATTATATCTGTCTTCCGTACAAAGCCGAGTCAACTTCTAGTAACTATGCACTTCAATTTTCCAAGTATTGTCACATCGCTAGGATATCAGCCAGTCTTCTAGAAGATGTGTGGCTTTTTTCATCGGCATGCTCGAGAATAGCACTGTGACGTCAAAAGAAACCGTTGACTCCATGATCAATTATTTCGCCAATCTTAAGCAGGTATTAGACGAAGCAAATAATTGCTATTTTTTAATACAGATTTTATTTTGTGCAAATAAATATCGTACCAAAAATAACAAATATTTCCGTCGTCTAATACCTGCTTTAGTCTTAGTTGGGGCCCCTGCAGCAGAAACAATTGCTCTCTTCACGAACTTGGTTTACGCACAATTGGAAAACTTATTGGAATTCAATTTTACAAAAAAAATAGAAACTATTAAAAAACTTGACAAAAAATTTAAAGATTTTCTTCGAATGCTGCTTCAACGTTGGTGCAAATTTTCTTTTTGAATAGTTTAATTATTTCTTTTAAGATTTAATCAAATAAGAATGTTTTTCTTCTCTCACCTAAGCAATTCGAAGCAAAATGTGGCAACTTTGATATTTTTGTAATAGCCTTTTTTGATTTGGCTAAAAACTTCACACAGATGTTTCTATAGGTTAGAGAAGTTGCTTTGTGCTATTCGTATTTTATCCACGGCTATTTTCCGAAAAGCGATTGTGTAGAAATAGCATTGATGTTTAAAAAATATCGGAATATAGGGTAAACAGGTATAATACGCCCCCCCTAAGGAACATCGTCAATATTGTAGCTATGTTTATCACAAACAACAAATCTTTCATGCAGTTGGATACACTATTTAGTTGATAATGAACTGCTATTATTTTGTTTTGTAATAACTGTTACACAGAAACACCATGATTTTATTAAAAAATATGATTAAATCGCAAGTTCTACAATCTGCCGGGGCAAAACGCCCCAGATGCAGTATAATATGCCCCATGCAGTAGCTTCATATGACAGCTCAGCACGCGAAGTGAAACAGCGCTTGAAGTCTCAAAAGCAAACGCTGAAGCAATGAACAAATCTGCCCGGCTAGCGGTGGGGCATACTGCCCGGAGCTGTAATGTAGCAGAAAGCATTGAATACTTAAGCAAATTATACAATTTTTATCGTTTCTTCAGTAGATACAGCTGATTAGAGTTTCATTTGAGATATATAAGTGCAAATACCAGGTAATAAACTTTATACGCTAGTGGAAAAACGTTACGAAAACGCTGCAAGGAATTACATCTGAAGCAGCTCAAATAAAAATTGATTTTTGTTTATTTTTTGCTGCTAGTGACAATTATCAAACTTGCACAGAAGGTTGGTCCTATGACCCACTACGGATTCCCAATAGTCTCATATCTTATTTTTTTTGTGTTTCTGAATAAATGGACTGGGGCGTTATACCCCGGGAGGGGCGTTTTATACAAATTTACCCTATATAGTTTGCTTGTCTTTCAGTCACGCGCACGACAAACGAAGGTTACTCAAATTGCCTTTTTCCCAAGCAAACTCTGAAGCTGAGGTACACTAAAGTTTGTTATTTTTTTGTGGGTAGCAACGCAAACACTCCTGTTCTGACTACAAGTTACCTTTGCTTTTAGTCCTCCACTCACCTCCTCTCGCCTGGTATGAAACCAGTCGTAAGGAAATCAAAGCTAACTGCGTTTCAACTAATATTCGGCACACTTGTTAAATTAGCACATGGATATAGGTTCTGATGCAGGTGCATCGACAAAAACCGCCAAAACGTAATAAAGAGTGGAAGGCAATTTTAAGATGTAAGAAAGACATAGTATCAAAGATATCAAACATGTAAATGAAATCTAAAGTTAGCCAAACCACTGTCGGTTGATTATGAACGTTATTTCATAGTTACATGTCCAATAAGCTCTGTAATGTCATGGGCCATGGCATTACCATCAAAATTAGGTAGTCAAGTGATGGAATAAGGCAGTTATTGGAGTTCATTTAGGATAGACTATGAAAAAGTCAAGAAAATAATGGGGATTATAAACCTTTTTGCTCGAGAAAATAAGCAAAGCCATTTTATGCAAAACATCATATCGAGTTTCAAGTTTAGCTTATGGCGCGTGACAAGCCGCACTTGATTTTTTTTTCGATATTTTCAAAAATAGAAAAGACATTTAACCTACACTAGACATGCTGCACATATTGTACCCCAAATTAATTCTTTAAGTATACTGCGACGTTCAAGATGTATTGAGAAAGGGATAAATATTTTGCTGAAACGTGAAAATTTTAGCTCTTTCAAAAAATCTTAGAGTATAAGATAAACCCATTCCCGACGAGTGACATTAAAACTTTGATTCAAGTTCAACAATTATGCTTGAAAATTTTCACGAGGAAATTATTCAGTAAGGTACAGATTGATCTTTAATTTGCAATACATTTTGTGTTAATTATGTTTATAGTTGATGAGTAATAAGAGTTCGAAGTTAATTTTTTTAAGGTAAAAACTGATTTCTCTCCGCCTGGATCGGGTTAAGCTATTGGCCATTATTTTTGAACATTATGTAAAATCCAATCAACAGTTTTGATTTAGGATATTTTTATATATCGACATGAAATTTTCAAAGTTTTAAAAATCAAACATAAGTTTATCAACTATCCTGTAAATGCGCTACAGTAAGTCAACTTTTTTTTATTTTTTATCAAATAATATTTGTTTGCTTATGTATAAGAAGACGCAGAACAAAGAAGTAGACAAAGGTGGTGGTGATGGGATGAGGATTGTTATGTTGTTACGCAACACTATAAAAGGTTTCTGTGATGGAACGCAGATGACAGATGCGCGTCATTTATCATGTGTCAAGATATATCGGAGTGTTAGAGAGGGATTTGAACTACCCATCAATGATAAAAAGAGGACAGTACTTCGCTATTCCAAGCTTTGCTATTATTAATAACAAATTGCAGGGACAAACTTTTGAATGTTTTTAGCAATCCAGTATTTTTTCGTAAATTGTTTTTTTTTTCAATCACATTCATTTTTAGTTATTTTGTAAGTTTAGTTTAAATATAACATATGTAATATCAAACAACTGAGAAAATAAAATATTATTCATGTTATGAAATTTAAAAAAGAAATTAAATCGTTAGAAAACAATTTTTCGAAAATAATCAAATAATGGAGAAAAAGTCTTAGATACTGGAGAAAACAGCTGTGCAGTGGATCCGTATAAGAAGCGAGATGCATATTCGTTTTCGAGTAAGCAATCAATCCACGATCTACTAAACGAAGGATTTATCGCAGTTTAGATAATTAATTAAGTTTTAAACCAGCGCTGGCCATCCGAATCGAATTGTCGATAGTGTCATAGTTACATCTTGAACTTCAACTCGATATTTAAAAAAAATCATTTTAGATTAAATACCAACTTTTAATAGTTAAAATGCATTTGAAAGTGGCTAGCCACTACGGGCCAACTAGTTTTCAAAATAAAAATGGATTATTTAGTCCGGCAAAGGTATAGAGCAGCGGTTCTCAACCATTCTTTTTGGCGATTTTTTGCATATCGATTGTACCAATTGGAATTTTTTCATGTCGATTGTATCGATTGGAATTTTCTCGCAGAGTAGGAGAGAGGCAGTGGTAGATCATGTTGTGGTAGTCTATTTCAGGTTTCAAATTGAACTACGGATTGTTTGATTGCTACAGTCATGTTTAAGGAGCAAGATTGAACAGAAAACAAAATATTATAAATAGAAATTACATTGTCCGTCATTACTGATTTTTCGTTCGCGTACCCTCTCGAGTATCCCAGGAGTACGCGTGCCTCA
The DNA here is from genome assembly GCF_029784165.1 of Wyeomyia smithii. Classification (NCBI taxonomy): domain Eukaryota; kingdom Metazoa; phylum Arthropoda; class Insecta; order Diptera; family Culicidae; genus Wyeomyia; species Wyeomyia smithii. The sequence goes on from NC_073696.1 coordinate 79,109,200, forward strand.
GGTTGCGAACCGCTGGTATAGAGAATAATTAGCAAATAGCGACTCTCAAGGAAAAAATAAGATTGACCAAAAAGTATAACTTTTAATGGCATCATCAAATTTGGATTGAGTATGACACTTATTCTTTCCGCTACTTGATATAAAAGTGCTCTTTTCACTTGTAAAAGGTAATGAATGTAATTGCATTATTGCTAGATTCGTAAAATTGCACAAATATTCAACATTTTTTCAATAAAACCAGCAAACCATTATTAGAGCCAACACTAGAACAAACAACTTTTCACTGTTTCGTTTCAATCACACAGATTACGTTCGTATCAACATTTATACTAAAGTCGTTTCAAAAATCTTGTCTCTTCTTATAACTTCTCTTTCTACCGGAGCAATTTATAGTTTGCGATATTAAAGTACGTAATTTCTCTTGCACTCGCCAGCTATCAAAATCCAGCTAGGCACAAACCCTATAATTTTCTTCTCTCCTCTCTCCACCCTCGGTTTTCAAGTGAGAAATTATTTCGTCCGCCAGTTTTCTGTTACAGAATCTAAAGTTTCCAATGCCATTCTTTCCACTAACGAATGGACAGATTTTTTCCACTAATGTACAAACAATTGACTCTATACATGAATCGCTCTTTAATGTCGCTTTTCTCTGGTTGGAAGCATCGAAATTAGCAGTAATTAACATTGACTTTATTACCAAAGCCGGCTGTTTTTGGTGGAAATCAAAATCTTCGTTACGCTACTTGAAAGCCGATTACGGTAATAAAAGCACAGCCACTGGTATGACAATTTTTAATAACTGTATTAATGTCGTTAACTGGTAGTTCGCAGCACAGCAGAAAGCCCAAAATGTTCAAGCACGAAGCATTCAGGGCATACGGCATACACACTCAGTTCATGTTCTGTTAATGTTTCATCTCTTACCCCGTTATAGTGTTAATGCAACGAAAAGTCGCTGCAGGAGAAGATACGTTCTGCCACCGCCGAACGGAATCACCTCAATGAAAGACCGACGTCATAGGGAAGTTCAGCGGAAAGTTTTCTTTGGAAATAAAATCCCGATGAACAGTTCATCCTCGGCTACTGAGAAATGGTCAGCAGTGCTGCTCGACCGAATCGTGGTATCGAAATGTTTGACCGTCGATGGTTAATAATCGTCTTTCGCTTGGGGCGTTACAAAATGGCACTGGTTTTATTTACTAAAAATGAAATTCTAACTGCAGAATCAATTCGGAACACTACCCGTAATGGTAACAGTATGGGCCGCCCTGCAACGGAACCGGCAGCTGTGGAGCCCAGAAACAAACGGTATTGTGCACGTACAGCTGATGGCATGTAGCCTACTTGCTTTAGCAGCAACCACTCTGGTTACAGACCATGCAGACTGCAACAGTTCCAAAAAATATGACAATCTTCTCTCTCCTCCCGTCCGTTCCGCGGGGTCCTAGCGCTGCATCGGCAATTACACGGTACTCTGCTGTTCAAGTAGCCGTGGAACAACACAGCGAAGGAGGGCCGCTGAGAGTATCATCAACTGCCGCTGCCACTTTCCGCTGTGCCACTGTAGGTTCTCTAGCAAGCAATCATAAAGCATACGGTATTATTATTATTATTATGTATACTTTACCTGGCTTACGGGGGCCGATGGACGAAAACCCCGAGGAACACAAGGGGCGCGGACGGGGCCGCTTGGCAAAAGAACCTAGCCACTAGCTGTGGATCATATAGGGAAACCTAGTCACAGTACCGGCGACTCCAGGAGGAGAGGCGAATGTAATAATAGCGGAGGAGGGGTTGGTGAGTGAATGAAAAAGCCTCTTTTTGTGCTACCCTACCTTCCTCGGTTCCGCACACCACTCGGGCGCGGGAACAAAGGAGACAGCGAAATGTACAGTAAAGTACAATCATAATGATGATCATAATCATACAGAATGGTTATACCTAGATTCTGTTCTTTTTTGTTGTTGGCGGCTAATATGGGCTCCCTCTATGTGCTGCAGCTGAAGCAGCCGCCCTGTAGCGGGTCTTATATCTTGAGGTGGAACATAACGTACCATATCAATAGGAAAACTCTAAAGCGGCTTGTATCTTTCTTATTTGCGGTGATGCATGGTTTCGAACCGGGCCGTGATTCGACACACGCGCTAGACTTACCGCGCGGTATAGAACTACCTACCTTTCGGTTCTGTGCTCTGTGGGTGAACCTAGTACTGGTTTATAGGGTACGATAGTAAACTTTGGCATAGGTACCAGAGTGGTAGACAGTAACGACGATAGAATTTACAGCTTTGCGTGAATCACACATACCTGAATAAATCAATCCAATACTGGGTAATCATAAGTATCGTTTGTGTTTAGAAGGATGAAACATGAACAATGCAAATATAACGCGGGTCGACGTTTTCTTGTGGTGTGAGTTTGCTTTTCTCGTTCTTATTTTTCGGTTAGGCTTAGAATTGACCTGATTATCCACAATGAGTAAGTGTAGTTCCAGTTCCTAGTACGATAAGAAATATAGCAAGTTAGTTGCAATTTAAATTTTCTGCTTACTTCGTGTATTACAGTTGGTAAAAATTATTTTCACGGTGCTAAAATTTGAAGTTAAACATATTTTTTTTCTGAATAACTCTCTCACCTCACTAATTCAGACTAGAGATTAGATTGATCGATTGATTACTAATTATTTAGGCTGGTTAGCTACACGACAAATTTTGAAAAGTTCCCTTCAAAATCGAAGGGAGCCGCAAGAATATTACTGATGAAATAAGGCATCAATTTGTAGACATGCTTGACAGCTAGAATGGCTCTTAGAATATCAGTTTCATTCGAACGACATTCAATTCTCATAATGCTTTCTGTCGTTCCTTAATCACAAGACAGACGTAAAAGTATCTGTTTGCTAGTGCATGTTCATTTAAAAAAAAATCGATCCCTCAGAAATAGAAACCTTTTTTAAAGTTAGACAAGTTTGGCAGTAAAACGAAAACGGTGCTCTTTAGAACCTATAAGAAAAAAATTAAGCAGTTCAATGTTTTCTCTACCAATACTAAAACAGCGCGAACCGTCGAGCGCGCTCACTACCATCATGTCACACCGCGCACGCACAAAACGAGGACATACGAAGAAATCATGCTCAACAGTCTCTTCCGCATCCACGCACTCGGGCACATGGGGGACCCCGCATGCCCGAACCTGTATAGATGCTGCTTGATCTGTGCCAGGTGGAAGTCAACTTCTCCATGGCGCCGCACGACCCATCCGGAAGTCGGTGCGTTCATCTACCCTTCACGAATGAATGGTCTTCTTGTACTTCGTATGCCCTTTGTGTCACGTTGGTCGAAGAATTCTACTGCCTCCCTAAAGGCTATGCTGATAGGCATCATGCCGGACAGGACGCAAATTTCGTCGTATGACACTGTACAAAACGCACTCGCAACCCTCAGGCACATGAGCCTTTAAGTACCTTCCAGTTTACCACGATAACTGTTAGTACCTAGCGTTTTGGACAACAATAGGCCCCGATAACTAAGTACGGACGAAACCACGCTGGCAAGAAGTTTACGCTTGCTGCCGTTCACCACTAAGCTATTCGACATCATTCGAGATAGAGATAAAATAGCCTAGTGATAAAATAGCTTATCGTCAACCATAATCCCCTTCGCTTTAAGGTAATGGAACAGTCTCCAACTCTGATCACGGCCTGTCCGTCGTACATGACATTCCACAACACTAGTCCCAGGATAGAACCTTGCGGAGCTCCTGCGGTAATTGGAAAGCACTTTTGGACCTCCTCCACGTGTAAACATGTACTCGATTCTGGAACTAGTTTTCCAGAATCTTGTACAGCGACACCGGTACATGGATGCTCCTTAGCGCAAGCGCTATGGAGTTCCAGCTGACGCTATTGAACGCATACTTCACGTCAAGCGTGACGATTACGTAATAGCGTATGCCCGTTCTCTTGCGCTGGAGTGCTGCCCTCGCCATCTTAGTGACGGAGGAGATAGTATCCAGCGTGAATCTGCCCTTTCGGAGACCGAACTGGTTACTTTCCAGACCGTTTATACCCTCCGTGTACCTCACCAGTCTGTTGAGAATAATCCTCTCAAGCACTTTGATCCGCAGTGTTCAGCAGGTAGATAGTCCTATTTTATTTTTCGGATCTCGTTATGGTACCACGTTTTTGGGCTGACACCTGCATCGTGCTTCCCTGGTAAAGTCGTGTGAAAGCGGCTTGAAACAGCGAGATGGTATCAGGTGCAGGGGTTTCCGTCTCGTAAAACCCGGCATGCCTTGCAGTACGCTCCGCTCTCTTTGCCTGGTGAGAATCTAACAGGGATCTGTGGTAGAGCCTTCTCCTGCTTCGAAGCATCATCGACGAAGCTCAAGTACACTAAACTTGTAGTTCGGGCTGAAGCTTCAGAAAAGTAGGGAAGGACTAGAAGGGCAGTTGAATCTAAACAGATTCAGAGTGATGCCCCTCATTCACAGTGATCTACTCTACGGGGCAGGTCACCTAAAGAATTAGGCAGTCCCTGAGGGAAGCAGCTTCCGGTAATGTAAAAAAGCAGTTGGTGGAGCTAGCCTCGAGAGGCTCATGGGCAAGAGCGACGACCGAAGCGGCGACTATGACCTCGTGAAAGGGAAAGAGCATCAGGAAGATAGGAATACGGACCAGCGAGAACACAACTGCCAAAGGCCAAGAAGACTCAAAGCAGGGTGCTTGCTCTCATACTCGAGACAGACAAGTCTTAGTATTCTGGAGGAAAATGAGCAGCGAAATCCTACCCAAGAATTTAGGGGCAAACGTGCGGACCATCCGTCGATCCGTCGATTTTTCTCAGCAGTATCAAAATTACCAACAGCCTACATATATATGATTCATAATCCTGATATTTGCCCTATGTAAACAAAACCATAGTAACGTATTAGCGTTTATGCAAAACATGAAATGCTTGGAGTTTTTCGGGCTGTTATGAGATATCACATGAAATATGTGAAATCACAAAACTGGTTTTGGATAAGAAAGATTGTATTACTACCGCACCGCTATTTAATATAAGGCAATGAGAATGGTATTCTGTCTCACTCTTTCCAAAACAATTCGTACTCCATTTATTCAGATTATTTACAAATTTATAACTTCAGTTGTATTTACCGAAAACTAACGCTTTGGAGTTTCTAAAAAGCAAAGAGCGGAGCTTCTTAATATCAATGACAGTCGAAAAATTAATATAGATCAATGATGTGATGAAGGCAGCTGCGTAGCCACAAGGTTACAGAGTCCACTTTGTCAAGCGGATGGTCGTGGGTTCGAATCTTAGTAGAATCAGGCCAATCGCTGTTAAAAAAGGATTTTTAAGCATGGGTTTATTCTCAGGCTCCCCACCAGTTACCCTTCCTTTACGCTGAAATCTACAATACCTTTGCGTGACTTTCGCAAACGCAGGACGAAACTTCTCCAGGGAATTATAATTGGCGATAATTGGCAGGAGGAAAGAGGCTCGGTATAGAAGAACAGTAAGCGTGTTAAAGAAGGGTAGCACATTAAACATAAGCACTGATAAAAAATAATAATAATAGGCATGCCACTTCTCAATAGCGGTATTGCTAATAATTAAAGTGCGGGATACAGCAGACACCCGGGCATATCTCACAATAGACCAACGATTCTAGTCGCAGTGAGGAAGTCCATACAGGAAAAAAAAATGGTATGATATCAGTATTATTGAACATACTACTCACTTTAAATAAAATTCTAATTCGAAGTACTTTGCACTGCGTGAATATGAAGTAATTATTTAGTTTGATTAATAGATGTACCAACTGGCCTTTTAGTCAGTACGAGGGTTTTCTGTTGATAAAATATATTTAGATGGTAAAGTCAAATTATGAAATAAATTCATGTGACTTCCACTTTTTAGCGAACTGGTCAAAATAGGAGCCCCAAGTAGCCAATTTAGAAAACTTATGACCAAAATAGGAGCCTAGAGAAGTTTTTAGGTATGAAAATAAGTTAACAAAATAAGATAATTTATTTATTTAAACTTAAATTTAAACACCGTAAGGCGCTACGATTCTGCACTAAGCAGAATCCCCGGTTTCCCCGTTGAACTAATTCAATCCCATATTTTTCGGAGGTAAAAAGACAAATATCTCTGATACATAGCATACCATACAATCCATATTTTGCCATTTTGGAGGATTTGAGACCAAGAAGATCCTAACGTTTGATATTTGTTCTAGATTCCTCAGCAAATCTTACATAAAATGTTAAATGCTTTTTGTTTCGGAGATAGAATTTTGTCTTCATGTCTCCAATATTCACCATTTTGAATAACAATAATTAGCCACCTTGCGTCTCCATTGAAAAAACCGCAGTAATGCAGTATCATAATACAAACCATATTTTGGCCTTACTGAAGGTTCCAGACCCAGGAAACTATATCGTTTGATATTTTTGAGGGAGCTTTTTACAATGAAGACGCATGGTTACCATGGTGGATACAGTAAATTTTACAGATTTAAAAAATTCTATCTCCAAAACAAAACAAAAAACACGATTTTGAGCACGAACGACATGAAAACATTTTCAGATAAGACTTTTTTGCATGAAATTGCTGTCAATATGTATTAGGCTGGAACACGGTAGTATGGAAAAAAAGTGATGTTGTAATTTTTTTCGCTACCATGCACTTTTCTTGATCCTCATGGGTCCTATAGCAACTGTGTTACTTATCAGATCAATCGGTGGAACTATATTTTTGTAGGAAATTTTCCTGGAAAAACTCTCCTGAACACCGTAAGGCGCTACGATGTTTGTAGAAAAAATTATTTCCCTCAAACTGATTGAATATTTGACAAATTTATTTCTCATCCTTTACGCTCTAGTGCCCAAGTTATTTTCAGACGGACCTCGGTAAAATCACTATGAATCTTTATTAACATTTTTGCCTTTCTCCTAGAAAGGTATAGCAATCACTTGCAAAACCGAAAGTATAAAAGAGCTCCAAAGGGCCGAATGGCATATATCACTCGATTCAGCTCGACGAGCTGAGCATTTTCTGTATGTGTGTGTGTGTGTGTGTGTGTGTGTGTATGTGCAGATTTTTATTCTCACTCACTTTTCTCAGAGATGGCTGAACCGATTTTCATGAAGTTAATTGCAAATGAAAAGTCTTGTTGTCCCATAAGACCCTATTGAATTTTATTGTAATCGGATTTTTAGCTTAGAGGTTATGTATCAAAATGTAAAAATCATGAAACATCATTATCTCAAAAACTACACAACCGATTTGAGCAAAATAAATTTCAAATGAACGGGCTACCTAAAGAACCCTTAACTTTAGAATTTTATAAAGATTGAACTTGTGGTTCAAAAGCTATGAAAAGAAACGTGTTCTGAAGACTGTTTAATCTCACTCATGTTTCTCAGAGATGGCTGAACCGATTTTCATAAAATCAGTGTCAAATGGAAGGTCTAGTTGCCCCATAAAACCCTATTGATTTTTTTTGCAATCGGACTATTACTTTGCCTGTTATGTTTAAAAATGTGAAATCCAGCTATGAAAAGGAACATATTCCGAAGACTACTTGGACTCACTCACTTTTCTCAGAGATGGCTGAACCGATTTTCACTAAATTAGTGTCAAATGAGAGGTCTAGCTGCCTCGTTACACCCTATTGAATTGTCTGTAATGTGTCGAAATGTGAAAATCACGAAACATCATTATCTGAGAAACTACACAACCGATTTGAATATTATCAATATTATTATCAGATGAGCAGGCTAAGGGTTAACTGATGAATTATGATTGAACACGTGGTTTCAAAGTTTGGCTGCCCTATACGTTCCCATTTTGTTTGATTATAATCGAACTTAAGCAACCGTTATGCATTAAATTGTTAGTAAAACTGTTAATAATGTTAATAAAAGATAACTTCTAAGTCCATTATCTCGAAGACTACATGACTTATTTGAACATAACTAGTGTCATACGAACGAGTCATCTCTCGAACTTACAAATAACAAACTTCATAACAATTTGATATGTGGCTCAAAAGTCATGGAAAGAAAAGAAATTTAAAGACTATTTAAAACTATACCTGCTTTGATCGATATATGTGGCCTCAACATAATTTAAATGTGGTATCGTACTATTTGAATGTTCCAAATTTATTGATTCCTTGCGATGTGTTAAAAGTCTGCAAATGCACGACGAATCGGCCATAGGATATGATCAAAGTCAAATAACAAATCGTTTGAAATGATTGAGTTTATCGAAATGACAATATCCTCGACTTTTGGTTTCTGTACATCGCCTTAATTCTGAATATATTCATTTGGGTGGTATTCGGTCATTTTCAGCAGATTTTCTGGCATCAATCTGACACCGGAAATACCCATATTGGGCGGTATTTAGTTATTTTGGTTGTTTTCCAGAAACTTAAAGTGGTCGTCTTTAAATTCAAAATGGTTTCCAGGGTCAATGTTTGGTTTCTATGCATCATCTCGATTACGGAAATATTCATATTCAGTATTATTCGGTCATTTTCGACTGTTTCCTAAAAGTTGCCATTTAGCAATTCAAAATGGTGCCTGAGGTCAATTGTTAGCTCATTGCATCATTCTAGTTCCAGAGGTACTCATATTAGATGATATTTGGTTATTTTAGGCTATTTTTCACAAACCGAAGTCGCCATCTTGGATTTTAAAATGGCATTTGGGAACAATTTCTGGCCTCCGTGCGTCAATCTGGTCAAAGAAACGCTCATATTGGGTGGTAATTGGTTATTTTCGGCTGTTTTCCAGACACCGGAAGTCGCCATCTTACAATTAAAAATGTTGTCTGAGGTCGATTTGTGGCTTCAGTACGTCATAACAATTATGGAAATACCCATATTGGATGGTATTTGGTTATTTTAGGCTGTTTTTCACAAACCGGAAGTCGCCATCTTGGATTTCGAAATGGTATTTAAGATAATTTCTAGCCTCTGAACGTCATTCTGGTTGAAGAAACACCCATATTGGGTGTTATTCGATCATTTTCGGCTGTTTCCCAGGAACCGGAAGTCGCCAACATAGAATCCAAAATGGGGTGTGTGGTCGATTTCAGCTGCTGTGTATCATTCTAGATCTGGAGATACTCATGTCAGACGAAAATCGGCCAGTTTTGGCTGTTTCCCAGAAATCAGAAGTTGCCATCCTACAATTCATAGTGGTGTTCTTGCAACATTCTGGCTCCGGAGATACTCATATTGGGTGGTATTTGGTCACTTTGGGCTGTTTTTCAGAAACCGAAAGTCGTCATTTTGAACTTTACAATTGCCTGTGAAATCAATTTCTGTCATCTGGGCGTAATGCTGGTTCCGAAAACATTCATATTGAATGGTATTTGGTCATTTTCGGCTGTTTGCCAGACACCGGAAGCCACCATCTTAAAATTCAAGATTGTGTCTGTGATCAATTTTTAGATTCTCTGCATCTTTCTGGTTCCGGAGATACTCATATTTAATGGGAATCGTCCATTTCAGGCTGATTTCCAGAAACCAGAAGTTGCCATCTTACAATCCAAAATGTTGCCTGAGGTCGATTATGGAACATATTTGTTACCACTAAAACATTCACCTGCCAAATTTGGTTCCATTTAGTTGGTTAGCTCTCGAGATGGGCAGAAATATGTGTTTCATTTGTATGGCATCCCTCCCTTCCAGAGAAGGGAGGGGTCTCAAACTATCATAGGAACCTTTATAGGCACCAAAAACCCC